>NC_091477.1:15010891-15654690 GCF_036971445.1 Narcine bancroftii
TATCCAATAGGGGAAATAAAGTTGCAACATGCCAGATATCCAGTTCTCCACTGATAATTTTAACATTTCTTACAATAAATAAAAGATCATTGTTTGCTATATCTCCAGAAACGTGCCTGCACTGAAACATTAACAGCATGTTGCAATGGCGTAGCAGTATTAACGAGTGAACTGTTTCAAGACAGACGTCCAACTAACAAAGAGCGTGAATTGGAAATATGCAGTGGGAAAAAAAAATTAAAAAACAAAAAAGCAGCATGTTGCAACAAAATATTCGACAGAAGTTGTTTCAAACAAAAGAACATTTGTTTTATGTAGTCACGAGATTAGTGTACTAGTCTTCCCTATAGATCAAAGATTGATGTATTTGTACATGCGTACACTCGCTGTTCAAGGTTATCATGATTGATCAGAGTTGTCAGATGAAGTAGTCATGATTTGGAAGAAGAATGGATAAAGAATTTGTGATTCAAGGAACATCCCTTTTTTTTAGTGTTTACCACTTTGGAAATATAAGTGCACCAGAATTTTTCTATGCGGATAAATATGAACATCTGAATATTTACCATATATACCTGGGTATATAACTGAATTTTGGGTACCAATTTTTGGAGTCAAATTGGGGGGAGGTTGACTTTTACGTCATTACTACTTTTGACTGCGGTAAGTACCTGCATGGACAGGCACTCGAGGAGTTGTGAACTCAGATGGGCAAGAAGCCGAGGCAAGGGTTCATGGTCAGGCGATCGGGAGTTCAGATGTGTGGGCGGTCGGGGCCAATAAAATAGGGGGGGAGGGTTTGACTTTTACACAGGATATACAGAAAATGAGCAATTTTTGAGCCAAAAAAGGTGTCGACTTTTACATGGGATTGATTATTACATGAGCATATATGCTAATTTTCTGATTTCATCGATTTTTATTGACCTGATTTTGTGGCATCTGTCATTTAACATGCTCCCTGCTCCTTTTCTAAATTTCATTCAATTGCTCTTTCTCTCCCTGGCTCTCTTCTTCACTGCTCCCTTCTGTTTTTTTCTTTTGCTTTCTGTATCTTTCCACTCAGTCCTTTGGTGGTTCCTTTTGCCCCTCCCTTCTCAGTGACATCTCTTGATCTCTTTCTGCGTTTTCCACATGAGACAGCAAGCACAGTGAGCTGGCAGGTAGTCAGGCAGAGTGACTTAATTGAGATAAAAATAAAACTCTGTTATTGCTCCTGCCTATTTATCTTCAGTGTTTGTGAAAGTGCAAGTGACAAGGGGTGGGAAGCCATTTATGATTCATGTAAGCTGTGTCTTTCAGCGGAACAGATGCAGTCATTTCTTTTGTAATGATTTTTTTTCTCTCAAAAAAAAACCTGAGTCTTCCCCAATTTAAGATCAACATGTCGGAATTCATAGCAAGGTATTGGGAAGCATTGCCTGGTTCACCGTTCCTGCTGCTTTTAGTTAGAACATTGCCCTTTGCGAACTAGCTGCTGTGACAGCCTTTTGGAATCAGACTTTGAATCCCTACAAGAAAGCATTTGAGAAAAAATAAGCTCAAAGGGGACAGCTAGCATTGGAAGAGCCATGCATCACAATCATATCATTTGACTGGCTATCCATCAGCATTATACAGCGCCACTGTTAATATTAAAGTAAAATTACAGATTTGCCCTATGTATCCATAAAATAATAAACATTCAGTATTTCATGTGAAATACAATGTATTCCCCCATGAAATGTGAGGAATTATTATTTTATTTATTCAGAATTACAGTAATTCATTTCAAACTCCTTCACAGGAATATAATCGGAGAAAATGTGTTGATGAGTACTTGGGGCTCAAATTATTGGAAATTGAGTCATGGAAGCTGTGAGGTGGGAGTAAATAGTAAAATGTAGAAAATGTGAAGCATGAATTTCCAGTGATATCTGCTGAGTTTAAAGGCAGATATGCTTGAACACAATGTTGAGGATATGGCTGTTGAAAGAATGCAGTTCTGCAATCACGTGGAGGTTAGAATTGGGCCAAGAGAGGTGACCTCAGTCTTCATGGCTCAAGGTGAATATAATAATACTCAATCCCAGCTCATATCTTTTTACAGTCAGAGACCCTAAGCATGAGCTAATTATACTAGACAATGAAGATTTTGCTTTCTGAACATTTTTAGGTGTATCACAAAAATCACCTTAAAATTATCCTGTCACATATTGATCTTTTAGATATAACCTATTTTTATGATTTCCTCACATTTATTTGAAAATGTTATTTATTAAATCATGATTAGATATGTTGAACACACAATAATGGATACAACTTAAAAAGGACAAAATACAAACATGACCTTTTTTACATGTATAAAAAAAACTAAACCCTATAACCCCTCACCCACCCTTTCCCACCCCCTTCTAATCTACCCCCAAAAAGAAAGAAGAAAGAAAGAGGAGATCACATAACATAAAATACATCAATCAATTGGAGCAACACCACTAACGTGCGGAAAGGGGATTTAATAATTCAACCCCATATAATCCAAATAAGCACTCCAAGTTTTACTAAAAAAAGGAATAATTATTACATAAATTATGTTATCTTTTTAAATGGAATTCAAGAACTCATCTCCGTATGCCATCTCTGAATCCTCAAATTAGTCTCATTTTTCCAAGTAATTGCCAAACATTTTCTAGTCACAGCTAAAGCCAATCTCAAAAAAGCAATTTGAAATTTATTTAATTTTAATTTTAAGCTCAATCTCTTAATATTACCCAACAAAAATACTGAAGGATCTAATGAAAGTTTCACTTTGAAAATAACTTCTAAAAGTTCCTTAAATCTATTCCAAAAGGGTATGACCGTCTCACACAACCAAGTAGAACCTACTTCCTTATGACATCTAAAACATAAATCAGAATAAATAAATTTTTATTTCCTGAATTTCTCCAGAGTTAAATATAATTGATGAATAAAATTATAATGAACCTTACATTTACAATTTTAGTCATAGTAGCCTTCCTCGCATATTTTAAGTCGACTTCAAGCAGACAAAACCAGGAAATGCGACATGTCCTTGAAAATTCATTCTCTGCATTCATGTTTGGACTTCTTACCTGCTGATCTTGGTGCAGTGACAAACATGGTAAAAGGTTTCACCAGGACAGTGCGACCATGGAAAAGCGATATCAGAGCAACTGGAATCCTTCAATGCTGGCCGACTATCGTTAGGCACTGACATAAGAGGGATTCGATGCTGAGTACAAACGAAATTCAGTGGCAAAATGTTTTTAGTGCAATGTGTCAGCATCATTATTCAATTAAACATACTAAATTCAATACAACTGAATGTAATGTTTCTCCAACTTCCTACGTGATACAAGTCTGAAATTAACTTTGTCTCTAGCATAATCCCCAATTTTCTTTCAAGAAGCAAACCTTTTGGAAAAAAATTGTCGTCCAGTGTTATAGATCTGCCGGCCAAGCAATCTCTGTCTCAGCAATAATAATTTTAAATTCAATGAAGCGCACAACCTCTTTAAAGGTTCAAACAACTGTCCTTTTGCAAAGGATAGATTATCCTGTAAACCTCAACAACTCCCCTTCCCCTCAACCTATTGAAGCAGAAACAGGCTGTCTGAGTTGATAATTTTAGCATGTTTATCTTTCCATCTGTGATCACTAATCCAATCATCTCTGGGGGCAAATATTCCCCTTCAGGATTTCAGGTGGAAGCAGATTTTCTGGTTCTCTTCAATAAATAAAGCTATTCTGCAGTTAATCCAGAGAATATCGGGGGGTTGATGGCCCAGTTTATCTCAGTTATTATTTCATAAAGTCCTGTGTGCCTGGGTCACATTTTATTTGATTGTGGGTAGCGCCATAATGATTATGGTTGTGATCTATTAACAGAAGTCTCAAATCTGTGTTAAACCATCCAGCTCGTTTCGTGATTTGGAAAAGTTTCTCTTGATTCTTTCACACTAGAAATCATTCAGCATTTACTTTCAGCATTTTGTTCAATATTCAGAATTTAGAAATATAATGTGCAATGAATACGAATTGATCTTAAAGATTTGAAAGCACTTGCCAATGCATCAAACCTTACTGCAGTTGAATATAACACAATCTTTGGTGAAACTCTTTGTTACCTATTGTCCATTTTAATTGCATTTGATTCTGCAGGACTGATCATCTCACACTTCAAGAAACAAAATTAATGTAGGTGTATTTTGCACTGAAAATTTCAAGATAATTTACAATATATTTTTTTTTCCACATCTCTCTCAACTGACTAATTTGCATTTTTTTTAAATCAGATTCAGAATTTATTGTCCTGAAATTTGGGGTTTTTGTGGCAGAATAGTGCAAATATTCATATTCTAACCATCTTACAACAGTACTATAAATAAAAAAAAAATTGTAATGCATGGAAAGTGAGGCAGCATCTTTGGTTCATTGATTATTCAGGAATCTGATGGCAGCAGGGAAGAAGTTGTCCTTGTAGTGTTGCGTGCTCATTTTCCAAGTGGTAGCAGAGTGAAGAGGGCATGGCTTGGGTGGTGGTGGGTCTTTGAGGATAGAGGCTGCTTTTTTAAGACACTGCCTCATGTAGATGTCCTCAGTGGAGGGAAGTCTGGCACCTTTGATTTTGCAGGCCGAGTTAACAAGCCTCTGGTGTTTATTTTCTTGTCCTGAGAGTTAGCATCTCCATAGCAGGCAGTGATCAGTGATGCAACCAGTCAGAATACATTCTATGGTACACCTGTAAAAGTTTTTGAGAGTTTTTGGTGACAAACTGAATCTCCTCAGACACCTCACAAAGTATAGTCGCTGGCGAGCCTTGTTTGTGATTGCATCAACATGGAGGTCCAGGACAGATCATTATTGATATTGACACTCAATGCTCTTTGTGGACTTCTAATGTTCATCAATCTCTCCCCCCCCCCCCTCCAATTCCAATGATGTGATCTACCAGGTTGGTTGATTGAAGTGGGTGCATAAAATCATTCCACCCTCCACACAGCATCTTTCAGCTGGTCTCATTGGGAAAGAGATGCAGGAGTATCAGATTCAGCATCGCCAGGCAGAAGTACAGCATCTTCCCACAGGCAGTGAGAATGTTGACTGGACAAAGGAACTGCTCACACTAGCCATCTGGTTCTCCTATAGCCATGAAGCAATAATTATTTATTTATTTGTATAGCTGAATACAGTACTTGCCCTGTATATATATTGACTGGTTACATGTCTGCTTTTTTATTTTGCCCCGAGGACCAGAGAATGCTGTTTCATCGGGGTCTAATTGTACATTCAGATGACAATAAACTTGACTATAGCTTAAAATTCTGGCTGTCATTCCCTTCCCAACCTGAATATATCTTGCCTTACTTGCCCTTATTTACCCAGATCCTTTTAAGCTTTCATTTGATAGCCTTCTACTTGCATGAATAATTGGAAGCTTTACTTATTTTATGTGCAATTCCATGCACAATAAAGCTCACAGCGGTGTGATGCACAATCTTCATCTTTTTTCCTCTCCTTTCTTGAAGCCTTTCCACCATTTTTCTTGCTTTTGGGCTCTGCGACAATCATACTGTTACCATTGGGTACTCAGCCTTTTAAAGAGACGAGAGAAGATGTTTTTGACCCTTTGTGACCTGACTCTTACATGGAAGGGCTGCAGAATCCAAATTTATTGTCACGAACAAGTGCTGAAACTCGGTGTTTGGAGCAGCATCAGAGAGGAAACATTCATCTTATAACCATCTCAAGACATCACAATAAAAAGTTGAAATAATAGTGTGTGGCGGCTCACCACTAGGCAGGCGAACCGGTTCAGCTTGTAAGCCACGCAGCCGGGCAGCCAGCCAAAATGGCACTGTCGGGGGTTTCCCTTCCTTCCAGCACGGGGCTCAGAAGCCCGCGCTAGGGGACCACATGATGCCCGGGTGACGTCAGTGCCCTCCAACGCGGTTCTCAGCCAGGTCCGGAGATTAGACGGAAAACCCACGTTTATTTTTTTGAGGGAAGGGATATAAATTCCTTTTGTGAACGGGGATCACATCACAACACTAAATGAGAGTTGATAGATTTCTCAACAAACTAACGTTTAGAAGGTTGCGTCACTTTCATGTCTTGGAAGATTCAATTTCTAAATTTTGCCAATATAAAGAATCTTTGCTTCTGTGAAGTTGGCTGGATAAAGTTACTTTTTAAAAACATTTTAAATGATATTTATAACATGGGAGAAGCCAATTGAAACCTGTGCCTCCTGGTTACACCCCATTAAACTTCAACCCTTTATGTTTTGAAGGATAAGAGGAAACCGGAGCACCTGGGGAAAATGCACACAGGCCATGGGTAGAACTCGGGTAGCTGGCACCGTAATAGATTCACGCAAACTACTCCACTTACTAGGCTTCCCTTTGCCAAAGATGTGACAATCTGTGTGACTGACCATTTTTACCTCATAACTTTTTAAACGTCTGAATCCCACCTTTTGGTTTGTTGCGGATGGAGAAGTGATATGCTTTTTGGAACTTGATCAGTAAAATCGGCTTTGTGAAGCAACTGAAACTGATGGTGGGAGGATGCCAAATCGACATCTGAAACATTGGAGACATGCTGATACCTCCACTGCTGTCAATTTAGTTTACTCACACTGACAAGCTCTCCAATTCTTCCATGGAAATTTCACCAGATGAATGTCATCAACGTACAGTGTTTATAAAGAGAGAGTACCCTGTGAAGACACAAAGGAACATATTAAATTTCATTAATTATGCAAAGACATTGTAGCATTGCTGATAAGCTTCATGAAACCTTTGCATCAAACATTTATTTGCCAGACTTAGCCTTTCCACAGTCAGTCATCCATTTCAAAATAAAATATTTAATATTAGTTTGAAATGAGGTTCAATCTCTGTTTGGGGGTTAAAAATCTCTGCATAATGCAAAGATTTTGCTATCATTGAGAGACTTGACTTGTGTTGTTAACGAGTTAAAAGATAGTTCACCTTGGATCTGTAATTACCAGCAGAAATAGCAGAAATGTTTCTTTCAAAAGAAGATGCTTTCAGAGATTTCTGGTCTAAATGGTTGTAGTTGCCATGGTAACATGTCTCCTTTGTGCATCATTTGGCATGATATTATTCAAACTCGTCCACAAGTGCATGAGTTAAAACTCAGGGAAAAAAAAAGGTGCTTTTATCCATAAAGATGCCTTCAAGCATTGCTCCTTCTGACATCCTGCTTCATCTCGTCAGGGTTGTTGGTCCAATGAACCAGGAATGGGTGAGACTAGGCAGAAGTTCAAATCAGTCAGGTTCATTCATCTTAAGGGCACGTAACAGCCAAATGCAGCCAAAATGAAACAAAAAGATGACTCAAAATTTATTGAAATAATCAATTATTAAATCTGTAATACACAGACGTGTTAGAGAAACTCGGCAGCTCATGTAGCATCCAGAGGAAGTAAAGGGTAACCAATGTTTCACATCCTGGACTCTTCATCTGCAGAGTTTCTTCAGCACATTTACATATTGCAGTCGACCCCAGCATCTGCAGACGTTCTTGCTTCACAACAATGACACTGCACAACATTTTTTTTTCCCAAAGGTTTGTTCCCTGAAAGAAGAAAAAAATATGGGATTATGATGGACAACTTCAAGCTGAACACAAAGATCATTTCAGATTTGCTGTATCATGTAGGAAGTTGGAGAAACATTAAATTAACTTTTATTTGTTTCATCACATAATTATGATGAAACATTACGTTAGTTCAACTGACCTAAAAATATTTTGCTGCTGATTTTCCTTTGTCCTCAGCATCTGATGCCTCTCATGTCAGTGTCCAACAATAGTCGGCCAACATTGATGGATTCCAGTTGCCCTAATACTGCTCTTGCATGTTTGCAATGTTTTGGTAAATCCTTTCACCACGTTGGTCAGTGACTGCACCAAGATCAGCAGGAAGAAGTCCAGGTGCCAATGCAAAAGATGAATTTTCAATGACTGATGTA
This sequence comes from Narcine bancroftii, assembly GCF_036971445.1. Classification (NCBI taxonomy): domain Eukaryota; kingdom Metazoa; phylum Chordata; class Chondrichthyes; order Torpediniformes; family Narcinidae; genus Narcine; species Narcine bancroftii. The sequence goes on from NC_091477.1 coordinate 15,018,892, forward strand.
CAATCAATAATTCTCAAAAGGCTGAGGAGTGTAACAATCAGGCTTTTAATAGCTAAAGACTGGAAGACTATCAAACAACCATCCACCTCCTTGACTGATCAGAGCAAAAGGAAAGCGGTAGCCTGCAAGGGGCTATGGTTAGAATCGCTCTCGGGCGGTGTGTCCAGTCAATAGTAGCCAAACATGGTGTACCACAATGACCTGTTGTACTTCATGGTTTTGTATGCTTGAAGTAGATTTAAAATATGACAGGAATTCACCGCAATCTATTAGAACTAAAAAACAGTATGTGATAGGAAAATTTTAATGTGATTTTCATGATCAGTAGCCAAAAATCCATAACATACACACAAAAGTGTTCAGGAAGCAAAATCTTCATTGATCAGTGTTATTATGTCTATAGATTTGAGTGGGAAAAAAAGAGAACATTCATCATGAGCTGCAACTGCTAAATGTATCTAAATGTATGCAAAATTATAGGCTGCTGGCTGCTCTCATCATCTGTCTCACACCACCCTGCCAACAACTTCAGTTCCTTTGGAATCAAGTGAATAATGGTAGGTCTCACTTGTAGCCAATAGAGCGGCACTGTGGGTAGAATTACTGCCTTATTGCTCCAGAGGTCTGGGTTTGATCCTGACCTCAGGTGTTGCCATTGTCGAGCTTGCCTGTTCTTCCTGTGATCGCGTGGGTTTCCTCCAGTTTCTTCACCTATCTCAAAAAGCATACAGATTGACGAATGTAAATTTTCTGTCATGGTATCAGTGTGTGGTTGAATCTGGGGGGTGAGGGTGTTGATGAAAATGTGGGGAGAATAAAAAGAATGGGAATAATGTGTGACTGTTGATTGGTGTGGAGAGTGGGGGAAAAGGACCTGTTTCAGTTCTGTCTCTGTGTCTCAATGACCTATGGTCATTTATAATTCAATGTTGATGTTTTGGTCAACTTCATTGTAGTCATTGGACAATTCCACTGTCAACCAATCTACTCTCTGTAAATAACAGAAATTAATTGTGTACATTTTTTTTAAACTATCCTTCACTCTTTTCTACCTGGGGAAAAAATACCCTAATTTTTCTGTGAAAATCTGCTGTAGTAGATTTCCTCTGCTCATCAAATAAACTGTTTTCTGAGCAGAAAATAAACCACTGAAAGGACTGAGCAGGTCAAGTAGCATCTATGGAGGAAGGGCTGTTGCAAGTTCTCTATCTAAAATGTCAACATCCCTTTGCCTCCATAATGTTGCTTGAATTCCTGTTTTCTCCCAGTGGGTTTTATTTTGTTCCAGATTTCAGCTTCTGCAGACCCTTGTGTCTCCAGTGAGTAACTTTGTTGTACAGTACATTATTTGTTGTGTGTCATGCTGTACCACCAATTAAATAACTGCACAATGTTGAAAACAGATATTCTGAAACAAGGATCAAAAAACATATTATTTTCAGATAGAATGATACAAATGAATACGTTATCCTGGAAAAAATCATAATTCACAAATGTAAAAATTATTAGATCATTGGTATGGAACTTCGTTCTATTCAGCCTGACCTGACCATGTGGCACTAAGGGGACCCATAATATCAACCATGATAGGAAATAAGGTTTCTAGGAAGAAAAAAAAAGGAACACCTGCTCTGAGCGTAAAGAAGAGAATAAGTTCTATGGGAAGTAACTGCTCTGTGTTTGAGCAATTGCATCACTTTATTGTTATGCCAGATCATGTCATCAGTGAGATTTGTCAGTCCTTGGATGAAGAATTTTGCAAAACACATGGCAGACAGTACTGTAAATGTTCCACTGGGTTTTTGGCCATCATCAGCTGCTCCTCTAATATTGCAAACCTCACTGACCTCAACTTGTCTGCGAACAATACCACTTACCTTGGTGTACAATGCACAAAACCCACAAGGTTCTATCTCAATGGTAAACGAGTTTTAATCTGTCAGTAAACAAGAAATCTGCTTCAATTGTGGTTTCAAGTTGTTGTCATATGGTCAAGCATTTCTAACATGTACATTTTTGACGTCTGATAGACCCTCCAACACTGCTTTCCACTTTTTTATACTTTTTGATTTTTTTTATTATTTTGTGCTCACTGCATTCCCTGGAAATCGTTGCACATGCTTAAGGAATACAATTAAATGCAATTTATGAAATGTCATGAATGCCAAAACCACAAAAATTGCCTTTGATTAACAATGCAGACTGTCAAGACCTTGTCAAAGCAACAGTGGATCCTTGAATCGTGTTTAAAGAACTGAAAATAAAGTTGTGTACTCAGATTACAAAGAAAACTAATCATATTTGCTCTAACCTGAATAAAAAGTAACCTAGTGTTGAGTCGAGTGTATTTTTTTTTTCTGTATTGAATTATATCTGGACATTTCATTTGATACACGGAGAAAATAACTTGACATCTTAGGAAATAGATTGTTCCCAGATATGTTGCTATCTGCATATCTGCATATCATTTGTCCCTAAATGAATAGAAATAGTTGTTTTTAAGAGATAATTTTGAGAAAAACTGAATGATTTCTGCTGTGCTTTTCCAATACAGATCTGAATGACACCCAACACCACATTGACACAGGCATTATTCAGGCATCCATTCTGGTCCTTCAACGGGCTAATGAGAAGCCTACTGCTCGCTAAAGTTCTCATATGAAAATGGGCTAAAGCTAGATGGAGTATCACTACATAAGCTCCAATATGTTCTACGGACTGAAAGGTTCTTGGCCCAAGGACTGCTGAAGGCAGAGGAAAACACAAACTTTGGTGTGTCAAAACTAAGGATACTGATTGTCATGTTTTTTTTTTCTTACTGTTCAAAATGATGCAGAGTGAATCTGGAGGATTCAGCATTCCTTGTTAATTAATAACACGAACTTCATTGTAGGCGCCATCATTAAAACATTTTCAGATGTTGCTCTTGTAAACTCATTAGTTGAAAGCAAGATCTTCACTTTTAACCCCACCACCACAATGGACACATCATTTTTCAGCAATTCCACCAACTGTAATGTCATTTTCCTATCAGTCACATCTTCCTCTCTCAACTCTTTTCCATTTTTTGCAGGGAACATGCTATTCACGACTCCTTCCCAACCATCCTTCCACCCTTTAAAGCTCTTTCTGTTGCAACTGCAGTAGATATAAGACTTATATCTACATTTCATCCTTTTGCTCCTTCTATGTGATAAACTGACCTTCTGCTTTCATTACCCTCTTCTCCATCGGTAAGGCCAAACACAGATTAGGCATCCAATTTGCCCACAAGTGCCAGCGAGATTTCCACATTGCTAGCCATTTTTAATTCCCTCATTATTACCCCACAACCCTGTCTATAGTCAGCCTCATACATTGCCAGACTTCACCCAAATGAAAACTTGAAGAATTACATTTTTTTATTCTGCCTGGATAGCCTCAAACCCAATGGCATGGACTTTCAATTTTATAATTCCAGATGGCCTCCACACCAATCCATCTGTCTTTTCACCTATTCCCATTTTCCTAAACACCTCCCCCAATGGTATCTTACCCTTCCTCCCCAATACAAACATGACATCACATACAACCTTGAGATTCTTTTTTCCTGAGGGCCAGGCAGAATTTTCACTTATCAGAGGTTCAAACTGTACTCCGATTGAGTTTGATAGTCGAGGGGTAGCAACTGTTCCTGAACCTCAGGGTATGAGTATTGAAGCACCTATACCACTTTTCTGGTGGCAATAGCAGTGCATGTCCTGGATAGAGTGAAATCTTGATGATTGTTACTGCTCTCTGGTGACAGCATTTCATATAGATTTTCTCAACAGTGGGGAATGTATTTGGCTGCATCCACTAGTTTTTTTTCCAGGTTATCTGCTCAAAGGTATTAGTACCTCCATATCAGACCATGATGCAGCTGGTCAGAACACTTTTCACTAGACAACTGTTGAAGTTTGCCAAGGTTTTGGATGCCATACCGAATCTCTGCCAATTTCTTTGTAATATAAAATTTTCTAATGTATCTTCTCCTATTTTATTCATTTCTATATAAATCCATGCTGGCTTTTCTCCTTCTTCAAAAAAAGTAGAGATAAACCTCAGCTGTGCTGCTCTATAATAATTTTTAAGATTTGGTAATTGTAGTCCCCAACTTCAAATTTCCATGTTAACTTTTCTAATGGAACTCATGCCATTTTCCATTTCCAAATAAATGTCCTTACATACATATTTAGTTCTTGAAAAAAAAATTTGATGGTATAAATATAGGTAGTGTTTGAAATAAATACTGTATTCTAGGGAATATATTCATTTTTATAGAATTAACCCTTCCTATTAATGTTATAGGTAGTTCCTTCCATTTCGTAAATCTTCTTCTACTTTCTTAAGCAATAGTGTATAATTCAATTTAAATAAATTATTTAAATTGTTATCAATTTTAATACCTAAATATTTAATTGCATCACCCTGCCACTTAAATTTACTTACTTTTTTTTTTACACTGCTCATAATCTGCCTTTATTATAGGCATTATTTCAGATAAGAAAGACCATAAGATTAGTTTATTTGCAGATGATGTCATAATTGTATTCAACTGAACCGGAAAGGTCATTAAGTAAATTGCATTTAAAATTAAAAGAATATGGTGTAGTATCTGGCTATAAAATAAATTGTGAGTTACAGGGACAGGTTGTGCAGACTAGGGCTTTTTTCTCTGGAGCGTAGATGATTGAGGGGGGACTTGATAGAGGTTTTTAAGATTTTAAAAGGGACAGACAGAGTAAATGTGGATAGGCTTTTTCAATTAAGAGTGGAGGAGATTCAAACTAGAGGGTATGGTTTAAGATTGAAGGGGGAAAATTATAAGGGGAACATGAGGTGAAATTTCTTTACGCAAAGGGTGGTAGGGATGTGGAATGAGCTTCCGGAAGACATGGTTGAGGTGGGATCATTGGTTACATTTAAGGAAAGACTGGATAGTTACATGGAGAGGAGAGGACTGGAGGGGTATGGACCGGGTGTTGGTCAGTGGGACTAGGAGGGTGAGGATTTGTTACGGCATGAACTAGTAGGGCCGAACTGGCCTGTTCTGTGCTGTATGTGGTTATATAGTTATAGGGTTAAAAGTGAAATAATGTCTGACAATTCATGAGGAGGTAGAGGTGCTGACATGCTTTCTTCACAATGACATGAGTGTGTTGGGTCCAGGAAAGATGCTCTGAGATGGTGATTTCAGGAATTTAAATTTGCTTACCTTTTCCACTTCTGATCCCCAATGATCACTGGATTGTACACTTCTCTTTGGCAGGAGAGACATCAAAACGAATAACTGTCACCACAGGACAGTGTGCTTTCTGCTTTCACCAGAAAGGAAAAAGAGGAGATTTACAAAGTTGATAGCAGGATTGGAGAATGAAAATTATCTGGATTGTGTTGCTTTTTTGGAGATAATGGAATTGAGAGAATACTTAACGAATGATCATAAGTGATCTCATTTGAGATAGGGGAAAAATATATTAGCAGAGAGCTGAGAACTATTTTTCATCCAGCGAGTCATGGTAGATGGGGTGACTCAGGAACACGCATCCCGAAAAGTTGATGGAGACGGAAATTCTTGTCAGGTTTACTAAGTACTTGGATGAGTATTTGGAGGGTAGTAACCCACAACAACCCAATTGCGCAAATAGCTTTCTCTCTCTGATTTGAATTTGGAGCCAGGAATTCTTTTCCTGGGTGTGTGATAATATTCCTTCATACACTTCCATTCCATTTGCCACGACCTTCCTCTGACTGTCACAGCTAAAATCCAGTCTTGCTCTTGAAAAATATGTAGAAAAATAGGAACTTCAATTTAAAATTCAAGTCGGACTTGTATGTGTCCATGCAGTCAAGAGCTCACGATGATAAAAAAGCATTGAGCATTTCTTGATACTTAATTTATCGAGTGTAACTGCACTTGTCATGATGTTTTTGAGACCAGGTGTACAACTTCCCAATCTCAATAACATGAAATGAAACGCAGACTTTAGCAAAGTCAACCTTGTGAACATTTCCTATTTCAGGTCTCAAATGCCCCTTATAGTGACACTTCTCGAGCCTTCACCTGCTGAAAGAGCCATTGATTTTGACAGAATTACACGCTGACATAAGACCATACGATATGATTATTTAAAGTCCTCCATCAAAGCAGAGGAGTAACCCCATCCATTTAAAATGGACCGAGCTCGACTAAAATTGTGGAGCAATGAATTCAGAAATTCAGTGTTGCTTCTACTTCAGCACTAAGAAGTCGTTTCTGATGCATACATTAGAAACAAGCCAAATACGTGCATCTAAACAAAGACATTATCATTTTACCAGTGACTGCTAATTTTTTTTTAATTAACATAGCAGTGCTCTGTTGTAAGTGTGGTCTTTTTAGGAGAAAGGCTGATGACTTGGAGTACTGAAAAATAAACCGACTTGCTTCCCCGCACCCTTGTGTAGTTTCTGGAACCCTTGTAATAAATCTCATGAATAGAGAATGAATCCAGTGCATTGTATTTCTTCAGGTAGAATTGGGAAGGCTGAGTCTCTGGAAAAATAATTCGCTGCTAAACTGTGCATTGTGTCAGAATCAAAGAGCTGCTGCAGATGTTGTACGCGAGCACAAGTACCTAAGTAGAAATAAGCTTGTAGCTTCAAGTAACATTCTCCATGTGGGAGTATCAGATTATCGAAGTTACATAACTAAGTAAAGCAGAACTTTGCTTCATATTTGTCTCAGCAACACTGTTCCCTGATTTGTATTTTTGAATTCCTCAAAATATCGAGCAGGTGTGGGCCAGTCTTCACCTTCGCCTTAAAGGGCATATGCTGTCTGCAGCGAGGAGATTTCAGTCAGACCTGGTCTCTGAATTGGCCTGTGAATATTCCAAATGCAAGAGCATGCCAAATTTGAGTTTTGTTGACTCTTGGCGAGGAGTGTGATCACATCTGCTGGATTGCCTGTGTTTGGAGTGAATGAAACTCTGCATCTATTTTAGCGTTTGTGCAGTTGCAATGTTTTCGGGGATGAAAAATGGTATTGGCTCTGAAAAGCAAATGCCAAGCGCATCTTGACTGTATGATTCGCTTGAAACAAAATATTGATTAGCAAAAAGTAAAACATGAAAGTCTGCAGATAAAACACAATTCTAGAGAAGCTCAGCAGGTCATAAAGTGTACTTTATAGAATAAAAATAAAGATTACCAACTTTTCAGGCTTGGGTCCTTCATCAAAATATGAAAAACTGTAGGCAGGTGCCTAAACAAAATGGTAGGCAGAGGGGGGGAGTGGCACAATCCCCAAGGCAGGAAGTAATAGGGAGATAAGGGGGTGGAGGGCAAGCTAGCAGGCAGAGGGAGGAGGGATGGCTCTGCAAGTGGAGAGGGAGAACAGGGAGTTTACTAAGATCCAGCTGGCACTTTTGTGGAGCCTGCTCTCTGAAATGGAAATTATGGCTTTCCATCACAGGTAATTTACCTCTGGATGGAGATCACTGGCCAAGCAGAAGTGATGTTAACCTGTGATGTTGCAATGAGATTGAAAGGTGAGTTGATGTTGGGGAAACTGCATCGAGCTTGATTGTGATCGTACAGACCTATCACCAATGTATATAGTTACAGTATCTAGAGTGTAATGACTGTGCTTACAGCGATTGGCTGAGAGCTTAGCCACACCTACTGTCTGGGCCTTAAAGGGTTGTGTCCCTAGCCAGGTCGGATCATTCCGGACTGGTCGGCCACCTGTGAAGAGCTCCTGTCTTTTGCTAATAAAAGCCTTGGCTTGGATCAACAAGTCTTAGGTTCTTTCGACGAGCTCTACGTTGATTGAAAAAGTAAACCCTTACATTGAGACTTCATTCTCTCCTCAGCCATTGTTGGCAATCTTCCTTTGAGGATAGGCATGGAATCCTCAGTATTGAGTCAACTTAAATCATAATCGTCCGATTGGAGGAGAGTTGCCTCATTGTTCCACATTCTAATGCTTTTCCCTGTCACACCACCCAATTATCCATCAGAGGTGTATGACACCATTTCACTTGGCAGCCATCTCTTTTAAATGATAGATCCTCATGGCAACAACTGATTATATCAATCTCACCACAAAGGAGAAAGTCTATTGAAGTCTGTACTTCTAGCATGGTTCTGGATGTGGCAAATGATTACATTGTACAGTACAACTCAAGTTTCAGGCACCTATGGGGATTGGTAGATGCTGGATAAATGAATTTGCTGGTTGCTTGAGATTGCAAATTGTGAGGATCGGTGACACTGAACACTCATGAACACTCATAAACTTTCTTTTTTTTTACCTATTCATTCTCCCCAATTTTTTTTTGACTGTTGCTTGAGGCTTCCAGTCGCTTGAATTCCAGATAACAGAGATTTTACTGTATAATTATGGTTAAGCTGTGAAAATCACTCTGCCTGTGCACAACAACTTTTGTGTGCTTAGAAGAACTTCTCTCCAAAATCTAGCCAGAAACTAAATACTAGACACAGTTTATTTTAAACCATTTTTTTTTAAATTGGAAGATCTTTCCTTAGCCAAGCGATAAGGTTTTAAAAAAATTCTCAATACAAGAGCTTGTATCTGTTTTATGAAAATTAAATTTCACAAATAATTTTGACCCTGTTATCTTTTTTTGAATAAAAAAATGGTGGAGGAAGACGCAGAGAATTCACACTTTCTTGGCATGAACCTGCTTGCAGAAGAGCCACTGAGGGTCATAGAGTTCAGGTAGTTTAGTGAAGGAAAGTCATGTTCAGGTAATATAGAAGTTGAAAATGCAGGAGCATGCAACTCTGCTATCAGACTGCTGAGTTTAAACTTTATAAAGCAGCAGATGTTCACACTCTGGTTTCTCCTGGGAAGGGTGAGATCTGCAAGGTTGAAGGTTTTTCAAATTTCGGTTCAGGCAACTGAAACTGCGTGCCACCTTCTGCATTCATGTTATGACCATCTCCATGGAGATAGCAGCACGTTGAACCTGAAGAGGGTGATATAGATGCCAGAATGTAAACAGCATGTTTAAAAAAAGTCACACAGACACATTTCAAAATAACCAGGACTTGCTTTAAGCAAGTATTCTCACTGTTCTTGAGTACCCTGGAGTATTTTGTTTGGTCTGTTTTCGAACCTTCTGTTTTAAAAGTGGTTTAATACTTATATGGTAAAGATACTCCTTCACACCAAAAATGTCACAAACAGCTCATTATTTTATGGTGATAGCAGATGGGGGGAAAAGCATTATTGTAAACAGAATACTGAATTTACACAAATCAGACCAGCAACAATTGTACATCCACACTATCCATTTTGACAAGAAATAGTACCTACTCTTCTGCATGATGTTAAAATAAAAGTGTAAGAACTAATGGTCTTGGATGGATGACAGTGGGGATATTGCAAATGAAAAGTAAGGGGATTTACAAAGCATTCCAATAACCACTGTTTAATACCTTATACCTTGAAGAGGGGCACAGGGCTGAAACGTCGGCAACATATCTTTACCTCCTATGGACACTGTGAGACTGTCTAAGTTCCTCCAGCATTTCTGCGTGTTTTTACCACAGTTCAATCAAACATTCACATTAATCTGGTCAAATCACAGCCATTAGTACAATGAGGCCTGGAACAATGTTTGAGTTCAGACATCATATTCAGGAACGGTGAGAGGAAAGAAAATGCAAAGCAAAACCACTTATAAAATAAGAGTCAGTATTTTCGGAAATTCCACTCCTGTCAAGTGAAATCAGGGATTTTTTTTTTTTTTCTGAATTGCATCTACTTGTTGAAACTAATTTAGAGATGGATGTGGAACAGGAAAAATCCTGGGAGGGAATTGTGGCACTCAGTACTTCGAACTCGCAAGCCACGGTTGTGATAATTGCCAGCAGACTTTAGTAAATCCATTTTTGAAGTAGACATTAAAGTATTGATGAATTTCCAGTATTTTTGATTCAGACCAGTGGGCATCAATATCTCCTTCTCTCTTACTCACTGCATTGTATCCACAAATGCATGTCAGTATGTGGTAAAAGTGTGATAACCAGCCACACTTTATGTGTGACTGATTGCTGTGTGCATTGAGACAGAAAGATGCAACTATTGGCACTTCATTACTAAATTATGTTATTAGCTTTGTATAAGCCACGGTTTTTAAACCTGATGCAGGGCAGGAATAACAATGAACTGTAAGTCTTGGAAATAATTTTATTTATCTTATTTTAATTTCCAAACTACATATTTTACATAAACACAACAAGAATTGGAAAATATAGAAGTTGTTCAACTCTGGAGGACAATTATTGAAAAGAAAGAATTGGCTTGAAATTCAACTTCATGACACCTCAACACTGAAAATATTGGAAATCACGTTATTTTGACTAAAGTGAACCAGCCGATTTATACACAATGAGATGTTGGAATTAACCAATGTTTAGATCTGTTGCTTGAAGGTAATATTATCAGCCAGGACATTTGCCCTGCTTCCATTCATCTGCACCCACTCCAGACTTTGGTTTAACATGCATTCAAATATCAGTGTTTTGAATGTTATGCAATCCTAAGTGAGAATTGTAAAGTTATCAGTTTAATTTGATTCTCAATTCTTGAACTATTGATTGAAAATCAGACATCTGTCACTAAATTACAATGATGTGCATACAGATTACAGCAAAGAAAGGGACCATTCAACTGGTTGGATCTATATAAGAGTGATTCAACAAATTCTATTTCTTCATTCTTTTCTCTCAACCCTTTCAGATACTGATCCAGCTTCTTTTAAAGACTACAGTTGCTTTCATCCTAGAATCTTGCAATTTATTGTGTGCAAAAAAAAATGTTTTTGTTCTTCATGATTCTTTGATTCATTTGTCAATCATCTTCAGTTTACATCACCTGTTCTTGACTACCCCGCCAATGAAGTGGTTTCCCTCTATAGAACCCATATTCTCCCATCTTGACCTTAAATATCTCCATCAGATATACTGCATATCCAAAGACAACGCCACTGTCCCTCATGTAGCTGAATAATCTCTTTCCTGATATCATTTTGGAGCCTTTATTCAATGGCTTGTTTTCTTAAGGGTTGTACCCAGAAATGGATGAAGTAATCCAGGTCCATCAAGACAAGTGTTTAATAAGGCGTAATCTTATTGTCTGTATTTTCATATTCTCTTCTTTAATTCAAAAAGCTTGGAATTGCATCTACATTTCTAATACCTACAATGAATTACGTACACATATACTCATGGATCCTCTTTTTCTTGTATCCCATTTAGAATTTTTCCATTCAGTTTATATTCTCCCTTCTTCTAATTCTTCCTAACGATATGTGTCACTTCACACTTCTCAGCACAACATGTCTTTTGCTCTCCACCAACCTGTCCTCATCTCTTTGACATTTTAGAACTGGACTCTTCATGGCTCTGAGGTTGAAGTTTGGTGCTATTTTCAAAGTTAGAAATGAAAAAGAGAAGACCTCCTGCTAATGACTTCTGGAGAACATTGCTAAAGACCCATTTAGTGAAAGAAATCATTCAATTTCTTGCTTTTTATCCTCTTTACCCCTCTTTTATTATATGTCATTTCTGAAGCCAAGCCTGCAACATAGGATATCATATCTATTTGGAAGTACATAACTCTCACATGTTTCCCTCAGCGATCTTCATAGAACCTTTATCAGAAAATTCTGTCAGTTCAGTAAAAAATATTTTTTTTCTGTTATAGAGTCATAGTCGAAGAAACATCTCCTTTGGTCAACTTGTCCATGCTGTCCAAGGTGACTACGCATACTTGTCCCAGTTGCTTGATTTCATCTCACCATCTCATATCCCTCTAAATCTGATGAACCATGTGCCCCTCTAAATCTCTTTGAAGTTGTGATTTTTTTTTTCTTTTTGCTTTTTCGGACTGATTTTTATATTATCTGCAAAGACATTCACATGTTAACTTGTACAAGAAAATATTCTTTCTCATGTTACTCTTTCTGAGTAACATAACCTGTTTTTTTTTAAATCATGGACAAATAGTGGAGTTGCCTTGGACCTGCAGCCATTGAGTTGGCTCCTACTATCCATTTCAAGGAAAATTACAGAGCATGGATAGAGAGGTTTGGAGGGATATGAGCCAATCACAGGCAAATGGGACTAGCTCAGTTTGATTTGATAACTTGATCATCTTATACATCAGCATGGATGAATTGGGTCAAAAGGCCTATTTCCATTCCATATCAATCAAAATAACTTTATGATATATCAACTGCATAACTGACTGGCCTTCGGAAGGACAACAATTAATTTTTATGATCTTCTAAATGATCAGAGGTACATTATTTTTTTTGAGGGAAAGGCTCATGGGAGTTGTTATTACCTTTTGCCCAAGATACTGGGGACATTTTTTTTGTGGTGAAAACCTGTCTCCAGAACAATCTCAGGCCTCAAGAAGAAGTGCCTTTGAGGGCTGCACGTTTGACTCCCTGACGAAGCTGATGAACATTTACCATCTCTTGCCAAGATTTCTGTCATCTGCTGTAATGTATAACATGGTGATGTTTTACTGTATTTACTCACACCTATGTGAAGGACTTGGAATATTTTCTACATCAAATGCAAAATATACATGTACTGCATGTATATACTTCTATAAATGTCACATTTATTTCTGTCCCTACCATGTCTTATATTGAGACATTTTCTGTATGGTCAATTGAGATTATAAATGCACAAGAAGTACTTCTGTAGCTCTTGAATAAGGTTGGGTGGTCAGCCATCTCTTCAAATAAATTCAAGGCACTTACCATATTCCAGAAATCACCTTTCACGCAGGCACTGATTATGAAATTCACATAATTTTCAATGCACCATTACAGCCTTTGATCAATTGAGATTTGAAAATCAAAAACTCAATCCTGGCAGTTCATGATTTACCAGGCAGCAATAATACTGAGACTGAACAATATAGGGCAAGCATCTCAATGCATTGGAAAAATCCCATCAATGTTTGCCTCTGCAAAGTTCTCCAAGTTCACTGAAAATACACGTGAACAAATGACATCATTTTCTCCCAAGACAACATTCCCAGCAATGATGCCCAAGTTCTCAGTCAGTTGAGTTGGACATCGATCATATTATTTACCTGCCTGATACCAGGCTCACACACACTCTCTCTCTCTTCCATTTTCTGTCATGGGAAGAGATTATGAGATGGTCAGAGAAGAATATTCAAGGATGTGCTCAAACCCTCTTGAAGAATTGTAATATTCCCTCTGATTCCTCTGCTCTTTTGGACCATGACTATACTAAGTGCAATAGAGGATGCTTCAGGAGCCAGATGGGCCTGAAACAGGATCATTGTCTAGATCTCTGTCTGTAATCTCTACCCTTCAAACTAACCTCATATGAATTATAAAGACAATTGAATTTGTTCAGAGGTTCCTTGTGCTGAACATTGAGGCTTTGAGCAGTTGCAAGGCTTCGAATAATATAACAGGGTGGAGTCGGTGGGCCTCACCCCACTCACAAAATACACTGGTGATTTTTTTTTGATGGCCAGCAAAGCCCCCTCTTCAGCTTTGCCAGTTGTTAAAACTGTTAACATTGTTCTATAAATTTAGTAACTTTAAAGTAATGAAGATGGTTTGTTAATAAATGGGTTTAAGTTATTGAAGGCATTACATAGTACATTTTTTTTAATTATTGCTTATTCCATTTATTCCACCATCTCTACAACTATCATTCACTATGATGCGCTTATGAAATCTGCTGCAGGATCTGATAGCAGATCTCTCAGAGTGACGCTGGCAGAGCTCAACATGCTACTGCTCCACTCCCAGACTGCAGGCGCTGACAGAGGTTCAGCCAGCAAGTTTATGATTTGCACATGTCTGCAGTTGTCTCAGGATTGACAGTAATAGTGCAAATGAAAGTCCATTACTTTACTTACAGGCAGAGGGAAGAATATCTACACTATTCAATAAGAAACAAATGCTCAACAAATGCAAGAACATTAAAGCTTTGGTCATTGCTTTTAAAACAAGAATCTCCTGTCATATTACCTCATAATATTCCTAAATGCAATTTCTAATTTGGCAACTCCCCTGTGAAGTGTGAAATACTTTATTATATGACAAAATTCAAAAAAATGTGTCGGGGTATAGGTCCATTGGGTATATTTGGGCAGAACAAGCTCATGTGCTGAAAGGGCCTGTTATTGTGCTGTATGTCTAAATTTAAATTTAAAATATAAAATATTACTGTTTTACATGTTGCACCAATCCACTTTTATTCTGTCACATGTGAAGAACTGAGTAAATGTGCAGCAATGACAAAAATAGACCATTTGACCAGTCCAGAACATGCATTTCCATTGGCCCTGTTGCAGGTAAAATAGTCAATGGTGTGAGATTGAAAATGTTCATGATCACTCCAACTAGCTGGTTGGTACAGATTTTCAGTACCCTACCAGATACACCATCAGGCCTTGCGAGCGTTCACCCTCTTGGAAAATGTTATGACGTTAGCCTTTGGTACAGATATCACAGGGTCACCAGCTTCTGCAGGGATTCTCACTGGTACAGTTGAATTCTCCTTTTCAAAGCGAGCATAAAAGGTGTTCATCTCCTCAGGGAATGAAGCATCACAGCCATTTATGATGTTAGATTTTGACTTGTGGGATCTAATGCAAGCCCTTCCCATAGCTGGCATGTACCTGATTCTGTTTCTAACTTCACTCAGAATTTCTTGATTGCTATTAACATAGCCTTCTGTAGGTTATACCCCATCTTCCTATGGAGTTCTGAATCATGGGTCTTGAATTGCATTGATCTAGCCCTCAGCAAGCTGTGAATCCTTTGGTTCATCCATGGCTTTTGGTTAGCGTACTCTCACTGTGCACCCACACTTATCCGCACAGATCCTGATGAAGTCAGTAACAAGTGTGGCATATTCATTCAAATCTGAACATGAATCCTTGAATATTTCATTGAAAGAGAGCAAATCTCTGGACAGACTTTTAATAAAGAACTGTTAATTGGCTTGATAGGTTAAAATTTCCTCAAACCACAGTTATTATTTCTTTTTATCAGTTTCATGTGAGTCTTCAGATTAATAGAATTAATATTTTGGACCTCATTGTGGAATGCCTATTTGAAAATTAGATTGTTTGATGTGGTAAGTCTCATTTTCTCAATCCATCCTGAAAAATATTCCTTGAAATCAGTGTTTGAATAAATTTGAAATGCATTTTGTTTGTCCAAAAAAGGTTGTCACATATTTCCTTCAGACAAAATGAATAAACCTTCTGGCACAGAAGAAGGCCATTTGGCCCTTCTAGTTCTACTGAACCACAACAACAAATCACATCAGCCATTCAATTATAGACGTAGAATAACTTGCTAAAATGCAGCATGGTGGTAATATATATTTATTTCTTTTTAAATGATCGAGCAGGAATGCTATAGCAGATCTCAGAGGACCAATTAAAACAGCAGT
Source organism: Narcine bancroftii (assembly GCF_036971445.1). Taxonomy (NCBI): domain Eukaryota; kingdom Metazoa; phylum Chordata; class Chondrichthyes; order Torpediniformes; family Narcinidae; genus Narcine; species Narcine bancroftii. Next base: position 15,034,393 of record NC_091477.1, read on the forward strand.
GTTCATGCCGTGAGCTCCTCAGTATTAAAACAGTGGAGTCAGGGGCTGTGGCAATTGAGGATTCAATGCATCCCCTCTCTCTCCTTGACTCGAAATTGGCACTAATTAATAATTTTTGATCATGTGCACATTTTTCATTTTGTAATTCTGAAGTAAGCAGAAATACTAATATGAGCATGTTGCTCTCTAAATAAGTGAAATAAAGGATTAAATAGTTAAAAAGGATACATCAGCAAAACAAGTAGGGCAATGATTGGAACAACTTGCTTTGAAATCTTTGTTCAGTCTGGGGGGCATTTTTGCACCTTAATGTGGTCCAATATGAAATATTCAGCACTGTGCATTGACTCTCATGTAACTGCAAAAGTGTTATATTTTGAAGATAAATAAATGCATTGATAACTAACCAAAATGCAAAGTTGTGTTAAATGATGCAGAAATGTAACATGGAGTTTTTGCACCTGCAAATTCAAATCAACAGGCAATGATGGGCCTGCTGCCTTTCAGGGTCCTCCATGAAATGAGCTTTGGTGCATCTCTGCACCGTTCCTAATGAGTCCAAGTCCAGAGTGCTCAAATGTCCGTAATTTTGCATTAAATTGGTAGTTACATTCAGTTCAGCTTCAGTAATGGCAAGAGTGCTTGCATGGAAATGTCACGTTGGTGCAGCAGAAGTGGAATTCTGATGGGGCTTAAAGCATAGTCAGCCACAAAGTAGAAAGACCTTTTCTGTGAATCTAAATTGGCCTATTAAAGTCTGTACAAAGGACTTTGCTCCTATCTGGTTTATTCTCTGATATGTATGTCTATTAGCTGGCTTTATTGAAGCTTTTCCCTATTTGGACAATATGCTAATGAATAGTTGTGATACAATTCAGATGAATATTGTATTTCTGTAAATTAAATAGAGAAACTCAAGCACTCCCCTTTCGCTAAATCATGGGCATGAACCCATATTCTGCCTGGAACACCATGTACTAAAGCTTCAATAGCAGTCATAATGCTCCGCTTACCAACATTGCTCAAGCTTTATTGTTTGCTTAGAGAGCTAACACATGTGAAAAGTCATGGTCGTAATTAAGACCATTCAAAATCGTGCAATTGTAAATTGGTGCTTTCATGCATTATAGAAAATAGAGAAAAAAATGCAGGTGTATGTTCAACAGCAAATCCGCAAAGCCATGTGTCCAGTGGCAAAACCGAGGTTTGGACACTGTAAAGTTCATAAAGTTTATCCAGTTAAAACCATGCAAATTACTAATGGAAATATGCTGCAAAACATTAGTGGACACAGCCCAGAACATCATAGGTAAGACCCTCCCCCCTCCATCAAAAACATCTATAGGAGATGGTGCCGTCAGAGAGCAGCTGCAATCATCAAGGTTTCACACTATTCAGCATATGCTCTGTTCTTGCTGCTACCTTCCGAAAAGAGGTACAGGTGTCACAAGACTCACACCACCAAGTTCAGCAACAGCTGTTATGCCTCCACCACCAGACTCCTCAACAACAATCTCAATCAGGGACTCATTTAAGGACTCTTCCTTTTGATCTTTATTTCTTTTCTCTATATGAACAGTCAGTTTGTTTACATTTCTTTATTTGTTCACATGTGTGCATTGAGTACAGATATTTTTTGCACTACCGATAAGTGGTAATTCTGCCTCGCCCAAAGGAAAAAGAATCTCGGAGTTGTATGAGATGTCATGTGTATTCTCTGACAATAAATCTGAAATCTGTCATCTTCTCCAGGACGGCATGACTTTCAGCAATATCTTATTCACCTTTCTTAGTTTCAGGTGATATGGTTAATTTTAGTGAGAAGGAAACTGGTTGGTTTCCTCATTACTGGAATTAGCCATGCCACTTAAAATTGAGCAAAGCAATCAGACCTTTAGTGCACAATCAACATTGTCTGTGTAATAAAGATCTGATTGCTTCAAGTTTCAGATCAGAGTCTGCCAAGTGGAAACTCAGTGAGATGTATATGTTCAGCATAAGGCATGTTATCTTGGAGCCATTTCAATCCTAAAGTGATTCTTCTTGTTATTGGAAGACTTGTATTTCAATCTGATTTACATTGTAGCAGAGTTCAGATTCATGAATTAGATAGAACATAGAACAGTGTAGCATAGTACAAGTCTTTTGGCTCATAATGTTTTGCCAAGGTACCTAAGCCTATTCCACTCCCTCACAGCCTGCAACCCTTTGTTTTCTCTTTATTTTGGGGTCAAACCATGGCCCTACTGAAGTGGATTGACATGGAGACTCTGATTCCAAGAGGGAACACAGAAAAGTTTATTTTGGCAAGGTATTCCCTGTTCCAAGCGGAGGGCCTGAAACTGGGGCTTCATAGGTGAAAACAGAGATGGGAGTTGGACTTGGGTGTTACAATAGATAAACAGTGTTGGTCAGACCTGTGTCACGATTGTATAACCACAATAATTAACTCATGATATAGACTGGTGCAGTACAACTTTCTTCATCAACTATACCTCACATTGCAAAAATTGAATAAAGATAAAATATTTGCCTACCTGAGATATCCTCCGATATTGGCCTTTTGCACTCTTGAAAAAGGCTGCTGGCTATCCACCCTCTCATGCCTCTCATACTCTTATTTCTCAATCTTCTGTCATTTTGGTTGTAATTTTGATTATTTTTTAGACATACAGCACAGTCACATCCCCTTCCCGCCCATGAGACCATGCTGCTCAATTACATTTGATTGACCTACAACTCCTGGTACATTTTAAAGGGTAGGAGGAAACCAGATCACCCAAAGAAAACCCATGCAAACACAGGGAGAATGTGCAAACTCCTTACAGACAGCACCAGATTCAGTCTTATGCTAAATCTTATGCTAACTGTGCCGCCCTTTTAAACTGTGCCACCCTTTTAAGCAATGCTGCCCTTTTCTTTATATTTGCTGAAAGGGTTAAATATTTCCAGATGTCTCTGAATATTTTGTTGTTTTATGTCAGGCCATGAGCATCTCTGTCTTCAGAATCCTGAAAATTAGTTCAGACAAATGCTTTTCCTTCTCAAGGAATCATGCATTTCACCAATATCTGTTACCCTAACTCCGAGACCCATATAATGGACGGTGGCTTGGGTATTCTTAATATTGACAAGGAAAAGGATAGGAAGGTGTAGGAATTCCCAACAACTGTTAAATTCTGTGGCAAACACATAGTATTCTTAATTGTATATACATTAAGGACAAATATCTTTTAAATTCCCTACCTAATCTTGGTTATGGGTGTAGCTTTGTCATAAAGAATGACAGAAGTTCAAGAAGTTTGAGGGCGGTAAGGATAGCTTTGCAGTTAGCACAATGCTGTTACAGTGCCAGCGATTGAGGCTGGGTTCGAATCTTGTGCTGTCTGTAAGAAGTTTGTCCATTCTCCCCATATCTCCATGTGTTTTCCCCGGGTGCTCCGGTTTCCCCCCATCATTCAATAACTTTCTGGGGGTGTAGGTCAGTCAGGTGTAATTGGTTGGCATGGGCTTGTGGGCTGAAATGGCTTGTTACTGTGCTGTTTATCTAAAGGCAGATTCCCCATTCCTTCCCAAGAGCAATTCAAGGGTATATTTTAAAAGACATAACAGATATCTCCACATCCTGGTATGAATAAAGAAAATGGGTTGAGCTGTAAAAAAAACATGTACGAAATGCATGGTTAGATATTATATTGTACATGGAAGAGAGAAAAAAAATACATCAAAAAATTAATGCCACTCTAGAATGCATAGCGTGTGCATAATTTCTTTTCATTCAGTCACATCCTCTTTTTTTTTTTCTCTTTGTCTCACTCTCCCTTGCACACATAGATAATTAATTAAGCTTCACTGTTCTGCCAGACTCCTATTAGAGGGCATGCAGAAACAATAGTCCATGGCTGATTCCTTTTTGATATATTTGATTTTATAGCCAATGAACATTATGAGTGTTCAACTTTTAGAATAACCATTACGTTTCTGACTTGGGTTGGCATTCTTTGAGAGTTTTTCCATCCACAACAAGAGCCACTGGTCCCTCAGAAGCATGTTAAAAGTGAGATGTTCTTGCTTGCATCATTAAGGATATCCATGTTATAGTTATAGCCTTAGTTTCATATGATAAAGTCAATCACCAGAAAGATACCATTGTGATATTTTCAATGAATTAACTCAAAATAATTTATCCCACGTAAAAATTGAGCCCCATCCCTTGCTACCATGGAGTAAGGAATAAAGATTAAGTAATAGATTCACTAAAAGATAAAGACTGGGTTGTAAATATCAAAGCATCAGCTTTAAGAGCTTAGATCGTTTTCTGACGCAGAAGAATACGAAGAAAATCAAAAGTTAAAGTGCCTAATGGCTGTATTACAAAGATTTGTGGATTATTCAGATCACTTCTGGGGATAGGCTACATCTGATGCTGCTTGGATTGGGAAATAAGTCTTATGAGGGCAAGGTTGGCAAACCTGGGAGTTTTCACTTTGGAGCATAGAAAGATGAGAGGAGACTTGATAGAGGTCTACAAGATTATGAGAGGCATAGATGGGGTGGGCAGCCAACACCTGTTTCCCAGGGCAGGATCAGCAAACACCAGAGGACATATGTACAAAGTGAATGGATAGAAGTTTAAGGGAAAGGTAGACTTTTTACCCAGAGAGTTGTGGGTGATTGGAATGCTTTGCTGGGGATGATGGTGGAAGCTGAAGCACTGGGGACATTTAAGAGACGCTTGGATAGACACATGGATGAAAATAAAATAGGAGGTTATGGGGCAGGGAGGGTTTAGTACTTTTGGCACAACATCAAGAGCCAAAGGGCCTGTACTGAGCTGTATTGTTCTATGTTCTATGACAATAGTGAAGTTAAATCTTTATCACTGATGTTGCTTTGGCAGCATTGTCAAACTAGTCTTATCTGTTTTTACATCTATGTGAGACATTAGTTAGAGTCCACTTGGAAAATTGTGTTCAGTTCTGGTTACCTCACTACAGGAAGGATGTGGATGCTATAGAGAGGATGAAGAGGAGATTTACAAGGATTCTGCCTGGATTGGAGAGCATGCCTTATGATGACAGGTTGTTTTTTTTTTCTCCTTGGACTCATGAATGATGAGGGGTGACCTGATGGAGCTGTAGAAGAAGATGATAGGCATTAATTGTCTGAATGGCCAGAGGCTTTTTTCTCAGGGCTGAAATGGCTAACACAGTGGTTCTCAACCTTTTTCTTTCCACTCACATATCACCTTAAGTAATCCTTTACTAACCACAGAGCACTGACGGCATCCTCAGAGGTAAGCTTTTCACACAGTAGCAGGTGCATGGAACATGCAGCCAGCAATGGTAGCGGAGGCAGTTATCTTTTAATAGACTATTAAATAGGCATATGGAACTGAAAAAATAGAGGGTTATTCAGCAGGGAAATTCTAGACAGCTGTTGGAGTAGGCCAGTGGTTCTCAACCTTTTTCTTTCCACTCACATACCACTTTAAGTATTGCCTATGCCATAGGTGCTCTGTGATTAGTAAGGGATTGCCTAAGGTGGTATGTGGGTGGAAGGAAAAAGTTTGAAAACCTACTGTTTTAATTGTACCTAATTGACTCATTATCTGCACAGTTTCATAACTCCAAAGGAAATGGGCCAATGACAATTTTTCTCAAGTGAAATATTTCAGTAACTTTTGGGTCTAGAGCAGTGATTCTCAACCTTTCTTTCCCGCTCACATACCACCTTAAACAATCCCTTATTAATCACAGAGCACTGATGGCATAGAGATTACTTAAAGTAAGATGTGAGTGGAAAGAAAAAGGTTGAGAATCACTGGAGTAGGTTATTAGGATGGCACAAAACTGTGGGCTGAATGGCTTGTGCTGTGCTGTAGATATTGATATTTTACATATAAATTCTGAACAATCACTTACAAATGATCAAAAATACATATTTTGAAGTTGTCCATCTCTTCTTCCAAGATTGCTTCTTTTGTTTATGTCTATATTGGGCTAATTTCAAATTCACTGTTCCAAATCAGAACCTGTGAACAGCACTGAACTCAGCTTAGGTATTGCAAAAGCAGAGCTCATCATGGTATCTCCCATTGGTATTCTTGACTGCAAACTTTGGTTAAGACATGAAACAGAAGCTTTAGTGGCATACTGATTTAATGCAGGCATTTGATTTGGTCATTCGAGGTGCTTTTTTTTCCCCCATAACAGTGAGATTTAAGAAATGTGAAATAAGCAGCATTTAGCTTGGAGAAGGGCAAGTTAAAGAGAGGGATCAAAAAAAGATTCAGAGAAGAGAGGAAAAGAATAAAAGAAAATAAATGATATGGACTTTTTCAACAGTATTCACATTGTTAAAGAATGAGACTCCATGCAGTTTACTTTTAATATGCTGACAATAAATAACCTTAAATGCATGTGGCTACTTTATTTTTTTGTTTACCACAGAAATATTGCAACTCTACAATATGTCACCAGTTGGAAAGGCAGCATTATGACATTTGCACACTGCCAATGGCAACATAGTGTAACATGGACAGCAATTTGTGGACATTTGCATTTAATGACATATCAATCCTTCACCTTATTTTGATGTGCCATTTACACTGTTGAATGGTGAGGACTTGACAGGAAAAATCTGGCTTGAAATGCTCTCCCATTGTATCTTAAACCAATGATCTTTTGATTCTGAGCCAATTCTGACACGTAAGGGAACTCTTTAAGGCTATTAAATTCAAAGGGTTATCAAATTCAAGGTATACATCTTAGGATTTGGGGATTAATGTGATGGAAGAAGACCGTGTTTGTTGCAGAAGCTGTGACATATTGTAGACTAATATTAACAAAAATATTCTGAACAAATGCCTGAGGATTTTGGTTAAGATAAACAGTTTCAAGATGTATACACATTCTCTGAAAGAAATGTGTTGCAACTCACTTTGGTATTGAAATTGATTTGTTTAGGTCATCTATTGCAGCAAATCATACCATATCCAAGACAGGCTACAATTAAATATTACATAATTTCAGATAAATATGATTTCAATAACTCCAGCTCTTTTTTTCTTTATTTCACTATCATACAATGTGAAGTAAAACAATTATTTTCCCACCAAATGCATGAAATCAAAAGAATTCTCTTTTTTATGTTTATTGTAGTTCCACTCTTGTTTGTAAGTGTAGTAACCTGCTTTAATGACTATCGACCAGTAGCACTCGCATCAGTAATGAAGTGTTTTGAAAGGCTGGTGATTAAGCTTATCAGCACCTGTCTGAGCAGCGACATGGATGCATTCAAGTTCACCTATCATAGTAACAGGTCTACGATGGATGCCATCTCACTGGCTCTACAAAGCCCTGGAACACCTGGACAGCAAAGATGTTCTTTATCACCTGCAGTTCAGCATTTAACACGATCATCCCCTCAAAACTGATCAGCAAACTCCAAGACCTGGGAGTTAACACCCTACTCTGTAATTGGATCATGGATTTCTTCACCTGCTGACTACAATAAGTGAAGATTGGTAAGAACTCCTCCACAATCTCCATCAATACCGGAACACCACAGGGATTTGTTCTTAGCCCCTTGCTGTACTCACGTTATATCTATGACTGTACGGATCAGTACGACAATAACACCATCCACAAATTTGCTGACAATGCCATGGTTGAGAGTTGTATAAAGGAAGGGAATGAATCAGCATTCAGAATGGAGATTGGAAACTTGGCTGAATGGTGCAACAATAACAACCTTGCTCTCAATGTCATCAAAACTATGGAGCTACTAAAGTTGACTTCAGGAAAGGAAAGCCAGAGGTATACAATCCAGTGATCAGTGGGGAATCAGAGATGGAGAGGATGAGCAAATTTAAGTTCTTGGGAGTCACTATCTCTAAGAATCTTTCCTGGACCCAACACACTAATGGAATCATAAAGAAAGCAGATCAGTGCCTTTACTTCCTCAGGACTTTGCTGAGCTTTGGTACAACATCAATAACCCTGGCAAATTTCTACAGAGGTGTGGTAGAAAGTGGGCTGACCAGCTGCATCACAGTCTGGTATGGAAACATCAAACCACTGAGCAGAAAGCCCTCCGAAAGGTAGTGGACACCTCCCAGGAAATCACAGGCAAAACTCTCCCCACTATTGAATACATCTTCTGGGAGCGCTGCAGTCAGAGAGCAGCAGCAAGCATCAAAGACTCGCACCACACAGCACAGTCTCTGCTTTCGCTGCTGCCATCAGGAAAGAGGTATAGGTGCCATAAGACTTGTACCATCAGCTTCAGGAACAACTGTTACCCCCTCCACCGTCAGACTCCTCAATGACAAACTCAATCAGAGACTCATTTAAGGACTTTTACTTATGCACTTTATTGATTTCCCTTTTGTTTTCTCTGTATTGCTGAGTCAGGTTATTTACAGTTCTTTGTTTGTTTACATGTTTTACACTACGTACAGTTTATTTTTTGGACCACCAATTAGTGGTAATTCTGCTGTGCCCGAAGGAAAAAAAAGAATTTCAGTTTTGTTTGTGATGTCACGTATGTATTCTGACAATAATTCTAAATCTAAACTGAGTTTCCTTCTTTCTGTGGTGTCTGATTTGCATTTTAGCATTGGTATATTTTCTTTCCAGATTCTCAGGAAAATTGACCCTATTGTGCACTTCAGGCAATCGTGGCACCTGTTCCTGTTTTCCTCTCTTACATCTTATTATTAATCGGAAAGTATGCCATGGAGCTCTCTCTGCACCCAGCCTTGTCCTTCTGTAACACATTGCTTTCAGCTCGTCTGGAGATTTATTGTTAATTCAACCTTAGACTGACTCAACAATATGTTTCATCCTCACCTTATGACATTCTCAGTCGATTCTTGGCACACCACCTCTACTATTTATACAATACTAATATCCTGATATTCACCTGGCATTTCCCAACAGTGCATGTATGATATCTCAAATGTTAACATGTGTGCCTTCAGAAGGAAATGCCAGTAATCAAGAGATTTATTTTGCAATTAAGCCCTCCATTGTTGTTTGTCTTTTCCAACAACATTCTTCTGTCATTACATCTGTTGATTTTGTTTAGTGAAATTTCAACTGCAACTCACACTTGTGTCTCCTCTAAGATTTCTTTAACAGAGTGTTGACCAAAAATGTCAGCTTGCAGCTTTTACCTCCACAGATTCTGCTTGACCCAAAGAGCCCTTCCAATGTTTCAGTTCCAAACTCTTCTTCTCTTACCCTATGACCTTTTCCTTTTGCTCAGCTCAGTCAGAATTGTTGTTTATCTTCTCATCCTCTTTGCCTGCCTCTTGAACAAAACCTTCATGTCCTTCCATTTCTTTCCACAACCATGAACGACTTGTTGGCCGAAACATTAATTCTGTCACTTTACTCTCAACACACTAAGGACAGGCAATGGGCCAATAAGTACAAGGATGCTGACCCTCTCAATCTGCCTCCAGACTTTCAACAGTCAACAAAAAGTTCCATGAGTTACTTTGCTGAGAGGCCTCAGTACATTTGATAAATGGCCCTCCGGCTTTATTCCTGCCACATCGAACGCATCTCATGCAGCAGCATCATTTGGATGAGGTTCCCAACGTTCAATTGAAATGTTAGCTTGATATGTTTCTTTATTTTGATGCATATTTATCATTTTAATTAATTAACATTTATTTTTAATAATTCCTACATTTTGAAATTATTCTCTTTTTTTCAATTCCTTCTAAGACAAGAATCTTTTGAAAGCATGAGCTGAGCACATTGAGAATTTCCATCATCTTCTGACCTTAGCTTTCCAACATCTACAATATTTTGCTTTGATTAATGGAAATATTGTTTCTGCTTCTCCCTTTTGTACTTCCTCTGGCAGAATGACCTCCTGCTGATTCATTTGTCTCTCCATTTCCAATCTTTGCTTTCCTTCAGGTGGCATCCTCTCTACTGTATTTTGCACTGTCACTCACCTACTGCTTGGTAATTATCCACCACCTTCTTCCATTTCTCCGCATCTTAACTATTTGATAGTTTCTTACTTTTACCAGTTCAAGTAAGAATTTTTGTGAATATATAAACTGCAGTAGTCTCCACAACAAGAAACTCATTACCATTATCTTTGAAATGGTAACTTCCAGAAATGATAACTATGTCTAATTCGACTAAGGATTGTGAATGTTCTCCTTGTTTCAGATTTCCAATGTCTTCTGTCATTTAATTTTTGTGGCCTTGAAACATTCCAATCCTTTATGAACTTACAAGAACTCAAATATATTAACCTATGCAACATTGATGCTACAATGAATAAAGGTTAGTCATGATAGCATGCAATGGGTTGTGGGTGCTGCAACTCAGGCCACAGCCGCCCATAAAGGATGCACTTGTAAATGAATAATATGTGTGTTTAATGTGCTCTCTCAAATGCAATTAACAATGAGGGAATTATTTCTTTACATTCATTTTTCAGATGAGGGATTCACTGACAAGGGTAGTATTTATTGCCCATTATTAATTGCCCTTGAGAAGGTGGTGGTATGCATTGTTGTGCACGGATGAAGTCTGTCTGGTAAAGGAACTCCCCACGGTGCTATTGTGGAGGATGTTCCATGATCTAGACAGGGGTGGCCAACCTTTTAATTTTTAATTTAATTTAGACATACAGCATAGTAACAGGCCCTTTCAGCCCACGTGTCTGTGCCGCCCAATTAATCTACACCCCCCCGGTGCATACTCGTGGGACGAAAGGGCTTGTTACCGCGCTGTATGTCTAAGTTAAAAATGAAAAGGTTAGCCACCCCCTGATAGACCCACTGTTCTTTGTTCCCTAGCCATTTACCCTTTAGCCGATGTCAGCATTGGGAATATTCCACTGCGCCTCTGGTCAAAATTGGGTGTGATTTGAATGGAAAACTGCAGATGGTGTTGTTCTCTTGCACCCGGTGTCTTTTCTCTTTTACCCTTCGATTGTGGGATGGAGATGTACATTCTGTTGGTTAACCACACTGCAGCCATGATGATGGAGGGAAAAATTGGTTCTGATTCTGGGTGGGGTGCCAATCAAGGGCACTGCTTTTCCCAGACTGATGTCAAGCACTTTGAGTCCTGTCCTAATGCTCATATCCTTGACACCTGCTTTCTTTCTCATTATCCTCAACTTTACCCAGATCTGCTGCCACACATTTACCACAAGTGGAAACTAGCAGATAGCAGCAAGCAACTAGCTTTCCCAACCATCTTGGCTTTGGGATATGCGAGGAAGCTCAATCACCCAGAAGAAATGTATTGAATCTCGGGGGGATGTGTACATTCTAGGTAGACAGCACAAGAGGTCAGGATTGAGCATGGTTTATACAAACGCTGCACAGCAATGTTTAGGCCTTCCTGCAGGCAGGCAGGGCTGCTTTATTTCCTGAGAGTTGCAAACGAAATTGAATGTGAACGTCCCCATTTCTGACCTTCTGAGACGAGGAAGGTCATGTGATGAAGCAGTTGAAAATGGTTCAGCCATTTACTGTTGAGATGATGTCTAAAACCACAAGAGTCAACAGAGCAGAATAAAGCAAGAGATTGTCTTGCAGCCCATAATATTTAATTCAAACCAATAGTTACTTACATGTATAAATTGTATTGGAAAATTTACATTTAAATGAAACCTTGTTGTGGCCCTTCGAGACTTAAGTCAGTAAAGCCATGTGTATGAAGAATGACAATGAAACAGCTCTTTTTGAAGCAGTCATATGTTAGGAAATGTCAGATGTTATCAGCCTTAAGATGAAAACTTCCACAATAAAAATTAATGACCTTGATTATGCAGGCAGGCTCAGGTGAGTGATAATGGTCAACCTTCCAGATATGGCCATGCAAAAAGAAATGCTGCAAGTAATCAACAAGTCAGGCTGCATCTGCGGAGAGAGTTAATGCTTCAGGTCAAAGGTCTGACATCTGAATTTGGAAAAACTGGAGTATGTTCAGTTTTAAGATGCAGAAGAAGGGAGAAGAACTTTTCTAATTGGGTAAATGGGTAGAGATATTAAAGGCCAAAAGGAGTGAGCGTGGAAAGTGGAGGCAAACCAACAGCACAATTATCTGAAGTTAACAAAAGAATCAGGAAGCATGCAGGAAACCTGGAATCAGGAATACTGATTCATTGAACCCAATTTTATTTCGAGAACATTGTAATATGCCTGAGCAAAAGATGTGGTTTTTGGGAACATGGAATAAGTCAAAGAATTAAAGTGGCAGGCCCAAGTTATAATGGTAGGTCAGAATTTATAATGCTTAGAAACATGACTGACATCACTTCGGGATAGCTTTTTGAAGTGCAGGCCGTTACTGAACAATGGGATAGCCTTATGTAATGCAGAAAACTCATACAGCAGAATTGATGAGGGATATGCTTGATGAACCAGACATGCAAATACACATGACAGAATTGAATGGGAAACCTTTGAGGTTCAGATAGTACTAATAAGCATGCTGCAACCTTTATGATTCACCTTATCTTGCAGATAATGATGGGTCGCCTTTGTGATGCAGGCACTCATAAAATGAACAATGGACATCCTTCGTTAATGCCATACAGGCAATCTGACGGATGCAATGTACGAAATGTTCCAAAAGGTGAAGAATTTATTCAAAACAAAAAGTAAATGAGAGAGACATAAATTTAAAAACGCTACTATTATTAAAAAGTAGTTTTCAATTTTAACAGCATTTTGTTCTGTGGCAATTTAGGAATAGTATTGTTCATGATCCACTTAAAAATTAAAAGGAAAGCTCATTGTTAAAACAGAGGTTTGATTTGTCATATTTTTCCTCCATGAAACAGTATGTAAAACTAACCAAAGTGCTCAGGGATAATTAGGTGACAACTCAATGCGTCAGTAAAAGGAATAAAGGTGTGCATGAGTGTGCTTCTAAGTGTGTATTTGTGCATGCACACTTGGCTGGTACTTATTCTAAAAGCAAGAAATGGAAAGCTCAACAAGCTTGGTGACAGCTTATTAAAACATTCAGTATTTGGGACTGTGCCCGACTATAATTTCAAAAACTCATTCAAATGAATAGGATTTTAACAGAGAAGTAGAAAAGCTGGAACAAGATGAAAACAACTTCTATATCTGCAATTCCTGAAAGGATTAAATAAACTGATTTTATTATCAAAAACTGATTTTATTATCAAACAAAATAAACGTTATGTTTCTGCAATTCAGTGAGAAAATTTAAGCTGTAGGATAGGGCAGTAAAGTGCAGTTTGAACAGAAAGTCCATGAGTTTATTGGTGCAGGTTTTAAGGGCTGTGAGATGTATTCCTGTTCCTATTTCTAATGATCCAGTTTATTTTGTGCAAAATGCCCATTTATAGTCAACTAATTTTGCTATGAATTGTTTGGTGTTTCATCTCTAGTTTTAAAATATAGTTCAAGTTTATTTGTCATCCAATTTTACCAGTACCACCTGCTTTTGGGTCCACAGTGAAGAACAGTGCAAAACACACTTACAGACAGATGATGCATATATACGCATATTAAAATAAATATTATTAATAAATAGTAAAGACACAGAGAGTTGTTTTAACAGTCATTCAGCATTTTCACTGTGCGTGGGAAGAATCCATTCCTCAGCCTTGTGGTTCTGGCTTGAACACTTCTGTATCTTTTTCCTGATAGGCACAGCTGAAAGATGCTGTGAGCAGGTTTGAAGGGGTCCTCCTTGATTTGGCATGCCCTCTTTAAGCATCGATCCCAGTAAATTACATCGATGGGGATGGAGACCCCAGTGATTCTCTCTGCTGCTTTTATGGTCCTGTGGATTGACCTCTGATTTGATGCTCTAGAGTAGGGGTGTCAAACTCAAATTCACAGAGGGCCAAAATTAAAAACTTGGACTAAGTCGTGGGCCAAACTAAATATTTATTGAAAATTTTCAACAGCATCTGCATGTTTTCTCTTCTTTCAACATATGTAATGTTAAACTTTTTCTTATTAAAATAAATGTTTAATAATAGTTTTGCTTAAACTCTTTCCAGAAGAAGCATTAACAAATGAGAAATAAAATATTCAATAAATATTATTTCTCTATAGCCTTTAAGCTCCTTTAAATGCATTTTTTTCACAAGCCAACAAGTGAAAAAAAATAACAACTTGCTTCAATGTCAAATAGGTTTGTCTTTTAAAATGATGAACGTATAGTCTGCCTCCCACCTGTCTTGAAAGGTCCTGTTTTCTGTCTTTGGTTTGGCCATTTTTCGTAAGTGAGTTCGGCGACAGGTCGCAGATGCTAATGAAGTAGAGAGAGGAGGTGGGGGCGATTAGCGGGCTGATGGGCCAGCGCCAACACATTTGCAAAGCATTCTGAGATTTGTAGCTGTGCATGCGCTATACTGGCGCAGCGACCAGCGGGCCAGCTCTAATACATATTTGATATGATCTTGCGGGCCAAATATAATTATATCACAGGCCAAATTTGGCCTGCGGGCCAGAGTTTGACATGTGTGCTCTAGAGCCACTGTTCCATACAATGATAGCCAATAGCCTTGCCTGCCTCAGCTATCTAAAGAAGTGCAGTCAATGTTGCACCTTCCTGACAAGTGAGGAGATGTTATATGTCCAGGATAGGTCACTTCTTGAGTGGACTCCAAGGAACACTGCTCCCCACTACTGAGTTATTAATGTTTAGTTGAGGGTAGTTATCCCTGTTCACCCTGAAGACCATAATCATCTCCTTTGTCTTGTCCACGTTGAGACTCAGGATGATATTCTCAGACCATTTCCACCTCTTCTCCATATTTTGACTCATCATTGTTGCTGTACTCCATTATTAATGCTGATAGTTTATTTCATGAATTATTGCACATTTACATTTCTCCTCGTGTGGTTGAAGCAGCTGTAATTCACAGGAGGAATGATTTGAGATTCTTGTCATTTTAGTTTAGAATGAAGACATAGAAGGGATTTTCCAGCGGTACATAGAGAGAAAATCTTGTAGTGTCAAGCGGGAAATTTCATGGTAAGTGACATTTAATGGTAGATCCTGAAAACTATTTAGATGAAATAGTGTCTCTACTATTTCATTCGTAAAAGATTAAATTTTGGACACATCTTGCGAACCTACACAGAGTTAATGAAGCCATTCTTAAAATGCACTGACAGCCACTATAAAATGGAAGCATTAACATTTATTACACAGAGGAAGCCATTCATCCCATTTTGCCTAAGCCAAATAGGGGGGAAAGAACTTTATACCAGTCCTTGGTTCTCAACCTTCTACTGACATCCGTGGCCGAGCGGATCATTGTGGACGAGATATCTCCCACAGTTTCAGGAAGTAATTTCCAGACTGTATCACCCATGGCTAAACTTACCTCTTCTTAAATGCTGCTAGCATAAACCCTCTGTCAATTGCTTTAAATCCTCCTGCTCCAGCTCCACCCACAAAAAGAATGTGGTCCTTCCTTTTCAGACTCTCTGGACTCCTATTATTTTAAACATTCAAATTCAAGTTTATTGTACCACATGTACCACAAGTTTGTTTTGCAAGCAGACCAATCAGACATCTCAAACATAACATAAGTAAGTCAGAAGTGAAAAGTTACAGAGAGAGAGAGAGAGATCAGATGGTACAACATAATTTTACGATTTTGACGTTCATTCAAGCATCTGATAATGGTAGGAAACAAACTGTCCTTGAATATGATGGTGCTTGATGTTTTTCTGATGAATCTTCTCCTTTTCATTTGGTGGAGGGCTGACGAGTGTAGCCAGAATGGGATGAGTTTTTTTTTAAATATGTTGGCTGCTTTTCCAAAGCCAGCGGGAGTTACAGATGTCGATATCACACTCCAGCACCTCTGTGCCAAAAGAAGCAAACACAATCTGTCCAGTCTCTCCTTAAAGATAAAATTCTCAAGCTGTGGCAACAAAAAGTATCCTCTATACCTTTCTACTGCTTTATATATATCCATCCTTCAACTCATTACATTTGAAGTGGCTGTATGTGTTGTTCCTTCTGTGGTCCAACTGAAATGGTTCAATAATTTCAGTGCAGTTGCACAAATATAGATTCTATGTCTCAGCCAATGAAGTAATAGATCTCACAAACCCATCTTCACCTTATTCTCCTGTCACTCTACCTTCAGAAATTTGACAAGATACATGAAATCTTCCACTGTTCTTCTCAGCATCTTCGTATCTGACCATATATTGTGTGGTCCTTTTCCTTGTTCATCGTCCCAGATATAATGTTGTATATTTAATAACATGTGGCATGTTTTACCATAAAACAAATGTTTCAATGCTTTCCTGTCATTTTAAGGTTCTTCCTCTCTTTCAACCAAACATCTCATTCCTCCAAATTGTGTAGACTTTTGAATCACATCCATTTTGTGTAAAGTTAAATTGCTGAAAAGTATTTTTTTTTAAAGGCAAGGAATCTTTGTTCTGAGCACGACAAAACCCCACTGGAAACCACCTTCCAGTCACAAACAACCTGTCCATCACCAATCACCTTTTGCCTCGCAGTTGAAGTAAAAACCTCAAAATCATTCAGAAAACAGTTTGACTCTGGATATATAAAGTAAAATGGATCCACGAGCCTTCCTAATCTACGTTTATCTTGTGACTCTGGTCAATTTGGCTCCAGTGCAATAATAGCTACTGATTTAAAGAAACAATCATGACCTCGCTGTGAATCAGGTGGCAGATTTATTCTGTTACAGGTGCAGAATGTTTGTGAATAGTTGCACAGCATGGTTCTTGGAGTCCTCACTGTAGCAGCTTAGTTAAAGCAACAGGAGTCAAATTGAGTTCTTATACTCCAGTTCCTAATTGGCAAGCATTCATAGCATTGAACTCGAAGCAGCTTGGCGCAAACAAGTCTTAAATTGGTCATCTTCAGGAAGCCACAATGATGTTTGATGTGAGACTTCAGGAAGTGCTCTTTTGAGGTTCGGAATAAAGCATATTATTGGGCAAGTACAAGTGAAGTTACCATGCTACTGAATCATTTCTTATTAGTTTTCAATTATCTAGGATGTTGATGCAAAGGCCAATTTAAAAAAAAAATCACTGCCCATTGACATAGTTTTTTTTCTCTCGATAAGTCTGTTCCAAACTACAAAAATTTGAAGCAATTGCGGTCTCTTTGAACTCTTATGTAAATAAAGTCGAAGACTATCGTTGAAGTAGCGAACTATAAAAGAACACTTCATAGCCATTACTTTGGTTGTTTCAAATCTATGTTTCATTTTTTTTAATGAATAAAGATGTTATTTATCCACAGCGAACGTACCTTTGAAAAAGATCTCACTAATTAGCACCCATTAGTGGGGGAAAATGGTGTTTATGCCTTGGCAATTATATTTGCTTTACAATTTTTATTTCCATCAGTTTCACTCTCTGTATACATATTTGGTTCATAATAATGAACAATATATGTTGCAGTTAAGTGCATGGATGCACATATACGCATTCATAATATCTTCCACCACAGCATAAAGCTGCCAAGTAGATTGTTGTTAATTTTTTTTACGTACATTGTGTCAATCAATGGTACTATCTGCCCAATAATATCAACCCACTGTCTTACTTCTTTTTCAATCTGTTTATTGAGTTATATCGAACAATAGGAGTTACATTACATTCACGTATTTACAAGTGCATAAGAAAAAGAACCTATTATTATTTAACAAATATAAACAAATTTCTCCAAAAGAAAAAAAGAGAGAAAAAAATTATTAGAAAATCCCCTCTAATTAATCTAAAAAAAAAGACTGAGTGGTCAATTCTGAGAGTAAAACCAAAAATAGGAGAGAATCCAGTATAAAATTATGATTCTTAAACTATATGGAAATATTGAATAAATGGTCACCAAGCTTCTTCAAATTTAAAAGATGCATCAAATGTCTGACTCCTAATTTTCTCCAAACTTAAACATTGGCATGTCAGCAGAGAGCCATTGAAGTAGAGTAAGTGGGTTTGGATACTTCCGTTTAAGTAATATGGCTTTTTGAGCCAATAATGTTCAAAAGGCAATTATTCACTTTGCAGAAACAAACATGTGCCCAATCTTTGCTGGTTTGATTCTAAAAAATACCTGCTAATGGGTTCTAATCCTAGAACTTTTATTAGGGTTTCAAAGACACCATAAATTATTTAATTTTGAACATGACCAAAATATATATAAAAAACATATTTTTTACCAATGTAAACCTTATTTGTGGTAGGTGCAATGTTGAAGAAGCCACCTTAACTCATATGTCCTGGTCATGTTCAAACACACTGTCAATGGACACCATCTAAACAGTTGCATAAACTGACCATTGCTATGCTATTGGCCTCTTGATTTACAACTTGTCAGTTATAGTTAGGACAATTCAACCCTCAACATCACTTCAGTTGGTTACAGATTTAGCAAAAGGAAGCAAAGTTAGGTGATAACATGATTATCTGCTTTAATTCGGAAGAAAATCCGAAACGATCTTTTGGCGTACAACTTTTCCTTACTACCCAGAGGAGGATTCTTGCAACTTAATAACAGTGGATACTGGTCACCTTTTGAAACACAACTGAACAAGTAAAAACTGATGATGCTTGAAAAACTCAACGGCATCTGTGGAAAGATTATTTTAGGTCAAAGACCCTTATGCAGAACTTTTGATAAAGATGATAAAATAAAATTAATGATTACTTCCATATTTCCAAACCAACAATGGGTATTGACTACTTTAAAATGGATAGTTCTGTGGATCTTCCTGCATTTTCTCCATGACAAAAAAACTATCTCTGTCACAGAATGCAGAAGAATACAGCTCACAATGTCGGCACCAAACATGATCCCAAGTTAAACTAAATTAGGTCTGCCTGCAAATGATCCATATATCTTCATTCCCTGGAACAGCTATAAATTTTAATTTAAAAAAGATTGGACATATAGCATGATAACTGGCCCTTTAGACCCATGAGTCCATGCTGCCCATTTACACCCAGCACGATTTGGATGGGGGTAGGACACCAGACCCCCTGAGGAAAACCCACGTAAATATGGGGAGAACATACAAACTGCTTACAGATAGTGTGGGATTCAAACCCCGGTCCCAATCACTGGGCTGCAACAGTGTAGCGCTAACCACTACACTAACCATGTGGCTTATGTATGTATAAACGGTGGAAATACAGGACATAAACTGGACACAAACCAAGACATGAATTTTTCGTTTGGCACTTGGTTGGGTGGACAAAGATTCAGGTGCGAGGTTTTGTGTTGCGAATGTGGCATGTTGTAGAAAGCAATCTATAATCAGGGCAAGAATCAAGACATGGGGATGACACAGACATATAATGCTTCTCTTGCAATGTGAAATGGATGAAGATGGAGATCAGCTGTAATTCAAAAGTAGAAACGATCACTTTGATGGCTGTAATTATTATCATTTTGAATACTGCAGTTATTCATGAAAGCACCATGGAAATCATTCAAATCTGACTTAAAAAGAGAAAGGCTGATTAGTATTGTTGATGGGATTCCTTTATTAAAACATTCTAAATACTGTATGTTAATATGTTTACTTGTAAATATTTTGCAATGCAATGTCAATAACTTTATACGTGGGCATTTTTGGTTCAATATTTGTGAAGAAGGACTGGAGTAAAATTAAGCTGTCATGAAAGAAAACTGGTGTTAGTTTGTGTGAGAAAACAGCTTGAGATGGCTTGCGCTGACATTTTCTAACTCTGAATACCCATCCCTAACCCCTGCTGCATCCCCCTATGTATTGGGCTGATAAGACTCCCCCAACAGTGCACAGGATATTAGTGAACCTGCAGTCACTGTATGGGGCCGCATCCAATTGATGGCTACATACTGACTGCTAAACGAGAGGTGAGATGTACGAAGGGGTGAGCCAAACAAGTCCAATCCTTGCTGACTCCCATTCAAGAATTCCATTCTAAGCTTATTATCCTGTTTAATCAAAAAATAATAAAATTGTAAAGACCCATTGGGAGTATTGGACTAATTATTCATAGACAAGAATCTGTTGCAGTTTAATTAGACTGATGAACTAAAAGTGCGGTGCCTTGAGAAAAAAAAGTGATCGGAATGTGTATTTTTTTAATGGATTTAGAATATCTCAGGTATGCTACTTCCAATCATGCGGTGAGTTATTTTATTTCTAATTTCCTTGGAGGCATTCTTCTCATTTAACAATCATTACACAGTCAGTATTTTTAGCATGTAGCTTCTCCCTAAGACAGACTTTAGATAATGGGGCACTTCAGGAGTCCTGGCTGGTTGACAGCACAAGTCGATGGTAAATTAATACCACCCTCCCGGCTTTCCTGCACAAGACACAACATCCCAGTAGTACAGAGGCTGCTGCAGACAACAGGGAGGTCTGCTGTGACCCAGTAGGCAGGCAGAAGCAAACGCTTTTCCTGTCCTGAGGCTACTCAGCAAGGTGTCAATGTGATGTAAATTGGTCTATGTACTCACCAGCCACCTGAGAATGACTTATTACTTATGTGGCTACATGAGAATGACTTATTACTTATGTGGCTACATGTTGACCTTGAAAATCATTATCATGTGGGTCTCTTGGCCAACATACAAATTTGATACCATTTGAAGCCAAAATGATGATATAATTTTTATATGTTTTGAGGCATTTACCTCAGCAATGTGTCCTGTGCATTTCTGTGCAAGTGATCTTCAAAATGGCATGGACCCATTGATTCAGTGAATCATGACTAGCGACACCTCCATTCCGGCATAAAGCCAAGGTGAAACAGTATTTGTGAAAATTTTCTGGTATCCAGTCAAAGTTTTGCCTCATCAGCAATATTACTGTAAATGGATTTATATGATCAATTTCTTATAGTTGTTTATGGGAACTTGCTATGTGCAAAGCGTCTGCTGTGCTTACTTTTGATTTCAACAGTTACGGCACTTCAAAAATATTTTCAAAATGTTAGTAAACTGCTGTTGGACATCCCGAGTCAGAAATAATTCTGTGCGAGCTCTCTTTCGTATATGCAACTTGTTCAGGAGTAGTATGACTTCAGAAACTGCGGTGCATTAAATAATAAAGTATGTGGACCATCCCTTGCCATTACAGAGTGCACATTGTCAAGTGCAGCCATCTCAAAAACTCTCCCAGTTTCTTAAGCTGATAAATATCAAACTTTAGTGGCTCATGTTGCAACTTAAACATGCTCAATGCACTGACCAAATCCATTTTATAAGGCTGATCTTCCACATGCATTCTTGGCAGGTGAGATCTTGCCAGAGTTTAAAAGAAATTAACATTTAATGAATTATCACTGTACTTTTCAAATGGAGCGATCCCCTTTATGTCTGTGGCTTTGCAAAAACGAATCAGTCCATAACTTGTGCCCTCCTGTAGTTCCCTGAGGTAGGACAGTTGCAGAAAGCATATTCTGCTGGTACTTCGCACCCCTGAATACCACAAAGGGGTCCATACTTGGTTGGGTCCCTGGTGAAAAAGAAGGAAGGTCAAAAATATCAAAAATTATTTTAAAAATTAAATTAATCAAAAGCGCATTTACAGAAGGTTTGCTTCCTTAAAAAAAAATGGGGGATTACGATAGACAGCTTCAGGCTGAATACAAACATAATGTCAGATTTGCTGTATCACATAGGAAGTTGGAGAAATAATAAATTGTCTTTTATTGAATTCAGCATGTTCAATTGCATAATGATGCTGGCACATTGCGTTAGTTCAACTGACCTAAAAATGATTTGCCATTGATTTGTACTCAGCATCTGATGCCTCTTATATCAGTGTCCAAAATAATCAGCCAGCATTGATGGATTCCAGTTGCCCGGATACCACTTTCCATGGTCGCAATGTCCTGGTGAATGTAACAGAATGTATCTCAGCTCTTGCAAAATTGATGAGACATTAGTGCTGTATTTAATCATCCTAAAGATAATAAATGCTATTGTGAAGTACACTGACTAAAGGTAAAAGGTAAAGGTTCCATTATTGTCACGTAATACTACATTTAGAATGAGTCATAAATGAAATTCTCTCATTTTGTCTACTGTAAGGAAGACAGTCACCACTTTTTCAAGTGCCCCTCACTAAAATGAGGCCCAATAAGGAATGAACTCACGACCCCGGTTTACAAGACCAGTGCTCTACCACTGAATTATCGAAGCCTCTATGCTAGAACATGTGCATCGTCACAGGTTCAATTTACTGTATATCAGTGTAATGCACAACCTCTGCATATGTGCGCTGCTTTTGAAGCTTGTCTGCATCTACACTAACTAAGCATGCCCAGTCCTGTCAACATTGACTGATCACCTACACTGAGTGCATGCCCAAGCATGCTTGGACTGAACATGATTGGGCAATGTACTAGTAGACTTAAAATACGATACAGGCAAAAATAGGTTGTATCTAAAAATAACGGTATGATTCAGGTAATTTTCATGATCAGCAGCCCAAAATACATAAAATACACCCAAAAGTGTTCAGGAAGAAAAATCTTCATGGTCCAATGTAATCAAATAAATCTTTATCATAAATTAATTTTTAAAACTAACTTCTCTTCCCATTTGCTGCATCATCTGGAAAACTTAATCTTCTTTAAAATCAGTGGATTCTCTAACCCCGCACTGGGTATGAAATGTTGCAGGATCCAAGAGGTGATTCCGCAGTGTAATGCCAGAGAACCCCAACAAGACTGTTGCTGAGTTTCATGTGGAGTCCAGCAGCAGTGCACACTGACAGACTCTTCCTTCTGAATCTGTCAGGAGGTACCAGACCACCACATTTTACAGCATGAGCAGGCCACTCCAAGATTCATGGTTGTTTCTGTGGATGAACGGCAGTCATTCTGATTTGAAGTGCTTGAAAGGCTGAGAACGATTCACCTTCTTATTGCTTTCATGTTGCATTATGGGAGGCAACAAATACCATATAACAATTACTGTATGGAAACAGGCCATCTCTGCCCCTCTAGTCCGCACCGATTTAAGTGAACTCCACCAGTCCCACCTACCTGCTCCCTGTTCATAAGCCTCCAATCCCCTCACATCCATGCACTCATCCAACCTTCTCTTAAGTGACAAAATTGACCCTGCTGCAACCACCTCTTCTGGAAGGTGATTCCACTCAGCCACCCCTCTCTGAGTGAAGAAGCTTCCTCTCATGTTACTTTTAAACTTTTGCACTCATCCCTGAACTTATGACCCCTCGTTTCAATCTCTCCTACCCTCAAGGGGAAGAGCCTATTCACATCACCTCTATCTATCCCTCTATCCAAATCCACCCTCAACCTTCTACGCTCCAATGAATTAAGACCCAGGCTACTCAATCTTTCTTTGTATTAAAACTTTCATTTTGTGTGTTATGTGCTGATAACTTCATTGAATTAATTCATAACAAGTCATGTTGAGAATGTATAACAAACAGTAGAAATCACATTCACATGCTACAAAATAGCAATCATCTGTTGCTTGCCCATGCTATTGTTTTTTGTCTCTATAACTTTGTTAGTTTGCTCACTGTATTAAACACTGTCACTCACAATTTTCAGAGACTCCGGAACAATACAGTGAAACTTACTCTAATGTTTCTAGTTTTAATGGCTTGCATTGCTGGAGGATCCACACTGTAGTAAGTGAGCTCAGCAAAAATGCAGCACGTGGTGTGATCGTAAGGTTTTTGACTGACAGCCTGTAGACAAATTTTAACTGCCACGTGATGGGCAGCAGTATGTTTAGCTGAGGTTGAGGTGCCTCGGGGCACAGTCACCAAGGAGAAGTAAGGGATGTTCTCAAGGTAAAACCGCAGGAATGCAGGGATCGCACTGAATTATAGGGGTGGAGGAGATGAAGAAACTAGAGGCTTGTGTAGTATTTCTAGGTTCTTCGCTCTGTTGATGCCTAAGATGAGTAACAAAGATATGGCTTTTAACAAAACATTTTTGATGAACTATTCTGGAGTGGCATCACTGATTGGCATGCCAGTGGATCGAAAGTCATACCACAATAGCTCTCCAAGGTGTGCACATAGTTCACAAAAGTATACGCATTCCATATTAACAACAA
Organism: Narcine bancroftii; assembly: GCF_036971445.1. NCBI lineage: Eukaryota > Metazoa > Chordata > Chondrichthyes > Torpediniformes > Narcinidae > Narcine > Narcine bancroftii. The sequence continues at coordinate 15,058,476 of NC_091477.1, forward strand.
GGACAAAGGGGAATTTGAAAATCGGGATGAGAATATTAAAATTGAATTTTTAAATTTCTGTCATCTGCAAATTTTTCTTGCCCGTGTACGGCATGGTGTTATGGAGTCAAAGAAGGTTATAAACATATCATTTGGTGTGATGTAATCAGCCCATGCTAATAAGGGACTTTTGCTGAAGACCATCCTTACAGAGAAGCAGAGGTTGCTTCACATTCCTGCTCAAAGTGAGGTGAGATGGGCCAATTACTTGCTGCTGTTGAATGACACCGACTTGTCATCATTGTGACAGCCAGTGAATGCATGGCTGACAAAAAAAAGCCCTCTGTGGCAGGTTCAGAGGAGTCCTTAAATCAACCAGTGAACAGGCACTGCAATAAAGGTCTAACTTTCCATGGGGCTGTTAATTAAAGAGGAATGGAAATGTAAGTTTTGCAGGCCATAGTAGTTTGTACTTTAATTGTGCAGTTCGTCATGGTCACCTGAGCATACTTCCTTTGTCTCTTCTCATCACACTGAGAAATATTAAACTCTTTGTCCAACAAAATGAGATGGGAGCTCACAGCGTCTACATTGAGTGGAATGGTCTAACTCCGGCACTTGGGACCTCCAGCCATACAATTTGACGTGCCCAGCGCTTCGAACAAAGCAGATTTTTGGCAGGTAGTGCAATGCAGTTCGATGTGATGATTACCAGTCATGGTCCATGTAGGAGAAAGCAGTGGGGCAAACTCTAATTTATTTGCAATTTTTTTCTGAATCTGTCATGACCTAGCTCAGTCTTACATAACAATCCGTACTATCCACCGTATCAGTTTGAAGGAGGAAGTTTCATTCTGCTGTACTTAAAGCCAGCAATAACTGTGCTTGATAAAGACTGATTAAAGCTTGGTAGCTTTTTCAATGTTATTCGACACACAGTGGCAGACCATAGATCCGAATAAACCACCTTCTCTTGCTAAATAAACAGGAACTCTGCACAGACAGAATAGCACTTAGCCTGTTGAATAAAAAAGGAGCCCAGAAGGTCACACAGTAAGGAGCTCTCAGGCTCAAGATTGTCTCGAGTTCTGCATGGTAACATAGTAACTGTTAATTGAATATTTATTCAATCCTGCAATGCAGAAGAAGGCCACTCCTGCCATTCAGTTCTGCAATTAGTTTTATTTATTGAGCAATTGGAAAAACCCAAAGGTTCACTGATTCCTCGACGGAAGGACAAAAGGTTAAGCAAATTTGGTCTAAATTCATTGGAATAAAGAAAAATAAATTTTCAAGGAGGGTTGAGAGGGTAAAAGTTGAGAGGATGTTAGCCCCAGATGAGGAGCCTGTAAACAATGTTGCCCACTTCATTTGGGGATGAAGAAGCAATTATTTTATTTTGCGATAGCCATTAAACTTTGGATTTCTCTATCAACTGTTAAGTAGATTTATTGAAAATATTCAAGACTGAGATGAACAGACATTTGAACTCCAGGGAGTAGAGTAAAATCCCTGTTGTCCGGAATTCAAGCAACTGACAAAAAAATTGCAGAAAACAAATAGATTAAAAATATGAAGGTTTAAACTTGGTGCACCCCAGCAGTCACTTTGTTAATCCATGCAACACGCAATCTCAATCAACTAATAAATTCATTTGTTGACATCTACCAATCTACCGGATACAGGGGGTTTACTGAATGTGGAATGAGCACCACATAGGTGCTTAGCCCAATATTTGAATATGGTTTCAGTCATATTCTTATAGAATAAAAGGGAAACACTGAAGAGTAAAGGATCAAATTCTTGCTCCTGTTTCCTCTCATACTTTCTCCTTATATTTGAAGAATTCGAGGTGACATTATCAATGTATGTACAAGATTGGTGTAACCAGTGCTGATAGCTTCTTTCTTGTTCATGTAAAGGCAAGAATTAGGAGAAGTGTCTGGATAAGGGTTCTGCCATTTAGAATTGAAGTGAAGAGATTGCTTTAATTAAATGATGGTGAATCTTTTCTGACCCATCTTTTTATGACTCATGTCTAATCATCTTGGTACTTGAAAAGGAATAATTTACAGTAGTATGAGGGCAAGTGGGGATTCCTGCACTTGGAGCTGGCATCGAGTTTATGGGTTGAATTACATTTTTCTGTGCCTTCACAACTTTTTGACTCCGTTTTAATTTTTGCAAATTATTACTAAAAGGAGATTTTACTTAGAGGTCAACAGATAGACACTTCTCAAGTCCTGATTCCTCATTTCACTGATTTTTTTTTTCATCAGCTATCTTCTTCATCTTGAGATTGCTCTTTAGCTCCAGTATTCCCAAAGCCAGTCCAGACTGAAGTAAAATTTTAGGAGGTCAGGCGGCCTCATGGAGAACGAGGCAGTAATTAGCATTTAGGTTTGATGACATTTTCTCTGAGTCGGATAAAGTTAGAAATGCAACAGATGTTGTGCAAAAGCAGAGGCAGCAAAAGAGACAAGGTCGGGGACAAGGAGGAAAAGGAAGATCAATGAATGGTGGAAGATTAAATGATACCAGGCTCTTGAAAGAGACACGCTGTTCTGATATATTGTGGAAACAGATTATCATATATGTTTTTTACACAGCCATTGCATTCCAGAAAATTATTCCCAAAGTTCCAGAACGCCGTCTGCGTGGCTCACTCCCATACTGAATTATACCTCTTCGACCCATAGATATTTTTACGGAATGCCTATAGTCTGAACTGAACTGCAGGTATTCTGAGATCAAGGGCCTAGTGATTATGATGTAGAGATGACACGTAAAGTGCGCGATGTTGCAGCCTTTAATTGTAATGCCAAATGCTAAATAGATTGAGCAGTTCGATGCCATCAAGTAATTCATAAAATATCAGCTTTAAATAAAAATTATCTGCCTAACCTTACTGTTAATAGAAATGCAGTTGGAGATGATGGAGTGATTTTAAAAGTATAGCTGTAATTTACAGGTGTTTTGAATCTAATAAGAGATGTCTAATAAAATGTCACTTTGAAATATTTTATTGATTGTATATAATTTCAGGCGATGTATCTGAATAAACTATACTGTACATTAGAAAAGGTGAGTTCGGCATCTGATTATTGTTCCACACGTGGTCCCCTATTTACTGGTGGGAAATTCAATAGTTGAAGTGATCTTTAACCTTCTGTCTGTCTCGTTCTTGTTTATTTGTTCACATAGCACCGATGAGTGCACAGCCCTCTTTGCCTTTATGGAGTTTATAGTGATGCAAATTATCATCTGTTTTGGCTGAAGATGGGGAGTGGTGTTTGGGGAAGACCCTCTCTCCCTGTCTCACACATCGAGCTCCATCGGTGGTCAGAACGGAACAGAAAGTAAGCCAGGCGAGAGCTTTGGCCTGCCCTATGTGACATGTCACACCCCTCACCGGCGCTGTGTTTGACCTGCCCCTGTCATATTAACACAGCACCCAAACCCCACAAATTTGACCACCCTCTCCTGGGCTTTACTCCTGCAGAATAAGTATCGTGGACACTAAAGCAAGATAAAGGCACGGATTGGAATTGCGATGGAAAATGGTTGGAACCATTCAGCCAGTCAGGTAGCATATGTGAAGAGAGAACCCCAGTGTGTTGAGCTGGAACACTCATGCTACTCCCTCTCTCTCTTTCTCTCTCTCTGCATAGGCAACTTGACCTGCTGACCTGCTGAGTAGTGTTGCCAGCATTTCTTCATGACATGAACAATATCTCTCATGTCTCATCCCTCCCAATGATGAACAAAGGCTCCGCCCATCACCATGACCAGAATCACCTTCCCTCTCACCCTAATGTGAAGCTTGGGCCCACCTGGCATGGGAATTTCTCATGTTTGGGCTAGGCAGTAGCCGGATGGGGACCCGCTGCCCGCACTCTCCCTGCTGCTCCAGGGGAACATTTGGCCAGTCGGAGCACAGCCAAGACCCCACAATTCAAGATGACCTTTCACCTGGGCTGAATGAGTACTGTCAATCCCGCTGATATGGGGTTATTTATGGTAACACAGTGATATTAGTACTATTAAATTTAATTATTTAGTATCTTTTCAGTCTGCCCAATTCTCTGCAGCCTGCTAATTCACTCAGCAGAACAGGCAAACATACGCTGATGGTGCTTGCAATCGCTCAGGGGCTCCAGTGCCGGCCAGATGACAGAACCATGATGCAGCAGGCCTCCAGCTCCAGCCTCCAGACATAAGCGTTCATCCAAGGCATTGAGCAGCAGGTGGATGACAGCTGCGGTCAAGACGATGTCACTGGCCAGCAACTGCCAGATGTGGTGGGTGTTGGCGTCGAAGAGCAGCAGGGAGAAGAGGAGGCAGGAAACCACCTCGGCTGTTTGTGTGCAGTCAGCGCAGAGATAAAGTGGATGATGGAGAGTCTGACCTGCACTCCTACCATCCACTGCAGGCACACGGACAGCGCCTTAAGGATGTTGGAGACCTGGGCCAGGAGAGCGGAGCTGCAGGACAGGACAATAGCGTTAATGACAGCGGAAGCGGCTCTGGAGCAGCCGGGGAAGTGGTCATCCAGCCCCTTGAAGAGGGCAAAAAGGAGAGGGCAATTCTGGTGATGTGGCAGGTGCCCACACGCGGCTTTGGCTGCTCAGTGCAGAGCTGCAGGAGGAGTGGACTGACTGGTCAGTGGAGCCGGCCGCCGGTGGCTTTCAGGTGCTCCACCAGCTCATTGGGCCGGCACTCAGATTAATTTGAAATAATTTAGATAACTCTCTCCTGAAATATTTTTGAAGAAACATGGAATCAGTTAAAATTATTAGGGCTCCAGACAATGACTTTGGCCCAATTGTGTCCGTAGTAGTTGAAAAAGAGCTTCTGAAGTTCAGCCTGAATTGCGGCACTTGATCAGTGGTCCCACGGATCCCAGCTCCACAAGCCTGGGTCTAACTCATTTACTGCTGATGTTTCTCTGGATGCATCATATGTCTGAGCAAACACGCAGCCATTAAATTCCTTGATAACAGGTCCCCAACTCCAATTATGTAAAGTATAATTATTCCATCGATTTTATAACAATTTGCATCCTAACTAGTTATCCCTCAGCATCGATGGAATTACAATACTTTCCTGGTCACATAACTGGGGTCGATTTGAGACGCATATGATAGACGTCACAGTCGATGTTGGCGCAGTGGTGTCCCACGTCCAGCCTACATCAAAACTGCATGGTGAAATCCGGAATTTTGGAGTTTTGGTGTGACAATTGCTGACAGAAAAAAAAATGTTAGTTATATGTAAAATTCATAATGAGCACAGAGGAAAGGATTCAAAAATGTTTCAAAGTTTCCTTAAAACATCCAACTTTCTCACCTACTCCTCAGCATCTCTGGCCCATGAATGAGTGAATGGTTTTATTGTCAGGTTTACCCACATGCATAACAAACTTTCATTTTACATGCTGTCCTGGAAATCAACTGATACAGCAGGTAATAATAACAAATGAAAAAATAAATAAATTAGTTGAATTGTTCAGTGACTGCGGTCATGGAAGACAGTGCAGGGCTTCAGCTTTTGCCAGTGTGAGATCCATTTGCAAGTCTGATAACATTTGAAAAGAAATTGATTTTGAATCTGGAGTTTTAAGTTCTCAAGCACATGTATCTTCTGCCAGACAGAAGCAGGGAGAACAGAATATAACCAGCATTGGATGAGTCATTTTAATATTTTACCAGCTCTGCCAAGGCAGTGAGAGAGATAGATGGATTCAATAGCATGGAGCACAAACAGTGGAGAAGAAGCATTTGGAATTGTACTGAAAACCTTCAGTGCATGTACTGAGAGCATTTAGCCTTGTCGGATCAGCAGAAGGTGCGCACTGCCTCACTAACTGCCTGTCCAATTCACATCTCTCCCATCTGTGGAAGTTTCTGATTCTCTCCTCAGAAGCCATAAATCTGCTGCATTAGAAAGTCCTATTCAAACCTAAATGACAGTCTAAAAAACATTGTCAGGTCACTGGCTTGCCTGGGATGAAAGCATGGAAAAAAGAATGGAGGTGGAATGGGTAAAGGAACATGTGACTGATCAAGAGGAGAGTTAAATAAGAATCATTACCAAAAACCTGAGAGCAATAATTATGATCTGAAATCGTTGAGGTCAAAGTCGCACTGAAAGCATCTAAAATTTCATTGGTGATGCTCTTTGAGTTTATGTTTAACTGAGTGGGACACCAAAAAAGATAGCAAAATTGAGATTGCTTCACCACTTTTAAAATGATAAGCGATCTGTTTTTCTATATTCTTGACGATGAGCTCAGGCCCAAAACATTGATTGCCTCAATGTCCTCTGAATGCTGGGTGATCTGCTGAGTTTCTCCAGCACTTTTCTGTATTACAATGAACTTTTCACATTTAAAAAAAAATTAAACTGTCTTAAAGAACGTATATTTATAATTACACTTTATTTAAAATGCATTGTAAATGAAGCAAAGGATACTGATTATTATTTACTGAAAGAACTGAAAAAATCCGAAATATTATTATTCGTGCAAACATTTTGTTTCCCCCTGAAGATCTATTACGTTGGATCTTTTTACATGAGAAATTGTAATGAGATCCCAATTATTAGGAGGAGGAACACCTAACATTCCGCATTTGCACCCTTCAACCAGATGGCATTAACATTGACTTCTCTGATTTCAGCTAGACCACTCCCCATTCTCCATCACTTCCATATCCTCCATCTTCTTTCCTCCAGCTCTCCACCCCATTCCCTCTCCATTCACAGAGCCATTCCTTCTCTCGCTGTTTGCTGGTGTGCCCTCCTTCCCTGATCCATCTAATTCCACCTGCCTTGTAGGACTGCGCTCCTCCCCCTGGCCTTCGTCTCCACGCCATTTTATTTAGGTGCTTGCTAACATTTTGCTCATACCTTGATGAAGGTATCAAGCCCAAAAGATTGGTTATATACCTTTATCTTTGCTACATCAAATACTCTCTTTAACTTGCTGAGTTTCTCCAACTGGAGCATTGCCTTTTACTTCAATCAGTATGTCTGCAGACTTCCATGTTTCACTCCCATGTATTGGTGACCTGACATAATCCTTGATATCATTTTGGAAATCCTTAGAATGTCGGTGTTTGTGACTTAGCAGCAGCAATAACTTTCAGAGCAATGAAGATCAATCATTCCTGCCCCACACATTAAAAAAGGTTATTTTCTATGTTTCTGTGATAAATGGAAAGATCCTTTCATCCTTTGTCAAGTAAATTTTCTCCTTTTCGTACAGACAGTGAAATTAATTATATCCCCCTGAGGGTTTTAATGAAATCCCTTTGATAATATTGTTGTGTAATTGCAGTCCTGTCCATGGTCTCTGCAGACCATTCTGTATGTTTCTGCCCCTTAGCTCTTGTCCCATTGTCCTCCTGCTCCCGCCTAAGAGCACCTGACTAACTGCTTGTGTGCTCTGCTTTCTGACTGAATACCTATGTCTTTAGAATAGGAAAACTAAAGATGGCAAGGTTGCTTCACAGTCTGGCTCAATGAAAATACAAAATTTTATCCTTCTGGATGTAATTTGCTATGCAGTTTTCCACATTAAGGAGTGAAAGGTTAATTTCACTGCAGCACTTAGACCTTTCGATATCGAGATATTCTTGTCCATTAAAACTTTATTATGTGTGTGTGTGTGTGTGTGAGTGTGTGTGTGTGTGTTTCCCTTTGATTTTGTCACCTCTTCTCCCAAATCCAACAGAGGCCAATCCTACAGGCACGGTGTCAACCTCAATTCAGAATGATGGCAAACTGTTTAACCACTACATAACAGAGCAATCTAATCTTGTCCTCAGCAGGTGTCAAGAAGTAAAGATCAAATACAGCAGCCTTGCCTGGATGTTTCCATTTCCCCAAACCAGCTGTAAAAATGAGTTGTATTCCTTGGCTGAGATCAGATCAATGAGCAGGGATTGCAATGGCCACTTCTAGGTGTCAACGACCATTTCCTTGTAATCCCCCTCAGCTCAGAGTCATCAACATTCAAGATTATTTTATTGTATGTAATAAAACAGAAAATCCATTATTACATGAAATTTCCTTTAATCTGCAGACACTGATTCGCTATCAATAAAAATTGCCTGATGCCCCTTGCACTCCGAGAAAGAGAAGCAAAAGAGAAGTGCTCTGAATGTGCATGGCTTTGCCTCCAACATTCCCACAGTCTCTGCTGTCCCACGTCCTTCAGTCTGAGCCATCAGCAACGTGACCTCCAGATGCAAACCTCTGACACGATCAGGAAGATTCAAGCACCCTCAATCAATATGTGGATTTAAATCTCTTTAAAAATAAAGTGATAGCCAATGCAGGCTCTAGACAAATCCCATTTTCCGGCATTTGGTCTGTATCTTTCAATGTCTTGGTGATTCAAGTAACCACTTAGCCACTTCTAGAAGGGTGCCTGAGTACAAAAGCCAAGGCTGACATTTCAGCGCAGTTGTGAGCGAGTGTTGTACCAATGAGACTCTATGTTGTGATTGAATGCTTAAACTGATGAATGCTTGTGTGCAAAATAATCCAAAGGATAATTTTGAGGAAAGGTGAGAGAGCTGTGAAAACTGAAAGAACTACAAATGTCAGAAATGTGAAAGTAAAACTGAAAAGTTGGGAAAACTCAGCAGGTCAGACAGCAAAAGACTGGTCTTATCATATAACTGAAATTCCCATAATAAAGAGGAGCAAGAGTTGCCCATCCAACCTGCCAAGCTTGTGCTTTAACACTATTGGTGGGACATCGAACAGACCAATGATGTCACAGGGCGGGACTTCCACATCATGGAAGAAGAGGCTCAGGACTAGCAGGGAAAAGCCTGCACGTGGAGATATTCACTAAGTGTATGGTAAAATAGAACAAGTTACGAACGTGACTCCAGGCTCAAAGTCATTTTTATAACGAGCGTGTCTGAAACCCAACATAAAGTGGTGTCAGAAGTGGAGCTTTGAGTCGCAGAGAGAAGGAAAGGCTGCGAAAGAATAAAAGTGAATGAGGCAAACTAAGATGGAGGATGGGCCTGAACATGTAGAGGAACCTCAAATGGGAGTGGCGGCCCCTCCAATGGTGACTTTCACAATAAAAACTCCAAAACCCTTCAACTTCTCAAAGCCACAGGAGTGGGAGAAGAAGATTCAAGCGCTTCAGACTGGCAAGTAATTTAAATAATTCCTCTGAAGCTAACTAGGTGAATACGCTGGTATACTGCATGGGGGACGAGGCTGATGACATGCTACGAGGCCTAGACTTAACAGGCATGCAGCGGCAGCAATACGATGCAGTACAGAGACGGTTCGATTATTATTTCATGCCGAAGAAGAACGTAATTTACCAACAGGCGAAATTTAACAAGAGTGCAGCACCTGCAGAAACAGAAGACACGTTCTTTACTGCCTTGTCTGCACTGGCAGATAATTGTGAATATGGGGATCTGCATGACGAACTTTTACATGACTGACTAGTAGTGGGTCTAAGAGATTCGTCACTGCCAGAGAGGATCCAACTCGACAAAGACCTCGCCCTCATGAAAGCAGTCACAATGGCTAGACGGTCAGAGGCGATGAAGCAGCAGCAAACTGATTTGCGGGAAATGTGTGCAAGTAAACTAGCAGTAGACACAGTGCAACTTAAGAGAGGAAGAGAGCAGAAGTTTAAAGGCAAAGGGCAGATGGCAGGACAGCAAAAAGTTCAAACAATGACATAGAGCACAAGACCTTCCCCAAGTACGGAAAACTACCGTTCTGCCCAATGTTTCAATACCCAGCCAGGAATGCTGAATGCCACAACTTCGGCAAATGAGAATGCTACAGAAAAGTCTGTGATCAACCCGCAAGGTGAATGAGGTGGTGGAGGATGTGGACAGATTGTTCCTCGGAGAAATAGCATCAGGTGAGGAGCCCTGGATGGCCGACATTAACGTAGGAGGCAGCAAAGTGACCTTCAAAATCAACACAGTGGCCGACATTACAGCCATTCCCAAGCAGGTGTTTAAAGGAATTATATCCAGAGATGGCAAGCTAGGAAAAACACAGAAACCCCTCTACAGTCCAGGGGGAGTGAAATTAATGGTCCTGGTATCGGCAGAAGAAATGCTCTCATACAGAGAGAGGAGCGCCACAGAAGAAGTGTACATAGTGAGAGACTTACAAGTGGTGCTGTTGATCAACCTGCTTCAGTCAGACTCCAGCTAGTGGCCAGATTGAACGCCCTAGACCAGGAGACAGCCAGGAAGGCATACCCCAAACTTTGCGATGGACTCGGCTAGTACAGAAGCTGTACTTATTTAAACTCAAACCATTTTCACTGAAGGTACCTTGAAGGGTCCTATTGCTGCTCATGGGCAAAGTGAAGAGAGAGGTTGAAAAATTGAGAAGCTTGGAGTTATCAGTCACATAGAGGAGCTTATAGAATGGTGTGGCGTGGTGGTAGCACCAAGAAACAATAAAGATGATGTTCGCATTTGTGTGGACCTAACACCATTGAATGGATCAGTGTGGAGAGAAAAGTTTATACTTCCTTCAGTGGATCAAACCCTAGACATGCTCACTGGTGCACAATATTTTACCAAGTTGGACAAGAATATGGGATTTTGGCAAATTCCTTTGTTCAAAGAATCAGCTCTCTACACGACATTTATCACACCATTCAGGCGTTACTATTTAAACCGCCTACCCTTTGGTATCTCCTCTGCCCCTGAACACTTCCAGAGCAGATTGGTGACCGAGGTTACCACAGGTCTGGAAATAGTTGTCTGCCACATGGATGGTATCCTCATTTGGGGGACCACAAAGGACCAACTCGACGTGATGGTCCATGCAGTCCTAAAATGAGCAGACAAGGCAGGGGTCACTCTCAGCATGGCGGAGAGTTTGGAAGGAGGCAGGTGTAATTTCTGGGGTACATCATCTCAGCAGGTGGCATGAGATCAGACCAGGACAAGGCAAGAGCTGTGCAGGATGTGAAGGAGCCGTCAAACATTAGTGACCTCAGGGAAAAGCCTGTGCATGTAGATATTCACAAAGTGTATAGTAAAATAAAGCAAGCTATGAACAGGACTCCAGCTCAAGGTCATTTTTATAATGATTGTGTCTGAACCCAACATGACAAAGCCTACTCTGCCATTCAATGTTCATGATCACACTCATCTCCACCTACCTGCCTTTTCTCCATATCCCTTAATTCCCCTACATTGTAAAAATCTATCCAAACTTGCCTTCAATATTTTCACTGAGGTAGACTCCACTGCTTCAATGGGCAGTGAATTCCTTAAATTTATCACCCTCTGGAGAGAGCAATTCCTCCTCATCTCCATCCTAAATCTATTACCCTGGATCTAGAGGCTATGTCCCCTAGCCTGGTCTCCCCCAGCAATGGAAACAACAGACCTACCTCTATCTATGGCTTTCATACTTTTATACATTTCGATGAGATTCCCTCTCATTCTTCTAAATTTGTGAGTACAGCTCCAGACAACTCAATCTCTCCTCATAAGCTAACCCACTCATCTTTGTTCAAGCCTTTTCTCTGATCATCTTCTCTGTTACTTACATTTTTACCTCTCTGAGCCCTTTTTTCCATTGGCATCCCAGTTAACTGGCTGTGCAGTGTCCCTGTTAAAAAGCCATTTTTGCTGTTTACACTGGGCCACTTTTAACCGGGACACAAACTGCTTCCCCACTGACCACAAGTCGTCCCTGGGGATAGGAGAGTCTACCTTGAACGATAGTCCTAGGATGCAACGTGTCCTTTTTCCACTGGTTTAATTGGCACGCCGGCATCAGCTGACGCCGGGGATTTAAGTAGGGGTCAAGGCCATGATTTTACGTCATTTAATGTCAGCATGCTGATTGTTCCCCTTTTCCACTAGACTCTTAACCGGTAAATTGGCCATCAATTCCTGGGGCAAGGTTCAAGTGGGAAAGGAATTTCTGCTTCAATTTTCCAGGTGTTGCCTGACCGGCTGAATAGTTCCAGCTTTTTCTGTTTTTAGTTGTCAAGTTGTCCCAATCAATACTTTACTGAAACAGATGATTAATTTGGATCAAATTACTGTTTGCAGGACAGGAGTGGTCAAATTGACTGTATGCTTTTACAGTCCAACAGTGGCTTCAATTCAAATGTACTTCATTGCCTAAAAGGAGCCTTGCAGGGATGTGAAAGGGGATGGTTTAATCACAGTCCTTTTCTTTATACATGGGCCTGTAAGCATCATGGCTGAAATCAGATGCGTAACAATGAATAATTTTAACTTTGAGAGAAGGTGAGAATACCTCATTAGCACGATCAAATGTAAAAGAGCTTTATCTCAACTCTGGGCTTGGCACAACCCCTCTACTTCCTTAGATGCATTCCCACCAAATATAATTCTCCAAAAGGCATAAAACAGAACTAGAATGAAAAACCTGCCAGTTCTTGCTGAGATACATAAAACTGAGTTCTATCTTAGGCAAAATAAGTTACTCAGTCATTTTATATTACTAAATATGGGCATCATTAATTTAGAAGGGTTTTCCAATGAGTCAGTTTGTGTACATCATTGCCAGAGAAGAATAAGAAGGTGAAATGTTGTAAATTTGGAACCCTTTCCTTCGGCCTGGAGTATTGCAGTGTGTCACTATTGTGTATTTTTAGCTCTGGAACCTGGGCTCCAATCTTTGAACAGTTAAAGTCTCCAGTCTCTCTTACATTGACGAAGATAATAAAATGAGCCAGGTGAATTAAGTGAAAATAGCTCCTTGTCCAGGTGTAAATATGTCAATTACGCTTTTTTACATAGAACTTGCATGTCAGTTTTTTTTTTCATTCTGAAGTGTCTCCCTACCTTCCGCGAGCGGCCGTTCACACAGGAATGACCAAAACTCCAAATCACACCACGGGTTTAGACAGAAAACCAGACGTGCGGTAATTAAGGAGGCGGGACTTGCAATGCCGCTGCAGCGACATCGACCTTCGTGTTTAACACATGTGGGATGTTCAGAGTTACCGCGGCAATGTCACGCTTGACGTGAATCGCGCGTCATCCGTTGTTCGTAGAATGTCTGCAGTTCACTTGAGACTGCAGGTGTTCCAGGAAATTTACTAGGGGTCTAGGGCGTAAAATATCGGAATGGGAATGACTCCTTATTCCTGTCCCAATCTTTTTACACAGACTGCATTCGAGGAAAATGGCAATAATCTCATGGAATGCAAGCAGCTGGGTAAAAAAACAAATCAGAAATGATACAAAAACTTCAGACTGTCACTGGTCAGAGAGGACAAAATAATTTGATAAGTGATAACATTATGCAGAGAAGTTGTGGCCATTGCTGAAGAGATCAGGTGCTTACGGTTTTGGTGCTTCAGTTTTTGAATTAAATCAAGCTGCTAGTACCAATATTTTGAAGAAATGCTGGTGCTGAAGCCAATATGTGTTTCTCAATCTATAATAATCTAATCATTTATCAATTGTTGTTTGGCGGAGCCTGTGTGCATTTTGGCCATGGCATCTACTATAATACAGCAGGGACTAAATTTCAAAATGACTTGGTTAGATACAAGTTAGATCCAACTCTTGAATTGTGGTGCAATTGTGCTATGGAGCAAGAAGACCTTTCATACAGTCTTTGCTCAATTTCAAGCCAAAATAACAAGATCCTGAAGCTGTATCCAAAGTGTATCAAGTGTAGCCCTAAAAAATCCCCTCCTCTGTTAGAGTTTGAGCCATGCAAGGAGATTGGTGTGAAGGGACTGATACAACCCAAATAAAATATGGGATAAAGGAAACCTTCTTTCTCTAATTCTTGTGCCTGTCTGTTTATTATTTTTCGATAACAGTTTCCACTTGGAAATGATTTCTTCAAAATTATGAACATTTCTGCACGATTCACTGAAAACCAATGACAGCCCAAAAAGCCTTTTGTCGGAAGCTTTCCAGCCAAGAAAACTGGTTTGGTATTTATCTCAAATGTCAGCTATCCATGCCATGCAGGCATTCCTCATTCCTGACCCCAGAGTATTCAACTTGCGGCTTTTCTGTGGGATTTTGGGACTGCAATACAAATTAAATTCCTGCACTTTGCATTTTAGCAGGCAATGACATTCTGATGAACACGTGCAGTTCATTATGATAGTTCCTGCTGGTCTGTGAATAATTCCTGAACATGGATCTTTTCATGGCTTTGTTGTCTAACCTGTCTGTAGAGCAGTCTCCCCAATTTGACCTCTGTTCAAGGGTATGCATGCAAAATTAATAAATACCACAATTCTGCCAGTAGTCACAGGGATCTGGCAAAAGGCTGTTGAAGTTGTTATTCCCAGAGGAAGTCTTGGCTTCTGCCCAGCTTTAATGTAACCTTCTCTAGGTCCACAAGTGCCCTTGAGCACCCAACTTGTATAATCTTTGACAGCCAGGAGCTCCTGTAATATTTCAAAGATCATGTTCTAGTGGGAGTCTGTGACTTAGAATGCCATGAATTTTAAACCAGGAAAACTGTAATCTTTCACTATGACAAATTGGAAGAAAACAAATTGTATATTCCGTAACATTACTTGATTTTACATTGATTTTAATAAGTTTCTTCTGGGGTGGAATTACAACCATCTTTTTTTTTTATTTTAAAAATGGAAATCTCTGTTTATTTCCACGATTTGAAGTAAAGACAAGCATTACACGCCAGTCATTTCTGTGGCAAGGAGGAGACATGGTATTTGCTGGGTACAAGAGATTGCAGCCTCTTTAAATATCTGAAGGCATTGCTCCTTAAGTTGTGGATACATTTCTGTTCTTCGGTTAGCCGGTGAGGATGGGGGGGGGGGGGGGTGGTTGGGTTACTCAGATCAGTTTGCTCTTGGGCCTGGCCAAGTTGACCATTCATGGGACCAATCAGCTGGCAGATGAATGTCCGGCCTCGGTTGATTGCCTGCCCAACCACCAGTGTGATGTTCGTGCTCGTGTGTTCCTAGAGGAGGAGCACCTAGTGTCCAAGGGTACAATGTTGGAACCACAGGGGCTTGAGTGTGTTCTGGCTAATAACGATGGCAGTATCTCAGTGGTTGTGGCACTAGTCTTGCAAACCGGGGTCGCGGGTTCATTTCTCGCTAGGCTTCATTTCTGTGAGAGACACTTGACAAAGTGGCAAATCTCTGTCTTCCTTACAGTAGACAGAGTTAAAGAATTCCGTGTAGGTTACATTCTAAGTGTAGTATTACGTGAAAATCATGGAACCTTTACCTTTTACGATTTGAATGTGCAGTGTGTAACTCACACAGTAATGTTGCATTTAAGGTGTTTTGTAGCATTATGAGTCTTGTTTGGCTGAACTGCAACCTAAAGCAAATAGTGACTGAAGTGAATGATGGGGACTGACTTCCTCTGGCAGAGTCTCCTTATCCATCAATCCTGGACTGTAACCTTTATGATACTCACAAGCTTGAATGACAGCCATTGTTGCTTGCGTCAAAAGCGATACAGTCTTTTGTTCCTTTTTCTCCCTTATCCCCACTCAACATATCCCTTACCCTCCTTTATGGCCTTTTTTTTATCTTCTCTGTACCTTCTCATTTCCCAAAATCTTTGTCAGCTTCTGTCACATTTATTTCAGTTTGTTTACATTTCTTTATCTATTAACTTCTGTTATTTGTTTACATGTGCGCATTGTATACTTTTTTTTGTATTAATTTTGCCTCATGCAGGAAAAAGGATCCCAGGGTTGTATGTGATATCATGTATGTTCTCTGACAATAAATCTAAATCTGATTTACAGGTAATAAACAAAAGGTTTAATATTCTTCTTAGAGTCCATCATACATATTGCTTTATGGTGTGTTGCATAAGGTTAAATTGTTCCTTTATACCAAGCTTGAACATAACATCTAATCACTTTGAAGTGAGGTTAACCATTCCATTTCCATCTTCAGTTTTGCCACTAACACCACCATAGAGACCTAGGTGTCAAATTATGATGAGACGGAATGCAGGAAAGAGATTTGAAGTCTAGTGACATGATTCTAAAATAACAACCTGTCTCTCAATGTCAGTAGCTTGAAGGAGTTGACCATTGATTTCAGTCCAAACTTTGTCCACATAAATGGTGCTGAAATATCAGGCTCTTGAACCTCCCCTTGACACAGGGGCCGCTCCAACACAACAAAAGGACTATCCATGTCACTTTTTAGCCCCTTTCACACTTGCGTTCTGTGTCCTTGGATAGAAATGGGGGTTTGGCTTTTCACACTTGACCACTTCTAACTGGGGCAATGAATGCTTTCACACTTGTGAGAAGCCATCCCCGGGGTTAGGACTGTTCTACCTTCTACTGGTGATGTCATGATGCATTGAGTGATGGTGGACCTGCCCTAAATCCTGATCAATGTATTATGAACTTATAGTTGAACAAAATTAATCGTGCCTAATTGGAACATAATTAAGCTTTATGTACTGCAGGGTATGAGCTCTTCAGCCCATGTTGTTGTTGTGTCGACTTATATAAACCATTATAAGGGACAGTGGAAAATTGGTAGCAATAAATAGCAATAGCGGACAATTTTTAAACAGGGTCAGAAAGTTGGTAGAGCTATAGCACTCAATTTATACAGTGTTGGAAAGTTTGTAGTGCTATCATGTACAATTTATATAGTGTGGGAAAGTTTATAGTGCTATCATGTGCAATTTATATAGTGTGGGAAAGTTTGTTGTGCTATCATGTACAATTTATATAGCGTGGGAAAGTTTGTAGTGCTATCATGTACAATTTATACAGTGTGGGAAAGTTTGTAGCGCTATCATGTACAATTTATACAGTGTGGGAAAGTTGGTAGTGCTATCGCGTACAAGCTATAAATACCGTGGGAAAAACCAATGGCGGAGCTGCCCTCCCAGAATTCCATGCGGCAGAGAAAGGGCTGTCTACCAGGCTACATACATGGAACATTCATAAAGGGGTTTCTCTGCCACACGGCAACTTTCCCATGCCAAAGTTTTATATTTTCACTTTAATCTTTTCTTCCTGCACTCACGCAAAACTTGGGTCATTTCAGTCCCACAATGCAATTACCCGTTTCACACTTGCCTGATTGCAACACAAGCATCTGCAGGCGCCATGGGTTTGTACTAGAGGTCGAGGCTGTCAATCCCCGACGTGAGATGTCGTCATCTGATGGCGGCGTTGAGCTGATTTTGCTTTCACACAAGACACTTTAAAGGCTGAATGGAGGTTAATTGCTGGGCTCACTTGCAAGTGTGAAAGGGGCTATTGTCTCTTTTTAATTCAATTCAGTAAACTTTTTTTTAATATAATTTCTTTCTTACAAAGTGCCTGCTTAGCTGCAGCAAGTAAGAATTTTGATTAATTTGAAACAATGTATATGACAATTTATCAAAACTGTCATCATTATCATTCAGAAATATCAACACTGTTTTCACGGAAAGTGATGCAGCCTGATCTGTCGGGTTCAGCTGATGTTGACTTGGTGAGGTCAGAAACCATTGTTAAGTATTTATTGCCAGTCATTAGTGAACTGTCACATTATGGTCAATGTGCTCAGTGTATAAATCGTTGTTATTTCCCAGAACCTGTTTCCAGTAGTTCTATGCTATCTTTGTATTTTATTTCAGTATACCTTGAGCTGAAGATCTTTTCAAGTACGACCATCAGAAGCAGTCCGTTGTAAAGAATGGATGTCAAAGACCGCAGGCACCGCTCCTTGACACGTGGAAGGTGCGTGAAGGAGTGTCGGTATACAAGCTCCTCACTGGATAGCGAAGAGTGCAGGGTGCCTACTCAGAAATCCTACAGCTCAAGTGAGACCCTTAAAGCATACGATCATGATTCCAGACTACATTATGGGACTCGTGTCACAGAATTGGTCCACAGGGAATCAGATGAATTCTCCAGGCAAGGTAAAAGTGATTGAGTTTTTTTTAATATTGTAATTGGAGAAAAATTAAATATCAGAGACAAGCAAAGTCTCATGCAGTTCTTCAAAGTTCATCATACATCCTTAATTCATCACCAACCAGACTGAAATTTAATGAAGATCTTACAGAGACAGCAATCTAAAAAGAGTAATTCTGCTTCATGGAACTGATTATCAGGAAATTATTCTGCATAAATGCAAGTAAAAGTTTGGAGTTATATATTTGTTTATCTATCTCCAAGGGAAAATGTGTGACAATTGAACAATAAGCAGTATTTTTAAAGGGTGGAGTATTTAGAAGAAGAATGTGCATGAGGAATTTGCCTCATATCGTGAACTGGTGTTAGAAATTAAATGGAGAGGATTTCTACATTTCTGCTAACCTTGCTCCAGTCTGGACCAATCTTCCCAATGTAGCAAAAGTCTTTAAATTCAAAAAGTTGAGGAAAGACGAGATGAGACAGCATATTTACAATGCTTGTTAAGTGGCTATCCCGCATCGGACTTGTCAGTCACCAACGAGCCTGCAGCAGACGTGGACATACCCCACCATAAATCTTCGTCTGCGAAGCCATGCCAAAGATCTCACACACACAACCAGGAGTTTAAAAGCACTCCTCTGCCTTTGTGCAGGGACATGGTTCAGCAATCAATTAGCATGAAAATAGACATTTGAGCAGACTTATTTGTTTGCCAATGAACTCTGTCTTTAGCAGGAAAGTTTATTTTCATTCAAATACAAGTAAATTGAAAGAGAGAATTTCTTTCTGGTGAGGCTGAGTTCTGAACTGGGCCTGATATTGAGCTCGGTGAAACACGGTAGGTTGCAGACACTGGGATTAATGTAAAAAAAGACACCGAAATTCTGGAGGAACTCAGCTTGTGTTTTTAGCATCTTGAGGAGACAAAAGGCACTTTTGCGCAGCTGCTGAAGAAACTTCAGGAAATGTTCTGCTCCGGAAATGTCAAGATGGAATTTATTATGTAAGTTCCATCCTGTATTTTTTTTTGCCCCACTGGGACCCTTACGTATTTTAACGGAGCGGCTGCAGTGTAAACTGACCGCAGCCACTCCGTAAGAATACAATTTTAAAATGTCAAGATGGAATTTATTATGTAAGCTCCATCCTGTATTTTTTTTTCCCCACTGGGACCCTTACGTATTTTAACGGAGCGGCTGCAGTGTAAACTGACCGCAGCCACTCCGTAAGAATACAATGTTAAAATGTCAAGATGGAATTTATTATGTAAGTTCCATCCTGTATTTTTTTTTCCCCCACTGGGACCCCTACATATTTTTACGGAGCGGCTGCAGTGTAAACTGACAGCAGCCACTCCGTAAGAATACAATGTTCCCCCTCTGACCAACTCCGTAACACAGGAAGGCTGTGTAAAGGTGCTCTAAAAGTAATTCTATGCAAATGACCACATTAGGACACACAGGGTGCTAATTCCAACGTTTCAGTGCAAAAATACTTAAAAATGTATTGCCAACATTTTGGGCCTGAGCCCTTCTTCAAGGAAAAATAAGAAGCGGAATATATCAGAAAGTCTCAGAATTCAAACAATGGGAGAGGAATGCAGACCAACAAAAGATGTTAATTGGATGTGATAAGGGGCTGGATAGAATTAATCACGTCTGTGTGAAAGGCGACAGGGAATGAAGAGAGACGGGGAAGCAGAGGGTGGGGGGAGGGTGGGATTGATGAAAGCCAAACAAGTCAATATTAATGCCATCTAGTTGGAGGATGCCCAGTTGGAAGATGAGGCATTGTTCCTCCAATTTATGGTGTGGTCTCAGTCTGACAGTACATGAAACCGTGGACAAACATGTGGGTGAGGAAATAGGATGGAGAATTGAAATGGGTGGCCACCAGGAGATCCACGCTATTGCGGCAGACAGAGATGAGGTGATGAACAAAGTGATCTCCCAATCTGCGTCCAGTCTCTCTAATGTAGAAGAGACCACAGAGGGAGCAATGAATTCAATAGATAACTCTTGCAGATTCATAAGTGAAATGTTGCTTTACTTGGAAGGACTGTTTAGGGCCCAGAATGGTGTTGAGGGAGGAGGTGAGGGCAAAACTGGAGCATCTCCTGTGGTCAAGGAGGTAGATCCCAAGGGAAAATTGGTGGGGAGGGAGGAGCGGACAAGGGAGTCATGGAGGGAGCTGTCCCTGCAGACAGCAGAGAGGGGAATATGTCTCTGGTGGTGGGAACATGTAGGAGGTGGTGAAAATGGCAGAGGAAGTGGTGTTGGATGCAGACGCTGGTCGGGTGGTAGGTGAGGACAAAACGAATCTTGTTCTTGTTGCACGTGGTGGTGGAGGGGTCCATGGCAGATGTGTGGGTAATGGAGGATATGCAGGTGAATGCTGAGTTGATGGTGGTAGAGAGAAAGCTATATTGTTTGAAGAAGGAGAACAACTCTGATGATCTGGCATGGAAATTCTCATCCTGGGTGCAAGATGCGAAGAAGATGGAGGAATTGAAAGGATGGAATGAAATCCTTACAGGGGACAGGGTTGGAAGAGGTGTAGACTAGTTAGCTGTGGGAGTTGGTGGGTTTATAGAAGATAACTGTCAAAAGTTTGTCTCCTGAGATGGAGATAGAAAAGGAGAATGTTGCTAGAAATGGACCAAGTGAATTTGAGGTCGGGATGGAAGTTGACAGCAAAGTGGGTGAAGGCAATGAGTTCATCATGGGTATAAGAGGAAGCACCAAAGTAGTCATCAGTGCAGCAGAAGAAGATTTGAGGGACCTTGCCTGTGTAGGCTTGTAGCGTGGATTGCTCCACATAGCCAACAAAAAGGCAGGCATAGCTGGGGACCATGAAGGTACCAATGGCTGCCCCTTTAACTTGGAGAAAGTGCAATGAGCCAAAGGAGAAATTATTGAGGGTGAGGACAAGCTCTGCCAGCTGGAGGAGGATGTGGTGGAAGGGGACTGGTTGGTTCTATTGTCCAGAAATAAACAAAGTGGAGTGGAGGTGTTTAGGGATTGGATATCCTTGGTAAATATGAGGCGATCGAGTTGAGGGAACTTAATATTGAGCTCTTCTTCTTCTCTCTGTTACTTAGGCAAGTAGTCCTTAACTTCATCACTCCTCTTCCTCCTGCACACTCCTTCTGACTTTTTACATTCCAGTTGCTGATGCGACATCAGCTGCCTCCAAACACCTCACCCACTCCAATGCACATTCTCCACTCACTCCACCCCAACCTCACTGTGAAATCCACAGACAAGGGAAATTCTGTTATGGTCTGACAGACTGACCTCTGCCTTGCAGAGGATAGACAACTGCTTTTGGACATCTTCTCATGCCTATATCTGGAACATAACCCTACAAATGAATATCAGAACATTGTCTCCCTGCCTGACAAAGATCTCATCACTTCAGGAGATCTCCATCTCCTCCTCCTCTCGACTTTTGATCCACTCAGGTCCTCTCACGTGCACGCTTCTTTCGAAGCCCTCTACCTCCAGCCTCCTCTTCCCCAGTTTTTTTTTTTTCTTCTCTGTCTGGTTCCATGTGCCTCTTGCCCACACTGGGTTCTCTTCTCATTTCTGTTCTGTTCCTATCGACTATCATCCCTCCTTCATCACCTTCAGTTCTATCAGGTTCCATAATCTACAGTCCTTTGTTGTATTCATGTATCACCTTGCAACCCCTGTTTCTTTCTCTACGTCCCTATCTCATGGCCCCATCAGCACCTCCCCATCTTTGACCTATTGCATGCTGCCTCTTGCCTCATCCCACCTCCTTACCTCTTTGTACCTCTTCTGTTCTGCTCTCAGTCTTGACACAGGATCTTGACTTAAATGTCAGCCATGCTCTTGCCTCGACTGATGTTACCTGACCCACTGAGGTCCTCCTGCAATTTTTTTTTAAATTTCACTTCAGATTTCAGCATCTGCAGACTCTTGTGCCTCTGGACGACTTCTTATGCAAAACCAAAATGTACGTGATCATTGTTGATCGCTATGTGAAAATTTTGAGACACCTTAGTGAATGGAGTACAGATTCTTGGAAAAACCATTTAAAAATTGTCATATTTGCAAGGATGCGGAGGATGATCTCTGTTCTAATTTATTTCTCTTTCGCCCCTTAAACAACTTCTCAAACTGATCATGGACTAGATGTAGTGTGTCTAATTTCATTCCCGGTACCAGGGTCTTGTTGTTTACATTTCCCACCTTTCTGAAACTTTTTATCATGTCAGAAGCCACTCCCAACTCTGTAGCAGAATTGTTGAAAAACTTGTATTTTAATAGTGCACCTAATGCTGCATTAAGACCAAGCTCGCAATGGTCTGTAAGCAATTCGAGAGCAGTTCAGTAGCTGAGCAAACTGCTCTCTTTCCCGTTAGATTCCACTGCCTTTCTTAGCAAAAAAAAATGAAGAAAGCAACGAGAAAGGTGATTGGAAGCAAAGCATCAATTATTAAATTTCTATTAAGGACAAGGAAATAATGGGAAGTCTGTGTTTGCAGATCTGTTGGCAGGCAGAACAGGTGAACTTGCAGAAATTCAATTTGTAATGGGATAAATTATCATTCTCTGGGGTTTCTTTGTGCAAACTATTCCCAATGGTATAGTGAAAAACTTGATTTTAAAAAAATCTGTGAGATATGTTTGCATGTCCATCGTCTTATTTCTATGAATAGCAGACTTATGCACCAAAGTTATTTGAATATTGTATCAAAAGAAACAGGAGAATTTTTAGCGTTTATATCATTTCAGATGCATAAATCTGTGTTTTCAATGTCTGTACCTAGCTTTAGCCAAGGAAGGCTTGTATAAATCCAGTATGGAAAAGGTGCAAGAGGCTGAACATAGGATTGCTTTAAGTAATTAGGCCCAGTTGCCATTCTCAACAAGAAACACGGAAAAGGGATTCCTTTGTTCGTTCAATGCCATTCATAAAACCAAAAATTGCTCGAAAACGTAAACAGTTAATTTCAAATTTTATGCTTTCAGATTGTGAGGCAATAGAACGGATGATGTTAATCATCCAGAATGATGAACCATTTAGAAAAAGGGCCAATGTCCAAATATGAAACATTCAACCTCAAACAAACATTGACTGACATTTTATATCTAATGGATAGTCAGAGCATGAATGATGCCTCATGGAATATTTTTTTTCTGGCTGTTGTGTATTAGAACTTTTGGAAGATTGGTTAAGTATCATTTACCATTCGCATGTAGTGTTATATCTTCAGGGTTCAGCAAGGAACTAATGTGACTTTCATTTAAAGGCAACGTTTGTCGTTGCACTAAAGAAAAAGACACTTTTAAGAATAGACGGACTGAGTATCTTTGGTCTTTTTTTTTAAAGTATTTAAAAAAAGCTTTATCATCTTGCTGTAATGTATGATAATTTCCTAAAGATTTAGAATTTTGCTTTCAGTTATGTCTACAATAGAATTGGTTGAATAAAGTCTCAAATTGTAATACAAGATTAAAAAAAAACTTTATATTATATTCCACCAAGCAATTTGGTGCCCAGAAGGGACTGAATGTCAACTTTGTTAGTTTTAGTTCTTTGTTTTCGTTTGCATCTCGGCACAAGCAATCTGATTTGTATTTATGACAATCAACGTCTAATTGCTCATGGGTGTTCATTGCTTACATTTTTTTGTTCTGAATCTGGGAAACAGCAACATGGGAAAGCCTCATTACAACCTTGTGTTTGAGAGCCATCTTAAATAAAATATGAGGACATATCAAGTTACAAAAGATAAGTTGCAGGGTAGTTAGGAATAGTGAGATTCATGATTCACTGTGGTTTCCTGCAGCTTGCTTAATTGCCTTAGGGGGTTCGATGGAAATTTCCCCAGAGTTTTTTTTTCTTAAATTGGCCACCTTTTTTTTTGCCTCTCCCTGGAGAATGCATGGCTGGGAGGTTTGCTGGAAGTTATTGATGCTGTATTGTTACTGCACTACATCTGGATAAGGAAGGTTTTAAGGACTGAACATTATTTTCTGTTCTTTGAGTACCTTCATATGAATTACTGCAGAGGGAACCATTTTTAAAATACTTTGCCCATGACAGGTTAATTTTCCTACTTTTTAATAATGAAGTATATATTCCGTTTCGCTATCCTTCATCTTCTTTTGACAGAGATCATTTTTTCTACTGAAAGCTCCAACAGGGTCCTTACTTTCAGCTCTCCATGGACAGCTATTAAGGACAGATCAAATGCCAGGCAGAGCAATGCATTGTTATTTGCCTTCTGCCTACCACAAGAAAACCTTGTTATCCGAATAACAAGGTTGAGATTGGGGCAGAAATGCAAAATGCTGGAGAAACTCAGCTGGTCAAAGTGTGTCCTTTACATAGCAAAGGTAAAAACACATAACCGGATGCAGTAAGTCTATCCTGTGGATATACAAGTGAAGTGTTGCATCACTTTGAAGGCCTGTTTGGGGCCCTGGACCATTGTGAGGGAGGAGGTGTGCCCACCTTTGCAACCCCCCTTCCCCCCCCCCCCCATCCATTTGTTTAGACACTCAACGACATTCTTTCATACCTTGATGAAGGGCTCAAGCCCAAAACGTCAGTTATGTATGTTATGCATCTTGTATTTTTACTTCAACCATGGTGTCTACAGATTTTGTTGATTTACTTGAGATTGGGGCATGTGGTGTGGAAAAAAAATGTAAACGCTTGATGCAATATGGCAAACTTTTCTTCCTGTTTAAAACATTCAGTCTCCCACAAATTAATTAACATTAGGGAGTTAGCTGTTATTTACCCATCCCCTCTAATCCATTTAATCAATGTGTTTTCCTGTTTCCAAAAGAAGTTTGATGTCTAAACCCCTGTATGCGTTCAAATGACAGTGTTTCCATTTTCTTTGTTGCTTTCTCCTTGTGTTCCCACTTCTTTTTCCTTTCAATGTTTTTTTTCTTTTATAAATAGCAAATCATACTTAGTTTTCTTGAATATTGGAAAGTTACAGGCATAGGTTTACCTTGTTCTTTTGGCACTGATCATCTTGTCTGCATTTCACCATTTGAACATTTGACTTTTTTCAGGTATTGCTAGTATTCTACAACATCCTTATTTCAAGCATGTTCCCTATTTTCGGCATATAGATTTAACACTCGCATTTGTTACTAGCAGTTCCAGCACTTGATAAAATATTTTCATTTCTGCTGAACTCTGAACACCACTAAACTTAAAAAAAAAAAAAATCCCTGTAAAATATAAATTAAAGTGTGGGAACCAATTGTTTTACATAGTCTTCCTCATAGAATGCCCATAGTGTTTTATATTCATTGGAGTACATTTTACTCTGAACTGTGTTCAATATTTTAATGTGTGATGTATAGTAGCCAGTTGGCTCACACCAAACTCACATGAGAATATAATACTGACCACGTGTCCTGGTTTGGTGGTGTTGTTTTATAATTAATATTGGCTGGGCCACAGAGATAATGCCCATGCTCTTCTTTGAGATAATATAATGTGATTATTTGCAACCAAGCTGAGTGGAAAAACAATGACCTTGGTTTAGAATCTCTCTTGGAGGTTGACACCTCTACTGCTTTTTTTTTAACCTGGATCTATGAAATGCAGTGGACCACAGAACCAAGATGGCAAGGCAAAAGTCCTCCCCAAGTTGTAACCGGTGATGATCTATCATTGTTGTATTTCAGGGAGATCTGAATATAATTTGTAATCCACAAGAACACTGCAGCAGTTGCTCTGAAAGGAAATTATCCATTATGTGATGAGGGAGAAATTAGATTGAATCAAATTTTTAGACTGTATTTTATTTTGCTTCATGCTGATGTCATGCCTGACATTAAAAAAATATTTCTGTTAAGGCTGTGTTATCGTGGATGAGGAGGAGGGCAGAAGACCATGCAATACAGATATTGCATTTAATTATCTTAAATATCTTATGGAGAGAAATCACATTTAATAACTCATTGACACTCAACTCAACTCTTTTTATATTTTCCCTTTTGAGGTTTAAAAATGGAGAGGCACAAACTAGCAACATTTATAATAGGAATGCTGTTGGAAAGAAGAAAGGCATTATTGCATACATTATATTTTCAGAAGATTTTTCTGAGGTTTATGGAGAGAGAATTTTTTGGTCCCACACAGCCAATGTTTTTGAATATTTTAATATGAGATTTCACATCCAAAGTACAGAGAACCTATGGATAGATGTTGAAATTCTCAAAGATACACTACACTTACCAACATGGCCTGTTTCCGCTCTGTAAATGGTTATATGGTTATATGGAAGACTACTTCTATATGAAGCAAAGGGTTAGAATTGCCTTGTCATCTTTATTCATTGTTTTCTTAATATCTTGTGCTTCTATTTAAAGTTTGCATCAGTTCTGATGCTGGTCATAAATTTCCTGTAAATTCTACACCTTTTTCCAACTTCATGAAATTCATAAATGGCTAGTCTGTGGATAGGAATATGGTGGCTCAGGAATGTTATAAAGATGAATGTCTAATTGAATGGATCACACAACATGAGTTTGAAAACAACTATGGGCAAATAGAAGATTTTAAATTCAAATAATTGAATAAGTTGTGAATTTCTTGAAATAAACCTGGCCTGAGAAATGAGGACCTTATCTATCAAATTTACATATAATGGCATTTGTTTCACTATCTAAGTTAAAGGAGGAAATCAGCACCCTGCCCCCCAACCCCTGCCACCAGCGTGGTCTGGCCAAAATATGAAACTCAGACTCATAAGTGTGATTGATGAGATGCTCCAATGTAATTGGTTCTTAATTGCTCTCTGAATGTGTTAATAAGTCAGGCATGCAGGGATGGACAGTTGAATGCTATAAAAACAGACAGAAAAGCTGGAGGAACACAACTGGTCTTGCAACATCATAGGACATTTCAAGCCTGATCGCTTCTTCCAGGAATAAGCAAAGAACAGGAAGGCATCAGAATAAAGACTGTAGACTTGCTTGGAGAGTCCAAACCAATAAAGGTGTTAATTAGATATGATAACTGGAGAGGAGAAAAATGATTTTGACTCTGTGAAAGGAGAGAGGGAAAAGGGAGGGGGAGGGGTGGAAAGGCCACAGATGGAAGAAGAAAGGGGGTGGGGGCCCTGACAGAAACCAGAGAAGTCGATGTTACTGCCATCCAGATGGAAGATGATTACTGTTCTTCTATTTTGCGGGTGGTCACAGTCGAGCAGTCCCTAAGACCATGGACAGACATGTTGCAAGGTAATGCGATGGGAATTGAAATGGGTGGCCACTGAGAGGTCCATGGTATCGTGGCAAAATGAGCCGAGGTGCTCAACCAAGCGATCGCCCAGTCCGATGAATGCTGGTCGCCTCACATGAGTTAATAACAAAAGACAAAGCTTCCCCAGACACATATTTGTTAGTCTGAGGTGATAAAATTGTGTTATTCAAAATCCTTCAAAAGCATGGTATTCACTGCCATTGTGTTCTAAGGTGCTGGTTGTTTTATTAATTGTCTGTAATTATAGCCATATAACAATTACAGCACAGAAACAGGCCAATTTGGCCCTTCTAGTCTGCACTGATCCAAGTACCCTCCTCTAATCCCACTTACCAGCACTCTCTGCCCATATCTCTCCATCTCCCTCCCATCCATATATTTATCCAACTCTTTCTTAAATGACAAAATTGACCCTGCCTCCACCACCTTTCCTGGAAGCCCATTCCACATAGTAACCATTCTCTGAGTAAATCTGTGAAAGATTCTTTGTGATCTGTTAAGATAAAATTAATTAATATTTTCTATGGATTTTTAAAATTGATTATTTTTATATTTAAATAATCAAGAGTTTGATGAAAAGGAGAATGCCTGCATTGACCAGTAAAATCACCATTACCCGGAATTCAATCAGCTGGCCGTCTCAAACAACCGCCGAAAAAAAATAAATAAAAAGGTAAAAAATAAAAAAAGTTTAAAATTGGCATCCCCTAGCAGTTAATTTGCCAATCCACTCAACACGTAATCTCAAGCCACTGGCAAATTCACTTATCCAGCATCTTCCAATCCCCTAGGTGCCAGATACTGGGGTTTTATTGTAAATAGTCCCTGTCTCAGCCCAAAATCCATAAACATAAATTAGATTTTCCAATGCGACACAATCCATATTGGTAAATGGAGAAGAATTTTTTTCATGCTTAAACCCCAGCTACTTTATGCCACGCTGCCACTCTGGGTGAATGGAGTCAGGGATTTTGGATGTGTCCACTTCCACCAACAGAGTTTACGTTAAAACACGGGAATGGGATAATGGCCAATTAATCTGTTTCAAGTAATGATGAGTCAATAGATATTTGGGATTTGTCCATCTGTAATTCACTTTCCATTCATGGAGTATGCAAAATACCAAACCATCAGGAGGCTATTTCAGAACTGTATCCATCTGCTGTAACACGTACATTTTTGGGAGATTTGTGGCATTTTTTTTCCTTTGATTAAAATAATCATTAATGTTAGACTTAAATAATTTGCATCCAAAAAAAAAAAAAATCCTCTCCAGACTTTGAGACCAATTTTTGGAATGTGGCATGTCTGTTGTCATCAAGAGGATTGGTGTATTTTGGTTTATCCCCCTCTGCTTATTTCTCACTCAATTTGTGTTAATTGGCTGTGATAACAAGACCTGCTCTCAGGTGCAATTAAAGTTTTTACTTTCAATTTGACTTCTGATTTCCCACCACATCCACAACTATTTATATATTCATAATTTGAAGCAGGCCCATATCTGTCTTATATAAGTTGTATTTTTTTATATTAAAATGCGGTTGCATTTCACAACTTGTGAACTGGCCACTGGCTGTTTATTTCACACTCTCTCCATTTGTGATCACCTGTAAGTTGGAATATTTACTCCCACTCAGCCCTGCGTGACTGGTTTTTGGCAGGCAGCCAGACAGTAAAATAATCAAAAGAAAGCAAGATAATGGAGACATCAAACCAGTTTAAGCCACATGAAGTATAATATATATATATAATCAATTGTTTTCTGGATGAGGCTCATGCTGGCTTTGGTGGAGAGGTAAGGAACGTATCTCAGCAAAACTGAAGCGGAAACATCCTTTTGCAACAACAAATATTTTCTGAGCTTCCTCTGCAGATTTAAGACCCATGTCTTGTCTTCGCATTAACATTAAAAATATGCAGTATAAATTGGATTTTGAGGTTCAAACTGTGGGTGAAATAAAACAGGGTGAAACTCCTCTATTTTGATTCACACAAGTGTCAAGTTTGGGTCTTGGTTCCAACTTCAGATTACATTTATACCACATGTAAAGTACGTGATGTTGGAAAGAGATTGCATTATAATTGCAAGCAATGGTGTGAAGCAAAAACACTTTGCACCAATGCTCCACCTGTAATGTAAACACTTTATAAGATAGAAGGGCTGATCTCAACTCATGAAAAGCATCTCAGCAGGCTGCAGTGTGGTACAAATTAATCTGTTCTGTTGCTATTTGGTGGGCAGACCAACAGCAAGTTGGCGCATGCTAAAATTATACAATCACAGTGAAGTTTAAATGAACTGATTGGTGTTCAAGTGATTATCTTTGGCCTAAGGCGTGCTGATGTCTTGGTTTTACGGTGCTTGTGTGCATTTGCACTGTCAATCACAATCCACAAATGACTGCTTATTCAACTATGAAAGCACCAGAGAAAATGTTTGGTGGATTATCGCAAGTCCACTGAGTTAATTCTGACTCTGATCCAGACATTTTTGTTTAATAAGTCCAACTTGTAGCACTTAGATTTACCGAACATTGTTAACATGGGAAAATGTCCCACTTTGCTTCACAGAAGTATAATCAAAAAAAAAATTGAAATGAAGCCAAAGGAGATATTTGAAGGCAAGAGCTAGGTTTTAAGGAGGATTTTAAATAAAGAAAGTTGGAGAAGAGATGGAAATTAAGATCTGTGGTTGAAGGAACAGCTCCCAATGAAGGACAAAGGGAAAGGGGATTATAAAATATGCCAAATGTGGAGGAACATAAATTTCTCAAAGAGATCTATTTCCAGTAAAAAAATACAGAGAAAGAGGAGAGTGAAGTTCTCCATCCTTTGGATATAAAGATAATGTTTCCTCCAATGGGAGATCCTAGAACTAGAGATCATTTTTTTTATATAAATAAATGGTAGCTTACTTAAGACAAGTGTGAGGTGATTTTGTTTTCTTTCCATGTTTATTTGCAACTCTTCCTCAAAAGATAGTGGTAGCCTGGTCTTTGATTATCTGAAAGCAGAGATGAACTGATTCTTGATAAGCAAGCAGATAGACAGGAATGAGAAGTGACGATTACAATCTTCTTTGTAAATGGTGAAGCAGGCTGGAAGGGGTAAAGTGGGCTCATCTTGATCCTAATTCAGTGTTCCTCTGTATCCCTTAACTAACACTTCAAAGCTGAAAATGCTGCCAGGCAAAATAGTTTATGCACCGTGATCGCACTGGTGTAGGGCATTTACTTTCCCATTTCAGAGATATTTCACAAATCCGGTCAAGTTAAAAAATCAGTGTTATACATTACAAGTGATGTGTTCACAGCATGGAGACAGACTGTCTTATCACTTCAGAAATGAGGTTAGACATTTTTTAAAAAGTTAAGTTTACAGCCTTTAATAAGCATTATGTAAGTTAGCAATCTGCAAAGAGAAAAACTAACATTTTTTTTTCCCCAGTTCCCCCCTCCAACCTTCAACATTAGCTGTGATTTTATTGTAACCCTGCACTTTAGGAACAAACTGTATACTTACACACTGCATATATTCATTCACATTATAAAATGTGCAAGAAAAGTTCAGTTCTTGACAGATCTTCTCATCCCTTCATAAGAGGCTCACACATCAGAAGAAATTTCTGGTGAAATTGTATAATTAAAGGCCTGGATCTTGTGGCAAACAATAAAGTATTGAAATATAGAAATTAGGACAGGAGAACATTATGTTGTAACTGCTTTTCCCCATACACCTTGAACTCTTTAGTTACTATTTCTATATTAAACTCCTTATTGAACATAGTTAATGAAGTATCCACAACTGTCTCTATGGTAGAGAATTCCACAGGTTTCATATAATCTGGTTGATAAGGTTTTTCATTTATCTTAGTGCTAAATGTCCTCAGGTTGTGACCCTCGGTTCTGGACTTCCTTGCTACCTGGATCCCAGAGATGCAGGACGCATGTCAATTCACCAAAAGAAGAAACTGTTCCAATGACAATGCTATAGTCTTGTCCCTTCTCTCCATTCTGACCCACCTGGAGAATGACACCTCATATACCAGGCTGCTGTTCATTGACGACAGCTCGACGTTTAATACAATTATTCCCCAGAGGCTGGTGGAGAAACTGTCCTTGCTGGGACTCAACAACCCCTCTCTTTTACTGGACTCTGGACTTCCTAATGGTAAGACCTCAGTTTGTCAGGGTCGTTAGCATAATATCAAGCACTGTCACACTGAAAACTGGCATAGGACAGGGCTATGTACTCAGCCCCCTCCTGTTCACGCTACTGTCCCATGACTGCATCGCCAGATCCAGCTCCAACCGTGTCATCAATTTTGCCGATGACACAACAATAGTTGCCCTCATCACAACAAAAAAGATGAATGAGACCTCAGAGAAGAGCTGGAAAATCTTGTGATATGGTGCAAGAGTATCAACCTGAGATTCATCGTGAGAAAACTAAAGAGGTGATCATGGACTTCAGGAGGACCAGGAACGACCATCATCCTCTACACATCAATAAATCTGTGGTGGAGAGAGTTGAGAGCACCAAGTTCCTTGGAGTCCACTTAATTAGTGACCTATCGTGGACACACAACATCTCCTCACTTGTTTGGAAGGCACAACTGCTACTGCACTTCCTGAGAAGTCTGAAGCGAGCAAGGCTACCGACCATCACCAAATCAACTTTCTACAGGAACTCCATTGAGAGTGTCATGCCCAACTGCATCACAGTGTGGTACAGTTTCTGCAGAGCAATGGATAAGAGGGCAGTGAAAATGCTAAAAGAGCAAAGCAACTGCTCACACTAACCATCTCAGACTCACATATTTACAAAACAACATTTATTTATTTATAATGATCTGCCACCTATGGGGATTGGTAGATGCCGGATAACTGAATTTGCCGGTTGTTTGATATTATGTGTTGTGTGATTGACGAACTGAGCACTGGGGGCGTCAATTTTAAACTTTTGTGTTTATTTTCCTTGATTTTTTTTCGCCGGTTGCTTGAATTTTGGTTGACAGGAATTTGACTGCATATGAATACTTGTCCTGTATATGTATTGTCTGACTGTATGTATGCTTTGTCCGGTTCTGTGTCTGCATGTTTTGAACTGAGGACCAATGAACGATTTTTCAGAGGATTCTATTTCTGCCATTAGATGACAAAAAACTTGACTTGACCTCCCTCCATTTAGTCTATTCAGGATTGTATTAGTTTCTATTAGGTCCCTTCTCATTCTTCTTACCTCTTTATTTTCTTTTCCCTTCCTTTTATATTTATTGTCTTTTGTGGCATCGTATGTGTTAAATATACTTAAATTGTTGTTAGCATGTCTTATATTACTGGGAAGCTGCATCAAGTAAGCCTTTCATTGCAACCATACATTGTACTTAAGTAACAACACAAATGTTAATTCATTCATTCTTTTTCAATCTGTTAATTGAGTTATGTCAAACATATATACAAGAGGAAAGTTACATTACAAGTGTGTAAGAAAAATGAATAGATTAGATTTTAAAAAAATGAATATTAACCATAAACTTCTTGTAAAAATAAAAGAAAAAAGAGAGAAAAAATAATTTTTATTGCAAAATCCCCGCTAACAAATCTTTAAAAATAAGTAAATAAATAAATGGATAAATACAAGGAAAAGGGACAGGGTAGCCCATTCTGAGAGTAAAGTAGGAAAACCAAGGGTTTCCTGGTTAAAACCAAATTTACCATGAGGATCTAGGAGAAAATCCATTATAAAATTATTATTCAAACTATATGGAAATATTGAATAAATAGTCGCCAACTTCAAATTTAAAAGGTGTATCAAATGTCTGAATATTAATTTTCTCCAAATTTAAACATGACCTGACAGCAGAGAGCCTTTGAAATAAAGGAGGTGGTTTAGGATCCTTCCTTTTCTAATTGAAAATGCAATGATTTGCTGTGCGGAGACAGGCATATATCCAGTCTCCGCTGGTATGACCCCAAAAGTATCTGTTAATAGATTTGGTTGTAATTCTAATCATAGGACACGTGTAGGGCTTCAAAGACACCTTTCCAGAAATGATCTAATTTTTGATCATGGCAAGAACATAGGAGTTAAAGTGGCTACCTCAACTTTGCACTGATCACAAGTAGGGTTTACACTGGGAAAAATATAGGCCAATGCATCTTTAGACAGATATGCCTGATGTCCCCCTTTAACTGAATCAAGGAATGATGGACAAAAACTGATTCAGTATTTACTAGTCAAAACATATGATCCCATTGATCATCTGGAAGCAATTCTTGGAGTTCCAATACCCAGGCACCTTTAGTTTTATCATTGTCTATCAGACACAAGTTAAGTAACCATTTATATATTGTAGCTATTAACCTTTGTGAAGTGGATACACCTGAAAAAGGGTGTCTATCATACTAGGTAGGTAAGCAGAAGGATCATTTGGAAGTAAAGTAGGCAGAAAGTCCCTAATTTGCAAATACCTAAAAGGTTGTGCCTTGCTCAAATCGTATTTGTCTGCTAAGTCACTGAAAGACATTAAGCAGTCTCCTCCAAATCGGTCTGAAAGGTTTTCCATATTGAGAATGACTGATCAATGGTGCTTTAAATAAAGAAATTAATATTTATTTTACTAGATAAAACAAAATTATTAAATGCAAAAATTTACAAAACTAGAACCAAATCCTTATGGTATGCTTAAGAACTGGGTTAAGATCTCATCTATTGATTTTGGATAACATAAAGGGTAGAGGAGCTCCCAGCAATGAAGCCAACAAGCACCCCACAACTGAATTTCTCTCCATAAAGGACATACATTAATTAATTCATCTCTGAAAAAAGTAAGCTAATAATTCATTTGTTAAACATTCACTGCTCTCCCTCCATAGCAAGATTATCCATCCTCAGATAAGGATACGAAAACTGAACAAAATATTCAAGATAAGGTCACACCAAGCACCTGTTCAACTGCAATAAAATATCCCTGGACCCAATTCCTCTTCCTGTGAAGGACAATATGTCGCAAGGGTTCTTAGCTGCTTCACTCGGCAACAGTGTTCCCTTCTGATCTTGAAGATTTTTTTTTTCCGTAATATCTAGCATTGTTTGATGTTGACTTGACATTTTCAGGTATTGGTTGCAGTTGGGCATGTGGGAGTCTTCCTGAACATCAGTCATTTCATCAAACTGATTAAACACCCAATTATGTTGAAGGACTCTCACAAACTAGAAACAGAATAACACTGATCATATATTTCAGATCATAATATAACACTTCACATTCTCCAAAATGCGTATTAGAACATGCATGTGAAAACTGTAATATCATATTCAAGCATTAAAAAATAAAACCAATTAATTGAGCAAATTACAGTCCACACAATAAAAAAAAAAGTTTTGGAATTGAAAGGTTGATAAGCAGTAGTCATGGTTTTAAAACCATCTTTAAAAACACAATTATATCTTGTATAACAAAGCAAAGTGATTTTCTGTAAATTTATAAGCAAATACTTTATGAATTCCTTAGTTCTTGGTGATCCTTAGATGCTGTATCTGTTTTTATTGACCAGCTAGCAGGAAAAAATGGCCTTTCTATCATTGTCCGCATTTGTGATGAGCTTTATTTTTGTCATTAATGATAAAATTGATGAGGTATTTTACAATCCTAAGAGGAAAATTGTAAACATATTTTAATTACCTCCTATGATGAGATTTAAACACACAACTTCTCCATTGTTAGTCCAGCATCATGGTGAGTGTACTCAAGTGAAAGGATCTTGAACCTGTTTCTGCAATTCACCAACTGAAGGAAAAAGATGCCATGCCTCAAAGTTGAATATCAAATACCTATCTGGTAATATCGCGCTAAGAGAAGAGCTACGTAACATTGCAGATATAGTTTCAAGAGCTGTTTTTTCACTCTAATTGCAGGAAGGCATGCACATATTATCATGTCCAATTTTATCATGTGATGCTCTTCCACGCTCCATAAAACAGTGTTAAACTTAACATTTTTTTTTACCACTTGCTCAGAACACCAAATGTGTGGCACCCCTTCTTTGTTAACCTAAATTTATTATTAAGGTGGGGATTGATAATTATAAAGTTTATTTGAACATAAGTTACAGCTCACACAGGGGAGGTCCAAATTACAAAACTGTAATGTGGTTGTCAAATAAAATGTTAGGTATGGGAACAGTAAGTGCTTTTCAGAAGTGTAAAGGACACTTTTACAGATGAAGGTGGAATGTGGCAGTGATTAGAGTAACTGGGAGGAAGAAGGAGGGTAGAACAGAAAATTATGAGTCCATCAATGGAAAAAAAATCAACCTGGGAGACTGAAGGGGGGACAAAATTAGATCACTAACAAACCTTTCTGACATGAGATGCAAGAGAGAAAATATTTAAGCTAAAATAATCAAAGTGAAAGATGGTAAAGTTCCGAATAAAGTTAAAAGGCTCATCCATGAGGCTAAGAAAATGGGACATTTCTACAAGAGAAAGATATGCAAAAGTAGATATTTTTGTTTCTTTCAAAATATCATATTCTATTCATCACAGAATGTTGTTTCAATTATTTGAAGGAATAATATATGAGTCTTGTTTGTAAATAACATACTCATATAACTATAAATTGCAGAGCTACAGTAATGAATTTTCTTATTACAATCCACTGAGATTGTTTTCTGATGCAATGTTCAATATTCTACTCTATCATTTCTAATTACCTTGTATTACAGAAAAAAAACAATTAAATAACTTTTGAAGGTTCACTGTATTGTCGAGTTCCCCGCTCAACCTATAAAACCCACATACAAGTTGTTATTGTCATTTACAGATGGACATGAAATTACTTTCAATTGAAAGAAAATTGTTGGAATTACTCAGCCAATTAGCCAACATATGTGGATAGAGTGAGAAATAAATTCATCATTTCAGGTTCCTTCTCTTCTGAGGACATGGGTCCTTCCATGTTCAATTTCTATTACTGTCTTCCTCACACCGCCAATGAGTTGATGTCATTCCATTGAAAATGAATCCCTTGTTTAAAAAGCAGACAGTGTGTGAAAGTGTGATTATTTTTTTTTCCCTCCTAACATTAGCAGTAATACTTGTTTTATAACTTCTTAATCGACCAGTTTTGGGAGTTTTAGTCCTGAATCATAAAATTCTGATGTTAAACTCTGATATCTTTGACTACATCTTCTGATTAAATATTTTGACAAATACTGCTGTTAGTTGCACCATAACTGATCATTTGATCTTTTTATCCCCTTGCCTTTTTATCCTTGCATTTTCAATTTTAATGCAACATCTCCAGTCATTCTGTTTGTCGATTCTTCCACCTTCACTCATGACTGAATTTAACACACCACTCCATTCAGCTTATCTCTGTTTGAGCCCTCCATTCTATTTATCTACCCTTCTCCAATACTTTACTCTGTTTATCTTCTCTACTTTATTCTTCTACAATTTTATGAAGGAACAAAAATAAATGCATGGTACCATTACACCACAATTATTCTCTCTGCATCCAGTCCTTCAGTTCTTACCTTTCCATCTCCAACCATTTGTGGATTCTTTCTCTATTTTGGTGCAACATCTGATTTTTGTTAATCATTCCTCCTGTATCCTGACCCACGTTTTGTCAATATTAAATGTGCATTTATTCTTTTTTTCCTGATAGACAACATTATTATTTTTTCTCTCATTGTTTTATATTAAAATATTTTCAGCCACTGCTAATCAAAATAGTGTAAATAAAAATTCTGATTGCATTTTTAAAATACTTTCTCCGTGAAATCAAATGGCTTCACTTTCACACGTCTTTGAGTCATGCACACCAGTTGGTCCAAAAGTGTTGTCTATCACCTCCACTTTTTTCATATAGCTTGCTTATAAAATGGGACCAGATTCAAAGTGAGTAGAAACTTCCACAGACAGAGTACCAACTTCCACTCAGGAGTGTTTGATTTTAGTACACTGCCAATTAGGATGCAAAAATGAGCGAGTCTCTTGTCCACTCCTAAAACATAAATCTGATAATGTAGGGTTCAATCTTTTTAATTATTGACGAGTCAGATATAACTGATGCAAACAATTACATTGAGCCAACCTATATCTAACATTTATAATTTTTGTCATATTATCTTTACATAATTCCATCCAGTCTTTCACATCTATTTGGCTATTTTAAACCACTTCCCATCTTAATCTTGATTTATGCACACCTATTTTGGAGGCTTTCCTTTGAAGTAAATTATATATTACAGAGATAGATTTACTTACATTACTGTTATGAATCAGTCATTCCAATTCACTCCATTTAGGTAGTATCAAACTAGGACCAATTTTATCAGTCAAAAAAACATTGATTTGATAACAGCAAAGTATTATTAGGCACATTAAATAAAATGAACTTTGAATGACATACTGCTCGAAGCAGATTCAAAATATAACAGAAACTCACAAAAATAGGTCTTATCAGAAAAATGGAATGTGCTAGGAAAATCTTAAGGCCATTTTTGTAATTAGCAATCCAAAATTTGAAAAAAAAAAACACCCAAAGGTCTTCAGGAAGCAAAATCTTTATTGTTCAGTGCAATGATTTGACATCATGCTTTGATGGAGAATAATAAGGAACTCAGCCACCTTCTTTCCCTCCTGCGATCTTTCGCACCAGCTACTAAAACACCCAATGTTCATGAACAATTGATCTGATGGATCCATGAGAAAAAAAATCACTTAAAGACCCGTGTGCTTCCAATTTAAAAAAAAGTTTTAATTTTAGATTCCGAAAAGAACAGGTTAACTCGTTTTCAGAAAATCTGGGCTGAAAGTTGTTGGGTTGATTCAGTGGTTGAATTTTTTATTAACCTGTGGGTCAAGATATAGAGAAAATGTTTATTTGTTTTTTTTATACTATCCAGGCAACCCTACTGAGTGTAGTAGGTAGTGCAAGAATTTTTTAAAAGTTTAAAAAGAAAACTGCAGCGTATGTCACTAAAGAAAAAAAAAGTAAGTTGAACAGTGCAAGACATCAATTTATACAAATGGGAGATCCATTCAAGAATCTGATAACAGAAGGAAAGGAACGTTCCTTCAATCTGAAGATGTGTGTTTTCAAACTCATGTGCCTTCTGCCAGATGGGAGAGGGGAGAAGAGAGTATGACTTGGGTGGGACATGTCTTTTAAAATGTTGG
The DNA here is from genome assembly GCF_036971445.1 of Narcine bancroftii. NCBI lineage: Eukaryota > Metazoa > Chordata > Chondrichthyes > Torpediniformes > Narcinidae > Narcine > Narcine bancroftii. The sequence continues at coordinate 15,096,816 of NC_091477.1, forward strand.
ATGTTTTCCTGACATACTGTAGCAGGGAATATGGACGAAGTCAAAGGAGGTCTAGTTGATTTGTGTGATGGCCTGAGCTGTGTTCTTGAGATTTTTGCTGTCTTGGACAAAGCAATTCCATTACCAGCGGTGATTAATCCAGACAGGATACCTTCTGTGATGCATTTTTAAATACTTTCTCCGTGAAATCAAATGGCTTCACTTTCCCACGTCTTTGAGTCATGCACACCAGTTTGTCCAAAAGTGTTGTCTATCACCTCCATCATACGGGACACTGCCTGGGTTCATTTTGAATTTCCTCAGGATTCTGAGAAAGAAAAGGCATTGATGTGTTTTTAGGCATTGCATCAGTGTGGTTGTATCAGAACAGAAGGTTTGTAATATTTATTATTAAAAACTTTCCACCATCTCCACTTCAGCCCATAAACACAGACTGGGTTATGTGTTCCATCCTGCTTTCTGAGGCCGATGACCAGTTACATGTATTTAGTTTTGATGACATTGAGGGAGATGTTGTCCCTACTTCATGCCATCTGATTTTCTGTACTTCATCTTGTCATTATTTGTGACTTGTGCTTCAATGATGATACCATCGTCAAACTGCATCGAGTTGGTGCAGCACTTGGCCTCAAAGTCATGGGTATAGGAATATAGTACACCTCACAGGCTGCGGTCTGCAGGGTGGAAGTTGAGGATCCAATTGTAGATCAGGATGCTGAAGCCTAGGTGCAGCAGATGAGTTTGTTTAGAGCTGTGGTGTGAATGTCAAGAGATAAACAACCAACAGGAGATTAACATCAGTTTATTTCTTACCCCGCTATTCCAGGGCTGAATATAGGGCCAGGGAGATGGCTTCTGTGGTGGGCCTGTTGTGATGATGAGCACATTTTAGTGATTCAAGTTTTTCAGGAGGTTGGAGTTGATATGGGCCCTAAGCAGCCTCTTCAAACACCTGGATGATGGGTCAGAGCCACTGGATGGTAGTCTTTAAGGCACATTACTGAACACGCATTCTCCTTTGGCATCGGGATGATAGTGGTCTTCTTGAAGCAGATAAAACTTCAGATTGTAGTTGGGAAAAGCTGAAGACATATATGAATGTCTACCACTTGTTTGTCCAGGTTCTCAGGACATGGCCAGGAACTCCATTAGATCTAATCATTTTCCATGAGTTCACTCTTTGGAAGGCTAATCTGATGACTGTGATAGTAACCGTGGGCTTTTGAAGTATATGGCAGGCAGGGGAGAATGAGTATTTCCCTCAGGTTAAGAAACCTTGATCTCCCACTTTCCAAGAGTTACAAAGCCACCACCTACAACCTTTCATCTCTATCAAAACATCCACCAACCCCTCCCTTCCATAATCATAACATTTTGCACAACTATCAATACTTTCTACCCCCAACACTCCGTCATCCACCCACCCTTTTTCTCCATTGTTCCCCTCCTCCATGAGAAGTTGAAACAGTGATCTTTCCCTTCTGTATTGTATGCTCCTCTACAAGGTACTGTGTGCTCTTAGTCTTGCCTGACAAATAGGCAGTCAACCTATCAATTAGATTGATTGTCAGATGGGGAGCCAGAGGAAGAAAAAGGACTTTAAAAAGGTGTCTTGTAGTTGGGAAAAAAAATGCAGATTTTCAGGACATTCAGAATTCCACTTACTGTGTTCCCCGTCTGTTTATTCTCAATCCAGCTACAAACATGTGACCGTTAAATATCAGAACCAGTATATTTTACAGTACATATCTTGTCCCAATCCAATGCAGAACACAGTTTTGCGGTAAACTCCTGCCATTTTTCCAGACCTCTGGTTGTGTTGTTGTGTTAGCAATTGGCAGATTATTTTTGTTCCACCATTCGGTATCAGCACATTGTCGAACTATGTCATCAGTGACATGGTAGAAAAGGCTAAGGTTGCAAGGTGAGTTTGTTGAGCATCCTGTTAGATTCTCAGTAATAAGCTTGAATCAATGTCATAAATCTTGGGTTACAAAAAATAAGTTTCTTTGGCTTTGCCCAGACTTTTGTCTCTGTCACCAAGAATTAAAGTCATATCTTGATGCAATATAACAGTTCACCCACTACTGAATGAGTGGGTTTGGTCTGAAATTTGGTCAGTCATTGCATACCATGTTAACAGCCAACATTGCCTCTCACCCCATTTAAAAATTCAGCCCATACTAAAATTAACAACTGTTTTGAGATTTACCTGGTTGCACAAATTCCCCATTTGCTGCAGTACCCTCCCTCCCTTTGCCACTTATTACCTCCTGTCTTTGGGACCATGCTCCTCCCCATACCCCTCCCCTCTTACCTTTTCGTTTTGACATTTTTCCATCCCTTGATGAAGGGCTCTAGCCCGAAACATTGATAATGTATTTTTATCTTTGCTATATAAAGTACACTGGGCTGCTGAGTTTCTCCAGCATTGTGTTTTTATTTCACGATGTGCTAACTTAAAGTGTTGAATTAACTTATCAATAAGTTTTTGGGATGTGCAAGATACTTCCTGAAACTCTTCCAGCTATATCACTCATACATTCAGCAAGTGCACCCCTGAAGTGGCAGCTTGTTGGATTTATTTCTCCCCCATCCTTGCTGAAAGTGTCCTCAAACCCACTATAAGTGGTTCCTGATGGAATGGAAACAAATGACAGACACCCTGTGAGGAATCCTGTGTGACTGTGTAGCCCACCACATGGTGATGTGATAGCACTCTCCCTCTTCCCACAAGTTAGCTTTTCAATTTAGCTCTGATCAATTCGGGAACATGCCGAAGACTATTTACTCTCAAGTCATCTCTTTCAGAAAACAGATGTTCCAGCATCAGCTTTCAAAATTTCAGTACCTTGCTTTCTCAGATAAAATCATTTTGCACTCTTTATGGTGAAAATTAATATTGCTTGAGCACTCTAAGATGAAGTGTGTATTGAGCAAAGCCTTTGAACATTTTGTCAAACTCCTAAGCTCTTGCAGGATTTCTAAATGGCATTATTGATCCTAGGTGATGCAATAAGACAGGATATTTTCTGTAGGATTTACCCTTAGTCCCTAAGGATCTAGAAGGATGACTTGTAAAACACTTTTTAAGAATCCTACAGGACACTTTATTTTTGGCAGAAAGCCTGGTAGGATTTGTCTTGCTGCCAAAGGAAGTGAAGGAGCTGGAAAACAGGATTGATTTGATTGTTTTTATCAATGACTTGGTCAATGAAAAAAGAAAATAGGAATTAAAAATCAATACCTCAAAACATGTCAGGATAGACAAGCAATAGTCTATTGTAGGGGTCATTGAACTATTCACCTGGGCGTGATTCCACTTTCTGAATAATTTGTGTTCAGATCGGCATATTACCAAAATGTTATTTTTGCACAAGGCCTCTTCAAAGGGTGTTCACAGAAAAACTCAAAGGATTATAGTATGTGGAGTAAGGCATCATCAAAATATTATCATATTTTCTCAGGGTATAGCCATAGTTATTAAGTTCATATTTGCTCTGTGTAGAGCGCGTCGAAAGAACCAAAGACTTGCTGATCCAAAGCAAGGCTTTTATTAACTAAAAGACTAGAGCATATCACATGTAGGTCGACCAGTCCAGAATGACCTGGTCTGGCTAGGAGCAACCCTCTAAGACCTACCAGTAGGTGTGGCTACACTCTCAGCCAATCACAGTCATCCTACACTACCATCTGTGCATATACACGTTGGTGATAGAATCTGTACTATCACAGTGTGGCAATGCAATGAATGGTTAAACCACTCTGTCAATATGGACTTTTTTGCCTAAGAGCATAGAGGTTGATGGCATTTCAAGGGCACCTTGGAGAACAATGAAACAAGGATCACAGAGGGAATGGAAGGCACACAGCTCAAAAGTAGTGTTGGATTCTTGTGTGTTTCCACCAAGGGAAAAATCAGCAGGTTGAAAAACAGGAAACACAACTCCTGATGCAGGATCTTGACTCAAATTATTGACCATCCCTCTGCCTCCACAAACATCTTGTTTACTCTTCTGTAAGGCACAGTTGGTTTCCCAATCAGACACCTGAGAGTAGTAGTTAATGAACTGAACCATTGTCCATAGCCAACTCAATGGTTGAGTGCATTTTTTTAGATGAGTTTATGTTAAGGAGCCTCTAACCTCAAGAGCAGCTAGAGACATTTACATCTCTTGTCGACCAACTGACATTTTCTACCTATGTACCATACTGTCTCTGTTTTACTTTTAATTTTTATGTGGAACTCACTGTACTTTGAAATACTGTTTCAAAACTGTAGAGTCTTACAGCTGAGAGAAACAGCCATTCACTCCATGCTGACCATAAGACAAATCCCAACAATGTGTGCTTGGTCTGTGGTCTTCTATGTATTAAAATGTCAGCAGAATAGAACTTCTCAAGATCTTACTATGACTTAAAATGCTCAGTTGCAAATACTAGAGTCACAAAGCAAAACATAATCTGCTTTTCATGAAGGGTCTGACCTGAAATGTGGATAATGCTCTTTTTCCCATTGATGCTGTTTGACCTGCTGAGTTCCCCAGCAGATTATATTTTCCTCCAGATTCTAACATCTGTAGTCAAGTGTCTTAGAGTGGTAGAGTTTGAGAGCTAAAAATAACCGTAGTGTTCTTTAGATGGTGACATTTTTGCCCATCAACACTGATTCCATTTAACCACACTTGGTCCATACCTTCCATGCCTTGTCTATTCAACTGGTATTGATCTTAAACATGCTGACTGTATCTGGTTCCACCACTTCATCTTGCAGCAAGTTCAGATAGCAACCACTTTCTGTGTCAAAATCTTCCTCTCAGATCCCCTGTCACAAAGCTCATTTCTCTCGCTTTATGTCTGCAATGACAAAAAGATTCTGAGCATCTGCTCTTTATTTGCCTCTCAAATATCTTTAGCAAGGTACCCCGTCAGCTTCCTTTACACCAGAAAAAGCAATTTCTTCCCATCCAAATTCCCCCCATAATGTCCAGCTATTCAAGCAATGTCCTTATAAATCTCTTCTGCTCTCTCTCAAGTGCCACACCATTCTTCCAAAAGTCTGACAATCAGAAGTTCACTCAGTTCTCTGTGAGGCCTACCAGATGTTCTGGAAATGCAACACATTTGAAGGCAAGCATGCAATTTGCATTTTACATCTTGTAACTTTTAGGAAACTGTCAGTTTAAACACTTTCTTCAGTATTCCTCAGCAACCTAACATTTACTTTATAAGTCCTATGCCTATTTGATCTCCCAAAATGCACCCACTCACACCTATTAGACTAAATCCAATCTGCCAATGTTCCGTTCAAGCTTTTAGCTGCTCTCTATTCTGCTTTTGCTCTGGACAACCTAAACCTTAACCTTCCTCACTATCACAGCACCACCATTTTTTTTATCATCTTCAAATGTACTGATCATTCCTTCTACATTCACACCCAAGTTACGAGTATTTCTCAAAAAAACAAAGTTCTGCCCACTAATCCTGGAGAACTCTATTGTTCACAGACTTCCAATCAGAAATGCATTTTTCCACCACCATTGTCTGTGACGTATTCCTCAGCCTTAACCTGGTGGATCAACCTACCATGTGGAATCTATTCAAATTCTTTTTGGAAGTCCACAAAAATGTCTACCACTCAGCCTTCTTGAATCTTCTTAGTCCCCTCCTCAAAATAGTGAGAAAGGATTTCACCTACCATACCCATACTTATTGTCCATGATCAGCTCATGCTGTTCCAACTATACTGCAATCCTTCCCATGAACCTTTTCTCCAATAATTTTCCCTACCATTGGTGTAAAGTCCATCAGCCTGTAGTTACTTAACTTATGCCTGTTGCCCTTCTGAACAGAACACCAATAGCTATCCTCAAGTCTTCATCTCATTTATGGCTAAAGATGATTGAAATAAACTCTTTCAGGGCCCCAGCTATATCATCCTTTGTTTCCAATATCATCTTGGTCAAAAACTCATCCAGTCTTGCAACTTAGCAACATCTAACACCGATGTGCCCCAGGTAATCAATGAACATTCACATGCTTTGCTTTGGGGCATAAAGTTGAGATAGATTTATTTGGAAGCTCACCCATTTCTTGTGGTTCTATACATATATCACCCCTTTTGTCCTTCAAGAATGCCAGTCTTTTCAGGGCTATCTTTGTGCTCTAAACCTATATGTAGACTATCTTGGGGTTCCCCTTCATCTGATAGCACAGTTGATTCATAACCCCATTTTTTGCTCTCTATTTATTTCATAAGTTCTATCCTACACCCTCTATACTCAAGAGACCCCCTCTATTTCATTTGACTATGGCTGCAGTGACAGATTAACCATTAGGCTGAGTAGGCTGAAATTTAGGGGTCAGGAAAGTAAGGGGGTGCGTCACAATCACTGGAACACCAATGTAACCACTTGTCAGTATCAGCTCGCTTTAGTCCTGGATCCTCCCATCAATCAAGGCACGCAGAAGTACTGGCTTCGCCTGTCAATCAGCAGCGGGGTCTTGGTTCCATCTATCAATTCGGGCTCCACTGGTCCCAATGCTACCTGTCAATCAACGTTTGTACGCGCTCATGAGTCTGATGTCTGCCCCCTTCAGCAGAACTCGGCTCCTGCAGCATCGCTCACTGGAGGCTTACTTTTTTTTAAAAAAAGTCTCCCTTCCCGTGTTATTTTGTATCTAGACTGGTTTCTAGAACTGATTTTACTTTTCCTTTTGTAACTAACAGACTTTTCAAGTATTATGGGGCGAGCAGACTGCTTCTGTAAGGTAAATTTTGTTTGATTTTAATGAAGTTTTTCCTCCCCTCCTCCAAACACCAACTGGGTATTCCCAGTACATACCCAGCGGATACATTTAGGAATATGCGAGGGTATCACGCTCAAATACTAATAAATGGAACAATTTCACTTTATTCTCTTCAATGAAGGGTGGGGACCATGGGGGAAAAGTCAAGGGGGGGGGCTTACTAAAACTTATCCTTGGGGGCCCGGGTGGTCACCACTGTATGACTGCCATATGCTTGAACAACACGAGTTTCAAAAATAACAAGAAAAATGGGGCATTAATCTCTTTTGGACATTTCTGCCATGTCTTCCTATAACTCTTTGCAAGTGGTTTGATTTTGAGACACCGGGAGACAGACTGGTGCTAAACAAGCCGACAGACCAGCTTTTGTATGTATCTCCTGCGTATGAAGATCAAGAATGAGCAGAGACAAAACTCCTGGGCGACGAACGCTTCCCATCCCTTTTTATCACGTTCCTTCCACGACTCGAATCCTGCGATTTTGGCGTTGCTTGGGGTGCCTCAATGTTAGCCGCAGCCCCCGACACTATTACAGGTCCAGCATTTGTCCTGGCCTGTCACTAATTTGCAGCATTTTTGCTCTTGATCCTGCCAAGTATCTCCTGGGAAATAGAATAAGAACATGCACGTCTGTAGCGCTATCTTTGGTTTCTGATGTTAATCGTACAGCACAACGTGGAACAGAGGAAGAAAGAGAATAGCATCTCAAAGCTTTGCATAATGATTCAGTTCTTTTTTTTTAAAAAAAGATATATTTATGAGCTGGATTCTTTGAAGTGTTTATCTGGCAACTTTCAATGAAGGGGGGGGGGGTGGAAATCAAGGCCAACCGTCTAATCCATTCAATGCTTCGAATTATGGCCGTGCAGCGTCAAGCAGTCGTGTTATTTTGTGGTTCGCGATTTTTAAAAAAAATACTGTGTGGAGAGAGAAAGAATTATCAGCGTGAAAAGAAGGATTAACAAAGCTGCAAGAAAACCCTGCGTTTTTAATTGTGTTCTGTCATTCAACCAAAAATGCCCAATTTTCCACGTTTAACAGCTGCGCTGACTGATACAGGTTCTTCCAGATATCGCAGATACCAGATGTTCGGGCAGGGCAGTGCCTGCTTCTTTGAAGGTTCCTTTGGCAGTGTTTGGCTTCAAAGGGTTTTTTTCATTTAAAAAGCTCAGTCCTTTGTGGTGTTATCTTCAGAAGTCAGGATCTTTTTTCTGCCTTTCCTCTTTTATTTTGTTTAATCTTCCTTCGCTTGGTCCGAATTCTTCGCTCATTTATGTGCTTTATTAGTTTAACTTTGTTTCTGTTATTCAGGACGCGGTTTCACGCCGTTCGATTAATTACAGTCACTTTGTATCAACAGTGGCGGGGAAGTCGAGATAAAAGTTTAATTCTGGTTTTGTTGAATAGTTTTATTCGAGGTTCGTGGACCTGTAGTTTTCATTTTAGTTTTCCAGGCTCTTTTTTTCTTCGGATGGTCAGTTTCGAATTAGATTCGGTCACGTTATCGACTCTGCTGGAATCTAGAGCAACAAAAAACCCAACAACATGCAGATGGAGCTCAGTGGGTCCCTGCATAAGTGGGGAAACCAAAGGCTGGTCTCGGGTCGCCATCCTTCAAGACTGAGTGTGCAGTCCACCTCAAGAGGAAAGGGGCGGAAAATCTTGCATGGTCCTGGTTGGGCTACTTCTCTCTCCAAATTTGCTTCATTATTGGCCCGATGTTATCCAGACGGAACAAACTTTGCTTCGACGCGAGATCGGTCCCCACGTGTCCACCGCACAGCCCAGGGAGCTGGCGTTGCTCCATCCTGGTGTTGACGGAGATCAGAGGGGACATGCCTGCGTTCATCGGCTTATTCTAAATGGAACAATTTCACTTTATTCTCTTCAATGAAGGGTGGGGACCATGGGGGAAAGGTCAAGGGGGGGGGGGGGGAAGCTTACTAAAACCCATCCTTGGGGTGAGTTCTAAATGTATCCGCTGGGTATGTACTGGGAATACCCAGTTGGTGTTTGGAGGAGGGGAGGAAAAACTTCATTAAAATCAAACAAAATTTACCTTACAGAAGCAGTCTGCTCGCCCCATAATACTTGAAAAGTCTGTTAGTTACAAAAGGAAAAGTAAAATCAGTTCTAGAAACCAGTCTAGATACCAAATGCTTTGAGCATTTTTCTGGCAACACGTGTCTTGGTACCGGCTGCAACAAAAATAAAAGAGGGTCCCACAGTTGGGAGCCCCGATGGGAACAGCCGGGACCTGGTCAAGAGAACCAGGATTCTAGCGCCCAGCCTTCCCCAACGAAGGGGGTGAAATATTAGACTGGGGTGTCGAGAATGAAAGACTGCGGGCGATATGAAGGGTGCGGTGAGTCGGGACTTACTGCGTCTCGACTGGGCGAGAGTTCGAAGGATAACTGAAAACGAGAGAGGATGGTGATTAATTCAGTGGCAGAGATTACAGGGAGAGGTCAGTGGGACATGGAAGAGTGGAAATGGACATTGTGAGGGATACTGGAATGTTTGGAGTCCAGAGATACTGGAAGCAAGTGCCAATTAAGAATAAAGTATTATGGGTTAATTTAAGGTGAAGGGATACTGGAATGTTAGGAGTCAAGCAAGTGCTCATTAGAGATGAAGTATTATGGGTGAAATCAGGGTGAAGGGATACTGGAATAAGAGGAAGGGTTGTAAAAGTGTAATAAACTAAGGATCTTCAAAACAGGATAACAAGTAGATAGCTTCAGCAAGTCTTTGGGATTGATTAATGAGTGAAGAACAAAGACATGATACTTCTCTGGCTAACAAGTTTGCAGGAAGGCACATAAACTGATAAGAAGTTAGAATCCACGTGGGCAGAATTACCAAATGCTAAACCAATCCAGGAGGCAGAAGAATGTTGGGGGGGAAGGTATCTCTGTACTGAAATGAAATGTATAAAAGTTGGGTCAGCCCCAGTATCTGTGTGTATTCCCAGGGTAAGGGGAAGCACCCAACTTTGCATTGTTGTATGATAAATGTTCTTTGTTCTCAATTTTTGTCTCGAGCAATTTCTGTGAAGGTACTTCTGTTTCTCACAACATGGTTATTTATTTCACGGGTAGAGGCCACTTTTGTGTGAAATGAAAATCACAGGACAGTTGGCAGCATTCAGTTTTGAACCTCTCCATTTTCAAGGAAGCTATTAGGATTCAAACAGACTTTGAATGAATGATCTTCACGCTCCTGGAAATAGTGCTCAGATGAGTGACGACTCGGATAAATCTCACCAGAGACCTCTGCAATTCTTTACAGACATTTTTGGAGGAACGCGTGTCTCTCAGGAAATGGGCAGTTCAAAGGTAGAAAATAAAGGGAGTACGATTCTGGCAGTGATTGGAAGAACTGATAGGAGGGTCTGAGTCGCACAAGCCCACCTACTGCTTGTTTGAAAGTTCTGGCGATGAGGCCTCTGGTGAGGTGATGTTTGGTCTGCCTGGAGAACTACCAACCTAAACAGGATTCACTGCCCCCTGAAAGCTAATTGCAATAGCCTCTAATATTTAGCATTGTCCGTCTTTAGCTCTTTTTTTTTGGATGAGTGCAAGGGGATAGTTTATGGGTCTGTATCTTGGACACGCATCAATGGGTCAGTGATGTTTGAGGTTTGTTGGGACACCTTTTGCTTTTGCACGTGGATTGGTGCACACTCCCCGTGCAGTTGGCTGGAATGTTTGTCGTGAAACAAAGTCTGGGGTCGCAAGAGAAACGCAACAGGTCCCGCAGTGTCCGGAGGCAAAGTTATATGACCAACATTTCTGGCCGGTGCCCTTCGTCAAGGCTGGAATAGTTTGTCCGCCTGTTTCCATTGTTTGCTGGACGAGTTTCGGTCGGACAGTTCCTGAGCAGTTCTGCTCGCTTGCCGTTTCAATTGGGGAGCAGGCTTGCCAGCATTGCGTGGAAAACTTTTGGGGGTGAGTGGGGGGGGGGGTGAGGGTGAGTGGGGAGGGGGGTGAGTGGGGGGGGGGTGAGTGGGGGGGGGTGAGTGGGGGGGGGGTGAGTGGGGGGGGGGTGAGTGGGGGGGGGGTGAGTGGGGGGGGGGTGAGTGGGGGGGGGTGAGTGGGGGGGGGTGAGTGGGGGGGGGGTGAGTGGGGGGGGGGTGAGTGGGGGGGGGTGAGTGGGGGGGGGGTGAGTGGGGGGGGGGTGAGTGGGGGGGGGGTGAGTGGGGGGGGGGTGAGTGGGGGGGGGGTGAGTGGGGGGGGGGTGAGTGGGGGGGGGGTGAGTGGGGGGGGGGTGAGTGGGGGGGGGGTGAGTGGGGGGGGGGTGAGTGGGGGGGGGGTGAGTGGGGGGGGGTGAGTGGGGGGGGGTGAGTGGGGGGGGGTGAGTGGGGGGGGGTGAGTGGGGGGGGGTGAGTGGGGGGGGGTGAGTGGGGGGGGGGTGAGTGGGGGGGGGGTGAGTGGGGGGGGGGTGAGTGGGGGGGGGGTGAGTGGGGGGGGGGTGAGTGGGGGGGGGGTGAGTGGGGGGGGGGTGAGTGGGGGGGGGTGAGTGGGGGGGGGTGAGTGGGGGGGGGGTGAGTGGGGGGGGGGTGAGTGGGGGGGGGGTGAGTGGGGGGGGGGTGAGTGGGGGGGGGGTGAGTGGGGGGGGGGTGAGTGGGGGGGGGGTGAGTGGGGGGGGGGTGAGTGGGGGGGGGGTGAGTGGGGGGGGGGTGAGTGGGGGGGGGGTGAGTGGGGGGGGGGTGAGTGGGGGGGGGGTGAGTGGGGGGGGGGTGAGTGGGGGGGGGGTGAGTGGGGGGGGGGTGAGTGGGGGGGGGGTGAGTGGGGGGGGGGTGAGTGGGGGGGGGGTGAGTGGGGGGGGGGTGAGTGGGGGGAATCGCGTGGCCGCTGAAAGTTTGGAAGATTGCAGTCGCCGCGAAGAGGATAACCGGTTAAGTCTTGGCCCAACACAGGGTCACGTTGACTGTCGAAATGCTGGGCGGCGAGGAACACTGAAAACTGAACAAAATAAAGTCCAAGTTTCCCAGTGAACGAAGCATGCCGAGGCTTTGTGAGCTGCATCGGTGAATGCGAGCATTTTACAGAGCCCCAATGATGTGCTTGAAAGGTGCCACACAGATTAATGCATCGTGGATCACCCACGAGTCGAAACCCTCCCAGTGACTTATCGGTTGTGTTTGATCCGGAGCATTTGCAGTTGCCAAATCAAAAGAGCCCACTGAGGGCTGAACCGTTCGCCGGGTTCTGTTGAAATGTTGGGCACAAGCTTCATCAGCAGGTTGGCTCCTCTGGAATTCGCAAGTTACACGGAAGAGAGGCAAATAGAGCGAACAGCAGGTGAAAGCTCTGCTGCCAGACAGGTTGCAGGAGATGGGAAACAGCTGCCGACAGAGAAGAGCAGGTGGCGAGTGCACGGAAAGGTGGGATTGAGTGTTCAGGCACTCGGGGAGAGGAGGGAGGACACGCTTTCACAAAGGCGGGGGGATATTAAACGCTTCATGCTTGAGCCAGCGTTGGGACCGTGAAAGGGGCAGCGAGCTCGCCCGCTTTTAAAGAAAGGTGTGGCAGGCAGCTCAGATCCAAGACAATGTAATTAACCTGCTCTGTATCCGTCCAGAAGAACTGGGGAGATATCGGTACACGATTGAGATTTCGGATTGCTGCAGTAACTTCAGCCTTTAAAATAACCCAGTTGTCTCAACAGGGGAATAAAATCAGCAGAACTGATCTCAAGCCCTTGAGAGATGGGGAATGGTGACTGAAAATGAGCTTGAAAGGAATGGGGTGAAACGAGAAAGTGGGCAGTAAATACACACAAATGTTGGAGAAACCACAGGCCACTCTGTATCCATAGGAGGCAAATCTGTATAAAACCAATGTTTTGGGCCTGAGCCCTTCTTCATGGTATGAGTAAAAATCAGGTAGGTGCCTGAATAAATAGGAGGGGGGGGGGAAGAAAATGCAGGGGGTGAGCACATAATTCCACATAGATAGGACAGGAGGGGTGGGAGGATGTGTGAGTGCAGACTTATAGGAAAGGAGACAGACATAGGGAGAGGGCATGGGGGGGGGGGGGGCTAACAAAAAACAGAAATCAATGTTAATAACATCGAGCTGAAGGTGCCCAGACAAATATGAGGAGCTGCTCCATCCAGTAACCCCATGCCTGAGACCTATCGACATATCGGTAAGGGAATGGGACAGGGAAATGAACTGCCACTGGAAGATCCCTGCCATTGTAGTGGACAGAGTGAAGCTGCTCAACAAAGCGATCTCTCCCAGCCTTTTTATTCTGGTGCCTGTCTACTTTTTTGCTCAGGCCCAAAACATTGATTATATATGGTTGGTTTGGGCAGAAGGGTTAGCGTAGCAGTTAGCGCAATGCTGATGCAGCGCCAACCATCGTGGCTGGGTAACGAATCCTGTTTTACCTGTAAGGAATTCTCCCTGTGTTTTTGTGGGTTTCCTCCAGCCCCTCTGGTTTCCTCCCACCATTCAAAACGCACTGGGAGCTGTAGGTTGTTTGGGTCTAATTGGGAGGCACGGGCTTGTGGACTGAAAGGGCCTGTTACCGTGCTGTGGGTTTAAATTTAAATAAATTTATAACTTTATCTCCTTTAGATGCTGTGTGACCACTTAATGAAAGGAATGGGATTGTTTTTAAGGTTCAAAGTTGTAAGAAATAGCCTGATGATAATGGCAGTGAACAAATTATACCTATTCTCTCTGGCATCAATCTGGGACACTAAATCAAAAAGCACATAGATGCAAACTATGAGTTTGTGTTAGCTTCCTTTGGGATTTATCACTTCGTTTAACTGAACGTGCATAAGATTTGCCATACAGTGGTAAACACTGTTGCTCTTCTCATCTGATAGCATTCAGACAAATCTTACCGGGTGCATGCTCCTCAGCCATAATCTTGTGAAGCTTTTTGAAACTGAGCTTCCGTGACTAACCCACAGTGAAACAAATAAACAGAGTCGAGTCCTGATCTGGGTTAAGAAAATATGAAGAGAGAAAAGACAAGGAAAGGGGTGAGTCCCCATGAAAGTGGGTAGATGAACCAGAAGAGACTGTTCAGTCTTGTTTGAATGTAATTGTAGATTTTTTATTAATTTAAATTTAGATGTACAACACAGCAACAAGCCCTTCCTGCCCATGAGCCAGTTCTCTTCTCCTCCCCACCCCCATACACTAATTAACCTACAATCCACATACCTTTTGACGGATGTTGGAAACTGGAACATCCAGCAGAAACCCATGCAGTCATGGGGAGAACACAAAGACAGCTTAAAGACATCACCTGATTGAAACCAAGGTCGCTGGCGCTGTAATAGGGATGTACTAAATGTGTCGGGTCGATGGAGTTCACAAAAGGATCACTGGAAGGGTTTGTCTGTCTGTAACATGATGTGTAAAACTGGAATAAAAAGACTAGAGCTGAGCAAGTTGATACAGGAACACTTACTCAACATCAAAAAGATAATAGACATATAACATATTTATCTTTAAATACAGCTTGAATAATTTGTCAACGTTGTTCCGGGCTTTATAGTAACAGTCACTTTGAGTTCTGTGGAATCTCCATTTGGTCCAAAAAATATATAAATCTGTGAAGTAGAGGATTGAAGGGATTTTGGAGCGATTTACAGAGAATAACATTAAAACTACCAGAGTGCTGCTATCAATTTGTGGAATGAAACAGAGGGAGAGGAGACGCATGAAATTGTAGTTGCTAGTTGAATAGGTGAGGGGGGTGGCAGGAAGATGTATGACTGGAGGCATTTGAATACAATGACAAGGATTTTGAACTGATAGTGATACCACTCAAATGTTGGCTGCAGATCTTCGTCTGGGACAAAATTAAGATAATTGATTTGGATTAAGTAATATTTGTCGAGGTCCTGAATCAAGGAAGTGACAACATTTTGGTCAGTCGGCTTTGTGTGGGCAGAAAGAGGTTGCAGATGGACAGTGCAGAAGAGGTTCATTTCTATGGACATAAAATAGACAGATTGTTGCAGCTTGAATCTTTGCTCAAGATCGAACACGATGCTGAGGTGAGTATCAGAAAAAGGAGAGATAATCAGGTATGGCCGGAAAGACAATATGTTCAAAGAAATGTCAGAAAAGCCATCAGGCAAAGTTGAGCAGCATGTGGGGGATGAGTGGATAGAGTTTGTTTGATTGCTTTTGAGAATTAATGAAGACAGATAGCTAATGCTTTTTTCTCAAGCAATTAATGACAAGGTAATAGCATACATTTCACTTTGTCTTTGGAATGAGCTAAGACATTTCAAGCACAATGCTTGCTTCATCTTGTGTTAGAAAATCAAAATCTTAAATTAGGATTCAAAAGAGATTCTTTTAAATTGGACTATTTGTTCAATGATGCATTTGTGATTTTCTCTCTGAGTGAAAGGCAGCAGGAGAAAGAGATGATCAAAGTGAAGTGAGGGATGAATCTGGTGCAGAGAGCAGGTCTTATTATTGAATGTAGAGCAGCCTAGTGACATTAACTTAACAAAGTTAACCCAAGATATTTCACAGATTTTTTTTTCAACAGAAAATGCCATAGAGACAGAAAATAGGATATTAGTACAGATGGTTGAAAGATCGGTCAGTAATGTAAGTTTTAAGAAGCATCTTGGAGAACAGATGATTAGAAAATTTAGTGAGTGAACTCCACAATTTAAACTATTCCACCTCAAGGCAAGTTTACACGAAGGTGAAACAGTGAAATTAAGGATTTAGGAAGAGGATAGAAATGGAGAAACAAAAATATTTTGGAGGGTTTATATGACTAGGAGATAACAGAGGATGGGAAGGAATGTTGGAAAGAGGTCCAGGATCAGGGTAGAATTGAATATAAATGGAGATTTTAAAATTGAGGCATTGCTTCACTCACGCTGGTATACAAACACAGGTATGAAGGATAAATGTGACATGATGCATTATGACATGAGGGGCAGTTATGGATAATCATGTATTTGATAATGATAAAAACTACAAAAACAATATTTATTACCAATAGGTAATAAATTTTCACCATTATCTCGTGCAAAATAAAGACTGGCAGTAACAGTGCAGACAGTGGTTTTGAAGCAGTCCCTTATGAGTGTAACAAGGGGAGAGTGAAGAGACTGATACCTGAGATTAACAAAAACATGTTTCAGAGCATCCAAGGGTGGATTGGAATATTGAAAAGAGATGTGTGTTTACTTGGTAAACCTAAGTACAATGTACAGTACCAGAAATTCTTACTTGTTGATGCCAAACAAGTATGTAAGATGCACCAACTTCATTAGTATAACAGGGTGGCACAGTTTGTGAAGCCGTTAGCGCAATACTATGACAGCACCAGCGACCAGAGTTTGAATCTGGCATTGTCTGTAGGGAGTTTTATGTTCTCCCTGAATCTGCTTGTGGTTTGTTTGGGTGCTCAACTTTCCTTCCGCCCCCCCTCCCTTCAAAACATTTGGAGGTTGTTGGTCGATTGGGGTATTTGGGCAGCATGGACTCATGGGCCAGAAGGGCCTGTTGCCATTACTGTATGTCTAAATTTAAATTAAATTGCCAAAATATGCCAAAACAGAAAAAAAATAGATATCAAATAATGCACAACTAAATATTCACTACTGTGGTTAGTTGCAAAAAAACAAAAGTGACATTTCAATTGTGCAGATAGTAGTTTTTGATGGATGTTAGGCTAGTAAATGAAGGTTTAAGAGTCTGACAGGCTTTGCAACAAAAACTGTTCTTGAACTTTGAGGTGCTGGACCTCGAGAATTTGTAGCTTCTGCCTGAAGGTAGCAGCAAGAACAGCATGACAGGGGTCTTTAATGATGTTGGCACCCTTCCTGAGATGTCTTGCATAGATGCTTTCTGTGGACAAGAGGTCAGTGCCCATGATGGATGTTGCTCATAGTATTTGAAGACATGCCAAATCTCTGTGCCTTCTTCACAGTTGCCTCATTGAGCTGGCTCCATGAGGGGTGATCCAATGTGGGGGCACCCAAGAAGTTGAGGGTACTCACCCTTTCCACTACTGTCCCATCAATTAAGTCAAGTTTATTGTTATCTGATTGCACAAGCACAACCCGACAAAGCAGTGTTCCCCAGACCTTGGTGCCAAAAAAAGGAACAAATGTGTCGATGGTAAAGACTTGGATGAGAATTTCAGAACTGGTGAGCTGAAGATGTTGGAGCTACAGCTATGATGAAAATAGGTTTAATTTTCATAGGTATGTTCTGCAGTAATTTGTCCTTGGTATAATTTGATATATAAAAGCAAGTCAATGCAGCCAAAAGCCACAGTGCAGTTGATGAGGCTTTGGACCATTACAGGAGACTTTCAGAGCTTGTTCTCAGG
The DNA here is from genome assembly GCF_036971445.1 of Narcine bancroftii. Lineage (NCBI taxonomy): Eukaryota > Metazoa > Chordata > Chondrichthyes > Torpediniformes > Narcinidae > Narcine > Narcine bancroftii. Next base: position 15,113,970 of record NC_091477.1, read on the forward strand.
GATGCATTTCTCCCTATAAAGTTGATTATTAAATTTGAGTTGAAGTATGAACTGAAGGTTGGCAGTGGTTAGGTCAGTTTTGGACAGTTGTATCCAGAGAATGGAGTTTGTGATTTGCGGTAATTGCAATAGGTTTATTCAGATAAATACAGCAGCATGGAAGAGGTTGGATTGAACAGTCTTTCATTACAAAGATTCAAACATACATTTTCACTGCTGCACTTTCTTCCTCCCACAACTCTTAGACAAACAGAAATCAGTCATGTGCAAATGAAGGCAGGATCGTTTTGTAACAATAAGCCAACTATCTTGGAAATAAAAGTTGCAACTTGGAGAGGAAAGAAATCTGAACAAATCTGATTTGCACCAAATTTTTCTTGATTCATGAAAGGAGATTTGTTGTCTCTGACTTCACAGTTCTGACCTCTTTGATGAGCAGAATGAAGGGCTCAAGCTTGAGAAGTCGTAAAGGAAACTGGATTAACTTTTAAAGAGGAATGTTGAAACTTCACTTGCTACACTTCTGCATGAAAATATGGAATAAATCTTGCAACACAGAGGAAAAATTAGGAATTTTCCAGCTCGTTAACCATACTGAGTACACCCCCTCAAAGTAGAGTTGACACCTAACAACTCTTGTCCTTTAAGTTTCTGAGAAGTTGTTTTCAAAATTCATTTCAGAATAAAGTTTCCTATGGGTTACACAGCAATTTGGTACCCAAAAATCAACCCATATCAAACAATAAACACCATGTTCAATGCAGGTGAAAACATTACAACTCTGACATTATATTCAAGGTCATTCCAATTGAATGCATAGGTCCCCTGCCGGTTTCTGTACTGGACAGCCCAACAGACAGGTGAGCTTTGCCCATTTCATTTTTTATGACGAGTAGCCATTGGGATATTTCAGATGAATGGGTATAAAAATATTGCGTAGTATTCCCTACCAAAAGTGTGCATTAAACATTCAGACATGAGACAGCGGGCTTAAGCTACTCTTTTTCAACATTAGATCCAGGCAGCTGCCTTGATGCATTTATAATCAGCATTCTGCTGTACCAGTTATTTGAGAAAAGGTGGCTTTACATATGGCTTCTGGGCAATGAAGATTAGCCTCTCCAAACATTGTTAATGATTCCAGTCACGATGCCTTGCAATACAGATGAGAAGAGATACAGCAAGTTCCATTTGTCCATGTGGCTGATAACAGAGTAACTGTTTGGAATGCTAAACGTAATAAGGCTCGAGTTTCGAATGTTAAAGGCACAATGTCACTGTTTGGTCATCAGGTGACTAGTTCTCTAGTATGGATATCTAGAGTATCATCCGCTACATACTGTGGAATTATGCACTAGGGAATAGGATGTAATTGCAAAAAGGTGAGCACAACGTATCATGGGAATGGAAGTGAGAGTTTAGGATTGAGATTGAGGATGATCCAGAAAGACATCCATTGCATGCCCAAGAAAAAAATAAGAGGCATTTGAGAATGGATGCCTATCCTGGAATTAAATGACTCATAAACACATTTATATAGAGCCAACATTCAGTCAGCTCCATCTTTCTACAGCACTAAAACCACAAAAATATTTAATGCATTTCCTAGCCACCAATTCCCCCAGCTGCATCTTTGCTCATCTTCCCCATTCATTCATTAATAGCAAGAGAATGAAATGCTAAAATTGACACGAGTGGCTATGATATAGTTCTCCAATGTACCAAACAATTGTAGCACTTTCTGGGAATCAATCTGCAATTCATGTAGGTAGGCTCCACACTCCTTCCACGTGCTTAATTTGAAAATGTGGTCTTTGTGTTCAGAATCAAAATTTATTGTCACGAACATGTGACAAAATCTGTTGCTCTCTAGTGATATTACAGAGTGAATATTGCTATGAATTGCATTTCAAAACAAATAAATAATGAAAAAAATAGGAGAAAGAGCGGTTGTGTCTGTGGTTCGTTGTCCATTCAGAAATCTGATGGCAGAGAGAAAGAAGCTGCCGTTGTGCCACTGGATGCTTATCTGATGGTAGGAGCATGAAGAGGGCATGTTGGTGGTGGTCCTGGAGGATAGAGGCTGCTTTCTTAAGAGACTGCCTCCTGTAGATCTGACTCCTGTAGCTGTTCAGTCATGTTCTGATGTCTCTGTGCTTTCTAAATGAAAATAAAATCTATTAATACCTTCACTTAATCTTAGCTGTTTGTGAAATCAGAAAAGATGGAAAATTATGGCACCAAGAAGCTTATTTGGTACAAACCTACAGCCTGATCCCATTGACCATTCATGATTTGCCTTCTCAATTAGGGAGCTTCAAGTACTCATTCAAATCCCTTTTAGTGATGATGTTACTTTCTGCTTCCTGCTTATTCAGGCAGTGAGAGCATTATATTCCCCATACTATGAAAATAAATATTCAGTCATGCTCTAATCCTTCAACCAATCAACTTGTGCATTAGATCAGAAGGGGCGATGAGTCAGCATACAGGAAGGAGATTGAAAACTTGGCTGAATGATGGACCCACAACAACTTTACACTCAGGAACTCATTTAAGGGTTCTTACTTTTGTGCTTTATTGATCGTTTTTTCTCTCTCTGTATTGCACAATCAATTTGTTTACATTACTTTATTTGTTTACATCTGTACATTGAGTACATTTATTTTGCAGTGGTCATTTTGGCTCACCTGCAGGAAAAAGTATCCCAGGCTTGTATGTGATGTCATGTATATACTCTGACAATAAATCTGAATCTGAGATTTACACCTCTTCTTAATTATTGATCTTTCTACTGAAGGACTCATCCTGGTCAAGGAAACCTCCTCATTTACATCAAAACAAGCCTCACAGGTACTGTGAAAAATCTGCTTCTATGTGAGTGGCCCTTGGAGCACAATGGAAAGTTGTTGAAGTGACATCCAGAATTGCATTGCATGTCCATTTCTATCCATTTACCTCCAAAGATGCTGCTGCCTGAATCACTCAATCCCTACAGCTTCTTATTCTTTGCTCATGATTTCAGCATCTGTAAATTCTTGTGTAACATGTTGATGGACAGTTTGTGAGAGAATCCAGAATTGGAACAAATTAGTTACAAAAATAAAGGGCTCAAGAGATTACGTGATTTTTTTTCTTCCTCACAGAAGATTATAAGTCCTTGTAATTCTCTCCTACAATGTGTGCTGGAAGCAAAGTTGTATCACATTTTAAAGGCAGAGATAAATCCATAATTTATAAGCAAGGGGTTGAAAATGTTACACCAGATAGATATGCTGAGTTGAGGTGACAGATCATCCATAGTTTTACTGACTGGAGGAGAAGGCTTGAGGATGCATTTCTTTATCCAAATGTCATGGTACCTTGTGGATGCAATGGCATGTTTCTTAGTCCTCTGATCATCCATGTATCTCACATACATTGGGCCTGAAACCAAAAAAGCCACTTGCTAGGTCCTGAATTTCAGTTCACGCATCCAGTTTCTATCCAAATGTACATCCATCTTAACCTCAAGATCCCTTGTGGTATGCTATGGATTTTAAATCCTGTGGCAGAACAACATTGCATGGTTCAAGATTGAAATAATTAATTCTTTGTGAAGTGTCCAATGGAAGTTCACCAATAAATGGGGGGAGGGTGCAGAAGATGTTGTCTGGATTGGAGAACGCATATATAAAGCAAGATTGGCAGAGATGGGGCTTTTCCCTTTGAAGTGATGAAGGATGAGCGATTACTTAATTGAGGATTATAAGATTATGAAGGGCTTAGATAGGGTGGAGAGCCAGCACCCTATTTCTTGGGGTGATAATGGCAAATAGCAGAGGACACGTTTAAAGTTAAAGGAGGAAAGTTTATGGGAGATATCAGGGTAAGCTTTTTTACTCTGAGAATGGTGGGTGTCTGGAATGCATTGCCGGGTTTGGTGGTGGAGATTGGTGTGATTGGGACACTCAAAAGATGAAGATAGGCACAAGGATGTAAGAAATATTGTGGGTGTGAGGGAGGAAAAAAATAGATTGTGGTGGAGTCAATTTATATCGGTCAGCACAGCATTGTGGACTGAAGGTCCTGTACTGTGTTGTGACGTTCTGTGTTCTAAATCTGCTGATGAACCAAATCCAGTAAGGCCAGTGGAAGAGCAGGTCTGCATCCATGAAATGTCTCCCAGTGGAGTGAGGTGTCATGAGATACAGGACTATGCTTCTCAGGCCAGACTTTAATTTGCTTTATTTATAGATTGGAAGGTAGTGGGAGAAATATTTTCATTGTTACTCCTCACACATGGCATTTGCCAGACTGGAATCCTTTTTAAGCTTTGATTGTTAAAAAAGCAATGTGCTAATTGAAATAGGAAATCTATGTGCCACCATCTAAAGCTTTCTGCTTCGCTATTTGTGAACTGCTGGTTTTGTAACCAGCAGGTATTTTTAGGGTCGAGTTAAAATATCTTTTGAATAAGGAGGCATGGAGTGGAGGAGTCAGGAAAGGAAAGCAGAACATTGAAAAAAAAATCCAAAAAATTGAATTAGCTCAAGTTGGCTGATGTAAATTGTCCATTATGTCAGTAGGTAGCGAGAGAAGCAGAGAGTTGTTCATGTGCACGTGCAAGAGAACAGGCTACAGAGATATAGGCAGTGGAATTATATTGATGGGAATTTTGGATATCCCACCATTATGTTTAATGAGACTGCAGCTGGCTCAATTGAATGTGCTCTTGCCTCTGAGTCAGAAAGTTGCAGTTTTAATTTGCACTCCAGAGACTTGAAGAGACAAAAAAAAGCAAGTTGACATTCCAGTTCAGTTCTGATGCAGTGTTGCATTGGTGGAAGTGCCATCTTTTGGATTGCAACGTTCAAATGAGATCCTGACTGGTCTTTCAGGTCATGTGGAAGGGTCAGTGAAACTTGGCGATCATGAGTTATTCAGGAATCTCCAGTGTCCTGGACAGTAAATATCCTTGGAGTAGCAGGACCAGATGGTAAAGCAGAAATGAGGTATCAGTGAGGGACATAAGGGAGAGGCTACAGAGGGAGGTGGAACAACTAAGGAGGAAAAGAGAGAAAATTGAGTTGGAAAAAACCTTGCTGTTGCTCAGGCTAAAGTGAAGTTATCAACAACTTCAAAGGGATCTGATGTTTGAAGTAATTCATCTAAAGTGTCTAATGTTATTGAGTCACATTTTGAGGAAGGACAACATAAAAATAAAATACTTAATACTAAGGCAGAGCCAGTGCCACGATTACAAGACGTGCATGTACACAAAACCATGTTAAGGCACGGTGATACCAATCCTCAAACCCCAGCAATGACCACAACAGACAGAGATATGAGCCAAATACAATCTCTCGCTGCAGATCACTTGACGATCCGGTCAGGTATCCGAAATCCAGATGAACAAAGCAATATACACTCAGGCATACGAAGGCAAGATGAAATGACTGCATTGTTAATCCCGATACAGTCTCTCTCTTCTCTGCCCAAGAGAGAAATTTAAAATTTTAATAGTGACTCACTTCATTTCCAAGCGTTCATAAGAACCTTTGAATCCAGTATTGAAAGTAAGAGCCAGAACTCAGAAGATTGGAACTGTTCACGAGTGGGAAACCACAAAAACTTGTAAGGCATTGCCATCATATGCCCTCAAATGAAGGATTTGAAGAGGCCAAGTCGTTATTAAAGAAGCATTTTGACAACGAGCATAAAATTGCTACAGCTTATCTACAGAAGGTCTTTCATGGCTTGGTTCAGCATCATGCTGAAGAAGATTGAAAAGAGGGTTGGTGTGAGAACGCAGCCTTGCCTCACGCCATTGTTAATGGAGAAGGGTTCAGAGAGCTCATTGCTGTATCTGGCCCGACCTTGTTGGTTTTCGTGCAGTTGGATAACCATGTTGAGGAACTTTGGGGGGCATCCGAAGCGCTCTAGTATTTGCCAAAGCCCTTTCCTGCTCACGGTGTTTACATCCGGTACCGCACGGATGGCAGTCTCTTAAATCTGATGCGCCTGCAAGCTCACCCCAAGACGCAAGAGCAACTTGTCCGTGAAATACTCTTTGCAGACGATGCCGCTTTAGTTGCCCATTCAGAGCCAGCTCTTCAGCGCATGACGTCCTGTTTTGTGGAAACTGCCAAAATGTTTGGCCTGGAAGTCAGCCTGAAGAAAACTGAGGTCCTCCATCAGCCAGCTCCCCAACATGACTACCAGCCCCCCCACATCTCCATCGGGCACACAAAACTCAAAACGGTCAACCTGTTTACCTACCTCGGCTGCACCATTTCATCGGATGCAAGGATCGACAACAAGATAGACAACAGACTCGCCAAGGCAAATAGCTCCTTTGGAAGACTACACAAAAGAGTCTGGAAAAACAACCAACTGAAAAACCTCACAAAGATAAGTGTATACAGAGCCGTTGTCATACCCACACTCCTGTTCAGCTCCGAATTATGGGTCCTCTACCGGCATCACCTACGGCTCCTACAACGCTTCCACCAGCGTTGTCTCTGCTCCATCTTCAACATTCATTGGAGTGACTTCATCCCTATCATCGATGTACTTGAGATGGCAGAGGCCGACAGCATCGAATCCACGCTGCTGAAGATCCAACTGCACTGGGTAGGTCACGTCTCCAGAATGGAGGACCATCGCCTCCCCAAGATCGTGTTATATGGCGAGCTCTCCACTGGCCATCGTGTCAGAGGTGCACCAAAGAAGAGGTACAAGGACTGCCTAAAGAAATCTCTTGGTGCCTGCCACATTGACCACCGCCAGTGGGCTGATATCGCCTCAAACCGTGCATCTTGGCGCCTCACAGTTCGGCGGGCAGCAACCTCCTTTGAAGAAGACCGCAGAGCCTACCTCACTGACAAAAGACAAGGGAGGAAAAAACCCAACACCCAACCCCAACCAACCAATTTTCCCCTCCAACCGCTGCAACCGTGTCTGCCTGTCCCGCATCGGACTTGTCAGTCACAAACGAGCCTGCAGCTGACGTGGACATTTACCCCTCCATAAATCGTCGTCTGCGAAGCCAAGCCAAAGGATCTACAGAAGGCTCTTTCATGAATGTCAATTAAACTGGATGACACAAAAGTTCTTCAGGCTTATGCCCTCTTTCTAAGAGGATGTTGCAATGCCATGGCTGAAGTCGACTATCTGCAAGAGCTTGACATGTTTACTAATATGCAAAGCATTTTAATTAAATTACCCTACCAGATGTGAGAACCATGGAGAAGTTTAGCTGAAAAAAATGCAATCAAAGGGCTACTTTTAAGGATTTGGTGGAGTTCACTGAGGGGAAAGTAGACATTGTCACAGATCCAGTGTATAGAAATATCAAAAACACTCAGACAGTGGCCAAAAATGTTGAGAGGTCCAAATTATACCCTCCTCCAAAATTGGAAAAAAAAAAGTATATTTGCCATCACTTTGACAGTTGCAGATAAGAAAATTGATAAAGAAACTAAAGAAAAGGAGAGTTTGCCTGCTGTGAAGAAATGTTTGTTCTGTAAAGATGTACATGCTTTGCAAATGTGTGCACAGTTGGAAAAAAAGAAGCATAGCGAGAAAATCGCTTTTCTGAAGGAAAATGGAGCATGTTTTGGCCGTCTGTGAAAAGGGCACATCAGCAAGAACTGCATAATGCAACTCAGCTGCAACAGGTGCAATCTGAAGCATCCCAAAATGCTACATATATTCCAAGAAAAGAAGAATATGGAAGGGGAACCAACAGCAAGATAAGAAGCAGATGAAAACAGTGCTGTAGCCTTTGGGAACAACTGCAAACTTTTAATAGTACCTGTGCAAGTCAACGTCAAGAAAGGGATTGCAAACGTGCATACTTATGCATTTCTTGACTCAGGTAGCACTACATCATTTTGCACTGTTGGGCTAATGAATAAGCTCAATCTTCAAAGAAGTTCAGAAATTCTATTGACAACTAAAGGTCAAGGTAAAATCATTGAAACCAATGTTGTTTTTGGCTTAGAGGTTGCGAAGCTGGATAGTAACATTTTTAGTGATCTCCCAGGAGCATACACTCAGAAAATTATGCGTATGCATGAAGGAAACCTCACACATCAAAATGAAATTGAACCATGGACACAGTTGAAAAATGTTTATTTACTTGAAATCAACTCAGAGATAGAGTTGCTGATTGGTTCAGATGCTCTGGAACCACTAGATATGATAAGGAATGTGGGAGTCGGACCTTATGCTGTCAAAACTATGTTTGGATGATTAATGGACTATTCAGAGAAAGAAATGAGGTTCAGGATCAGTCGACTATAAGTATTAACATAACATCGATTGTTAAATGAAGAGCTGTGGGAGCAGCAGTTCAAGACTGTCATTCCTGAGTGCCTCAGGGATGACCAAGAACCTTCAAAGGAAGACCAGAAGTTCTTGGATTTTGTGTCAAAATCTACCAAGCTGATCGTTATTGGATTGGATTACCTTTAAAGAAAAGGGAATTTTGCATGCCTGATAATAGAAGCATTATCAAACAATGTACACTGAATTCAAAGAGAAGATTCAAGAAAGATTCTTCCTTTTATTCAGGCTACACTAACTGTGTGTCTGACATGATATTTAAAGGTAATGCAGAGAAAGAACCAGATGATATCTTGGAATGTAGTGATGGAAAATTATGGTACTTACCACACCATGGAGTTTTTCAAGCACAAAAGAAAAAAACTTCAAGTGGTGTTTGACTGTGGAGCAATCTTTTGGGAAGTTTCATTAAATCCTCAGCTCTTACAGGGTCCAGACTTGATCAGTATACAGATAAGAGCCTTAACTAGATTCTACAAAAAACCTGTTGTCGTCACTGCAGACATTGAAGCAAAATGTCTCACCAGGTGAAAGTACCGAAGGAAGACTGACTTGTTATGATTACTTTATTTTTCCTTTTCAAATGAAAAGTCAATATATAAAAAAAACAATCTAACCCTGATGAGGAAAAAAAAGATTAAAAAAAAAACCCCAAAAACAAAAACAACTGGTCCATCCATTCTAAGAATAATTTCAAAGTATAAAAAAGGGATTCTTCCTGAGTAAACACAACACACTTGGAGAAAAAAAATGCCTGGAAGTAGTTCACTTTTATTTATTAGTCTGAGTTATAGGAAAATGTTGAATAAATATCAATTTATCGAAGGAAGGATGTTCTTGCAATGGAGGGAGTGCAGAGGCGATTCACCAGGCTGATACCTGGAATGGCAGGAATGACTTATGAGGAAAGATTGCGCAAATTGGGATTGGACTCGCTGGAGTTTAGAAGATTAAGAGGGGATCTCATAGAGACCTATAAAATTCTGGCAGGACTAGACAGAATGGATGCAGATGGGATGTTTCCAATGGTGGGAAAATCCAGAACCCGGGGCCATGGTTTGAGGATAATAAGCAAACCATTTAGGACCGAGATGAGGAGGAATTTCTTGACCCAGAGGGTGGTGAATCTGTGGAATTCATTGCCACAGAGGGCAGTAGAGGCAGGTTCATTAAATCTATTTAAGAGGGAATTAGATCTATTTCTTCAGTATAAGGGTATGAAAGGTTACGGAGAGAAGGGGGGAACGGGGTACTGAACTTTAAGATCAGCCATGATCTCGTTGAATGGCGGAGCAGGCTCGAAGGGTCGAATGACTTACTCCTGCTCCTATCTTCTATGTTTCTATGTTTCTAATTTATCAGTTTTTTCGAAGTTAAAGGTAGTATCAAATGTCCTACTAATTTTTTTTTCTAAATCTAAGCATGATTCACGGAGGAAAGCCATTGAAGTAAAGTAGGTGGATTGCAATCTTTCCATTTGATTGCCATCAACTTTGAAAAGGCTAGTTTTTAATAACAATTAATGATTGTATATGCTAATATTATTGTATATTAAATGGTAGGTGTTTCTTTTCTTAGTTTTGGGTGCAAGGGGATGGGGAGAAAATATATAAAAGTACCTTTTGTATCACTGGCTATGGATATTTGATTAATGTTTTATTCATCATTTCCTGTAACGATGCAAACATTTAATTCAAATTTTAAAAACAACATTGGGCAGAAGTAAGTCCAAAGCCTGATCCCAATATTGTGATCCCAAGCATTGCTGTGAGTAAGTTTGGCTGTAAATCATGGTCCAACACTTTAATTAAAGTTTCAAAAACACCTTTCTGAAAATAATCTAACTTTGTACAGGACCAAAACATATGTGTCAAAGAGGCCTCTTTGGATTTGCACCTATCACAGGTAGGACTTACAATAGATAGGAAAAGTACGGGGCAATCTGTCCTTAGACATATGTGCCCTATGCGCTGCCTTGAACTGAATAAAAAAAGGGTGACGAGTACAAATTGAACAAGTAATGACAAGTCGAAAAATTCTTTTCCAGAAATAATCAGAAAATAGCTGCTCAAATTCCAGTTCCCAAGCACCTTTAATTTTATTATTGGATATAGGACATAAATTAAGTAAGCTGTTACAAATATTAGCTATCAATCCTTTTCAGGAAGGATTTAATTGAAGAATAGGATCAATCAACTTAGTTGAAAAGGCAAATTGAAAATTTAGCAGAAAAATGTGCAGAAAACTTCTAATTTTAAAATATCTTAGAAGATGTGTCTTAGGCCAGTGAAACTTTTCAGCTAAATGATCAAATGACATTAAACAGTTTCCTTCAAACATATCAAGAAAGGTTATTATTCCTTTTATCTTTCCATAGGGAAAAAGCTTGGACAGATGATGTCTTAAAAAATAATTGGAATAAATTTTTCTGAAGAAAGTGGGTGTTTGGGCCTCAGTTTCTTCTGCAGCCTCAGGAAGAGTGGCCTCAATTTTCTGATAAGTTAGAAGAAATTTTACCAGAGGACCCTGAAATCAGGAGTATGACCGCAAGTGCTGTTCAGATAATGTCTGAACAAGTGGATCCAGTTACCCACTTCATCCATTACTTCTCATGAATGCTCTGACTTTAAAGACTTCTTCTGTATCACAGGATAAAGCCAGCAAACCATGTTCTTGTTCAGTTTCAGTCGGTTAACATCCATCAAAGAGATCTATCACAAAAGGAGACAGGAAATCTTGAGACTCAAGAAAACAGTAGTCTCATAGTTGAAGAACTGGTTAGTGCTAAGAAGGAGATAATCTGATTTTGTCAGCGAAAAAGATTTGCAGATTAACTTTCAATTCTGAGAAAGGACAAGCCACATTCATAAATTCAACCCCATTCTGGAGAATGGTCGGCAACTTAGCAGAGCAGCAGTGCCAGAAAAGATGAAACTTCTAGTCATACTGGCCAAGGAATTTTACATTTCTGATTTGATTATTTAGAATATTCACGAAGAGGTGGACCATGGTGGTCGCAACCATATTATCCAAGCTACGCCAAAAAATATTGTATTCCTGGAGCCACTGGGTCAATCAGAAAAATTATGTTGAAATATGTTGTTTGTCAGCATATAAGTACTCCTCCTGGACAACAGCAGATGGCAGATTTTCTCCTGGACAGAGTCTCTCCAGATGAACCTATGTTGGACTTGATTATTTTGGACCTTTTGAAGTGAAGTGGGCAAGGAATGTTGTGAAGCGCAATGGTGCTATTTTCTTATTATCACATTTTACCTGTAAGAGAATTTTTTTACCAAAGTGGCATCATCACTTAACACAGACTCTTTCATCAATGCCCTTCAGTGTTTTATAGCTAGACGTGGTGAAGTGAAGGAACTATGACCTGTCAATTTTGTGGGAGCTCAGTTCAAGTTGAGAGAAGTGATCAAAAGCTGGAAGCGGGTTCAAATCCATAATACACTACTCCAGAAAGGAATCATTTGGATAGTGCAACCCCTGCTGGCTCACACCATGGAGGTGTATGGGAAAGATTAATTAGATCAGTATGAAAGGTTCTTAATTCCAACCAAAAGGTGCAAAGTCTTGACAAGGAGGGTCTTCACACAGTTTTATGTGAAGTTGAAGCTCTCTTCAACAGTCATCCAATCACAAAGGCTTCTACAGATCTTGAGGCACTTACCCTGAATCACCTTTTGCTTCTTAAGATTATGCCTTCGATGCCACTGGGGCAGTTTCAGAAGGAAGACATATATGCCTGTTTTGCAGGTGGAAGCAAGGGCAATTTATATTGCATGTTCTGGAAAAGATGGGTGAAAGAACATCTTCCACTGTTGCAGGATCGACAAAAATGATCTAAGATCAGGTGCAATTTCATGGCCGATGATGTCGTGATCATTATAGACATTAAGCACATTGAAATTTCTTGTTGATGAGGAAGATTGCTTGAATTCTTTTTCTTCATGATGGTAATTATTATTTTTAAACATAATAATAGGGCCGGTATTGTAAGGGTTAAAATGTGTTTCACACTCGCCACTTGTCTATTTGTGTTTTTTTTATTTAACATTTTTTATGGTGTCTCTTGGCAACATCTTTGCTTCAGCATCATAACTAGTTTTCTGTACTTGCTTGGGAGATGAGGGTTTAGTTTTTTCATTCTGCGGAAAGGATGGTAAGAAGCTTCTGACATTTTCTATGGAACATTTAACAACCTTTAACAATTTTTAACAACTTATAATAACATTAACAATGTTTAATATCATTTAATAAACTTTGGAAAACTCAACTCTCGTACTCAACTCTGGTATGAATTAGTTTGAACAAGTCATAGACTACAAGATTACTTTAGCATCCAAGTAACTTTAATTGAAAGTAGTCTCCATGCCGACACTGTTCCATTTGTGCATGCATTTGGGAGCCGACATTCTGTTTTCAGCCTGAGGACATGCTGCAACAGATACTGCATCCCAGGAACTTGTGGTCAGCATTTTCAGGACCATGGAAGATTTGACTCATTACTGAAAAATTAGTTGTGAGAGTTCAGTCACTATGCAGCAATTTCTCCTTTGGCTGCATTGTTTCAATGGAGTCTATAATTCAAAATTCCCCATCCTGTTGAAAGCATTTTCAAAGGGCCATTGATACAATGCCATACATGCAATCTGGCTTTAATTGATCAGCCAGGAAACTTCTGACTTATCCCAGAGTTAATGTCCAGGGTAAAAAATTTTTGTTTTTACAATGAAGAGTCCTCTTGAACTTCCCAAAGACACAGTGGGTCTTAGTAGCATCACAGTTTCGACAATTAAAGTTTCTATATTTCTGCCGTCTGTGAAATGGAATAGAAGGTAGGGTTTCCATGACTAGAGTCAATGGCTTTGATTTATTCATTCTGTATAATTTGGGTTAAGAAGTGCATAAACTATTTTTGTTTAGTGGAATCAGCAGCTGTTGGGATAACACACCGCCCATTTAAGGCTTTAAAAGGTCTTTAAATTAGAAGGCGATCTTGGTTTATGTACATTGGAGAGAAAAATGAGATTAAGACTAAATTTCAGATTGTAAAACACAATATCACCCTTTCTTTAATTCTCCTATTTCCACAGATGATACATTGTTTTACAGTAAATGTGTGTAATGGTTTGATGATGAAAATGAAAATCTGGCCTCATGGGAGGCACTGCTTTGAATTCACACAAAATTTGGTGAGAAGTAGACATCTTCCTTCTCTCGCAGAGTTTAAATTCACTTATTTGGATGACGTTGAGCTCTAGATTGTAAGGCATTTTCATTATGAAGAGAGATGTTTAAAGTATTGGTAAATGTCGATTGGGCAGGAAAATTGGTTGTAAAAAATCACACCAGGTTTTGTGTTATTGAATGGTATAGTGGGCATGATGAGATGATATTTTCCACCTCTCAATTCTACTACTCCTATACCCTATGTATGTATTCAAATACAATCCCCATTGATTTATTTTTTTTTTAAAGTGTTTTGAGAATATATGTGATGCTGGCAAAGTTGCATAAGATGCCTTAAAAACCACAAGTACAGATTGACTTGCAAGATAAATTTAGAGATTGTATAGCGAACCACTGAAGTCATTTATAAATTAACAAATCTTTGCGCGGAGATGTGCATCATTGCTTGGCAATCATTGATCAGCTCTCGTGATGAATTTTTTCAAAATGTCATTTTAATTTCACAAAGTACGACGGTAAGATCTGAATTCTGACACCTGATCATGACACCACTATCCTCTTCTGTCTTAAGTGAGCCATTTCCAAGAGTCAAGATTCAATGTAATAAAGACAATGCAATATTACACAGAATTTGTCTTTGCCTGATTTGCTGTCAGCAGAAATTGCCTGAAATGCAAGAGAAACAAAAGACAGTTCCCCTCAGAGTCACCGAGCATCTGTGGATTCGCCTCAACCACTGCAGCAGCCCCCACAGCCACACAGAGTCCAGTCCAAACCATCAGCAGCCTGAGCTCCAGATCTGAACCTCCGACATGATCAGGAACCCTTCAGTGCCCCCGCATTCGTAATTCTGATGCCTGGCAACCATTCAGCCAGTCTAGAGCCAGCCTCCAGTGGTCTTCAGCCCAGAATGAATCCCTCAACTGCATTCGGCAACAGCCCACAGCCTGCTAGGGTTCCTCGTCTCAAGTCACTGCCCACTGCCTGTGTGCTTCTTGAACCGCAGAACCCTTCACTGGTCTGCTGCTGTGGTCACCATCCCGTGGGTCATCTCCTCAGCTTCGCCTTCTCAAATGGGGGGTGGTCTCCCCATTTTCGGGTGCCCTGTGTCAGTCCAGTGCTAAACCAAAGTCTGTAACACCTCGAAGCTGCTTCCGATCGTAGGCACTGCCGTGTTGGAAGCAGACCCTGCTGTTGTAGAATTTTTAAATAAAATCACCGTCAGCTCCTTTAACAAGCTGTTTAAATCCTGTACAGCAGCTAATGGCAGTTAAACTTGGCAATTGGACCCCGCAGGTGCATTATGTCTCTGCTCCCAACTCTCGACGAGCCCGCACGAGTGACAGCGCTGCTGTTATTGCAGCTCTGACAGCGTCGCCATGTTTTTACCATCTTCCATTTCTGAAGGAACCTTGAGTTGCAAAGGTACTGCACTGAGTAGGAGAATGAAGGAAAATAAGTCAGATACAAGATGAAACTTAAATGATGGCAAAGGTTTTAAAGTGATAAACTCATTGGTCTGCTTGCTATCTTTCTTTCACCAACATCATTTGGAACACAGAAAACCTTCACATCCACAAGTGGTTGAACAGCTTAATCCTGTACAGTTTTACAGCCATAACAATAACTGCTGAACATTTGCAGAAATAATCAATGGTTGAGAGTTATTTTGCCATCTTTGCTTGAAAATTATTTTCATCTTTGACCTTGTCTGCTTGTTGTCTGAAATGGATTACTTCAGAATTAAAGGGCAGCCAGTTCTGGAGCATAACAGCAGGAAGCAAAGGGCAGTTAGAATTAGAACTAGTTTTTAACTCCTCCTCGCTGTGCTATTGCTATACCTACTGGTAACATTACTTATTGGAAGCTGCACATAGCCCACACCCAGGAGATTTGCGTTTAAATTTTAATTAGTTCTCAACATAACCATAAATAATATAAACGTACAGGATTATAATCCAGGGACCACCGCCACAAAAGAGAAAATAATAGAAATGTAGCATAATCCCTTCCCAAAGAGACAGACTGGTTATTTATCCAATGTAAATTAAAATAAAATGAAACCAGAATTCAATAACCTTTATGTGTTTTAAAACTAGTCTACTGGAAGGAGTTTGAAATCCATGTTCAGTTTTATATAACGGACATAAATATATGGTTCTTTCGTTCTAAGTACAGTACTCGAGATGAAATATTCCACAGAAATTATCATGGGAATTTTCCTTCTCTAAGTATTGGAACCTTGATGCTGCATTGAATTTTCTACCCATTGCCTCATTAAGGGATAAAATCAGAGCGGATCTTCCTAAATGGCTCTTGTGTATTTCAATAACCAACCATTTATAAAACAATCCCTGGAGGAGTATCCCAAATGGGATTGTGACAAAAAATATCAAGTAGTAATACTCTCTCTTCATTCGTATTGAAAAACATTTATCTAAAAAACAATGTTACATGACTTTGAATAGTTAATAATATTTTATTGAAAAGTCTGTTTTCTTTTTGTTTCTCTTTGGCATTAATTGTAACTCAGGAAAGAAAGTATTCTTGTCACTGAGTCAGGAGGCTGTGGATTGAAATTGCTCTCGTGAGACTTGAATGCAAAGCCAAGCCCTCGACTGACTCTGCAGTACAGCACTGTTAGAATGCTATATGTCTGGTGGCGCCTTTCTGATGAGTTGTTATTTGCAGTCTTTTCTTTTAAGTAAAACAGTTGCTATGATTCTATGTGTGGAATTTTACTGTGTGCAAAATAATTCCTCTCTCCCCTATGATTACGATTACAGTTCCCCAAGTAGTTGTTTGTTGTAAAACCAAGAAAGTCTTGAGGTGACCAAAGCTACTTTATAAATGCAAGTCTATTTCTCCAAGAGTTTACCAAATGCTCCTTTATGGAATTCTATCTTCTTCTAGTTTCAAGTTTATTTCATGAACCTGTTGTCCCTTCTTGGTTGTTTTAGCGTGGGGGTCTGTTTATGGGCACACAGAATTCAAAGGAATAGAAAGAATGGATACACTGTGTGTGGTTGGATTCAGTCATATATGAAATTTAAAGGTTCCCAATCAAACTAGTCTCTCTAAGGAATCAGAGGCCTCCACATGTTTGGAATTTGCCAATAAACCACTATTTATATTTATTGTTAAATAAACAATTTTAATGTGTTTTTTCAATCACCATTTCTATTATTTTCGCTTTTCCTTTCATTTCCATTTCCTTCTTTGTTTCATTTATTTATTTTTCTTCTTCCTTTCTCAACACAAAAGCACTGCTTGTTGTTTGCCATGCACTAAAGGTTGTAGTTTATTTAATGAACCTGTTGACAGGTCAACTGTGAGGCATCAATGCATGCATCTAAATCTAACACACTGGAAAGGATGTTTCTCAAAGTGGCAATGTCTTTGTATTCATTTTCAAATTAATTTTCATTGCTGTTTGTTGAAATTCAGGGCCATCCCATTTTTTCAATAGTCTATAAATTTTTGTTAAAAATAAGCTAGTGCCTTTATGCAGAAGAGCATGGAAACAAAAGGGGTCACCTTGTTTTGGTAATTTGGATCTGAATCCATGCTCTCTGTATTGTGACTGTATTTTTGACTGCTGACCTGGTCTTGATACAAGTGCCATATAAGACTTTTGTTTTCTTATTGTGAAGTCATACTCCCTTTGCCTGTGCCATGCTGTACCTGCAAATCCAATCAATAGAAGATGTAATATCTCCTTCACATCACTTAAACTCATTGAATTGTTAGAGTAATGGAAGACAAGAATTATGCCAGGGAGAACAGCTGGTATGAGCAGATAAATCCTCAACAGCTGTTCTTAACTGTTTTTTTTTCATTGGGACTTGACAGACGGGAGAGATATAAACTTATTATGTGAGCTTAGTACTCTTCAAAGTCTGAGAAAAGCTTAGAGCTGAAAAGGCAGGTTTTTCTAATATAGTATCTTGAGTTTGCATTTGGACATAAGGGATGTGGCCTCTGACCACTGCAAGTAAATTGTACACTATTAAGTGCTATTTTAATGTCGATATTTCAACAGGGCACTTAACATAAAATTTTGTGCCTTTAGGGACATTTGTTGAGCAAGACTCAGGCAAGAACATTGCTGATTCATATCAGAAAATGCTCTTGTTGTAACACTCAAATCAGATTTTTTTTGGAACAGTGTACTTTTCTATGTTAACTGTACTGCACAAATACAAGTAGTTGTGGGAAGCTGAGGGAAAGAGGCTTGCAACACCTTCTCTTAACTGGGTTGCTGTATTGAGTTTAAGATGGGTTACTGCCTTATTAATGAGAACTTGGTTTATTCTCTACTTACATTAACCAGTGCTGAAGATCGCACAATTTTGAATGCACATTTCTGAATACACTTAAGGCAACATAAATTTAAATCCCTCTCAATGACTGAGTTTAAAAATAAGGTATCTGGGAGTAACTTGGGGGAAAAAAAAGCCCAAGCAGCTTTTATTCTCCAATAGAACTTGCTGAACTATGTATTGTTTTTGGACATTAAAATATACATGGGAAAAGTAAAGGAACCATTGGTGAATTGGAAATGAATTTGGAGGGAAAGGCTGAGTATAACAAGATGAGTACTGCCAATTCCTGATAATTTTACTGAATATGCCAGATTTGTGATGTAAAATATTTCCCTATTTATGAAAGTTTGGCATGTACCTATTACCAGGGTAGACTGAGAAGAGAAAAGACAAGTCGTTTTACATCATGATGTTAAAGGCTGTAGCTGAACGTTAGGGCCATCTGCTCCAGATATATTTGCAACAAAAAACTGCAATGGGTTCAAGAAACAGCCAGCTCTGCTATTTTGGAATATGAATTCCAAATATCTTCACCATTCCATAGACCAGTTGGTTGGAGTACAATCAAGACATATATTTTATCTTAAGTATTAAACTCACATATTTTATTATAATTTCCTATATGCTTGAAGAATTGTTTGGTTTTTTTTTATTTTTATTCTCCCGTATCCATGTGGTTCATGATTGCCTCACTGGATTTAGAAAGAGTAAAATAAAGAAAAACTGATAGAATTAACAGGAAATTGAAGGTGTTGGGGTGGGGTAAATCATGGAACAGAGATTTAAAGTAATGGGAGTGACATGAGGAATTAAAAATAACCCTAAAGAGAATTGTAGAGATCTGCAGTTTAATTGCTGTCAGGTAATAGGTGCAGGTCTATTTGTGGCTTTGAAAGGACAATTGAATAAAAATATGGAAGTAAGCAGGTTAGGACTTTATTACTGTAGTGGAGAAGAAGGGGGGGGGGGGGATTTGATCAAGGTACTTAAAATTATGAGGGGCATAGATGGGAGGAAATGTAGGGAGGCCTTTTCCACTGCAGATAGGTGTGATGCAAACCAGAGGACATGGGTTTAGGGTGAAATGGGAAAAAAATATGGGGAACTTCACACAGAGTGGTGAGGGTGTGAAATGAGCTGCCAGCTGAAGTGGTGAATGTTGGCTCAATCGCAACATTTAAGAAGTACTTTGACAGGTACATGGATGGGAGGGGTCTGGAGGGTTATGAACTGGGTGTAAGTCAATGGGATTTGGGAGAATAATAGTTCGGTATAGACGAGAAGGGCCTATTTCAATGCTGTAATGTTCTACGGCTCTATTTGTATTTTATATGTGAATCTTGGATTCGTGATGTGCAAAGGACGAAGTGGAGCCACATCGACAGATGTACAAAATATTGGAATGGAAAGGGAAAAGAATGGACAGATGCATTTACTGATTCTTTTCTCCTTGCTGTTGAAAGTGAAGGATTGTAAAAAAAACATAGCTTTTTTTACTATGCCTTAATTCAAGTCAAACAGAGTTCATTTCTAGTGGAAAAAAATACAGACATTAATGCTGCATGGATTTAATTCACAACTTTAGAAACTGAGGATACCAAATGAGATTTTTTTTTAAACTTGGAAAGAATATATTGTGGAGGATTAATGTACCATAAAAATAGAATCCATTCACTTCACTTGTGGAAACAGATCTCATTATTACCAAAATATATCAGCAACTTCATTCATAGAATCATGGAATTCATTAAATCAGTGGTTCTCAACATTTTTTTCCAACTCACATACCACCTTATGTAATCCCTTACTATCCACAGGGCACCTATGTCATAGCATTGCGGTAACTTCCACGTTAGTTGTGCTAGGTAATTAAGTTGAAGTTTGAGTGTGAAAAACATGAGGGGGTAAAACAATATCAATTTAACAAGAAAATCATCAATCTCGCAGCAAGGACAATTTGGAAGATAAAAGCAGCCAGGTTGACAGGTGGAGAGATCTGGGTGCCAGGAAGCACAGTTGGATGGGCTGAAACATCCAGGGAATGAATCAGAATGTTTGGAGGGGGGGGCAGGGGAAGGAGTGAAAGGTCAAAATAGGTAACTGCATCCAGAAAGATGATCAGCATGAACAGCTGGGGAAAGATATTAGGCAAAAGTGTAAACTGGGATTCAGCAGACAGCCAGTAGGATTCAACAAATAGCCAGGGAAGGTTGCTTGGGAACATCTACTGGAAATGAAGGTAGTAGAAGTTAGAAAATAAAAATCCTGATGGAGGGACTGGGGACTAGTAAGGAAAAAAGAAAGCCCCCAATGGCACAATGCTTTTCAGGGTTACAAGATACCCAAATATGCTTTGTTATCAATGAAGTGCATTAAACAGGGGTTTTAGGTTAATTGGGGTATTTTGGCAGCACAGACTTATGGACCAGATACCATACTGTATATCTAAAACAAAAAAAAAATATAGGAGCAGGAGTCAAGCTTGCTCTGCCATTCAATAAATTCATGGCTGATCAGGCCATGGACTCAGCTCCACTTACCCACCTGTTCTCCAAAATTACCCTTACACTGAAAAAAAAATCTATCTGTATCTTAAGCATATGTAATTATGCAGCCTCAATTGCTTAACTGGGTATAAAATTTCACA
Organism: Narcine bancroftii; assembly: GCF_036971445.1. Classification (NCBI taxonomy): domain Eukaryota; kingdom Metazoa; phylum Chordata; class Chondrichthyes; order Torpediniformes; family Narcinidae; genus Narcine; species Narcine bancroftii. Next base: position 15,134,478 of record NC_091477.1, read on the forward strand.
GATTCGTAACTCTGGAAAAAGCAGTTTATCCTCAACTCTGCCTTGAATGTGCTCTCTCAGATCTTGAAATATTGTCTCCTGATATTATCGGTGGAAACTGCTTCCCTGCTTTGATCTTATTTATTAATTCATTTTTATTTTCTATGAATCTAGGATTTCCCCCTCCCTTCCCTCTCCCACATCCATCTAAACTCCAAAGGGTATAATTCTAGACTACTTAATCTTTCATCTTAAAGTAACCCCCTTATCTCTAAAGTCAACCTGGTGAACCTCCTCTGTCTCCAAAGCTAGTATATCTTTTCTCATGCAACGAGACCAGAATGCACATGGTATTCTAGGAGTGGCCTCTCCAAAACCCCATTTGGTTGTAGCACCCCTAATGCAAGCTCTAATTACAAGAATACCTGACCATTTTGCTTATAGTAAACATAAGTGGGATAGAGCACACATTGAAAATGTATCTTCTTCACATAACTGAGTAATAGTGATTGAGAGGCAGTACAGAGGATTGGTTCAGGAACCTGAATGGTAAGAATCATCAGATGGAACTAGAAATTTCAACCACTGAAAGAATCCATTCAGCCCATCGTGGCCTTGCATCTGAAAAAATGGACTTTAGGCAAATCCTTTACAGTACTTGATTCAATGTCCAGCAAGTTTTGGCTTCGTAAGTGCAAGCAATGTTGTGTGGAACCCACAAGTGTATTAATATAACCTCTCAAATCCCTTGGACACAAAAAAAAGAGAAATGATTGCATTTAATTTTGATCATGTGTGGGTGAGGCACTCATTGGTTTCCAATAAAAATTGTGCGAGCCAAGCTGCCCTCAAGACCGTGAAACAATGATCATCAACACACCCGGCTGCAGGACATTTTGCTGTTAACCTTCCCTTCACTCCCACATTTTTATGTATTTGTAAGATAGAAATTACAGGAAAATTGTCCCTAATTTATCTGTGTAGTATATTGCAATTAGACACAAATCACAACTATGCCATGAGTGATATCTCTGCCTCCAAGAAGGATTTATGTCCTTTCTTGGATTTACAGATGAGATATGTGGCTTTCTAAAGTGATTAGGGAGTATGGGGTATCTTTTACAAGACCTTATGGAGAGGTGTAGATCACCAAACACCTTGTAATAATGTTTGATCTATTTTATATGGAATGTTGGGTAGAAAATTTTGGTTGTATTTATGATGTGGATGGGTCAAGTTTAAATAATTTGCGACGTGTTTTTTTTAAATCTTAATTCATATTCACTGCTTATGTGATTTTTGCAATTGCTGTACATTTTTCTGATGAATAAAGATAAAAAGCACGGTCTGGAAATGGTTGAATCCTTGCTGTTGCTCAGTGTACTTCCTAATGCTCTTTGGTATGATTGCACTGTCTCTGTAAGTAGGAAGTGCATGATGTGTATCCTTTGTTTATGTGCAGGAGCCAATTTCACACTGACTGAACTGGGAATCTGTGAGCCCTCCCCTCACCGCAGCACTGCCTATTGTCCAGACATGGGGCTCCTTCATCGTGGATATTCTCTGAGCGACGCAGACTCTGACACAGAAGGTGCCGTTTCTCCAGAGCATGCTATTAGGTTATGGGGGAGGGGCATCAAATCCAGACGTGGCTCAGGTCTGTCCAGTCGAGAGAATTCAGCCCTCACACTGACCGATTCAGAGAATGAGAAGGAATCAGATGAGGAAACAGGTATGTATATTTAAAAGCTAGTAACTGTGCAGTGTCTTGAAAGAAAAGGTCACTGTACATTGTGATTTCGACTGTTTCCATCAAAATGGTGCAGCAAACAAGATAAGTTTGAAAGTGTTGAGATGTTCCTGATACTTTTGAAGATCAAACAGTATTTTGGAGTTCAGTTCCAGAACAAAGTTAGAATTGGAATTTGAGTGAAATGTCAACTGATGAACTGCCCAATGATTTCATCGTAGACCAATATTTAATTTAGTGTCTTTTTTTATTTGAAACACATTATTCATCTTGAACAGGAGTATTCCTGGTTTCAAGATTCAGAAATATATACCCTTGATTTATTTTTGGTCCAAAAGGCTTAAAGCTTCTATTTCTAGTGTACAGTGATTGCTCCAATGTACCTACTAGTGATACTATAAGATTTTCATGAGTAACTTGACAATTTTGCAATATAGAAGTCTGTAGCAGGAAACAAAGTACGCTGCATTATGTGTTTTGGTGATGGGGTTATACCACCATCGGAAGACCACATTGTCCAATCATTATATATATTATACACATACACACCTCCTACAGCAATTTGTGAATGCATTTAGCACAATATATGGGCAATTTTGAGTTGCTTTCTCAACAAGACATTAATCATTCAAATTCGATTTCATTAGTGCTTGGTTGCCTTTCAACTCTGCTCCACAGAATCCATTGACACCAATTTTGGTCCTGATATACCAATGTTTATTGACTTGATGGAAAAGTTAACGAGAAAAATGACTGGAATGATGCCCAGTCTAAGAGAAAGTGGTTGATCTTTTTTTATTTTAGCTTATTAAGGACATGATCAATGCTTTTAACTCGATGAAACAAAGTCTAGTTAGCTGGGTCATTAAAGATGGAAATGAATCTGGGACTCATGGACATTCATAGAAAATATTTAAGCATAAAACATAAGTAAAATGTCACAAAGTATTTCTTTTCCGGAGGGTTACTGAATTTTGGGCAAAGTTTTTCCACAAACTGAACATATTTCACCACCTCAAATGAGAATGTAAAGTGTTCCTGTGTGAAGAAGATATTTATAGTCATAAACAGTGAGTTCTGAAGTATTTGAAAAGAGCATCTTTGAGATAATCTTCCAAACCTTGGTGAGTGCATGAGAGAGTGAGAGGAAAATGTCTGAGAAATTGAATTGATAGAAAGGTTTTGCTTTTATTCCATTTTTCAAGGTGCGATTAAATCGAGGATAAATATGGTTCCAACATATCCAGATAGGATGTGTTAGGGGCTCATTTTCTTTTCACATGTATATGAGGATCCATTATGTAGCACGCTTTAATAGAGCAGAGTGAGTTGATATAAATGTAAATTGTATAAAGATTAGGTTAATCGCTGATTTAAAAAAAATCCTTTGTGGGGAAAATCAAATGAGGATTATCTCACTGTTTGAAGTTTCTTTCATTCCATATAGTTACCTCATACCTAAAGATGAATTACATTCAATAAGAAAACCTAATGCAGAAGCAAGTTTCAAAATATATTTTATTTCACAGCAAAATGTTGATGTACATTTTTATTCTATTTCCTCGAGATGACTGCAGTGGAGTGGAGACTGTCACCCACCTCTTTGCTGAATGCAGATTGGCTTAGTGTGTAGAGAAGGATGCAAGAGTCCTTGTCATGGTTCATCCCCAGCAGCGGTGTGAAAGAGGACTCTTTCAGGGACGCACACATAGACATCCGGAACTGCTGGAAGACCATCAGCTAGGTGAAAGATACCATTTGGCCTGCCCAGCACCTGTTGGTCTTCCAGCAAATGGAGATGTTAGTGAGGGAATGCTGCCAACTGGTGCATTCCAGGCTGCAGGGTTGCACTGAGACTTGGAGCAACAAACACGAGGGCAATGTGGGGAAGGATCACAGTCCAGAGTCCTCCCATTACTGAGCATTGAGCGAGTGAGACTGAGGGGATGGCCCTCAAATAATAGAAGTGCCAAGATGCTACAGTGGTGGCAATAGTGTAAATGGAATCGAATGTAACAAGGCAAAGAGATGGGAAAGTAAGGGTGGGAACAAACCTGAACAAATTTCCTCTTGTAAATAAATTATTGTGAAAAACTTTTACTTTTTATTTAAAAAAAATTAAAAATTAATCTATCGTGCCATTCAGTAAAGAGTATGGTCCATGGTGCCAAGCACTCTCTTGAAGAGCCCCCCATTGGTGCAACAATTTCTAATTTTCTCGCAACATTTCATTCAAGTATATTTTCAATTCATCTTTAAAAACTATTGTTGTTCTTTCATGGCAGCATCTTCGATCATAACACCTTATCATATAAAATTAATTCCCCTATTCCGTGATGACTGATCTCACTGCTGGTAAAAATAGTTACTTGCCATTAAGACCCTTATTTTTAAAATAATTTACAATGTATTTTGCATATTATTTGAATCTACAGAATGAGTATAAAACTGGAGAGTGACATATAACTGAGGCCATGTTTTGACTGATTTGGTTTTAGAAGGTCACCTTTCAATTAAAATGTATCCTTAATTACTGTGGCTATATTATGCACAGATGTTTGAACTGACCTTTTTCTTTTTGGACATACATACATACCAATGTACAACATACAGGGCCTTCTGGTCCACAAACCCGTGCCACCCAATTAACCTACAACCTCTGTAGGGTGGATGGAATCGGAGCATCTGGAGAAAAGCCATGCAGGTACATGGGGAGAAAGTACAAACCCTTCCAGGCAGCGCAGGATTCTAACCCAGGTTACTGGTGCTGTAACAGTGTTGTGCAAACCACGCTGACCTGTTGCAATAACAACCAGGAGGAGAAAAGCTGAATTAATGTTGTTGACCTTTCAGGATTTGATGGTCATTACCCTGAAAAACTCTGTTTTTCCCTTAATAGGTCCTCTCTCTAGAATTGCAGCAATTTTTAAAATTGAAGATTTTTAAAATCTGCACATCTTTATTTCAGCAAATGTAATGTGTTTGAAAATAACCTTTTTTTTTTGTATTAATAACTGCCACTCATTCACCTTGCTGGTATGCTACCTTTCTCTGTAGTTATATATTTCTAAAAAAAAATCACCAGAGCAGCAGCGAAGTTGATAAGTAAGCAAGACTGCAGTAAATTGTACCCTGAAGGTTATGTCACTGCTATCTTTATGTGACTGAGGGAACTGATTTCTACATCCATCTTGATTCAATTAAGCAGCACTGGTTGAACCTGAAGAAATTTGTTTATCAGAACTAAGGTGGGTGGTTAAATCTGCCACCGCCCCCAGTAAATATCCTAATGCACGTAGAAGGGAAGGGCTATGATAATCAACATGAAGGGGGGAGGGGGGGGGGGATGATGGCCTCGTTGTGAATTGGTATCCATTAAAAAGGGAGACAACTGATTCCGTAAGAGAACAATGTGGCTGGATCTCCTTGTACTTGTCTCACTGTGAATGTGAGAGACCGTCGCTGTGGCCGTGAGTTGCTCAGCATAAGCATGAATGCACCCCTGAACATAAAAATTTAAGCCTGTTCCAACTTAAGTAAGGGGGTGAAGTTTTCAATGAGAATATGAGATATGTTTTCTAAACTCACCATGCTCTGCTCACACTGGTAAACTTGTTAACCGTATTCTGACATGCTTTGGTGATAGATCTTACTTCTTGTTGTCTCAAAGGTCTTGTTAGCATTGTAAGATGAAAAAGTGATGAAACAAGCATGTCCCTAGTTGAAGTTTGGTGGAAGTGTTATCCAATACTGTGTAAAACAATTGAAAGGAGCCTCATAGGCGTCAAACGTTATGAATTTTAAAAAATAATGAAAAAAAACCCACTCTAATAATTTGATGAAGTTGCTTCTTCAGAGGTCCCATGCCGTTGCTTTTACTTTTTTTAAATAAATTTCTTTCTTAGCAAGAGAGTTCTTAATTTTACAAGCTTTGCAACATGCCTTGTGGAGTTTAGTTCTGTCCATAAGTTTAACAACATTGCCATATTAAAACAGAAACAGATCTTTTGCAAATGGGCTGTTGGCCACTTCACTCTCTGTATGTGTCCATATCTTTCGACAAAGCTTGCCTTGCAATCTGGCCATGTCAGCACCAATGTGTGCAATGTTGCTCAACCCTATCAGTAACAATCTGTGCTTTGTGACCTAACCCTGTCAGAAATAATACACTTCACTGCTCAGGCTTGTTGGTGTGTGCTTTTGTGTCGCCACCAGGCCCCAAATAACAGAGGGCTTCCCAAGCAGCTTTGCACTGGCACAACAGTAACCAAGCACATCATTCGCCAAGGCATCGTTCCATTAAGTGCAAGCATTTGCTGAACAACATGGAAGGTGTTTGTTCAAATACTTTTTCTGCCTTTCGGTAAATGCTTGCACTTCCTTAAGTCGTGATGACGATTGGAGCTTTTTCAGTTCAGCATCTCACTCTCAGTCCTGTTGCTACCTGTATGCACTTGATATCCAAAATAAATGGCAATGTTAACCTCAATACCCTGACCTGCCTGCACCATAATGCACCTCAATGCTCAATTGTGCTGCTTTGGTTTGCTGTGGTTCATGATGCCATCATCAACTATAATCTGTGACAGCAAAAGGTGAGAAGATTACTGCTTCAGTTATAACTCTTTTGCTTCATACGTGCACACAATGAAATTATTTTTGTGTTCTTTTCTAGAATCATTTAAAAATATTTTTAAAAAGTAATAGTGTAAGGAAGCTTACAATATTGTTAGAAAACAGTAACAACACTGGAATTCAGCCCCTCTAAGGATTGTAAAATTCTGGATAAATGAATATTCCAGTTGCTTTAGACTGTGTTTGAAAGAATGGAAAACAAATGGTGAGGCACACCAATTTTAAACCTGTGTTTATTTATTTCCACTTTTATTTGCTGGTTGCTTGAATTCCTGATAATAGGGATTTTACTGGAGTTTATTATAATAGTGTGATGTGGTGCTGTTAAGAAAGATCCAAGATTCCTTTATTGTCATATAAAAATACAGAAAATGTAATATTGCATGAAATGTCCCTTTGCCTGCTATAAGGCAGACAAAGAGTTGCCATTAGTATTTCTCGATGCACCCTACAATAAGAGAAAGAGTAGCATAAGAGTTTCTTCGAAGACTTAGAATATCCGTGGATTCACCTCCAGAGCTCCCACAGCCTGTGTATCCACACAGACCCATTGGCAACCTGAGCTCCAGATCCAATCCTCCAACGTGATCAGGAGCTCTCAGCACCCTCAGAAATTCCAGTTCCGATACCTGGCTCCCACGAGCTAATCTCCGGCAACCCACAGCCTGTGCGAGTCCTGCAACCCCATGTCACTGACCACCTGCAGCCTGCGTGGGTCATTCAGCCCACCGCTGGTACGCTGCCATGGACAGTATCCTGTTGGATCATCTCCACTGCTTCTCCTTCTCAATGAGGGGGCGGGGTGTTCTCCCCATTTCTGGTGCTCTGCGCTGGTCTGCTGATTCCCAGAGTCATGGCCACTGCCGAGCATTGGCACTACCATCTTGGGCACATACACCATCATTGCAGGATTTTAATTAAAAACACAGATGGCTCCTTTAATAGGCTGTGTGGAGCTATTGGACTGGGCAGATGGACCCTGCAGAGCAGCATTGGGACTCCGCTTCCCGCTCTCCCGGGTCCCTGCCAGAGGCAGCGCTGCCATCACAGCAGCTCCCTCAGCGCCACCTTTTTTTTCAAATATAGATGATGAGAGATAAAGTCAATGGAAATGAATTTTAGAGGGAGTTTCAAAATTGTTGCTGCATACTGCCTGGAGGATCATCGGTCAGGGATAGAATGCTCGCATTGCATGATTGTGTACAGCCGCACATCAGAAAATTCAGCCAGGAGAGTGGAACTTCAAATCTTTCATCAACCCAATGTTCCTGTATTTAAAGCGCAATTAGGTGTCCTGCTCTTTAAAAAAAAACTGGTGCCAAGTTGATGATCTCCAAGCATTGAGTAAGTCATTTTATTTGCATCTGGGAACTTTGCAAGCCGTGTGTTGACATGCTTGCTTAAGACACGAGATAAGTGTTTGATTGCTGAGTGGTTAATGGGAAAAATGATGGATGTTACGCAAAGTTTATGACTTGTAACCAGCAAGCTGCATTCACAAACTGGTTGCAGTAAGTTGACTTGAAGTCGCCTTCTGTGTTTCAGAATTTAAAAAAGGGATAAATAAGTTATTGGAAGTTTGGATGCTGAATTTGTATTTGTAATCCTGGCCCTGTTTAAGATGAACTAGTGCATCATTGAGGCATTTGTGTCATTTTGCAGAAGGAAGGACCAAACGTTTGAAAAGAAACTTTCTGCTCAACAATTGTTTCAAAAACAACAAAATAATTCCAAAGACGTTAGAGGTCTGAATTTTTGAAGCTCAGATTGTGACCAAGATGAAACAGCTTAAATTTCATTTGCATAATATCTTTTATGGTCCTTCACAACCAAAAAAAAAATTGGTGATGTAAAAGAGGAAAAAGCGTTTCCAGCTTTGTTCAGGAGGTTTTCATAATTAGTAATGTAATATTTGCCAAGAGATTGATTTGCATCATTGAGGTGTGAAAAGAGGTTGTTGCATGACAAGTCAGCCATCGGTTTAGTCATGTGATTGCTGCTGTAGAATTCACTGGAGAGGCCTTGGTTCATTGCAATCTGAGAATAGGTTATAGTCTGGGAGTTTGGGAAGGAGAAATGCCTGATCATAGCAAGGAGTGGAGGCACAGAGATGAGAGCCTCGGGAGGAAGAGCTCATAGTCTGAAGATAGAGCATGGGTCAAATACTGGGCCACTGGTATGGTTGGAAGATCATTGAAGAAGGCAAGAGCTTTATTATAAAACTTGACTGACAATAATACATTCATGCTGACCTGAAGGAATTTTGTCTCTATAGTTTTAGTGTGCTGACAGCTTCAGGTCATGAGAGACGCTGTGTTCCTTCTGATCTCTCACAAAACAAAGACGTAAAACTACTTTCAAAAAAGATCAAGATTGACACAGGGAGCCTAATTCCTCTAGTAGTTTAATTGGAGATGGTATAGAGCATTGAACAGGATGGCACAGTACAGGCCCTTCAGTCCATAATGTTGTGCTGACCTTTAGACCCTGCCTCTCACATAACCCTCCACTTTAAATTCATCTATATGCTTGTCCAGCGGTCTCTTGAAATTCACCAACATACCTGCCTCCACCACTAACCCAGCTAGTGTGTTCCACACACCTATCACTCTCTGGGTCAAAAACCTTCCCTTGAACTTTCCACCCACTACCTTAAAGCCATGCTCTCTTGTATTGAGCAGTGGTGCCCTTGGAAAGAGATGCTGGTTGTCCACTCTATCTATTCTTCTTAATATCTTGTATACCTCTGTCATGTCTCCTCTCATCCAACACACTTACAGCACTAGGGCTCCAATGGTGCCCAATGAAAACTATGACAAGGATGACAGAATGATCAAACCATCACATGAATTTGGACTGGATTTCGAATCACACACTGCCTATAAGAAGTTTTTACGTTCTCCCATGTCTGAGGGATCCAGTTTCCTCTCACTGTTAAAAACGTTCTGGGGGTTGTCAGCCAATTGGTTGAAATTGGGTGGCATGGGCTGCTACCATGCTGTATGTCTAAATTTAAATTTAAATTACCCCTTATGTGTAGGTGAAAGATAAGATTTAGGGAGAATTGATGAGAATGTGGGGGGAAGAAAATTCTGATCAGTGTAATGGCTAGCATGGCTGCAGAAGGGCCTGTTTCTGTCTCCTATAACCATTACTTTTATCCCATGGTTTGTTTTGAGATCAATATGAAAATAGAAGGGAGAAGAATCATAAGAATTTATTTTAAGTTTAGACATATATACAGCATGGTACCAGGTCCTTTCAGCCCACGAGCCCGTGCTGCTAATTACACCCTGTTGACCTATAACCCCTGGTACATTTTGAGTGATGGAAGGAGCAGGAGCACCAGGGGAAAATCCACATAGACATCGGGAGAATGTACAAACTCCAGCCAGATAATGTGGGTTTCGAACCCAGGTCCCGATTGCTGTAAAGGTGTTGTGTTAACTACTAGGCCGACCTTGGTGCCCCGTGAAAACTATGAAAAGAATGACAGTATGATCGGACCATCGCATGCATGAATTGGGATTTCTTAAATTCATTTCAATATTGTGTTTTAAATCAATGATACACAGGATTTTGTGTTGGTTAATTTCATTCTCTCACATCATAGTCATTGATCAGAGAAGACTAGAAATAAGCCACGTCAACCAACAAACACCCAATTTGCACTCATCAATTTTATTCTTCTACCTTATTATAATGTACAGTAGAATTAGGTCACATGGTTCAATTGTTTCATGGTCACATGAGAGATTTCAACATTGGTCTTTGTTGCGTGATGGGTTTTGCATTTTATTCAGCTCGCAATGCAATATCTCGGCATAAAACATATTAAATACATCACATAGCATCAAATTTTATTTGCAAATAGTATTTTATCCAAGGCCAACAAATGGATACAATATAGCTGAATGTGGCCAATCACTGGTGAAAAAACAGCGAATTTACACATGCATGGAAATCAATTGTACTGCCAAAACATTGCACAGCAGATAGAATAGACAACACAATGCCATACTGGTGGTGATCAAGATTGATGAATAAGACAAACTGTTTGTTCAACATTGCTGATGTACAGAAAGATTTATCAGCATTAATGCAACATTCATCAGGTTCAGCACTGTCCCAACTGATGGAAAATAAAATTCTATGGCGACATTATTCAGACCCAAGTTTATTACTGTTTTCAAAGATGAACAGAAAAGATCAACACTTTGCCTATTTTTAAAATCACCTCTTTCTGATAAGTCAAAGCTTGAGAACAAAATCTAGGACAGAAATACAAGTTTTTGACAAAACTTGATAAAGGTTATTTCCTGCAAAGGTCTATAATTGCATAACAAAGTTAGGTAGAGGCCACTTAAGGAGAAGCATTGATCTAGCTTCAGAGATATCTGCATAAAAGAGATCAAACATCATCAAAGATAAGAATGTAAAATGTTTTTATCTTTACCCATGAACATTCCAATACTCAGCTCATGATTCTTGAAAATTGAAGTGATTGAACTTGCCAAATCTGGTTGAACAGCCGTCCTCTCACTTAAAACAATGTTCGCAACTATTCCCCAGCTGAATGCTTTGGAATAATTCTTCTGTCATTTTTTAAAAAGAATAATTGTTTCATGATAGAATGATATCTGATGAGTTGGGCATTATACCCCTCTCTGATGACTTCGTAATGATTCACATTGGTGTCGGAGACAGTATTTGAAAACAAAGTGGTTACTTTTGATGGTCTTACTTAAGTGCGGTGGTATTGACAATTTATTCAGACAGAATGATGGAACAGGGTTAGCCTGGCTGTGAGTTTTTTTTTAGTTATTCTGCTGCATCCATCCAGGCAAATGGATAAATACAGAAAACCCTGGTATCCAGTACCTTACAGGGTTTGGTAGATGCTGGATAACCAGGTTATTCAGTTGCTTGGGACTCAGTCTTAAAATGCCGAACTAATACTCCTGCTTTAAGAATAAACAGTTGAAAAGACAAAACTACTATACTGTATTTACACTGAACAAACTTAATGTGCATTAATACATAAATCATTTAACTTATTTTCAGTCACATTTTTCTTTAAAATATTGAACTGTTACTGTATCTGAAGTGTCCGAAAGACATACAATAACATTATAGCCAATTAACTCCCCACAACCCCCAAGTTTACGCCTTACTAATATATTTAATAAATATACAAATAATGATTAAAAACTCTTACTAAGCAGGGATTAGGAGACAGTTTAAGAGAGTCACCTCAACGACAAGCAGCATCAACCAGCTCTTTATCATGGGCCCTGCCATTTTATTCAAATAACTGTCCTAAGAAAAAAAGCATGTCCAAAGCACTCTGTTGGCTGAATATTTGCTCCCATCTTCACCAATGGTTTGTGTTGCTTTTGAGTAGGGTAATGTACCCCTGTTATCCAGAATTCAAGAAACTGGCCATAAAATCGAGGGAAATAAATAACTTAAAATGAAAATAAATAAAAGTTAAAGTTTAAAATTGTAAACGTAATGTTGTCTAAAGCAAGGTTTCCCAAACTTTTTTCTTTCCACTCACTGAGTAATTCCTATGCCAACGCCACAGATGCCCTGTGATTAATAAGGGATTATTTAAGGTGGTATGTGAGTGGAAAGAAAAAGGTTGAAAGCCGCTGTTTTGATTGTATCTAATGGACTCGTTATGTGCACGGTTTTATAACTCCAAAGGAAATGGGCCATTGACAATTTTTCTCAAGCAAATTATTTCAGTAACAATCGTCTCTATAACAGTGATTCTCAACCTTTTTTTTCCCCCACTCGCACACCACCATAAATGATCCCTTACTAATCACAGAGCACTTATGGCATAGAAATTACTTAAAATGATATGTGAGTGGAAAGAAACAAAGTTTGGGAAACCTTGCTTTAGACAACATTACTTTTAAAATTTTAAACTTTAACTTTTATTTATTTTCATTTTAAGTTATTTATTTCCCTCAATTTTATGGCCAGTTTCTTGAATTCTGGATAACAGGGGTTTTACTGTATTGTTTACTGTCCTAATTTAATTTTTATAGGTGGCATATTTCCCTTCAGTGATATTACAGTGATATTTTGCTCGATAAAAATTGCCATTCGTCCATTTCCCTTGGAGTTATGAAACCATGCACATAACAAGTCAATTAGGTACGATTAAAACAGTGGTTTTTAACCTTTTCCTTTCCACTCACATACCAACTTAAATAATCTCTTGCAGAGGCTCCAATAGCTCAGGGGTTAGAGCACTGGTCTTGTAAACCAGGGATTAAAAGTTTGGTTCTTGCTGGTGAGGAGTTAAGACTCTCGGTCTTCCTTATGGTAGATAAAGTTAAATAATTTCATGTATGTTATATTCTAAATGTATTAATAACTTTACCTTAATACCTGAATCCCTCTGCAACAACTCTAAGATAACAACAGATTAAAATTGCTGTAAATCAATTCAGAATCTGATTAATGTGTTTGTTTTGCTGAAGCTTCTATGATTGGTGACCCCTATTATGTTGATGCTGAAGGAATGAGCTGTGATGCCACTGAAGCGGGGAGAAGGCAGTTTCTTTTGCTCAATGATCATTCCATTTTGTTGTAAGAGATAGAAGGTTGTTGCATGTTCAAGCATTCACAGTGTACATTATGCAGTAAAATCCCTGAATTCAAGCAAACGAAAATTCAAGCAAAAAAAGGGTGAAAAATACATAAGTTCTCCATTCATGCAGCACACAGCCTGAAGCAATGAGGATGTCAGGGTTAAAAACTTGTGATTTTTTAACTCTTGGTTAATTTTGTGCCTATCTCTTTAAGAGAACTATTGTTTGTAGTGTTACCATAATGACGATGATGTAATATGTTGTATTATCTGCCAAACAAATAACCTGCTCATTTTTCTTCTAGATGTAGTGGAAGCGTGAACCTGAGAAATATTTCTTTGAATTTTTTTGTCTCTTTAAATACTTTTTTTGCATCTCTTTAAAGTTTTAGCTTCTTTATATATGTTTTATATCTCTGTCATTAGACAGTAAATGCTTTGTTATTTATTGTTATGAAAGTCTTAATGTGAAGCTATTCAAAATGTTTATCCATTTTATCAACAAATTAAAATGACATAAAGCAGCAGTCACAATTATTAGATTAAAAAGACAAAAATTCAGAATATCGTAGCTCATGCTTTTGGAAGATGATACTTTGAAATTAGGATATAAGGAAAGTGTTGAATATACCAGATGCCAGGGGTTTTACTGTATCCAGATTCTGAAGGAGGCTGGCACTATAGGCACGCTTGTGTTGAACATTGTGTAATCACCACTGAATGGCCCTTCTTCGGACAGTATGATGGGTGGATAATTATTGTCAATGCAGCTGAAAACATTGGGCCAAGGACATTGCACCAAAGAAAGAAATGATAATGGTGTGGGGCTGCAGTAATGTCCCTCCATTCAACAAATGTTTTTTTTTGTTTCAGGTATGACTCATGCCCAGAAGTACTCCCTCTCCCACCTCCACCCTGACCATTTTAGTTGTGGCCATTTGATCTTGTCCTCAGTTGAATGCTTCTTTGATATCAAGTGTGGCCACTGCTAACTCACCTTTTGCGTTCAGTTCTAGTTTATTGTTACTGAATCAAAGCTGTCGGGGAGTCTGAAGCTGAATGCTTTTTTATCAAAACTTGAATGGAGCTTTGATTAATATTACTGGTTTTGGTTGATAGCACTGTTGTTCACACCTTTCGTTCTTATATCTATGATTAGGGGAATAACAAGTTGGACCAGATTTATCCTGCATTTTGTTATACCTCTGATATAATATACCTCATGTTTGTTTGTTTTTTGCATTTTTCGGTAAATGCTTTGTTATTGGTACACTAAAATGTTTTAGAGGGGAGCTAACTAATTAAGATGCAAGTCCTCACCATATCGGCCGTTAGACACAGTTATTCTTTCATGTTTTTGACATTAAATAGCATGGAGTCATCTGGCTATGGAGTTGTTCCAATAGTGAGAACTACAGGGAAGGTTTGAGAAAAATGTTCGCTTCAAATTTTTGGCTGCAGACGCTTCAGTCTTTTTTCTTGCACTTACCTGTGTATATTTTAAGGAAAAGTGGCAAGCAGTACTAGCTGGTCCAGATTGTAAAATTGAAAGCTTAGCATGAACCATGCTTTACAAATTGCAGAAACAAGTTGGTAGGGTTCCAAAGAGGGACTGTAACATTTAAAGATTATTAGATTGCTTTTGGAAATGTATAATTAGCTGCAAAATTTATCAAGAAATGGAGGTGTAACCTAAAAATGAAAGAAAATATTGAATTTCTTTTGTACTGTACTTGAGTATCAGAATGTAGTATTCAAGCTTTTTGTGGAAGTTGAACCCACAAGCCTGTATCAGAGAAAGGATTGCCTCCCACTGTGGCATGGCTTGGGAGAGGCCGTCACTTCAGCCTGTGATGCTTCTTAGACCTTTTTTTCTTCACCAGTACTTGCTGGTGCTTCTCTGAATTTTCTGCCATGAGTTGTGTGATTATATCTGATAGAGCTCCAAAACTTCACTATGATCGTAAAGTTAAGCTCAAGTTTATTATCATCTAACTGTTCATATACAACCCAAGGAAACATTGTCCCTCCAGACTATGGTGCACATACTCGATAAACAGTACATAATGATCAAATAAATAATCAAAATAAAAATGAGTAACTATTTGGGATGATTCACAGATACAGGATACTGTTCATCAGTGTCCACAGCCTGAAAGAAAAAGCTGTTCCTCAGCCTGGCAGTCATGCTTTTGATGCTCTTGTACCTTCTGCTTGATGGTAGTGGGTTACAACAACATTTAATTATCTCTATGGCAATTCTTTAAGTGTATGGTATTCAGGAGGACCGACAAATAATGTTCCTGGATTGTGACCTAACCTAGAGCTTTGCAGAATCTTGCTAATTGGTACACACCTGAACACAAGTTGATCTTCCAGCTTGAAGGTCATTAAAATTAAGTGACTGTGAAGTTACAGTTCATTATGGATGACTTTACTGCTGCAATGACAGAGGCAAAGATGTATCATGAACGGCGAAGCATGATGAAAGATCAATGACACAAAATATTACTTGTGTTTCTCTCTCTTTGGATGCTACCTGATCTGCTGAGCATTTCCATCAGCTTCTGTTTTGATTTCAGACCTCCAACTTTGATTTCATTATCTATTCACTTCTACTTTGCAAATGATTTATTGTTTTATGGCATTCATAGCAGAGTGGATACACTTTCATTTTAAGATTGCTATTCATTGCTTCTCTTTCATTACAACTGATTTTAATATTCATGCTTTAATTAACTTATTAAGCATTGGTTCAATAAAATGACCACAATGCTTATCAACTGATAGATTGAAAATGAAAATAAAAATAACGTAGTAATCTTAATAGAATGTTTCATTACAATTGCTGAAGGGAATATGATACATAAGATGGCTTAATACATTAGTAAGTATATGAGAATTTGAAAATGAAGGTTCTTAAACCTGCTCCTGAACATAGTACAGAAGGAAACTAAGGTCCTGGTGTAAGTTTTCAAACACATTTGTTGTACTTTTAATGCAACAAACATACAAGTTCTACTCGTTCCTCAGTTTAACAGGATTATAATGTATCAATCCCAAATTATTCAATTAGGTTTTTTTTCAGTACACCATCTGCAGATTAATTTTAAAGATGATAATCTTGGAATTAATAAATCCTTTATGAAATTTAAAATTAAAATTAATACATCTCTCCCTCGCTTTGTAACCTCCTCCTGTTCTACAACCCTCTTTAATCTTTGATCTCCTCCAATTTTGTTCACTTGCACTTGCCGAGTGTTCATCATTGCACTGTTGTTGACCATCCATTCAAGTCCAGTGAGGTCATTGTGCTCCTTCAATCCAATGATAAGGTTTGAACTAAATGGCATCATGCCTGTGGTTCCCGATGGGGACCACAAGCAGAGGAAGGTTTATGCAGTTCAGTATCAAGTTTAGTTTGGAGATGTTTCTGTGAAGCTCCTTGGGATTTTTTAATATGTTAAGGGATGATGTAAATACTACTGATATTGTCTTATTTCATGGAACAATGCATTTTACAACACTGTACATTGGGACTGATGTGAATTTAACAATATACTTTTGAATGAAGTGATCCTTTCGAAGTAGAATATTATAGGAACAGCTTCTAGTTGTTTGAATTCAAAACTGTCATGCTCTAATTTCTAACATCTCTTCATTTTTAGAGGGAACGTAGTCCAATTTGTGCTGCTTCAAAGTACACAGGGAGTCCCATCAAACAGTTCTCTAGAATCTGTTTTACTTTCTTGTTAAAACCAAATAGAATGAAAGTTGGAAGGTGCTTGAGGCTAAATTATGTCCTGTCTACCATTTAGTGCTGTGGCTGGGGAAGGTGAAAGTTATTCAACTCGTTTGTTTTGTAGTGGCCCTTGTTGAACCCACACTTCAACCCTATAAATCAACCCTATCCATTTATGAAGTCTTGACCACATCAGACCCTTTAGTATTTAATCACTAACCAGTTGGAAAGATCCCTTTTTGACATTGGTCAATGCTTTGCCCTTCACATTGCTGAATCTGTGTACGACACCCCTTGAGCAATTGGAAACGGTGTTCGACCACACACAATGTGTGTATCTCATGTGTTTCTATGAGACCTCCTCTTCAGACTTCCTGTTTTTCAGACAGATACAGTACGTTTAGAAAGGAAGAGTGAAATCTGATACTGTAGGAGTGAAGAACAGAATGAGGTCAATGTATAGCAACAAACGATAGTGAAATTAAGACACTGTAAATTTATTGTAGAGTGTTAATTCTTCCTGAGATCTCCACTAATTCTACCTGTGAAACAATGGCTGGGGATATATCAGTTGTTTTAGACTGTATTATTGATAAATTAAAACAATTTGTTAAAGAAAAAAAATGAGTTTTGCAATTAAATAACACAAATAAAGGAGCAGTGAGATGGAATAATGAAAATAATTGAAATAACAAATTAATTAAATTAAGTAACAGTTAATTAAAGAAAGAATCTTGCATTGTCTTCTAAGAATTTACACTTAAGCACCTGGATATTATATGGGAGGTTACATTGAAGAAACCTTTAAATTAGAGGCTACAATTAACTAATGCAAACTGAAACAAATTACATACTAACTATTCTTCCAGAATAGTTATTAATAGTTCCTTTAACAGTAATGAACAATATTCAGAGATCTTCCTTGCAATACGATGATAATGTTAAAATAAACATTACCACAATTATCTTATTAGCCTAATTTTAAATTGAAAAATTACAAATCATTCTCTATTATCTGCATGTATAATGAGAAAATGAAATATATCTTCATAAACTGGGAATTGAATTACTTGTGTTGGAGATAAAAAGTTACTCTTGGAGGTACTGTAATACTTTGTATGGACTCATTTCAATTGCCTAAAAGGACATTTCCCCTTTCCTGATGATCGAAGGATTTTTCTCTACCTTTTTCAGGGCTGATGTGTCGGGAAGGAAAAGATGGGTGATTATCCTCCCATCATCATTTTGGACAGATTCCAGGGACTTGCTATTCTGGTCTTGTTTGTCAGCTCTGTATGTGTAGATATCAACTTTAGACACACTTATTTATCTACTAGCTGTAGATTAAAAGCTGTATTTTGTACCTATTTCTTTATTTAGAATGCAGTATAAGTTGATTTCGGCCATTAAATCTGCACAATTAATCTACCAAACCAGTGCCCAAGGAAAACCCATGCAGGTCACAGGGACCAAGTTCAACCTCCTTGCAGTCACTGGTGGATTTGAACCCTGCAATAATGTTGTGCTAACCGCTACAAGATTTCTATGCCCTCAGTCTTCATTGATTGCTCATCTTTGCATTCCTCAATGCTTTGTGTTTTTCTGGCGAGGAAAATATATTTTGTTTATTGATCAGCCAGGTTGAAGAATCTAATGTTGAATATTATTTGAGTGGGGAGCCAGTGAGCTGGTCCACATGTTTGCCATATCAACATTTCAAGCGTGCAACTCAGTCCCTTGGTTATTTAAGGAATGAGCACAGAGGGAAAAGCAATTGCTGGAATTGCTACCGTAATCGCCTTGAACCCATGGAAACTTTGTTCTTCACATTAATTTTCCATTTAATCCATCAAGAAATAAGCAGTTTGGAGCACCATTTAATTATAAGGAATATACTTATTAACACAAATTTATGAATCAAGCGTGTTTTATTTAGTTTTCCCAATTTGTTGAAATGACAATATTCAATATGCTGATAATTAATTGAGCATGCATGAAGTCAATGCAGACATTTGAGGTGGTTGTCCAGATCAATGTGTTTATTCAAGGATATGATGGACTATTTAAAGTATAAGTGCATAGGAGGTATGATGGAATCAAATGTTTTTTCTGACAAATGTCACTACCACATATTGTAAATGTAATGTGGAATACAAGCCACATTGAAGATATATGGGGGCAAAGAAGTGCTTTTGTGCCTATTTCTCAGCACCTTCATTTCACGTCAGACAGACTATTTGCAGACTGCCTGGACTTCTCATATCTTTGCGGACGAAGATTTATGGAGGGGTATGTCTACGTCTGCTGCAGGCTCGTTGGTGACTGACAAGTCCGATGCGGGACAGGCAGGCACGGTTGCAGCGGTTGCAAGGGAAAATTGTGGGTTGGGGTCGGGTGTTGGGTTTTTCCTCCTTTGTCTTTTGTCAGTGAGGTGGGCTCTGCGGTCTTCTTCCAAGGAGGTTGCTGCCCGCCGAACTGTGAGGCGCCAAGATGCACGGTTGGAGGCGAGATCAGCCCACTGGCGGTGGTCAATGGGGCAGGCACCAAGAGATTTCTTTAAGCAGTCCTTGTACCTCTTCTTTGGTGCACCTCTGTCTCGGAGGCCAGGGGAGAGCTCGCCATAGAACACGATCTTGGGAAGGCGATGGGCCTCCATTCTGGAGACGTGACCCACCCAGCGCAGTTGGGTCTTCAGCAGCATGGATTTTATGCATCCCGTGGAATGCCGGTGGTCACTCCTAACTTTACATCCACGTGGTAATTGCGATCCAAGGTCTTTTCTACTGTGATCAATGAAACATTTGAAAAAAAAATCTATTTTTAAAATTAAAAAAACAATAAAAACATAAAGAGAAACAGATTTATTAAAAGCACAAATTAATGAAAAGCATTATTATTAGTTAATAATCAAGGAGAAAAAAAAAACTTTTTGAAACTAGATCGGAGATAGACCAACAAAATGCAGAACCATTTGGCCTGTTATACCTGTGTCAACTCGTGAACATAACGGTATGATTTATTACTACACTAAAGCAATCCATAACACTACAAATTTATCATCTTCAGCTTTACTTTTAATTGTATTTTTAATGCTCCTGTGGAATCTGATTCTACCACTCACCCAGCAAATATGTGTTCCAGATCTTATCATCCTTTTTCTGTGAACAATATTTCTTCTCATTGCCTCCAATTTTTCTGACCTTGAATTTGTTATCCATTGATACTGACCCATTAACTAAAGGAAATATACTAAAATGCACATCTTGTCCCAGACACACTCTCCTCACCCTCCTTCTATTGGGAAGATTAAACAGTGTGAAATCACTTCCTGCCAGATTCAAGGACAGTTTCCCTCCCACTACTTTTATACTACTGAATGAACTTCACGCTAGTAAAGTTTTTACTCTGTTTGAAATAATCCCTCACCATAATTCCAAGCTCTGTACTGTATTATTCTGCTGCACTTGCGTATGGATAGACTTGCTGGAACACATGCAAAACAAACCTTTCACTGTACCTCACACATGACGCCAAACATAAAGATGAAACTTGAACTTGCTTTTTCCACCTTGTCTTTTAAAAACCCATGTCATTTTGAATACCTTACTTTGCCCTCCCCTTAACTTTTTTTTGTAGTGTTTTATTTGTAATTTTAAATATATCGAACAATTAACAACCATACAAAATACAAAACATCGAGAAAAACCCATCCTTCCACCCCCTCCTCTCTGTAAGTCCAATTAAACAGGGAAAAAAAACAGAATAATATTGTAGCATCATGTCTCTATATGTTTTAATGTACACCCTTAACTTTTATTGCTCTCACAAATGCCAAGAATTTACCACACAGATGAGGAGATAAATTCTGTCCAATTTGTTAAACCGTGATGTTTCTCAATCCTTATATAATCTTAGTGAGCTTACTCAATTCTTTTCCCCCCCCCCCACCCTCCCATACATGAGCCTATACATAGGCTCATGGCATTGCATGTACTTTTAGAAACAGAGCATAAATGTTTAACGTAGGCTCCTATTTTGTATTCCATCTTGCTGTGTATGAGTGTCCCGTGCCCTCTCAGTGCCTGATCTGTTTGCCTGTTGCCTCAAATGTTTGTGAATGAATATATATTTATAGACTTATGCCTTTGCTCTTAAACCACAATTATCTTCATTATTTGTGGATATCATCTTTCCAAATGATAAGAGGGGTTTTGCAAAACTTACAGTTGCACTAATGCAAACTGAGTCAGTTAAAAAAAAAATATGAAATGGAATACCAGGAAGACAAAGATCATTCATAAACCATTTGAAATTCAGCTTCTTGGTTTATGACATAATTTAAAACCATCAGTAAAATTGCATTTCATTACCTATTCTCAACCATCCATTATTATATCTGATTTTAATTAGCCACTTGACAAGAATGATAAAAACTATAAAGAAATAGAGATTGCCTGACATTTGTGAAAAAGGAAGGTTTTATTTCAGCAATGATTAGAAATGTAATTTTTGTCTTAATTTAGAAACTAGTTGATGGCAAGTTTTCTGAATTGCTTCTCATAGAATGAACAGACTTATGGTTAGTTTGGCGAGTTAACCAAAACAAGAGCATTGGGTGTCATATGGGACCTCCTGGAATCAATAATATAAATTTGACTATACATATTGTTTTGGTTTATTTTCTTTAAATTTTGTGTCATATCATTTCTGTTTTTTACCCTAGAAGGAAATTGTATCTTTAATATTCCTTATGATCTGACAAACACTGCATTCTGATTGAAGTCTGATCTGATTCCTCTCACATCACAAAGTACACTTCATTCCGTTTGCACTATGAAGAAATGACTTGGGATTGTCAGTGCCAACGCAGTTTCAGCTTCGGCTCAGAGGTTAGATATTTCAAAGGCCTCGGCTGTTCAAAAATATACAACAGAGCTGTGCCAAAGAAGATTTTGTTCCAGTTGGAGCAAGGCAAAATAAAATAACTCACAGAAAGAATTCCACTTTGTGCATCTGGATCTCAGCAACGGCAATCAATATTGCATGAATCTGCCGAAAGTAATAATGTTCGAATCTCCCCAGTCAGAAACTTTGGTTGTTGTCAGCAACATAATCAATTTCTGATTGGTAAGAGATCTCCAGACTGTCTGATTGTAATTTGATGCTTCTGGCATAGAAATCAGTAATGGGATTTTTGTTCTTAAACCTGACACCTCAAGGCCTTATTCATGCTAATTAGGAAAAGAAATAATTTTCAAGTGAGTTTTAATGGCTCTTATTGAAAATCAGTGCATTGTGTGTTATGGAGGAGCTGGATGCCAAATCTACAGCCTATGGTGCCAATGGGAAGGACAGGGTGCATAGAGGACACTGCTGGGGTACTAAGTGGCTGACTCTCACGCACACAGCTTCCTGTAACTTGCTCCATGTTGTAAGGTGGACGAGATGGAGCAAATCTTCAATTTGAAGCCCAGCACAAGACATGGAGGGCCTAAGGCTAGAGTTTATATTAATTTTGCGCAGCTTGGAGAGTTAATCCAAGTGTTTTCTGGCTGCAGAACTTCTCTGGAGCACTTTCATTTCATAACTGTAGACCAGGTCTCTTTAAAAGCTCCTGCCTAACTGAGTGGATATGGCAGTCAGGATGAATAGATCACTGTGCAATTAATGTATCACCATACATGCCAAGTCAAAGTCATAAATCTCCAAAGTTCTAACAACTTGGAAGACAGGAAAAGGCTGGCACTCTTCTGTTGAAAAAATGAAATTTGAGAGGTTATCTGATTATGGTCTTGTATATGAAGAAAAGAAGAGCAGAAAGTATCTCTACTTGTGGGGAAATCCACAGTAGAAGGAATAAAAAGTTCACTGATCAATTCACTAGTTTGTGAATTCATGCAAAGATTACATTTTTGAGCTTAGTATTCCATGAATAGGTTGAGGCATATGGCGGAAATATATTATGAGGAGCTGGTTAATTACCTCTTTCGCACTGGAGTCTGATAGCCTCCATTGAACCTTTGTTGCATCCTGAATCTGACAAGATCTTGGACGACCATTTAATTAAAGTGCCTGAGGAATAAAAGGATGTGATGTTGAAGCCTGATGAAGTAAGGTTGTGTGGATACATGTGAAGCATAAATATTGATATATAGATTAAGCCAAATGACCCGTTCCTGTATTGTAAGTACTATGAAATACCATTCATGGTGTGGACGATATTTAAATTACAGTATTTATCATGTGAATTCACTTTCCTGCTGGGTCATTTCCCATTGAGGCATATTGCAGGGGAAGCATTATCTGTGTTTTATTGTTTTCAGAGTAGGTTACAGGGCTGATGTAGCAGACTTCCAGCAATACTCATTTGACATTCCATGTTTTATCCACTTATTAGATATGCCCATCATCAAAAAAAAAGAAGCTTTTTTTTTAAATGCTGAGATGTCTGAAGAGAAAGGTGTTTTCTGGATCTTGGTCAAATTGTATACAGGCCTGTGCAGAACAGAACGTTGTCTATAATTAGACAAAAATTGGCAACGTTTTGACTGCCACATGTGGAAAGGTCAGACGGATGGCATGCGTGAAAAGTGTAGCAGATGATGTCCTTATGGGGTTGAGGGTAATGTCAAAACTTGAGGCACAATAAAGAGAAGATTTTAATTTGCAACTAACCTGTGGTCTTAATGTAATATAAATTCTTCATTCAAGGTATAATATGAAAAAAAGACATCCTACTTATTCTCAAGTAAAAGCCAAGAAGATTTTGTTAATAAGCAAGAGTTACAGGCATTTACCAATTTATAATTTATACCAATTTATGGGCAAGGTTCCTGAAAAATGACAGGACAGAATAAACACACTTGCAAAGTGAATGAAATAAAGATATGTAACTGGACAGAATATCAGGCTATTGCAATCTCAGATCATATGTATTATAAAGGCCACTGGATTTCTTTTCAAAAATATCATGTGATACATTACCTCCCATCAAAAAGTTTATTTCGAATGACTATCAAATATTCATTGGGTGCCACATAATACAAAATTTTAAAGCATGATTATTTAATCCATTAGTGGAGTCCTTGGCCAATGGGCCTGTGCCATATAAATTAACTAACCTCTTCAAAACAAAATAAAATTCTTGTTTCTATGGAGCAATAGACTACTCTTCTAAATAAATGGTGAGTCATTCAGAATGTTTTGCAGCACACCTTCCTCATGTTAAACGTAATGAGAGTATAAAAATTCTAAAATAAGCAGGCAGCCTTGTGCTTTCATTACACAGATTTATTCAAGTCGTACATGTAACCCTGACAGAATAAATATTAATACTGTACTTACTGTTTGATCTTTAAATGACTAAAACCTATGGCTGTTCGTAATGCAGTATCACCTCCTCCCTGGCATAGTGTTAAGAACGGATATCTTTATGTGATGCAATGCAATATATGATTAAGCAGTTTGTATCAGAATATCTACGATTTATCTCGAATTAGGATGTGTGGACACTAAATGTTTTGATTTCATTATCTAGAGATGATATTTCCAGTGGATGTCAGGAAAATGAACAAAGGACACACTTAAGGTATCAGCAGATACTCCTTTGGGGAAATGTTTAAATGGCAGATCCTTCTGTTCTGCCAGATGAAGATTTTCTTCATGCTCCAAGTGATATATATTGATCAAATCATAACATATCTGACAAAAATAGACAGAATTATCTTTGAAGGTCAAAATATTACAGGGATGCATGCATGCATGTTTAAGAGGATATCTTACTTTAAAAAAAAATGTCTAAATAAAGGAATTGCATTGAAATGTTCCAAATATTTTGTGAGCCAGGGTGATCACATTTTGTTTGAGCAGAACTTAATTGTTCTAAAACGTATTCTAAATTACTTCTTTAAGAACTAATTTCAAGGAAAAGGTGAAGAATTGGTCTTCATGGCCATCAGCAGGTTTCTGCTGGCTGTAAATCTTAGTAATTTGGTGTGTTGGCATGACTGACAAAACCTTGCAAATTAAACTATTCATGAACCATCTGTTGCAATTTGAGCTCTCCCACAATACTTTTAACTTGTGCTTGCAGCACAGAAGATACTTTCTATGAGCCACATAAGTATATGATCTGAAAACTGCATTTATTTGCATGGTGAAAATGAAATAGGAAGTCCCAACGATCCAGCCAGTGGCATATGATCGATCCCGTGGAATCCTCTCCTGTTCACTTTGCATAACATTCACACGAAAGCAATAAATATTTGTGGTGATTCTACACAGACTCTCAGGTTACGTGCCACGTACTGACCACAGCACAAATTTTGGCAAGGAAATATACTTACTCATTATACAGAAGCCAATAAGACCACCAATGGATGTTTAAAAAAATGAAGATTTGATTAATCTGAATAAGGCTAATGAATCTTGCACTGTTAATACTTTGTAGTCGGATCATCAATAAGTGAGAATTTGAAAGGAACAATCTTTGGATAAGTGAGAAACCAAGTATTTGGTCAATTTATATCAGCAGTTCATTTGAAAGCACCTGGATATGAGATTTTCATTGAGTTCCATTTGATGGTCAGTTCATACCTATGCAATTGGTGACACACTTTCATTAATGGAGGACACAGATGATGAGGTGGTAATGCCATGATGCGGGCTTTAGAATCCATTATTATCAATGTGAAAGGAAGCACTTGGAAATTGGCGAAGAATTTAGGCTGAGATATGAAGAGTTGTCATGTATGGCAAATCTAGCAGAGTGTATTGAGGATTTATTTCATGAGGAAGAAGGGGAGAGTCAATGAAATCCTGATAAATTGGGAATGCGAAAGTAAGCCATCACTGTTGATTTCTACTGTT
This sequence comes from Narcine bancroftii, assembly GCF_036971445.1. Classification (NCBI taxonomy): domain Eukaryota; kingdom Metazoa; phylum Chordata; class Chondrichthyes; order Torpediniformes; family Narcinidae; genus Narcine; species Narcine bancroftii. The sequence continues at coordinate 15,160,059 of NC_091477.1, forward strand.
CCTGTGTTGCTGCTTTCAGGGATTTATGAATTTGCACCCCAAGATCCTCTGTACCATAATGCTCCTCAAGGTTCTGTCATTTACCACATCCTACCCTGTTACTCTTAACCTCCCAGAGGGCTACACCTCACATCTTGTTCTGATTAAACTTCATCTGTTATTTCCCCACCCCTATTACCAGCTAATCTAAATCCCTTAATGTCACTTCCTCGCTACCCCCAACTCCACCACATTTTTTTTTCTGTCATCTGAAAACGGTGAAGGTGATCTCATTAAATATTTAAGATTTCAGAGGATATGATAGTGAGACAAATTTTCCTCTGCCTACGGGATATACAATGGGCAGCAGGGATAGGAGTTGAGTTGGTTTCTCAGCTTTTTAAAACTGATGAGGAAAATGCTTTTAATTAGTAATCTTTAGAATGATCTACTCCAGAGGGCAATAGGCACTCAGTTATTGCGTATGTCATATATGTGGTACATTGAGAATGAAGGGATTTGGAGATCAATTGGGAAAGTGATATAGAAGTAAAATTCAGCCTTAATATTGAATGGGGCAGCAGACTGGAAGAGCCCCATGTCTACACTAGTTTATGTTCTGATGGTCTTGTTCTATTTTAATTGTTGCTTTGAAAATGCAGGAAATAAAGACCGAGACATGCCTTTTCAGGATTCACAAAACATTTAACAATCAGTAAATATTCTGAATAGTCACTCTCGTCTTGTTCAAAATGTAGTGGGTTGAAGGCAAATGACAAGGTCCCATGCACAGGAATGTTACAACAATCAGATAACCTTTTTGATTGAAGAATAACTGTTGGCAAGGGCCCGTGCAGCCATGCAGTTTAAAACCACTATTCCAGATTGCCAGCTACTCCTTCCTTTGGCTTGGCTTCGCGGACGAAGATTTATGGAGGGGTATGTCCATCTCTGCTGCAGGCTCGTTGGTGACTGACAAGTCCGATGCGGGGCAGGCAGGCACGGTTGCAGCGGTTGCAAGGGAAAATTGGTGGGTTGAGGTTGGGTGTTGGGTTTTTCCTCCTTTGTCTTTTGTCAGTGAGGTGGGCTCTGCGGTCTTCTTCAAAGGAGGTTGCTGCCCGCCGAACTGTGAGGTGCCAAGATGCACGGTTGGAGGCGAGATCAGCCCACTGGCAGTGGTCAATGTGGCAGGCACCAAGAGATTTCTTTAAGCAGTCCTTGTACCTCTTCTTTGGTGCACTTCTGTCTCGGTGGCCAGTGGAGAACTCGCCATAGAACACGATCTTGGGAAGGCGATGGTCCTCCATTCTGGAGATGTGACCCACCCAGCGCAGTTGGGTCTTCAGCAGCATGGATTTGATGCTTACGGATTCTGCCAGCTCGAGTACTTTGATGTTGGTGATGAAGTCATTCCAATGAATGTTGAGGATGGAGCGGAGACAGCGCTGATTGAAGCGTTCTAGGAGCCGTAGGTGATGCCAGTAGAGGACCCATGATTCGGAGCCGAACAGGAGCGTGGGTATGACAACGGCTCTGTACACGCTGATCATTGTGTGTTTCTTCAGGTGGTTGTTTTTCCAGACTCTTTTGTGTAGTCTTCCAAAGGAGCTATTTGCCTTGGCAAGTCTGTTGTCTATCTCTTTGTCGATCCTTGCATCAGATGAAATGGTGCAGCCGAGGTAGGTAAACTAGTTGACTGTTTTGAGTTCAGTGTGGCCGATGGGGATGTGGGGGGGGTTGGTGGTCATGGTGGGGAGCTGGCTGATGGAGGACCTCAGTTATCTTCAGGCTGACTTCCAGGCCAAACATTTTGGCAGTTTCCACAAAACAGGACGTCATGCGCTGGAGAGCTGGCTCTGAATGGGCAACTAAAGCGGCAACTTCTGCAGAGAGTAGTTCACGGACAAGTTGTTCTTGTGTCTTGATGTGAGCTTGCAGGCACCGCAGATTGAAGAGTCTGCCATACGTGCGGTACCGGATGTAAACACCGTCTTCATTGTTGAAGTCTTTATTGGCTTGTTTCAGCATCATGTTGAAGAAGATAGTAAAGAGGGTTGGTGCGAGGACGCAACCTTGCTTCACGTCGTTGTCAATGGAGAAGGGTTCGGAGAGCTCATTGCTGTATCTGACCCGACCTTGTTGGTTTTTGTGCAGTTGGATAACCATGTTGAGGAACTTGGGGGGGCATCCGAGGCGCTCTAGTATTTACCAAAGCCCTTTCCTGATCATGGTGAGGTTCAATGTTGGAAACTTGCCAGCTACTACTTTGATGTTAAAGGACAAGGTTATTTAATTCCAGATACAGTCAAAATCTGAAGAGGACATTTTTAAGTCTTTTTATGCTTTAATAACATACAGTAAAATCTCCATTTTTTTTGGAATTCAAGCAACCCAAGCAAAGGTCAAAAGATTGTGGAAAATAAATACGAAAAAAATACAAAAGTTTTAAATTGACACCACCGTGCGGTTACTTCACCAAACTCAAGCAAATGGGAAAATTCACTGGTCTGGCACCTACCAATCCTCATAGGTGCCAGATACTGGGGATTTTAATCCTACCTTTGTGCCATTTTTTGTGAGGTTGCTATTTCTTCATTTCAGACTGAGCATGTTGGGCTTCCCATGAGGTAGGACTTAGCCAAAAGGAGGCAGACCAGGTTGGTGTCTCTGCACTTCAGCTGGACCACACACAAATATGCACAGCAAAGTCTGAGGACTAAAATGTTGCCCTGTGGGCAAAGCCTTTTTAGAATTTCAGCACTTCTTAAGAGAACATGCAGCCCATTTTCACAGTATGCATTACTGTTCTGGAACTGTTAAAGGTCAGGACTGTCTTATCTTTGAGATTGGTAAGGCAGATGTGATGAAAGGCAAAACAGCTTGGCATGCTTGTATTTGCATATCTTAGGTGTGTTACTCACCAAAGTGACAAAAGTTGATTTGGTTCAAAATTCATAATTCTTGTATTTTTTATATTACTGGATCACTTTTGATTCTAATCCCTGTGCATGCTCATTTAGACCAGTTTTCCTTCTGTATGTGATATGTGGTGTGGAGCCAATGCTCACTACAAGCAGACATAATTTGGCATCAGCACGTCATTGGAGTTCCAGCAATCTAATCTTCGTTGGTAATGTCTAGATGACCATGTGCTGAACAGCAAGGATTGCCTTCCAGGACTGTTACAAGAATCATCAATAACTTTTGGATTAATTGCTTATTGACTTATTCTAACAGTTCCTGCAATTATGGACACAGTTTGTGCATTCTAGATTTGCTAAAGTTTACAGCAAGTGGCATTCTGAGGTTGCTGGATTATTCTCCACTTAATTTGAATACTGATGTACAGACCAGTTCTTGGCTAATATAGGTGCATTAATTAGTATTCCCCTTGTGATGCAGCATGGGAGAAGGAATCAAGGGCACAGAGAACAGGACAATTTGCCAGAAGAGGGAACAGAGGGAGTAAGAGAGCAGCTGCCAGTAGGAGGCTTCATCAGCTAAAGATGTTCCAGAAGTTTTGTGACCTGACCTTCAAGAAGGGATATTCTGTGCAATATTGTGCTTCAACAAGGTGTCCTTACCAAAACCCATTTGTTGCTACAGCTACAATTCATCTTTCCTTTAAAAGGCTGGCAATAAATAGTACAAGTTAATTGCTAACAATTTTGGGCATACACAATGCAGCACAATTATCACAGATTGCACAAAGCAATTATGTTAATTAAAGGGTTAATTAAAGTCTATGGTGTCTGAGACAGAGTTGATTGATGTTTGTTAATTCTACTTCACAATATCCATGCCCATTTTAGGGAACTTCCAAATTTATTCACCTTTCAAATGACAACACTCCATCCAGACAAGATCATACAAAGTGCAGAAGATTGGAGAAATGACATAAGGATACGAAAAGTGGGTCTTGTATATGATAATGAAGGAATGCGAAAAAGAAGCATTGGAAAGCCACTATCTGGCAAAGCTTCAACAACAACAAGTGGTCTCTGTGTGACAAAGATCTTTAGTGTGGTAGAATTAGTCTCCCCACAATCTGCTTTTCATTGTAACTGAATAAATCGAGCAATGCATGTTAATAACATAACATAACATAACAATTACAGCACGGAAACAGGCCATTAGGCCCTTCTAGTCCGCACCGAACCAAACACCCCTTTCTAGTCCCACCTCCCTGCACAATGCCCATAACCCTCCATCTTCTTCTCATCCATATACCTGTCCAACCTTTTCTTAAATAATACAATTGACTCCGCCGCCACTATTTCTCCCGGAAGATCATTCCACACAGCTACCACTCTCTGAGTAAAGAAGTTCCCCCTCATGTTACCTCTAAACCTCTGCCCCTTAATTCTTAACTCATGTCCTCTTGTTTTAAACTTTCCTCCTCTTAACGGAAATAGTCTATCCACATCCATTCTGTCTATCCCTTTCATAATCTTAAATACTTCTATCAAATCCCCTCTCAACCTTCTACGCTCCAAAGAATAAAGACCCAATCTGTCCAATCTCTCCCCATACTCCAGATGCTTAAACCCAGGCAACATTCTGGTCAACCTTCTCTGCACTCTCTCCACTCTGTTTATATCCTTCCTATAATTAGGTGACCAGAACTGCACACAGCCTGAAGTCACAGCCAGCCTATATGTTGTCAATCTACCACCATTAAAATACAAAGTTAATCTGCAAAGTTTAAGGTGATGAGAACTTTCAAATAATAATAGATTAGATTTGATGTGTGGTGAAAATTGATCTAGATAAACATTTTGACAAGATTGCAAGATAAAATTGGCAAAAAAAACATGTTAATTTGTGTCTGAAACATTGGTTCCCATCAACTATGTGCTGTCCTCCCCCCATCACAACCCAAGTTTTTCTTCCTTTGGCTGTGAAAAAGAATACAAGTGCCTTTGAGGATAGTCAGTGGTTCTTCATGTTGTGTTTCATAATTAAGGGAACTAAGTATTGCCAACAATCTGACACTGTCACTGAATTGACAAGGGCACATCTGTAGTTCTCAAAGGGCACATCTGTAGTTCTCAAAGATGTGCATTGCTAAAGAAACCTATTAGCCACATTAGGTCACAGAGGACAATACAGTCACACAACACATCCAAGCGAGTACTGCACAAGACTGATGGTTCTGCAAATAATTGTTTATCACAGGTTTTAATGTCTTGGTATTTTTTTTATATGAGATCTTATGATCTCAATGCTGTCTGTCCCTTTAATGAGACCACTTGTCTCTGTAATCCATTAGGACTGTTAATGATGACTGTCAGTAACAGGATTAGTTAGTCAGTACCAACCAACTGAGGATGAAATGAATCTTGAACTGAAGAGCAATAAAGAAAGAGCTACAGCGCAAACTGGTTTTAAACCTCCCCCCCCCCCCCCCAATTTTCTATTTAACTGAAGTTAACAAAGAACCACCTATTCAATTGGTGAACCATCTAATTGCCCAACACTCATGCCTCATTTCTGGAACATTTAGTTTGTTACTCATTGGTGCTGGTATACCTGAAAATGCGGATGAATGAGCACAAATCCATCTATTCATTATAATTGTTTCACAATAAGGTTTTCAGGTTGATAATGTGGATTTATTTAATAATCAAACAATTTCTTGAAAAATGTTTTCTTCCCCTAAATAATTGTTCTTTCAAGTGTCGACAACTTTTTCTACATGCACGCTCCAGATTGCAGCAATGATCTTTACTTTTGGGGAGTACAATTTTCTCTTCAAAAAATAATTTCTTCTGTGTCTTCTGAATGGAATATGACATTTCAATTTATATATTGTAATAGTTTAAATTTTGGTTGAGGTGGAATGATTGTGTGTTGCTGTGTAAAGATTTTCTTACTCACTGGTGATTATACTAAATCAGGTCAGATTCTAGCATTGTAAAAGTGAGTGTTATGCAGATGACATGTTTACTATAATTCCACCATGTCTGTGGCAACAAATATATTTTTTACACAGCCGCTGCCTTCTAGGAAATTATTGCCATTTTCATGGAATGCATGCCGTGTAAAAAGGTCAGAACAGGAATGAGGTGCCATTCCTGCTCCGATATTTTATCTCCTAGACCCCTAGTAAATTTCCTGGAATGCCTGCAAGTTAACTGATATCAAGTCTCTGGGAGAGGATGGGTTTCCACTTGAGTTCTATAAGGAATTCAAGGATCTGTTGATAAATCTCTGCATTGAGGTGATGGATCAGGCAATAGAGACTCATAGACTCCCAGAATCCTTTTTGACAGCAATCATTACGACAATTTTGTAAAAGATAAGGACCCATTAAAGCCGTCTTCTTACAGGCCTATTTCGTTTTTAAATACCGATTATAAGATAATAACTAAAGCCCTGGTAAACGGATTGGCGAAGCATTTTTCAGAACTAATCGTACAAAGACAAAGCGGGCTTTCTACAAAAAAGGCTGGCAGCTGACAACTTGGGCCAACTGATAATTATAATACATTTGGTGCAAGCCAGAAATGAAGGCGGCCTCACCATGGCTCTCGATGCAGAAAAGGCATTGGACAGATTAGTGTGGGATTTTTTAATTTAATGTCCTGGAGAAAATAGGGCTAGGGCCAACTTTCATTAATTGGATAAGGGCGCTGTATTACACACCCAAGGCAAAAGTTGTGAGCAATGGGCAAATTTCTTCAGCCTTCCCACTCACAAGGTCAGGCAGACAGGGAAGCTCACTATCTCCAGCCCTGTTTGTATATGCCATGGAATCATTGGCTGAGGCCATTAGTCAGGACCCAGATGTTAAGGGGGTCAGAGGGGTCCAGAAAGAACATCAAATCAGTTTATTTGCTGATGACGTATTTGGCAGACTCAATAAACGTTGCCCAAGCTGCGCTCTACTCTGGAAGATGATAGGGAGGTTTCCAGGTATAAGATTAATTGGGATAAGAGTGAGATCATGCCATTTACGGAAGGAGATTATAGTCAATGTCAGGAAAAATGATTACCTAAAGTGGCCACAAAATGGAATCAAGTACCTGGGAATCAAATCTCAACAATTTGTACAAATTAAATTATATCCCCTTCACCATATAACCATTTACAGAGCAGAAACAGACCATGTTGGCCTTTCGAGTCCGCACCGGTTCACTAGAACAGCTCCACTAGCTCAAACCTCCCGCTCTCTGCCAATAACCCAGAAGAGAAAAAAAAATGTAAAACATAAAGATCAATGAACCTATTCACAGTTTTCTAGGTTGTGCAAAAAAAAAGGGCGGTGTCCATTGTGCAGACAAATCTTTGGTGGCCCTGAATTAGTGTTATGAGGCCAAAAGTCTGATCACCCATGGTTATATTGAAGGAACAGCAGTCACAAATGACCTGATTAACTTGCACTCATTTATTTGCTGGAAAAACTCAAGGACGATCTAAACAGATGGATGTCACTGCCCATAACCTGCTGGGCAGGGTCAACTGTGTGAAAATGAATGTGCTACTAAGACCTTGCCAATGACGTTACACAGGCGTTTCTTTCAGGCTCTGCTCTCACAGAAAAGAACAGTCTTATGGAAATTTCTTATGGAACAGGAAAGTAGCCAGGGACTCTATGGCAAAATTGACTATAGTCTGGGCAGATTACGGATGCCAGACTTTAAAAAATATTATTGGGCAGCCCAGTTGAGGTATTTCTCCTCACTCTTTTAGCAGGGGAGGGGGAAGAGTTACCATCCTGGGTACAAATTGGTCTGCACTTGGTAGGCAAGGGGGTAGCAAAGGACTTTATTTACAAATGAGATGCAAATTTGCAATCTGGAGTAACATTAATCAGTACTTAGGAATAAAATTGGGGCCGTCTCCAAAAACACCTCCTGACTTCAAATCAGCTAATCCCTTTGACAGTGGGTAACAAGACCCTAGACACCAGGCGCTGGAATGGTGTCCGGTGCATAGAGGACTGTTACAAACAGAGGCAATTAATGTTATTTGAGCAGCTTAGACAGAAATATGATTTGTCAAATAAGACATTTCACTGCTACCTTTAGATAAGATCTTTTCTGCAGAGCAAATAGGATCCAACTATGACCCTACCAAAGTACAGTGACATAGATACCATGATTCAAAGGGGGAACCACACGGAAATTTATTTTGGCAATGTATTTCCTGCTCCAAGCAGAAGGACCTAAATGAGGTCTCCATAAACGAGGTGGGAGTTGAATCTGGGAATAATGATTGATGAGAGGTGCTGGTCTGACCAGCCTGACTGTGGTAATCAATGTGAGGTATCTGACACCGCAAAAGATCAACAGGTCAAAGCCTGAACTGTTGGATCATTGCTTTATGTGTGGCATTGAGATAGGAACCTTTGTGCATGTGACCTGGACATGTATCAAGGTGGGGTCCTTCTCAACAGAATTAGGCAAAGTCCTATGGAAAATTAGAGGTAAAGAATTTCCACAGGATCCTGAGTTGTTCCTGCTGGGTAATATCATGGACATAAGACTTAAAATTAAGCTGTCCATGTTCCAAATTCAATCTGTAATGATTGCATTGGTGGTGGGCAGGAAGTGCATAGCAGTTACCTGGAAATCCAACTCTTGCCTGAGTATTGCACAAAGGAGCAGGGAGACGCAAGCCTCTGTTGCCCTGGAGAAAATTACCTATAACTGAAAACGGTAACCATTTAGAGGAAGATACGGCACCTTTCAAAAAACATTGGAAGCCGTATCTGAGACATATTCTCACAGATAAGAACATTCTTATGGAAATTTCTTATGGAACAGGAAAGTAGCCAGGGACTCTATGGCAAAAAAAAATATTTTTCAGGGCTGTGAAAAAAGATAACTTTGCCTTGAGGCCTGGCTCGCCCCAATTCCTCCCCGATTCCTCCCCAATCTTTGGAGGGGAGGGTGGGAATGGGGCGGGGGGGGGCTCGGCCTTAGTCCAACCAGGAAAAGTCAGGAAAACAAAGTAAAATCAGCCCAAACTCTGGCCGCTGGGCCAGGTCAAATCCATAACTCCGTCATATGATTTACTCCTGTGTTTTGAACGTTTTAATGTCTTAAGTGTTTTCTTTTCTTCTTTGGTTGTATCAGTATTAAGTGTTTGATGTTGAGGGAATGGGGTGGGGGGCGGAGGGAGAAAGGGGAAGGCTTGGACTCGATGGAATTCTCATAGACAGAATTAGGATAAGTTGTAATTGACAAATTTATAAAAACTTTTGGTGACGTGTGTAAACTGTTGAGTTCAATTTTGAAAACTATAAATAAAATATTAAAAAAAGAATGTCCAATATTCTTAATGCCATGCCTGCTCATCTTTCAAAATATGAATCTGATTTTGAAACACGAAAACAAGATTTTATTTGTACTTCACTTTTTTTTAATGGAAATTTGCACTATAAATATATTTCAATGAGGATAAAATAATTTCCATCATGGGTTCTGGGAGAGACAGCTCATTATCTTTATATTTAATTTTTGGTGTATCTGTTAAGTATGTAATTATTTTAAAGTGATTGGATTTGTCCCTTAACTAAAATTAAGAGAATCAGGTCATTGAAATGATTAGTATTGATCATCAGTCAGTTGAATAAACTTAGTCTGAATTAAATTGAACAAAACATTAGTTGACTGGATGTTACTTGTTGAACTTTATAGATTCCTTTCAGCATTAAACTGTCACAGAAAGAAATGATTCAAAGTAAAACAAGTTCAGTTAATTGTTCAGGAGCTACTCTTATCTTGCCTTATGTCAGATCAAAAGGAAGAGATGCAAGGAAGCAGGATGATGTTCCATGTTTCTGCTGTTTGCATGTTCACTCTTATGTTAGCAAATTAAGGAGCTGATTGCATGTGGTTTCTGTTAGATTTTTTTTTGTACCCAGTGTCATCAAAAATTGTTCAGAGAATGGGTAAAAACACCTTTGAATGAGATCATATGCATCCAGATAGAGTGCTGTAATCTCATCCAATCGACTCTCTTGTAATTTCAGCTCTGAATGAATGCAAGCTGGTAATTCCAGTCTGAGCTAATGGTCAATGGTGCTTTCTATCAGTCAGAGAGATTAGAAGAAACAGTAATGGTAACTATTTCTTAAGCTTACCCCATGGATGCCGTTTTCTCACAAAGAGACAAAAGTCTTACACATTGTGCACAAATTTGAGTTCGTGAAAAATACATGTCGATCAATGGAAACTGAGGTAAAATGAGGTAAAAAAGGATCAGGAAATAATCTTTAATGTAGCAGTTAACACAACGTTATTAGAGCGCCGGTGACCTTGGTTCAAATCCAGCACAGTTTGTACATTCTCCCTGTGTTTGCCTGGGTTTCTTTCAGATGCTCCAGTTTCCTCCCACCCTTCAAAACCTACAGGGGCTGTAGGTTAATTGGGTGGCACAGGCTCATGGGCTGGAAGGCCTGTTACTTTGTAAGCCTAAATTTAAAAAAAGCAATTATGGCACTAGACAGACCCATTGTTTTTTGAAATGTCCTTCATGAGGATTGTTAACTCCAGGGGGTTCTTGACTCAGCCTGAAACATCGCAGGCACCAGACTTCACTCCATCGAGGACATCTACATGAGGCAGTGCCTTAGAAAAGCAGCCTCTGTCCTCAAAGTCTCCCACACCCCAGGCCTTGCCCTCTTCACTTTGCTACCATCAGAGAAAAGGTATAGGAGCCTAAAGAGGAGCATTCAGTGGCATAATTCTTCCCCATTGCCATCAGATTCCTGAATAATCAATGAACCAAAGACTTGCCTTACTTTTCGTAACTATTATTGTAATTTTTTATATATAAATATATATATATATATATATAGTAATGTCATAATATGAATGTTTGCACTGTGACGCTGCCACAAAACACCAAATTTCATGATTTATTCATGACAATAAATTCTGATTCTGATCAGTTCCATGGTCATATGGTACCAGGTGAAAACTGATGGTTTGGAGGGATCATGTGGGTTGGATGTGTGTGGAAACTGGAGCCTGACGTAAATACTGCATTCATGTTTAATGGTACTAAAATACTGTACATAGGTGGGTAAAAGTTGATTTTTTTTTTAGACAGTTTTTTTAACATTCTATTTATGGGGTTGACTGTTATATGGATACTATTTATTACCAAGTAAGTACCTATGTTGTTTGAGACTTTGTAAGTTATGATGAGCAGACAGGCGGCCAGGACTGGTGCCAACGTCAGTCGAGGCATCAGTAGTTCCAATGAATGGATGGGTGGTCAGGACTGGTTTTGACTGCGGGAAGCACATACATCATTCAAAGCATTGGGAGTTCTGATGAGTGGGTGGGCGGGACAAAAGTGGGTGGGAAGTCCATGATGGAGTCATTGGGAGGTCTGATGGGTGGAAGGCCGAGGCCTAAGTGAGAGTCTGTGCTCTAGGCTTCAGGAACTCTGATATGCAGGCAGATGGAGTCACGCTTAATAATCAATGAATTCACAAACAAGGTATTGGGAGCTCTGATGGGCAGGCCAAAAATAGGGGGGCATTAACCTTTACATGGAAAATGCCAGATTTGTGGACCAAAAATAGGGTGGGGGGGGTGGTGTTTGTTGAATTTTACATGGTATTGACTATTACATGAGTGAAAAACAGTAGGTACTTTCATATCTCTGCATTTTATGAGCTTACATGATCTATAAAATACACCCACTATAAAAGATAAACCATTCTGTTGACTGGTAATGGCAATAGAAATAGTGTCTGGTTATTAATTGGCTTGCAAATCTTTCCACTGCTCATGCCTATTCTCCAAGAGAGCAGAGTGATGGGAATAAAATGATGACCAGAAGTTTCTGCATCATGGAACAAAAAAATAGAAAATGCTGGAAACGCACTGCAGATTTGGTAATATCAGTGGGAAGAGGAGCAGAGAAAGTTCTGGGCCAAATATATCTGATCACACTGAGGAAATAAGACAATAAGTTAATTTTAGGTTGCAGGGAGGAGAATGCCAATGGGACAAAGGGAACATCACTGAAAAGGTGAGGCAGAGGTGATTTAGTATGTTTTGACCTGCCAGATTAGTAGATTAATAGAACAGTTAAAGAGAGAGAGGAAAAAGTAGAGATATGTTAAGGCCTGAAATATTGGACATAGCTGTTGCTGAACTCCAAACCAAAAAGGGTGTGCCTCAAATGCCCAGAACATTAGGGAGTGTACTTGGAAAGAGAAAATGTGTTAAGATTACATATAAATAATCTTGCATCAGAACTGGACAAATGAGTGCAGTGAGAAGATCAGGAGGCATTATTTGGATTTATATTGGGCTTTATTTTTACAATGTATCAAACCTTGGACAAGTTGGTGAAAGAGGGACTGAGGTGGAGAATGAAAGAAATGGGCAACTGGAAGCTTAAATTCATTCTTGTGGACTGAACATAAGTGTTTGCATAATACCTTGTTACTCCCGGCTGTGCAACGTAACATGCCTTCTGACTTTGTGTCATCTGTAACTATATTTCTTCATACAAGTTACTGATGCAAAGGATAATAAACTGAGGCTCAAAAATATAATCTTCTGGAATTTAACAGAAGAGGTTTATTCTATGTTGCAAATGTGAAAGTCCCAAAGATCTAACAAAGGCATATTGAATTGCACAGCCAAAATTCTGTTCCATTAAAGCAAGCATGAATGTAGCATGCAAAAAAAAAAACCCCTTACATCACCAATGATTTCATTCCTTTTCTGGACATTCTATTTTCCAAATAATTCATGGATTTGCATCTCTTTTTTCCCCTCAGTCCTGCCCCTTTCATTTTTACTGATAATTGCTGATCAAATGCATTGTGGAATATCCACCAATACCATAAAAGTTCCATTGTCATTCAGAGCAATGTCTTACTTAAAGTCCAATCAAGTTTGTCTGCCATCTTTGATCCTTTAAAATTACTTCTGCCTTTGATTAGGTCAAACTTGTCTAACTACCCTATCTGTCTGTTCCACTTGATGGATTACAGTAACATCCACATGATGCAATTGATTGACCTGTGTATAAGTATAAATGTTCAGGATTCTTAAATTGAGTACAAGTGCCCATGTTAGGTATAAAATGTGTAATCTGTTTAATATATTCCCTCTTGGAAGGTTAGTTTATAGTCTTATGCTGTTTGGGCACTGATATTTCTATGTCCATCTGTTTTTTTATCCACTTAATAGTTTTAAAGTAGAGTGAAAGAATTTCAGGGAGGATAGATACATTCCTTTTAGTCCAGCATGTTATCTGAAAGGATGGCAAAGATGGGGTGGAGTGGGGGGTGGGGGGTAACTCTTGTCAGATTTCTAAAAAAAACCAAGTCCATGAGGAGCCATTGCCTTCATAGAAGAGCAGGAGCTGGACAGTGAGAAGTGCTTTCACCCGCTGAATTATGTTTTACAATAAAAAGGTACTATTTATTTATCTATGACTTTAAAAAATGCATTCTATTTTAAACAACGTCATTGTCAATGTTTTGTTTCAAAGCTCGGATTAAAATCATACGACAATGTGGTGATTGTAATCAAACAGTTTGTTAACCCAAGCTGTTCAGCAAAATCTTTCTCGAATTCCCAGTTTGAAATAAACCTTTTTGGTTTAAATTATGTTACCCTCATTCGATGCACAAGATCTCAAGCACAAATGATCCAATTGAATCTGTAAAATGAGGCAGAAATATATTTAAAGTAATACTATGGTGTTTGCACACTGGGTCAGACTTGTGAGGTGTTGTGGGACTTGGGCAGTTCGTTTGAAGAACCTCAGGGCGAGTTAGCAACTGCTGTGTTTGCTGGTGAGATCTTTGGAACTTCAAGTGACCCCAGAGCAGCTATTGAACAACTGGCTACGAAAATGTAAACCAAATGCAGGGAAGGGGAGGGGCTATGGGGTGGGTTTATAACAATATTCAATGTGCTGCACACCATCCATGAAAAGAGCTGGCCAGATTAATGCGAGTGCCACAAGAGGTCCCAGGCCACCATGAGGTGATGTCTCATCAGGGGGTCATAGTCATAGCAGGAATCTCTGTGTGGATTTGCTCAGCAAAGCTGCAGAGAGCAGATGCTGATGTCCATCTATCTATGATCAAACAAGCCAATGCAAAATTAAACATGGAAACTGCAAAATTATTAAAGTACCTTATAAAAATGAGAGCCATTCAGTGCCAAGGATATAAAATTTCAATGTAGCTTTGAACTGTGAATATTAACTTTTTACATTTTCCAACACTGGTGTATTTTTTTAGTTGACTGTAGGAAAATCTTGTCAGGACTGTGATTTTACCACATATTCTAAATTATTTATACATGTTTTATAGCAACATGACCCATCATAAAATGCCAGCAAAATAAATGTTGCTGGAACAAGATAAATGCAAATTAAAACAGTAAAAATGTCATATTTTATGAATGATGCTTTCATGATATTTTACATTTTCTGAATGTGAAACTCTTTTTGTGAAGTGTAGATTTAGCAGATTGTGGTAAAATAGTTTTTATTTTAATACTTGTGAAAAACAAAGAACGTCCAAAACTAAAACAAAATCAGCATCTACTGCTGTGATCAATATTGGACTCCAGAACCTGGAAGAAAGGATGCAGTAATTTTCCATCTTATCCACCGAGACTATCAATCATTGATCACTCACTCGTGCTACAAAGCTGCTGGGAATTGGATATCCTGGTGAAGTTGGAGGCATCCAGATTCTTGAGCAAATGGAAGCATTCTGAATCCAATAAAGCCAAGGAATCAAATACACAGAACCCTAGAGATTATTGACTGGGGGTAGTTTGGGGGTTTTGAGCCATTTAAACTTATTTTGGCTTTTCAGCAATTTTTAAATGATCAGAATTTGTGCTTGATAAAAAAAAATGGGATTTATTTATTTCTAACAATGGATGCTTGAAAACTGAGTTGGTCAAATGCATGATTCAAATAAAAATCATTGAGATAAAGCAGTCAGAAGGTGACAAAAATTTTAAGTTTTTAATTTTGACATACAGCACAGTAGCAAGGCCCTTTCGACCCATGAGCCAATGCCGCCCAATTACAGCCAATTGACTTACTCCTTGGGTACGATATGAATGGTGGGAGGAAACTGGAGCCCCCAGAGGAAACTCATGCAGACACAGGGAGAAGGTACAAACTCCTTACAGAGAGCGCCGGATTCAATCCCCAGTTGCTGGCGCTGTAACAGCGTTGCTCTATCCATTATGCTAACCGTGTTTTGTTTTTAATTGGGGCTAGGACAATGAAGTGCTACTGTAATTCTCAAAGGATCATCTGTAAAGCATTGGAGGACTTGAGCATATTTCAGAATATATTTACCAACTAGCTCTCAGGGAATTACAGCAGATCCAACTCCAGACCATCCAGTTTTGTTTAAAACAGCTCAGAAGTTGTTGCAAACATAGATATTTGGGCACATTTAACCCACACATCCCATTTAGCATTTTTATTTTGTGAAACAGCACACATAATATTTTTGTCTGCTCAGTTGCTGAATCCATCTCTGGATCCACTTTAACTTGATTCAATTAACTGACACACTTTGGACATGCAAAGACCATGATAAACTTATTAGAGAATTAATATTTTATAATGTATTATCACATTGAGTAACTATGACAACTAAAGCAGTGTACACTTGCATCTTTACATGACAATAATTTGTAAGTCCTTTGCTGTTTTGATTTTGTAGGTGTATTTAATGGTTCAACTTTCTGTGAAGCTGCAGTGGTAATTGGTCAGAGGAATGAAGGGCGATTTTGGGATAAAGGGGAGAAGATAAAAGTGGAGACAGCCTCAAGGTAAATTGTACTCCAGCCTTGCATCTCATTGAGATGGCCAGTGAGTTCAGAGGAGAAAATAGTGATAAAAGTGATTCTCAAACACCAAGCTACGAAAGAGTTTCTCCCCACAGCCAGTGAGAATGGTGAATGACTATAGGAACTGCTCGCAGTAACCATCCAAGATTCTAATATTTACTAAACAATATTTATTTATTGATGCTTCATATGTATGCAGATTTGTCCTGTGAATGTATAGTCTAACTGAATATTTTGGAGTATTTGAATATTGGGAAGAAGGAAGTGTTGGAGATCTTGAAATGTATAAAACTGGATAAATCTCTGGGCTTGAGATTCCTGTGTTGTTTTGGAAAAGAAAGGAGGAGATCACTGGCAGAATTCTTTTGTAACTTCGTCAACTATGTACCAAAAGACTGAAAGATAGCTAATGCTGTGCCCTTCTTTAAGAAGGGCAGCAAGGACAGGCCAGTAAATGACAGGACAGTGAGTGTGGGAAGTTACTGGAAGAAATGCTGAGGAGCAAGATTTATTTGCATTTGGTAAGTCAGACTGATTCAAAACTGTCAGCATGACTTTGTGCATGGGAAATAATGTCGTATTTATTTGACTGAATCTTTGAAGAGGTGATCAAGAGTATTGGCGAGGACAGGTGACCAATGTTGTCCACATGGATTTCAGCAAGGCCTCTGGCAAGGATCTCCATGTTAGGCTGGTCCGGAAGGTTAGAGCATATAGAATCTTGTGTAACCCAACTAACTGCATGCAAAATTAGCCTGGTGCTGAAAGGCAGAGGGTTGTAGTGGAGGGATGTTTGTCAGATTGGAGGCCTGTGACTGCTGCAGGGATTGGTTCTGCCCTCTTTTGTTTATTTATTCATCTCTGTCACACGTTTGGAAGAAAATTTCAATGACATAACTAGTGAATGTTCACAGCCCAACAAGATTGGTTGTATAGTGACATTGAAGAAGGTTCTTTAAGGTTGCAACAGGGGAATTGGACCGAGGAGCGGCAGATGAAATTAACTCAGATAATTGCAAAGTGATGCATTTTGGGAAGGTAAAGCAGGGAAAGACATATACTGTGAAAGCTGGTACTTCGGGAAGTGTCACTGAACAGAGAGAACTCAGGGTATATGTACATAGTTCGTGTATAAATAATTCATAGCATATGCACAGGTAACACAATGGGAATGAAGAGGCTTGGAATGCTTGTCCTCATCAGCTGAGGCATTGTACAAAAGTTGGACATCATTATTACAGATGTATGTTTATTGCATTGGAAATCTAAAGGTATAAAAAACTTGGGGGATTATTTTAAAGAAGGTAAATTTTTATCCTTTAATCAAATGAGGGAAGATTTTGGTATTAATGAGAATTCTTTATTCGTTAATTATCAACTTTGATCCTTAGTAAAACAAATATTTGGTAGAGATATGATTTTACCTAAATTGACTAAATTTGAATCTTTTCTTGTGACTGTACCAAAGAAAGGATATATTTCATTGATGTACCAAATATTACAGGAAAGTATGGAAAAAAAAAGGGATGGGATAGATCTAAGATTAAATGGGAAAAGGATATTAATCTTACTTTTTCCGAGGATGACTGGTTAGATATCTGTCATGATAGTGCTACTAGATCGATAAATGTTCGTTATGCAATGGTTAATTACAATTTTTTACATTAATTGTATTTAACACCTGAAAAGTTTTTAAAAATATGGTTTTAGTGAATCAGACTCTCGTTTTAGATATGGTAATTCGGTTGGAACTTTTTTTCATGCTGTTTGGTTATGTGTACATACACGAACTTTTTGGAAAGCAATTCAATTGTTTTTGGAATATTTGTATAAGATCAAAATACTTCTAGACCCGACAATATTTTAGTTGGGTGAGTTGAAGCCTTTGAAAGATTTGGGATTAGACAAATTTCAGATTGCTTTTGTATATTTAGCTTTATCTGTAGCAAAAAAAAATGTATAGCAAGTACATGGAAGAATGCTAATGTGGCATAATGAGATGAAAACTTGTTTGGTAATGGAAAAAATCATGTATGTTTTACATGATAATTATTCTTTTTTCTTAATAAGTGGTCTTGATATTCAGAATATTTACATTTAAATTTACCTTAATTAAATTTTAGTAAATATATTTCAGGTTTTTTTTTTTCTCTTTGGTTCTCCTAAAGAGAGCTGGCTGAGAGGGGGATGGGTTTTTTCTCTCTTTTTTATATATAATTTTTTTTATTGTTCATAATATGTACTTTTTTTACTGTATGTAATAACCTTGTTGAATGAATAAATAAAGTTATTTTAAAAAATCATTATTACAGATGTTCAAAAATGGATAAGCTGCACTTGATGTATTGGGTACAGTTCTGGTTGCTACACTCTAGGAAAGATGTGATTAAAATGGAAAGAATGCAGAAAAGATTCACAAAGATGTTGCCAGGATTAAAGGGGTTGAGTTATAAAAAACTAAAGGACAGGTGAGAACTGTTTTTCCTGGAGAAAATGAGACTGAGATGTGACGTGATAGAGATTTATAAAATTCTGAGAGGATACATAAGATAAAGAGCCAGAATCTGTTTTGTATAGTCAGGGTACAAAAAAGAAAATAAATAACAGATGAAGAAAGGCGAGGGGACAGACAAGCTTCAAAAATTATACCTGTATATTTTACTGAAATATCAAATTTAAAGAGTTGCTGTTTGGGCTATTATTGGGAGAGAAAGACGCTCACCACTCAAACCAATGGTTGAGAGGCTTGTCATTAATGCTATGCTGACAGCAACACAGTATTAACATGGCTTGACATCATTTGCTGGGAGGGAGGTTGGGATTGAGAAATTAAGCTATCTGCTACAGCAATACTTCCTTCAAATAAAATACTCATTCTCATATTCTGTGCATTCCTTGTGAGTCATGTTGTAAGGTTATAACCGAGTTTCTTATAAGACTGCAATCTGGTTGTCCTCTACCTTGGCAACACAGTTGACATTGCAATGCTTGATCTTATAATGAGATGGTGCAGTGTCTTTCCTGCAGGAGGCTGACATTCAGTAAAAGGCCTATGAGCAGTATTTTCTCAAGGCTTCCTCTGCTAATTTGGAACAGGAAAGGTGTTCCCTAGACACTGTTTTTCCTTTTAAAATAGCTAAAAATCAATTTAATTATCTTGATGTCACTATTAGTAAAAATTAGAATAATCTGTTTAAAGAGAATTTTGTTTAGAAGTCCTTAGCTCAATGGTCTCCTCTTTCAATGTCCTTAATTGGGCAAATTAATGCTGTCAAGATAAGCATTTTACTGAAGTTTTTACATATCTTCCAAGCTGTTCCTGTTTTTGTTCTAAAAACTTTTTTTGATTTGCTTGACTTAATCATTCTTCCTCATATATTTGGTAAAATAAGCATCTTCATCTTAGTAAAGTTTTCCTTCAAAATCTTAAAAAGAAAGGTAGTTTGGCACTATCTAATTTTAGATGGGCAGCTCATATTAAATGTATCATTTTTTTAAAAATCATTATAAGGACAGAATGGATGCTTTAAATTGGATTAATTCTACAAAAAATTATTGCAATACTTTGAGTACCATTACTTTTTCAGCTTCTAAGTTAACCAATCATTTTGTTGCTAAACATACTTTGAGAATCTGGTTTCAATTTAGAAAATATTCTGGATATCAGATTTTTACTAGCTAGCCCTAATTATTCCATTATTTTCCCCTCACTTTCTGTGCAAAGAGTGGCTTTTCGTGAATGGTTTAAGTCGGGTATCCAGTCCTCAAAAAAATTATTTATATATTTAAAAATTAGCAATATTTGAACAATTGTCTTCTAAATTCAAACTATCCAAGCATCATTTCTTTAGATATGTCCAAATTAGGAGTTTTTTAAAAATTTTTTATTGTTGAGACTTCCCCAGGACATTTGTATAAATACTATAGGGATCATTTATAAATTTAAACTAAATAAAAAACAAGCTGATATCAGCTATATATGATTTATTATTAAAGTCTAGGAACAATTCCTGAGATAAGATTAAAAAGTTATGGGAGGAAGATCTTTAGTTTTCATTTTTAGATATTACTTGGAATTCTGTTTTAAAATTAGTAAATTCTTCTTCATTTTGTGACCATCACTCACTTCTACAAATTAAGGTAATACATCAAGCCTACTATTCAAAAGTCCAATTGGCTAAATTTTACTCCAACATTTCTTTGCAATGTGACAGGCATAGGATGGAAGAAGTTATTCTGTTATACATGTTCTGGTCATGTACTTCTCTTTCCCTTTTTTGGGAAGCTATTTTTCATACCTTATCTTTAGTCCTTAATGTTAATTTGTGATCAAATCCTTTAATTTCCCTATTTGAATTAGCTAAAATAACTGACTTGAATTTAACAGTCTCAATCCCATGAAATCTCCTTTGCTTCCCTTCTTGCTAGATGTTCAATACTGATGAAATGGAAGGATGCTGTTCCTCCTATTCATACTCAATGGCTAACTGATATGATGGTATGTTTAACTCTCGAAAAAAATCATATGCTCTGCAAATGTAACAAGTTTGAATTGTTTTAATTTATGGAGTCCTCTTTTATTAACTACTTTCATAATTTATAAGATTATTCAGATATTGTTTTGTGATATTAGTCCTCTCTATATGGTAGTAAATTATATACAACTACCAACAATTTTGGAAAGGAAGGAGGTAGGTTTTGTAGAATCAGTGGTGTTCAAGGGAGGATGTTTTATGTCAGTTTTTTTAATGAAATGGAACCATCAATAATTGAAATATAGACAAGATGTTGTGCCTTGTGGTGACCTTTCACGGTAAGTAGGTAGCTAATAATGACATCTTGCTTAATTTCTCAAGTGTGATGCTGGAAGAGGCTACTTTCTTGATCACATCAAAACACCTTTCAGGCTTTGCACTTACTAAATTAAAGTGGAAACTGGAAGTATTAACCAGATTCTGATGCCATTTAATTGTTGAAATGTGCAGCTTAAAGTTTCCAATGTTCCATGTTCATAAGCAGCTTATCAATAAACACCACTTTGTCTTGTGTTCTTTAAGAGGATAGCCCAGATCAATGTGTCATAGAAGAGGGTGCAGGAGAGGTGCTGAGATCCTTAGATTACTGGAGTATTTAGGAAAGTGCCATTCGTGTGGGCCCAATAGATAACTCAACAAAGCTGAGACAAATGTCCTTTCGGGAAGATTTGATATTGGGGAGGATGGCATAAGAGGGCAAAAACAAAGCAAATAACATAAAAATGATTGGGCGAGAAGAAAATAACTAAAGCAAGAAACAGAAAGTTTGTAAACAAGAAGTGTGTATACAAAGGTCTCAGTTTATGATGTCAACACAAAATTTGTATTAAACAAGATTGGAGACTGTAGACATAATTAACCATGTTGAATTGCAGAATTGCATGTACGGCTGAGCCTTTCTTACTTAAAGTACAGGCATCAGTTCTACATATTGATAAATTCAATTTGTTCAGGAAAGATGGGGAAGAGAAGAAGAGAGGGGAGTGAGGTAGCGACAGTGCAGATTATGGAGAACGTTGCAGTGTTGAAGAGAGAATTTGGAGCATGATCAAGGACAGAATCAATCTGTTAAGAATAAGGAACAATTTATGTGCAACAATACTACTGGGGTCATCTGTCAGCTAGAAACTGACAGAAATTATATTGAGGAACACATTTGCAGAGAAATTGCAGTTGATAATGGGGCTTCAATAATCAAATATTACAATTTAGATAAGTATCACAAATATCAAAAGGGATGGAATAGCTGGAGAAGTCCATTCCAAGAACAAGATATTCAGTTGGAGAAGAGCCAACTTGAAAGCAAAAGGAACAGATCTGCCATGGATGTGGTTGACTTGAAGCTTGACAAGCAGAACTGACATGGAGATGCTTCCAATTCACTGTTGAGAGATTCATTTCAGGGAGGAGAGCGAAAGTAGAGCCAGAAATCAGGGATGACTAAAATATTGGAGAGTACAATGGAGCAGAAGGAAGGGACAGACTGCTGATATGCAATTTTTAACACATTAGAACCAACCTTCATTGAGAAAAGTTAATGAGGAAGTTAAAAAAATATAGAAAATAAGTGGGGAAAGAAAAAGCACATGTAAAGTTGGGCAGCAAACAGAAAGGAATCCAATATAATTCCACAGGAATATGAAGGATTATGAGAGGAAACAATGACCAGGAAAAGACCCTATTGATGGAGGACTATTGATGCAGAATAAAAGAGCATCCCTTGAACTACCTTCACAGAGAAATACGATCAGGCTAGTGATGGGTCAGCTAGGTAGCAGGTATAAAATTTAATGTAGAGAAATGTAAGGTGTTAAATTTTGTCTGGATGAATGAGAGCAGACAATCTAAATTTGACACCACAATCCTAAAAAGGGTTAAATACAGAGCTTTATTGCTCCATGTGCATAATTTACTGCAGAGAGTTGGGTAGGTTGAGAAAGTACCACGGTTAAAAAAAAAACATAGTATCCTATTGTTTATAACTCAAGAGACAGGATCAGAAGAGTGTGACGAAACACTGATTAACTATGGCTGGAGCATTGTATCTTTTTCTGGGTGCTATTCTCCAGGAAAGATGTAGATTTAGAAGTTGGAAAGGAGAATTTTGATAAGCCATTATCTTATTGAATGGCAGAACAGCCTCAACAGGTCAGATAGCCTTCTCTTGCTTCTATTTCTTTCTTAGTTATTGAGTAAGATAATGCTGTTCTTGGAACAGAGGAGGTTGTGAGGTGATGCAATGGAGGTATTTAGAATTATTATGGGTTGCAACAGAATTGATTTAAACCAAAAGGATCCATCAAAGGAATGATTGAGAATCAAGTGAGATAGAATGAAGGTAATTGGCAAAAGACCAAAATTGAAATGGGAAAGATTATTTTTGGAATGCATGAAGTTGGTATCTGGTAGGCCGAGCATTGCAGAAGTTGGACATTTTATGGTATGATTTGAAAAGGAGTGACAGGGAGTGAACAAAGGGAAGGGATTGGCATGGTTGCCTTGGAGTTGATGGGCTGAATGTTCTCTGTCCATCCCATAATTACTATTCTGTAATTTTGTTATGTTTCAAGGTGCTGGACTGAAAGGATGGGCAGAGATGAGAGTTGAGTATGGACGGTGATTGTAATATATCATTAAGTGAATTTTAACAATGCTTCCATGTATGCAACAAAGTTGGTCAAAAATTTAAGAACAGATGAATGCCGCTTGATAGATATTTAATGATACTATGCGAGTGTTGCATCTACAGAAATTGAGTGGGGGGAATAAATAATAGAAAATAAAGAGATGTCAGTGGATTCAACCTTCACTTTCGAGGATACAAGGAACATCTAGAATAATTCCAAATTGGGAATCAGAAGAGGAGACAGAGCTCAGGAAAATGTCAATCTTCCAGGAAGTGACCTGGAGTATATTGATGAAGCAGGTGACTGACAAGTTATTAGGTCCAGATGGACTTCATCCCAGAGATTTAAAATAAGTGGCAAATGAGATGGTTGATGCGTGGCTTTTAATTTTTAATTTTAAATTGTAAAGAGGGCAGGAGAATAACAGAAAGTAAAAGGCGTTAGTCAATGGACAAAGATCTGGCAAATGATGTGGGAAAATGTGAAATTGACTATTTTGACAAAAAAAAGAAACAAATTGCCTCATTGTTAAGAGATTGTAGACTTCTGAGGACCTGTGTGTCCTTGTGCATGACTTGTAAAAGCTAATATGCAGCAAATAATTCAGAAACCTAAAAGAACGTTCTTAATTCCTCCAAGGGGAATACCGTACTTCAGCTTTGTGAATTGGCAAAACCAAATCTTGAGTGCCGCACATGGTAATAGTTTCCTTCTTTAAGGAAAGGTATTAATACATTGTAAGGAGTTCAGAAGGATGACTCAATTAATACCTGAAAGGAAATATTGGCTTGATAGAAATGCATTAGATCCTGAAGAACCTTGAAAGGGTCAATGAGGAGACAATGTTTAATCTTGTGATGATTGACCTTGAGCGTGAAGATTTAAGAACAAAGCCAGTTGGGACAGAGATGAGTCTTTTTTTTTCCTGAGAGGAACTTTAGAGCCCTCAAAGAGTGGTGGAAGCAGAATGTTTTGAATATTTTGGGGCAGAAGTAGATAGATTCTTGATACCTGATGAAGGGCCCAGGATGGGTATGTTGGTTACCTTTTACTTCCTATGGATGCTGCATTACCTGCTGAGTTTCTCCAGCACGTTTGTATATTGGATTCTTAATAAGCCAGGTACGAGAAGGAGAAGGCAGGAATGTGGACAAAGTAACAGTCAATCAGTTGTGACCTCATTTAAATGCAGAGCAGGCTCAAGAGGGTGTCAGCATCTCTTTTTCCATTCATGCACATCCATTTGTATGTCACGTACGCCTATTTCCATTGTTGACTCAATTTGCAGACCATTCTCCCCATTTCTGCTGGCCTGCTACTGTTCATCAAATGACTGTGCTTTTGTTATCTCATTACGATCTTCTTCACAAATATTTCCATTGTAGGATTTTGTGGAGGACATTGACCCTGTGAAAAATCTGAAGTGGACCTCTAATTTATGATCTGAAAGTTTTCTTTGGAAATAAAAACATAAACAATCCACTAAAACCACTCTGTCCTCTCTCTGCCTCAAGATGTATAAAGAATCAGCCCATGTAATGCTGAATCTCAATCAACCGTTTTGTGCCATTAGTGAAAATCACCTAACCATCTATAAATTATAAATTATGGGAAGAAATTGTATTAACTGGGATTAATAAACTGTTGCCATGTAAAGCTTGCTTCATTGATTTCAAGAATTAAAATTCTTTTTAAAAATTTGGCCTTAGGTTTTTTCTTTGTATTTCTGCTTCATAGAGAGGATAGGACATCTGGGGAAAAAGAGATTGGATAAATGATAAATGAAATTTGGGATTAGTATGTGCTTGTGGAGCCAATTGATTTTTTTTTTCTTCTCTGTAACCAGGGAGAATGAGAACTTTGGCTAACAAAAAACTGGATATTTGAGTAAATTTTGTTCATCTGAAAATGTTAGACAGAAGTATGGTATCTTGAAGGCTATTATGATGAAGGCTTAGGTCATTAACTATTACAGACTATCTGCTACATGTTTCTCCATTCTGTCTCAAAAAATACAACTGTAACACAGAGCCCTGGAATATATCAACATTTTCTATTGTAAAGGCTCCTGCAATTATCTTGTGAATGGAAGAAATGTGTCATGCACTGTTTGCAAATGGCAATTTCTTAATGTTAATTACAACAATCAGTCTTTCAACCCTCAAAGTGTCTAAATATTGCAACTTAGATATCACACCACCTGAGTTAATGAAATTCATTGCTCTTTAAAGGCCTACTGGAATGCAATTGTGGTGATTATAATAGCACAATACAACTCGTACTAGATTTTTGTCAGGCACCTATCTACCTATATATCTTTATTCCCGATGGCTCAAAATGTTGTCCACCTTGTACTTCCTCTGGGTGCTGCTTGACATGCTGAGGAGCTTCTCCACCACTTCTGTATATTGCACTGAACCCCAGCCTCTGAAGATTTTCTTGTTCAAGCATTCTCCGGTACATCATCACTTGGAGCACTGTCAAATCTCAGGGTTCTTTTTTTTCAATTTTCCATTGTCTGTGATTTAACTCGAGGTCAGTCCTCTCGTTCTCCTGGTTGCAGCAAATTTAGTTGCCAATCCTGTATGTGATCTCCTGATATTAAATGCAAGCTTTGTCCAAGGATGAAGGTGGCTTCAAGAACAATATTGGTCAAAATTGTTCTCTGATAACATGACATCATTTATTAATGACAGATATAGATTGGTACAATACAATTTTATGCACCAATTATACCTTACACTGCAAAATTACACGGTTTAAAATCTGAAATTCTGGAGACGTGTTTTAGGTGTGATAGAGAGATTGAGACATTCAACCTGGCTCTGTGTGAAAGTAAGATCCTTTTAGTATGACTTGGCATAAATTTTGAAAAAAAAATATAGAAGTAGATTTTCCATTGGAACCAGAACTGTATTTATTGAGCAAACTTACCATTATTGGCACAGAACTATCAAAATATCAAATACAGTTTGTGAGGATTGCACTAGCAGTGGCCAGGAGATGTACTGCTGTTACCTGGAGGTCCAATTCCCCCCCCCCCCCCCCACCGACTTATTATTTGCTGGAAAAGATACCCAGTAACTTATAACCTTAGAAAGAAATATGACATGCTTGTTAAAATATGGCAACTTTATTTGAATCATACTGGTTTAAGGATATAATTAACTTCCCTGAAAAGGCTCAAATAATATACTTAGGTTAATAGCGTTGAATTCCTCAAGATCTGGATGAATTACTGAAGGAATGCTCAAACACCCTTTTCCTTTTTTATATATTAGCATTTGGGAGGAGGGGGTGAGATTTGGGGAATCATATCTGACTGTAATTTTAAAATACAATGTATATGATGTATGTAATAATGTTCAATATGAGTCTAGTAAGAATTAAAATATTCAAAAAAAAAGATGAAGGTGGTTTTGGTAGGTGTCCTGGGTATATTGTCCACGAATTAGTTTAAACATGGCTGGCTGTAAAATAAGTGAAACTAAGAGAGCACAAATAGTTATTTGGACAAAATCATTAAAATTGCTAACTTGTTGACCATCAGTGCAGTTCATGATATTCCATCCTAATTAACATGACCATTTTTTTCTTGTAAATGTTTTTCAACATTCTTTTAATTCACTGATTTCATTGTTTATTATCACTTATGCCAAGATGCAATGAAAGCCTTTGTTTTGTGTACTATCCAGATGAATCAACTTCTTCTTAAGTACAATGCAATAATAAAACTAAAGTACAGGGTGTAAGTCAAAATTTGCAGGATATAGTGTTTAAAGACAAAGTGAAGGATATAGAGAAAAGTATAGATAAAACAGTGTATCTGAATAAGATACTTGCCATGAACATCCATAAAAATTAAAAATTGGTATGAGATCTCAAGGACACGCTGAATTTCCCTCAGGTTCTAATGAAGAAGAGCCCTCTGTTCATTTTCTTAGTGTTGAGGGTTATATGTTATATTATATAAATATGTTTTTAAAAGATTGTGGGGAGTTTAATGTGTGGTTAATTTCATAAAAAAACAGTAAGACTTCACAAAAGACATCTCATTTAAATTGCAAGAGCTTTTCAGAAAGAGGGACTTCATGTCCACAGTGACTTTGGAGAAACTTTGAAGAAGGCCTATGGAGACTTCACAAGTAGGTGTTAATTGGACTGATGTTGTCGAGTCAATGGACTATTATTTTGAAAGCAAAAGATGGCCAGGCAGAAATTGATTCTGGTGCCGCAATTTGTCTGGTCACTGTTTGCTGTTCTAAGAGGGGTCATGTGGTTTTGCATGCACAGAGAGAGAGAGAGAGAGAGAGAGAGAGAGAGAAAACTGACTTCTTCAGTGGCCTTTGAAAGCTTGTGGAAAACCCCGCTTTGAAGATGGGTTGCGAGTCCTGTTGAAAAATCCTTCTAGTCCTTAAAGAGGAAATAGATGGCTAGAATGTTCTCCAGAAACAAGGGAAATAAAGTAACTCTGTGGTGACCTGGAAGAGAGGTTATCATTTGGAAAACCCATTATGGGGAAAGTTTCTTCGGCAAGACACTGAAGTGGCTCGTTGGAGGGAATCAATTTGTATGTGTCCAATGAGCAACAAATCTCTCTCTGAAACCCACTAGAATTTTCCTGAGTGGTAACTATTTACCTTTAAGCACAAGAGCCTGGTGGAACTTCATAAATGTTAAATTCTGTGCATAGTATAAGAATTGCCTGATACCAGTGAGCTTGGAGAAGTGAGAAGTGAATGACTGGACTATGAATCAAAAAACTTTCCTGAACATATACACATGTGCTTAGAATTAGAAGGAGGTTAAGTTAAGTTAATAGTAATAAGTTAAAGTTTATTCCAGTTTTTATGTTTAAAGAAAACTAAAAGCAACTTGTGTTAAAGTAACCATTTATCTTGGTGAATTTCTATTGCTGCTGGGATTTGGGGTCCTCTGGGTCCATAACCTTAATGTCAGTGTGTTTTGATCAGGTCAGTTATTAATGACATTTACTCCTGAGAACTTGAAGCTTTCCAACATTTCCACTGTTGATTTGAATGCCATTTTAATTCTCCATATTGCTCCCATTCCAACCTTTCCATATTTAGCCACTTCAGCTGTTCTAATGTAATTTTGAGGAACAATCCCTCATCTCCTAACTGCTGTATCACAGCATTTTAGTCTCAGCATTGAATTCTCCAATTTCAGATAATCAGTCATTCCAGACTTGTACCTCTCTTTTCCAGCAATCAGTTTTTCTTCCTCTGTCCTTTTTTTGGTATATCATACAGGATTTTATCCTTTACCTCCAATGGGCATTATGGCCGGATGAAACTTTGCTATCTTCCTTTGCCATCTGTTGTATCGTTCATGTTCTCCTGGTGTGCACCCTACCTTAGACCTACTCTTTGTTCTCTCTGCCCTTTCCCCTCTCCTTTCACGACAGCTTAAACATTTATTTTGAACTTTTCCCAAGGACATTGAACAGAAATGCAAATTCTCTTTCTTCTTCCACACACCCTTCCTAACCTGCTGAGTGTATGTAATATTTTCTGTGACTAATAGTTGCTAAATTCACATGAGCTACCTTCATCCATACCATAACTTGATATAGATGTATAGTAAAACCCTGCTTATCCGGATTTCAAGCAACTGGCAACCTCAAGTAGCCAGCAAAAAAAAAGGGGAAAATAAAATAAATAAGAAAATAATACGGAAGTTTAAAATTGGCACGCCTCACTGTTTGTTCACCAGTCGCACAACACGGAATTTCCAGCAACCATAAAATTACTGGATCCTGAGGTTTTACTCTGAGAATAGGAACAAATTTTCAGATAAATTGAAATAAATTTGGCAACCAATCAGACAAAACATTTAAAAAAAATCTAATAGTCTTCAATGGCAAAGGAAATCCTCCAGATTGCAGAGAGGGCTTCTGGTTTTCTGTGCCATATTTTGCTGAGTTTGTAACCATAGGAAAGCAGATGGGAGTTACAATCAGTTAGTGGAACAAGTGTGTGTTAGTTTTTCTTTACATTTGGTTATTGCCTGAAGTTTAATTAATCAAGTTGAATCCTGATAAATATGTAAACAGCTTGCCAAAAATATATATAATTGCAAAGAGAGTAATTTGCAAGTCTTTATATACAGGCTATTATTCACTCAGCAATTAGATCAAGCACGCCACTATAAAGCACTTATAAATAACGTAGTTTGCTCATAACTGATTGTACTTCAAAACTCCAAATGAGATATTCTGTAGGTTACTTTCTTTCAATCTTTGTGAATAACGCAAATGAATTATTGAGGAAATTTTATGAACTTAAATGATGAATTGTGTATGATTAGGGAATGAGGGTGCATGTGTGGGAAATGATGAATTGTGTATGATTAAGGAATGAGGGTGCATGTGTGGGAAATTATGAATTGTGTATGATTAGTGAATGAGGATGCATGTGTGGGAAATGATGAATTGTGTATGATTAGTGAATGAGGGTGCATGTGTGGGAAATGATGAATTGTGCATGATTAGGGAATGAGGGTGCATGTGTGGGAAATTATGAATTGTGTATGATTAGGGAATGAGGGTGCATGTGTGGGAAATGATGAATTGTGTATGATTAGGGAATGAGGGTGCATGTGTGGGAAATGATGAATTGTGTATCATTAGGGAATGAGGGTGCATGTGTGGGAAATGATGAATTGTGTATGATTAGGGAATGAGGGTGCATGTGTGGGAAATGATGAATTGTGTATGATTAGGGAATGAGGGTGCATGTGTGGGAAATGTATCTTTGAATTTTGCAACCAATTACCATGAATAAATTGTGTTATTTTTATAGATCAGGATAATATTGGCTAATAAACCGAAAACCTATAATTTTTGTTTGACTCTGAGTGTTGACTGTTACTGCATTAATTTCATGGATAGAAATTCACGAAAAAAAAACTCAAATTGAAGAAGAGGTAAATATTTCCACTTTACTTGTGTCAAATACTATATGTACAAAGCCTCTCTGTAATTTTACAGTATTACCACTTTCTGCCCTGACGCTCAGCTGTAGTTCTCCGAACACTTTTAAAGTGCTTCTAATAGTCGTTCTGAGAACCTGCCTCCACCACTCATTCAGTCAGAATGTTTCAGAGACTTACTTCCACAGCCACGTGTCCTTCCTGGCTACTTCCCTCCGCCAACTACCTGAACCTTTATAAACTTGTCTTCTGGTTTTAGACTCCTCTGCCTTGGGGACTAGCATCTTCACACCTCCCCTGCCACTCATAATTTTGTATTCATCTATTCCACCACCACCTCCCACTCCCTCCAATGCTTTCTCCACTCAAGATAAACAACCTCAGCCTTTCCAGAATATCCTAATAACTGAAATACTCTTATCCCAGGCAACCTCCTGCTAAATCTCCTCTCCAATTTAATCAAGCCATTTATCTAATGTGGTGACCAGAAGTGCACATGGAAAACAATTTATGACCTAAGCAAAATATTATGATGAAGTTATTCCATAATCTCCCAGCTCTTATATTGTCTACCCCAGCTAATGAAGACAATTGTACCATGTGCCTTTTTCACCATCTTAAAACCCAACACCCAACCCCAACCAACCAATTTTCCCCTGCAACCGCTGCAATCGTGTCTGCCTGTCCCGCATCGGACTTGTCAGCCACAAACGAGCCTGCAGCTGACGTGGACTTTTTACCCCCTCCATAAATCTTCGTCCGCGAAGCCAAGCCAAAGAGAAAGAATCTACCTGTACTGCCACCTTCAGGGGTCCTTGGACTTGTACACCATGGTCTGACTTCCCCTTACTACTCATTAAGGCCACATCATTCATTGTATGTGCCCTAATTGGTTTCTTCAGCCCCCCCCCACCACACCCCACCCCACCCCACCCAACCACATACCCCACCCAACCAC
This sequence comes from Narcine bancroftii, assembly GCF_036971445.1. Classification (NCBI taxonomy): domain Eukaryota; kingdom Metazoa; phylum Chordata; class Chondrichthyes; order Torpediniformes; family Narcinidae; genus Narcine; species Narcine bancroftii. The sequence continues at coordinate 15,190,930 of NC_091477.1, forward strand.
ATACCCCATTCTTCTGAGATTACAATTCCATTGCAATTGCTCACCTCACATCACCAATTGATCAATTGTAGCCTCATTATCATCCTTGTTATCTGCAACATCAATTATTTTCATGTACATCTGCAAAGATTAACAAGAAAGTATGTCTGGGATGGGGAATGAAGTTAAATAGGGATCTGTTTTGTCCTTCTGTCAATTGAGAAACTGGCCTTCATTAACCAGGGCATAGAAAATAAGGATGTGAAAGACATGGTGCAACTATATAAAACTGTGATTAGGCCACAGGTGGGGATCTGTGTGTGATTCAGGTCGCTACACAATGTGAGGCTCGTGAATATATCTGAGATATTGAAAAACACAATGTAAGAGCAACTCAGCAGGTCAAGCAGTGTCCTTTATGTTAGCAAAGATAAAGATACATAACTGACGTTTTGGAGTTGAGCTCATCATCAAGATATGGAAAAACGTTGGCAGATGTCTGAACCAAAAGGTAAGGGTGAAGGTTAGGAGAAGGAGCAAGGTACCAAAGACAGGAGATAATAGGAGGAGAAGGGAAGCAGGGCACAGCAGCAAGCGGGGAGGAGGGATGGCGAGGTGAACAGAGAGGGAAAGGGGTGGAGAGCAGAGGAAAAGAAGACAGGGGAAGGGAAGGGAGGGGGAAAGGAGAGCAGTTTAGCAAAAACTGGAGAAGTAGAATGTTAATATCATCCAGCTAGAGAGTGCCTCGACTGCAAATCCAGCATTGCTCCTCCAATTTACAGTGGTCTTGGTGAGATAGTACATGAAGACATGAACAGACATGTGAGTATGGGAGTGGGGCGCAGAACTGAAATGGTTGGCCAGTAGGAGGTCCCTGTCACTGGTGTCGATAGAGTGAAGGTGCTCAGCTATGTGATCTTCCAGTCTGCACCCAGTATCTCTGATGTAGAAAAGGCCACAAAGGGAGCACCAGATACAGTAGATCAGTCTTGCAGAGGGAATTGTTGCTTCACTTGAAAGGCCTGTTTGGGATCCCGTACTGAGGTGTGGGTGCAGATATGGCACTGTGGCCACAGGAGAAGGTACCGAAGGGTGGACGATTTGTGGGGAGGCACGAAGGAGTCACAGAGGGAGTGCTCCCTATGGAAGGCAGAGAGGAGTGCAGAGGGGAAAATGTGTGTGGCAGTAGGATCCTGTTGTAAGTTTCAGAAATTTTGAAAGATAATGTGTTGGATGCGGAGGCTGGTGGGGTGGGTAGTTAAGGACAAGGGGAATCATCTAGGTGCAGAGGGGGCCAGGACAAATGAGTGGGAATGGAGGACATGTGGGTGAGGGCAGAATTGATTGTGGTGGAGGGGAAGCAATGTTTGTGGAAGAAGGTAGCCATTTCAGATGATCTGGGCTGGAAGACCCCTTCCCCCTTACCTTTATGTTTGGACACTTACTAACATTTTTTCATGCCCGAAACATCGGTTATGCATTTTTTTTCTCTGTTACATAAAGGACACTGTTTGACCTGCTGAGTTTCTCCAGCATTGTGTTTTTACTTCACCTGTGTTTTCTGCAGCCTTTTTTGGTTTTACTGCAGAAAAGGTTTATCAGGTTGTTGCCTAGGAAGAAATGTTATATTTCTGAGGAGAGATTGGGATGCTTGAAATAGTTTTCCATGAAGTGGATGAGGTTGAGGGGTGTGAGGACCTGAAAGAAATGTGCAAAATAATTAGGGACAAATATATGGTGAATGGTGAAATTATTTTCCCCATAATGAATAATAGTTTGGTACAGACTAGAAGGGCTGAAGGGTTCTTTTCTGTGCTGTAATGTTCTATGAAGACATCTAAATCCAGGGGAAAGCTGTATAAAGGATCTGTATTTTTTTTAAAAACTTCTCATTGAGAGGGTGATGGATCATGCTGCCCGAAAATGCAAATGAGGCAGGTCCTCTCACCACATTTCTTTCTTTTAAAGTTATTTTTTATTAAGTTTTGTTGGAAAAGAAAACAAATATATAATAATCCATTGCATTGAAACCATTGCACATTTAAAATAATAGCATATATTAATAGTGACTATAGTACTTAGATTTAATCCCAATCCACTATACATATTGTACAAAAAATAAAGAAAGAGAAAAAAGAAAAGGAAAAAAAAAATCTAACTCAATCTCAACCAAGGTTGTAATTTACTTTGCGAGTAGAGAAAACATCAAGTAATGGCCTCAGAAGATCCGAACAAAGCACACCCAGTAACAACCCTCATCACACCTAACTCGTCCAATGGTGAAAGTAAGCCATAAATGGACCCCAGGTCCTAGCAAAGGAAATCTTGATTTTCATGACATTATGCCTACTTTTCTCCAAATTTAAAAAGGACATAATGTCTAATACACATTGTCTGTGAAGTGTGTGGGAACTCCTCTTCCCATTTTAACAATATTGTTCTTCTTGCTAGTAAAATGGAGAATGCTAAAACCTGTCTTTGATTAGTGGATAGTTTAATGTTTATGTCTCAGGAAAAGCCAAACATTGCAATTACTGGACATGGATCCAAATTAATCCCCAAAAAAGTTGAAAAAGTTCTAAAAATGTCAGTCCAATATTTTTGCAACTTAGAGCATGACCAAAACATATGTATCAAAGTGGTTTTACATTTATCACAGAGTGAGTTGCCATCTGTAGAAATTCGAGCAAGTTTAACTTTGGAAAAATTTATTCGATGGACAACTTTGAACTGAATCAGACTGTGCCCAGCGCACAATGATGAGTTGTAAATCAAGCCAAAAATTGACATCCAATCTTCATCTGAAAAAGAGATATTAAAATCATTCTCCCATTCAGTTTTAATCCCAATAATTTCTTAATTATTTTAATTTCCAGCACTGTGCAGGCCATTCAGCTCTTGATGTTGTGCTGACCTATATATTCCTACCAAAAATACCCCAAAAAAACTAAACCCTCTCTCCCTCATAATCCTCTTTTTTTGTTTCATCCATGTGCCTGTCTCAATGTCCCTTAAATGCCCCTGATGTTGGAGCCTCCACCACTGTACCCAGAAAGGCATTCCAAACACCCACAAATCTCTGTGTCAATAAAAAAAACCTTCCCCCTGATATCTTCCCTAAACTTTTCTCCCTTCACATTGCACAGGTGTCCTCTGATGTTTGTTACTCCTGGCCTGGGAAAAGGATGTTGGCTGTCTATCTTATCTTTGCCTTTCAGAATCTTGTAAACCTCGATTAAGTCGCTTCTCATCCTTCTACAATTCAAAATGAAAAACCTTTTCTCTGATAACCATGCCTCATAAGACATTTTCCAATTCAGGCAACATCCTGATAAATCTCCTCTGCACCCTCTTCATAGCTTACACAACCTTCCTATAATGAGCTGACCAGAACTGAACACAATATCCTAAGTGTGGTCTCACACATGACCTCTTGACTCTTAAATGCAATCTCCCAACTAATGAAGCCCAGCATCTCACAGGCCTGCTGAACTATCCCATCAACCTGCATGTCAACTGCAGAGATGTATGGATTTGGACCCCCAAGGTGCGTCTGTTCTTCTGCACTGTTGAGTATCCAGCCATTAACCCTGTACTCAGATTTCAGGTTTGACCTTCCAAATTGCATCACTTCACATTTATCCAGATTGATCTCCATCTACCACTTTCTTCCCAAATTTGCATCCCACCTATTTCATTTTGTAACCTACAACAACCTTCGATTCTCTCTGCAACTCCTCCAACCTTCCACTAACTTACTGACCCATCCTTCCACTTCTTCATCTGGGTTGTTTGATGATCTTGATGATCCACATGGATGCAGTGGGCTGGAGGCTCAGCTTCAATGCTGTATGATTCGATGGTTCTAAAAATCTAAAACATCTTTATCTTCTCGTTCTGATGAGAAGTCATTGACCTGAAGTATTAACTCTGGTTTTCTCTCCACAAATGCTTCCTTAATTATTGAGTATTTCAAGCACTTTTTCCTTCACCTTGCAATATATTTGTTACTTTTCCTTTGCCTTGTAATATATATATATTTTTTTATTTCCTAAGAAATAGGAACAGGTGAGGGCCATTTGGCCCATCAAGCTGCTCCAAAGTTCAATGATTGCTGATCTGGCTGTGGACGCTGTTCCAGTTTCCCACCTGTTCCTCAGAACCCTTAATTCCTCTACAGATTGGCATGCAATTGCCTTTGCTTTCATTAGTTTGCAGTTACTTTGAGGTAGATGGACAATTCTCAGATTGGCATAGTATCATGCCAGAATTGATGGTTTAGGGAGAAGGGAGAAAAGGAAGATATTTGAAACCTTTGAAATATCTGAAACATGATTTTCCTTTAATGGAAGTGACATCAAACTGCTGTCAGTCGCAGCAAGGTGCAGATGCATAAACTGGTAAGAAGGCGTATGTCAGGTCTTATTCGAATGAGGTTACGCTCCATCAACATAGAGAGATAAAAGAGGAAAATCTGCATGCTCGCCCGAAGTCAAAATCCCAGTGCATTTTTAAAATGACTCAAAGTTTTTTTAAAAAACACACACAATCATTGAAGCTTAACCTATTGAAGCATGCAAGCAAACCGATGTTCTTGAGTTCAAAATGCAGGTGAAATCCACAGTAAAGCTACAGTGTGATAGAAATGTCTTCAGATCTGTAAGATTTCTTTGCTCATGTTTTGTTTGTGATTAGTTGCAATGTACAATTGGACAACACTGAAAGGCAGGATAGCTGTTTTCATTGCATTTTCCAATTTCAGATGATGTGACCCCTCTCACTTCTTTTAAACTATTTGCATTTTTCCCCCTCTCCCCTCACTCCCCCATTTTTGTTCCTCCCCTCTATCTTCCCAGCTGTCCAATTTAGTTCTCTGCTCTCTCATTAAACCATGATTGTCACTTTATGAGAGTCCAGCACCACCATGCCTGACTCATCTCCCTCCACCTTACTCCTTTGCTTCCCTTGCTTTGCTCTCCTTCGATCTGGCATCTTCCAGTCAACTACCTCTGCTGGTCATCTTTCAACTCTCCCTGGTCAACCAATTCTCCACTGGCCCTTTTCTTACCCCTCCCACCCTGTCCTCATTATGCCAGCTCTCTTCTCCACACTCTCAGACCTGAGGAAGGATTCCAATGATGCTATTGAGTTCCATCTCCAGTGCCTGCAGTCTCCTGTGAGCTTCCAGAATAACTCAATATTTTTTGAGATTTTCCTAAATTGTATATTTTTTCCTCCAAAAAATATTTTTGCACTCTCTTTGCAATTCATTTCAGTGCTTACATGGTGAGGATGTTGTGTTGAATGGTTAGTGTGTGATTTAAATATGAAAGAAGAAGCAAAGCAACAACAAGAGAAAAAATAGGGAACTGCTTCAATGCTTTTCATTCTCTTGTTAGCTTTCTCCCTGTACTTTACACGGTCAAGCTTCATGGCATGTATGTGTGTTTTTGTGTGTCTGCATGTGCTTGCGCATTATGTGTGTGTGCGTGTGTGTGTGTGCGCGCGCGCGCACATGTGCATATGGGGCTGGGAGATGGGGAGCAACTCATTCATCCATATAATCATAAAATTTCTGTATGGTCTTAGAAAAGGAGGTCCAATGCAATGAAGAAAGGTAAGAGGCTAATACTTTAATTTACACTTGTATCCTGCCTCTGGCTCAAAGATTTTTCTCTTAATGAAAGACCTTCGCACATTGAAATAAATATATTCAGTATCTGGAACTGTGAACTAATAAAAAAAAAGCTTAGAAAATACTGAAAGGATTCAACACTTCAGTGTATGTGCAAAAAACAGATGATTTGGCATTTCAGAATTCAAAACTTTATTGGAACTAGGGTTACTCCATCTCTGATAAAGGGTTAAACTTGGCTATTCTGTCTTGCTAATTGACCTGCAGATTGTTTCAGTAATTCAGGGTTTTGCTTCTGTATGTTAAAATTGAGTCTGGATTCACTGGCTTGTGAATGGAGTCAAAGCAACTGAAAATTGTGAACTCAATCCCATTTGAGTTACAAACACAACAGAAATTACTTGTGAAAATGAAAACACTGTGTCCTTCGATAGAAATTATTGGAAACCTTCAGCTGATCTGAATTTAGAGTTGAGATGTTCAAAATTGAGTTTCAGTATTTTATTCAGATAGATTTTCTGAAAATTTCTTAGTTCTTAATCAATAATTTCTGCATTCTTTTAATGTTCTGCTTGATCTACTCCATATATTTATAAATTTTGTTAAATTATTGAAAATTCACCCTTGTCATGCTAGCACAATGCACAGATGTTGCTGTGAATGCTCAGAGGATTAATTACACAGCATTATAAAGTGCATTCTACTTGTTCACAATGACTGGTCCTACTTCAGAACCGTAATAACTGCAGGTAATTCAAACGTGTGTTGGTATTATGTAGATCAATGTCATTTTTAACATACAATGGATGAAATTCAAAGTGTCCTGCCACTTTTCTTGATGCCAAAACACACTAATTGGGTCAATTCTGTTCAACTCTCTCGCAGAAAGATTTACAATTTTGATTTGAAAGGCCACTTGCCTAATTTTGGACTGTCAGTAGCCTCCTATTTACAAACCATCAAACAGGCAATGCTGTTAACCATTTGAAGGAGATTTTTTTTACATTCTTGGAATGAAGCATCAGATAAGCCTGAAAATTTTGCTTGGGATGAAAAATTATGTTTATTCCAATAGCATAAACTGATTTTTTTTGAGTATCACTAGTAATCCTGTTGCACAATTAGGCAGAACTTTAATCTATTAAAATGCATTTTGTCTTGACATAAAATGATACATTCTGACCTCATATTTCTGAGGCAACTCATTTTTGATCAATATGCTTCTTCTCCTCCTCAAAGAGGGCTTCATTAATCAGATATATGGCCTCAAGGTTCTTAATGCCTTGTCCCATATGCTCTTTGTCCTGTTGCAATAAAAGTGGGCCACATATTACCAGAAATCCATTGGTATATTACTTCTTCACTGAGGCTATGAGAACATTTGAGAATCTTTTTTTTTGTCTTGCTGCAGTCTCCTTCTTTAACAGAATAGAATGACTGTGTTGGTAGTCTGTTGTTAGGTATGCAAACTATATGGCCTCTTCAACATAGTTATCAGAGAGTGGTTGGGTCCTCTATGTTGGCCTGGGAAAGGACAACAGTGTTGGTTAATGTTCTTACAGTGAATTTAATGGATTTAAATGGTGTGTTTCAGTGTCTTGAGATGCCTGTCATTCAGATATCAGAGGTATAAAGCTGGTCAGAGATCATGAACTTGTGCCAAGTCTGTATTCTGTAGACACCCTTTTGAAAAACTGTTGTGCTGGTGGATTGAAGACACTTGAGAGTTTTATCATCAATGCCTATCTTTGGCAAGAGGTGGTTCCCAAAATATGGGCATCTTTTTATCATTTCCAGGGTTTCATCATGAATCTTCATTGCCAGAGATCAGTTTAGTGGTGCAAACATAGGTTAGTAGAGGACTTTTGTCTGCTAGATGTTGCATGTCAGACCCATCCTCTTGTATCCTTTGGTTAACAAGTCAATGAAATCTTGGAGAACAGCCTCTGTCTGCATATTGCAACTCAAACTTTCTGTGCTGATTTCATTAGCCACCACAAAACACGCATTTTAATGTTCTTGGAACATTGGAAGCAAGTCTTCCTCTACGTTAAGGGATTACTAAAGAAGAAGAAGTAATTCTAAGGGAATTTGCTTTGAAGGTTTCACCTGAGATTAAATAACTCCATTGCATTAGTTAGAGACAGGAAGATAGATTGTTAGCCTGTAGATTTGTTCATATGTGTTTCAAAGACGTACAGGGTTAGTGGGTTAATTGGTCACGGGTGTATTAGGGTGGCGCGGGCTTGTGTGCTGGAAGGGCCTGTTACCGTGCTGTATGTCTAAATAAAAAGTAACATATATTGAAATAGAATAAGCTGAAGTCTTTCACCCTCAAAATGGAAGTGAGGAGTATTAACTATCTTTGGTGGTTGGCCTATTGAAAATAATTGCTTTTGTGACTACCTTATTCCTCTGGCAATGATTTAAAAGACTAATTCCTTACAGACGTGTACTGGTTAACATGTTTGAATCAACAGACTTTTTTTTGACGTGGTTGTTATCCGATCTAAAACAAATGCTCTAGGCTATGAACTGCTAACCACAGAAAATTCAAGGCATTGAATACTTGCTGGTATTTGCAATGAAAACAAAATTGTAATTTAAAATTCATAAACTTTTCAGCAACTTTAAATGAGTTCCGGAGATTCAGTAAAATTCAGGAGCTTCAACCACCACTGGGAATAATTTGGCACTTTTAGAATAACTTGATGTTTGCATAATCTGATAAATGGAAGAGTTTTACTTGTTTGCCATCCAAACACAGAAATCATTATTCCCATGAAGCCATTCTAAGATGCATTTGTTTAAATCAAAATGGTCATCAGATAATAACCAAGCTGTCGTACTGAAGGCCAATGCTCTAGCACCTCTGGCAAGTTTTTCTCATATAGTTGCAACACTGACATTTACTCGACCCTATGAAAAATTGTACAGGTATGCCCTGTTTATAAAAAAGCAGGACACATCCAAAGCTGTTAATGATTGCCCAATCGATCTCTCAGTCATGAGAAAAGTTCAAAAAGATGTTGTGAACATTATTATCATGTGACATTTATAGGACTTGGATGGGTTCATTTCAAAGTAATGGAAAAAATATTTTCTCAGCAAATTATATATTGCACAGTACTCCTCTGGATTCTTTGTCAATCACAAATATCAAAAAAGTTATCAAATAACCGGTAGAGGTAGTAACAAATTGATATTCAAATTTATTTTACCATGATAAATATTGTTTGCAACCACATTCTGAAAATGGGTGGAAAGCATGATATCTTGGGGAAATTTTCACTTGACTGCTCCAGAAGGTTTGGGTCAAGCACCCATTACAGAGCGAACTCAAATTTCCATCCAATTTCAGCCAGTTTCTATAACAAGCTCTCAACTTTCAATCACAATTTTTAGCTCCAGTAGTAAATTGAGGATGACCTCCTTTATTTTGGGGCAGCCAGAAGAATCAATCCTACCCCTGCTTGTGATTCTCCTGGTGTCATGTACATGGAGACTGCAAGGTATCTAAACCACTTGACAGAACTTGGTGGATAATAAGAAGAAAGATTTTTTTTTAACCAAAACGTTGGTATCTCACATTACTTAACATGGAAGAGTAACCTAAACAGAAGACTCAAATTCCAACATGATTTTGTTTTGGAAGAACGAACACTAGTGTGAAATTCCCTGAGCCTCTCTAAGGTGAACTGAAATGGCCTTCATCTTTTCTCTCAGAACACACCCATTTTCATATTTATCACTAAAAATACAAACTTTATCAACAATATTTTGAGTTGTCCATAACTATTAGAAGGCTGAACTTTATTTTCAAAATGCTTAACCCTCTATATACTTCCTACGAATGTGAGTTATTCCACATGCCATTCCAAATCTTTTAATCCAAAATTCTGTCATGAATAGTATAATCTCTTACTCCCCCAGTGTCTCACTTATGCACTCACCAGATGGCGCTGCACTGTGTGTTGCCAGTAAAAAAAATCCATTATGAATCTTAAAATATTCAGATTTATGAACCAAATAATTTTAATGAGCTGAAAACTAGAGGCTAAAGTAGTTTTAACGCCCAGCTGTGAATCTGCAGAGGCTCTCAGAATGACAATAACTTTGGGCTATTATTTAGAATATATCAAATGTTTCCTTTTTAACTTGGACCCCTTTCTCACAATTAAACATTTTCAAATCAATTTGCTTTAATGCACATATGAAGAAAAAATTGAAGACAAGGAGTCAAGAGGTAGGATCAGCCTAGTGCTGTACAGCACATCCAGCTAAGCATCAAGAAACACTGATTGTATTATTAAACGCCTTTTTAGGCTACAATCGTTGGAATGACATCCCACATTGGCAGCCGCATGTAGGGGGGAAATTAAGATTCTGGAGACAAAGCAACTAAGACTTCCACTTTTAAATTTAAATGATTGAAATTTGATTTAAAAATCTGGAAAATGTATGTCTGTGAAAATCCAAAAAAGAAAAGATTGTTTGAGGATAGGCCAGATAAATGCAAAGCTATAATGGTGTGGGGGGGGGGGGGGGGGGGAACCTTTCCACCCGGAGATTGATGGAGCAGAAATTACTGTTTTTATTTTATCTTCCCAATGGGTTGAAGCTTGAATTGACATCAAATATGTCCCAATCATTCCGATGTAATGTAGCTGAGGGTACATATTTCCAATTGGTCTGAACCTGGCAATCTTATTGATGATGTTTCAGTATTATACTTACCCGAAATATTTTCCATTTTTGTTTCATGCAGGAAGTGCAAATTCAATATCCTTCTTATGTCATTTTGGGTTATCTATTTATTATTCCTTTAGGCTGTTAATCCATATTACTTGGTTTGTTGACCTTGCATGAAAGTGTTGATAGAATGTGTGACAAGGCAGAATAATAGATCAACACAGTCTGGAAGGGTCGAAGGGCCTTTTCTGTGATGTAATATTATGGTTCTATGGTTGTAAATCTATTAACTGAAGGAAAGGAAACAAAAAAAAATCATTGTTCTGTAAAAGGAGAGCTCGAAGGGGCCATGAGAAGGCCTTGGTGGGCAGGATTAAGGAAAACCCAAGATATTCTACAAGTATGTGGAGAGCAAGAGGATATGATTTGAATGAATAGAACCTATTAAGTGTGACAGTGGAACAGTGTGAAGGCAACTGGAAGAAATAGCAAAGGTACTTAATAAATACTTAATTTCAGCATTCACGATGCAAAAGGATCTTAGTGATGACTTACAGCAGATTGAAAAGCTTGAGCATGTAGATATTAAGAGGGAAGATGTGCTGGAAATTTTGGAAAGCATCAAATTGGATAAGATTCTGGGATCAGATGAGATGTACTCCAGGCTACTGTGGGAGGTGAGGGAGGAGAATGCTATGCCTCTGGCGAAGATCTTTGAATCATCAATGGGGACGGGAGAGACTTCGGAGGATTAGAGGGTTGCGGATGTTGTTCTTTTATTCAAGAAAGGGAGTAGAATTAGCTCAGGAAATTATAGATCAGTGAGTCTTACTTCAGTGGTTGGTAAGTTAATGGAGAAGATTCTGAGAGGCAGGATTTATGGAGAGGTATAATATGATATGGCTTTGTCAAGGGCAGGTCGTGCCTTACGAGCCTGATTGAATTTATTGAGGATGTGACTAAACACATTGATGAAGGAAGGGCAGTAGATGTCGCGTAGATGGATTTCAGGAAGGAATTTGATAAGGTAATCCATGCAAGGCTTATTGAGAAAGTAAGTAGGCAGGGGATCCAAGGGAATATTGTTTTGTGGATCCAGAACTGGCAGAGAGTGGTTGTAGACAGGTCATATTCTGCATGGAGGTTGGTGTCTGGTGGTGTGCCTCAGGAATCTGTTCTGGGACCCTTACTCTTTGTGAGTTTTATAAATGACCTGGATGAAGAAATAGAGGGATGGGTTAATAAGTTTGCTGATGACACAAAGGTTGGGGGTGCTGTGGATAGTGTGGATGACTGTCTACAGTTACAACAGGACATTGATAGGATGCATAACTGGGCTGAGAAGTGGAAGATGTTTAGCCCAAATAAGTGTGAAGTGGTTCATTTTGGTAGGTCAAATATGATGGCAGAAAATAGTATGAATGGTAAGACACTTGGCAGCATGGAGGATCATAGGGATCTTAGGGTTTAACGTGCTGGGAAGTTGGTACAGAGGAGATATCAAGGGGAGGCTTCTTACACAAAGAGTGTTGGGTGCATGGAATGGACTGCTGGCAATGGTAGTGGAAATCCTAATATGATGAAGTCTTTTAAGAGACTGTTGGATAGGTACATGGAGCTTAGAAAAATTGATATCTTCTCTGTACCAATTCCCCAGCACCTTAAACCCATGTCCTCTTATGGCCACTATTTCAGCCCTGGGAAAAAGCCTCTGACTATCCACATCTCATCATCTTAAAACACCTCTGCTAGGTCACCTTTCATCCTCCGCTGCTCCAAGGAGAAAAGGCAAAGTTCACTCCACCTGCTTTCATAAGACATGCTCCCTAATCCAGGCAACATCTCATAAATCTCCTCTGCATGCTTTCGATGACTTCTACATCCTTCCAGTAGTGAGGCGACCAGAACTGAGCACAGTACTCCAAGTATAGTCTGACGAGGGTCCTATATAGCTGCAACATTACCTCTCAGCTCCTAAATTCTATTCCACAATTAATGAAGACCTTCTAAACCACAGAATCAACCTGCGCAGCTGCTTTGAGCGTCCTCAAGATTCCTATGATCCTCCATGCTGCCAAGTATCTTACCATTCATTCTATTTTCTGCCATCATATTTGACCTACCAAAATGAACCACTATAGGTAAGCCTAGTAATTTCTAGGTTGGCACAACTTTGTGGGCCGAAGGGCTTGTATTGTGTTGTAGGTTTTCTATTCTGAAAGAATAACTGGTACCAGGAATTAGTAGAGAAGACAGATTGCAATGAGTTAGATGTTACTGTTGAATTATTCAAACCACCAACCAATTCCCTCTACTTATTCTACACGAATCGCATTCTATTTTCTTCTTCGACATTCCACCACTAAATTACAGACTAGGGACAACTTATTGTGGCCACTGAACCTATCATCTTGCATATCTTTGAGATGTGGGAGTAAGTAAGTCTGAGCACTCATAGAAAACTCTCACAGTAACATAAGAGTGTGTAAACTCCACACAGATATCATCTCATCCCAGGCTTGAACCCCGGTAGATGAGCTGTGAAGCCATAGCTCAATTAGCTGAGCTATTGTGTCACAGTGAGCATAAAGCGGATAATAGACAGTTACTAGGGAGTTAAGTAGAAAAGTAATTAATGACGGGGAAGATATTTTACACAGTACTAACTATTGAGAAGAAATTAAATTCAGGTTACATTGAAGTATGTACCTTTGCATTTGGTTTTGAACCGATTACTATCTGAGATTCTGACAACGTTGCCAAATCTTTTGATTTCACTTTCTCAAATCTTCAATATTTGGTGTTTGTGGAAGAGATTTTACCTTTCCACCTAATTTTAAATAAACAAATTGAACAAAAATGATCATATTTATGTGGCAGATATGGAAGGCCAAAGGAGGATTTGTTTGGTCTGATTCATTGTTTAATTCATGTCTTGAGCCATTTCTGATGACTCGTGTAAGAATATACAACATGGATTGTCATGTGGTCCAATGCATCATCTTCGTGGTTTATATTTCTGAGTAAATCCTATGCAGTTTGCAAAATCTAATTTAAAGTATTCCACCTAGAAAACAGTGATATGTATAAATTGTAAGATGTTGCCATGCTACTGGGGATATTAAGCTATTTACAAAAAAAAACCCACAAACTGGTTATTTGGGGAATGTCCTCGCCAGAAACAAACATGAACTGATGACTCTATCAGTGGAATTTAGGGGAGTTGCTGTGTGAAAATTAGTTGCCACATTTGCTGCAATGAAGTGATTTAACATGTTCACCATTGGGCTCACACTACTTTAGGGTTGTTAGAAAAAGGTACAATGGAAGTCTCAGATTTTTTAAAATACTTCTGAAGAAGAAAGGAACGTGTAAGGAAGGTTAAGTAAGTTGGCTGAAGATTGAAGAGGTAGGTTTCGATGGCAGGTATTTACACAGTTTCTACAATGAGATTGTTTAATAAAATATATATCATTTCAGTGACAGGAGGAGAGGGACACGGTGAGGTGTAGGGATTCATTGGAGAGAGTTGCAGTGCATAATGGATTGCAGTGTTGCTAATTTTGCTGTGATCACGGAAAGAAGCTCATTCACCGAGTTGGAGACAAATGACCGGAGGGCATAAGATGAGGGAGGTTTTAGTAATAAGATGATATGATTATGGGCAATTTGAATAAACATTTTAAAATTGTTTTTCCCATATACATTGCTGAAGCCTGTTAATAATTTAAAAAAAATTAAGTTGTGGAAATTCTATCTTAATTGATATTCAGTGCTTAACTGAAAAGTTGCCTCAAGAAGGCAGCCAACATCATCAACGACCCCATCACCTTGGTCACAACTACTCGCCACTACCTTCAGGCAGAAGGCACAGGTGCCTGAAATCCACCACTTCTCAGTTCAAGAAGTAATGGCTCCCAGAACCTTCCCTTATTGCCCTGACCAAAAAACCCACCTGCACTGTTGTCAGTTTTATTTTGAACTCACTACAACTCTGAATATTAATCTATCTCTCCATTTGTACACATTATTTCTCTTTCTCTGTGGTAATTTAATGTATACTCGGAGTTGGTGTCTCTTGGCTGTAGCAAGTAAAATTTTCATTGAGTGCATGACAATAGACTCCTCATTGTTCAAGGCAGCTTCTGACATCCTCGCAGAAAATCCAGTCCAATCTTTCAAATATGAAATGTTCAAGGCAGGTGAAGAGCAGCATTATCAGAGCCTAGTCACTCTGCTAAGGATCAATGCTTATTCTTATATGAGCTCCAGTTTCATCTAGTGTGTGTATCACTTTAAGGGCTAGTACCAGCCGCAGTCATTCACAGCTGTGGAGAGACTTGGAGCAGCAAGTAGCACAGACAATACCCGAAGATAGTGCTCTGGAGGAAAAGAAGAAAAAAACATTTGTTGCTTTATCCAGGGACATAAATGGTGAGAGTCACGTAAGTGAATACTGAAGGAAACAGAATTCATTATTGACCACCAGCCTTCTCATGGAACACTGAGGTAGATTGATTCTGTGTGAAAGGGATTTTCCCTGTCAGGGGAATTATTGAACCACGCCACAACCAAAGGAAAAGTCACTTTGATTGACCCACACCCAGGTTTTGGAAGCAAGAGAATTGCTGCATTGGATCTTGACCAAAGTAATGGTCATTTCGACTGACCCATACCTGGGTTGAGGAAGCATCATGGGAGTCACACGTTTCATTTCCCCCATGCAAGGAAAAGGAAAGTTGTGACAACTGTTTGTCTGAAAGGATATTCCTCAGCAAGAAACTCGACAAGGATTCATGAGTTTTCAGCAGTCCGGTCACTCATTCTCTCCCACCTCCTTCATGATTGCTTCTGGGCATCAGTTTAAAAGTCTGCATTTTGACACAGGATTTTTAACACTGAACTTTGGAATGACTTTCCAGAATAATGGTTTGGTTATCTTCTCTCTCTCTCTCTCTCTCTCGCACACACACACAAACCACGTATATTAGCACATCGTTAGGTTTGATTTAACTAAGAAGTTATATTATTAGTAGTTATTAATAAATATATATTAAAAGAAAACAACTGCCTTGGTGAATTTCTATTGGTGATGGTCTGCAACGTAACATACTGTGTAAGTAAAAAAAAACAGTAAGTTGGAATGAAAAACCTTTTCATTATTAGGTGGATAGCAAACTGATGTTCCATTCAAGGTGGGAGTGAACTTTATTCCCCTGATCCATCCTTCCTAGTCCCTTTCCGAATTGCTGATCCAAGCTCTGGTGGCAATAAAGGATTAAAATGACATTCATTTCTGTGGCATTGTCAATCGTCTCAGCAGCCAGGTAAACAAGGGTCTGGAAGACAGCTGGTTCTCTGCCCTTTGGCCACTGTGAGGAAGACAGAAAAAGAAAGGAAGAAATTAGTAAATAAAAAAGAGCAGACTGCGAGAGTGATAAGAAATCACAACTGAAGTGTTTTCATTCTCGTACTCCAAAAGAATAGTCCTTTCAGTGACTTTGTTGATATAATGAGGTTTTATATTTTCCTAATAATTGTAACAGCTGAATCTTGGATTCAGTCCACACCACAGGGAACTGATCTTTTATGTTTATCTTCTTTTTTTTTAATGTGTTCAAATTAAGCGATTGCATGCAGATGTCTGCTCTTTGTTAGTAAGCAACAAGGACTGGCTTGGACTCAAGCTTTGAATTGACTGATTCTTTGAATCTGACACAACAGTTAAGCAAAGGCACTGAGAAATGTGCTACATCTGTGCTTTACAGTTGAAAAAGCCACACATTGTTAAATACTCCTTGTTTAAAATCATAGTTACACCATCTGGCAGCTCTTGCCAGAAGCCATAATAACCATTTACGTTTGAAAGTTTAAAGCCTAGAAACCTGCCTGTGCTACTAATTCCGTCCTAACTGTGGTGTGAGCTCCAGAGATAAACTGCATAATGAAAATACATTTCAGACATGAGGACTGTGAACCAGGTTTACGATCTCATTTAGTTCATTTAATTTTCTGGAGACTCTTGTCAATTTCCTTTCATTTCATGGTTTAAAGAATATTATAAATTGAAAGTTGATTGTTATTCTGATCAAGTGACTACATTTTTTTTTCCCAATGTTTTGTGCAGATGCAATAGGACAACATTGCTTGTATCAAGAAAACCCTTTGCATATTTAAAATTACATTATGCCACCTGTGCACAAAGAGCATGACAAATATGATGCACAGTTTCTGTTGGCTCGAACCAATTAGTGGAGCAAATCCTACTTGAAATATTTTGCTTTGGAGTTTCATGTCCAAACAGAGGAGGACATGGATTTTATAATTTAAAACAAAAGTATTCTTTGCCATAAAGTGCCCTCATCAGCCATTTTGATTTAGTATGTTATTAATACAGTTAATGCAATGTAAGTCACATTGTATTCCACAGTTGAAGTCCATAAATCAAGTGAAATATATTATTATACAGGTGGCTAGAGAGCAGTAGATGGGAAAGAAATCCAGAATGATGAACATTGGGTATATAGAGAACGCCATGATCACTAGCTGCAGTTCTATGCTTCTTCGTCTGTTGTTATAGATGGATGGTACCTGGGTGGTGGCAGGAATATGATAATCTGTGATGTGTAAGTAACTCATCGATTCAGCGAGAGTTAAATTCAGTCAGAAATCATTCAGTTCACTGTGTCCATGCTTCTCTGAAGTGAACAACATGCATCAATTTACTGTCTAAGCTTGGTTTCTCTAAGTTCTACATTTTGGAAGCATCGACTGATTTAAAATGTCACAAAGTTTTAATTTAGCCTGAGGCAAACAAAGGCTTTGATGATGGCAGCTCAGCTTGAGGTGCACTTGCTTCCCAGTTCTGAACCCATATTTTGTTGAAGTTTGATAGTTCTACATCATGCTCATTAGAAAGTGTTGATAAACCAGTGTGGATAAATGCAGGTCAAGATCAAAGAAGTGGCCACATGGGTGTTTTTTTTTAATTAATTAATTGATTCACGATAACTTGTTCAGAACATTATTCATTAATGCCTACTATAGCATCTATTAACAACCCGAAATTCATGTCAATTAGCATCTAATTAATTTGAAGTAATGTAATAACATTTGTCAAAGACCGTGGGGAACCTAATGTAATTTTAAAGACAGTTAATGAACAGAAAAAAAAGTGCTTTTCCGAAAATAAATAAACTGACAATTGCAAAATGATTTATCACCAACTATTTCCATTAAGATTTAGATTACGGTATATTTTGTTGAAGTATAAAAGAGGCATGGCAAAATCTACATTAGACGAAGGTTAGATGTCCCACATCTCTCTTCTGGAAGGATCTTTACTCAGAAGAAATTGTATTAATTCATCAGCCCTATAAGGTGTTATATTTTGGTCATTTTTGTAACGCGTAACATTCCCTTCAAATATATAATCTCCTCACTAACATCCCTTTATCTTGACATGGAACAAAAGAAGAAGCAATACCCATTAAAACCATAGCAATAGAAGTGTGCATGCACATGCAAGTAATATTTCTGTCCAATGGATTCTATTTACCAGAGGTCTTGTTGGAATGAGTGAAAGTAAGTCGTGAAATAACAGACACAGGCATTGGATCTCATTCAACAAAAAAAAAGCTTTTTTCTCCCCCAGAACGATAGTGTCACTTTAAATCAAGCAGAAGACTACTTCAGCCCCAAATTGAAGCAATTGCGTTGACTCAATGCATTTAATTTGCTTCAGTAACTAAATAAAACATTAAAAAAGCTATTGAGATGTTTGACTGTGAATTCAAGGAGTATTTGTGGCCTTTGAAGAATAATTGTTTTCAATGTACTAAATGGAAGTAGATTCCAATTGTAACCTGAAAATGAGTTTTCAACATTCTGGCTGACTTCTTCTCTGAATAGGCTGTTTTGAGATTGTCATTAAGGAGGTGTTTATTCCTTCCATAATATATTCCTTTAATGCAACTTTAATTATTTTTTAATAAGCAGATCCTTGATAATTTACAATGGTGCCCCGAGAAGAAAGATAAAGTAGATATTGGTGAGGTAGTATTTGACCCTCTTTGTATAATCAATTTGAACTTGGGAGCTCCAGCAAAGATTACTCTTTATTCAAATTATTCTTTGGGACGAACCGTGCTTTTTCAGTACAACAATCCAGGATGCCGGCAAGTGCTCTTCACTGTACTTTAATGAAGACAGACTTGAAGCAAATCAGTACAACAAGTGCATGTTCCATCCCACCACATCATTAAAAGGTTAGCAGGTGAGATCTGAACAGAAATCACCAACTTCCATTTTTTTTTTGATTTCCAAACACAGTTCTGGAAGATTTACAACACAGGAGGACTTTAACCAATCGTCCGCTACAATCAAAGAAGAGATGCTCAGTTTAACGCATAGCCTTACAGGGCACAGCTTTTCAAGCCCTCATCCTTTATATACAAAGGTTTCTATCTCTTTTGAACAGTTAGCTCCAGACCCTCAGCACTCTTTGCGTAAATTATCTTCGAAACACTTTGATTTTGGTTTTATTTTAATATTTTGGGTTTTTTTTAAAATTCAGCTCAAAAAAATACATCCTGGCAGGGAAGATTGTTAATGCTGTTAGGGTTGGGGTTAATCTAGATTCACAGAGGCGTGGGAGCCAAAGTGAAGAGGCAGTTGATGGACAAGGGGGATGTTTATGTTGAAGGGAAGGTAGATAAGGGCACAGAGTAAAATAAAGTAACAAATACAGGGAGGGCTAAAGGTTTTATGATTAAAGAGAAATAAAATGGATGACCCTGTAGTACAGCAGAAGATTGGCACAAATGATGTGTGGCCATCATGGACTCATGGCTAAAGGATGGCTTTCATTGGAAACTGAATGTCCAAGGATAAACAGTGTATCAAAAGGATAGGAAGGTAAGTAGAGAGGGTGGTGTGGCTCTGTTGGTAAGGAATAACATTAAGTCATTAGAAATTGACGACTTAGGTTCTGAAGAAATAGAATCATTGTGGGTTTAGTTGAGAAATGACAAGGTGTGTAAAAAGACACTGTCGGCAGCTACAGGGTGTTTTTATCCCGGGGCTCCACTTCGAGGCCAACCTTGAAAGCGGATAAACATTTTAAACTTACCTGTTTATGGAGCAGTCCTAAAAGGTTGCTCCAGTGCTGCATTTATGGGGAGCGGCACCTCGGTGTGTTGTCCGGAGCCGGTGTAGGCAGGGCAACTGTTGCTGTGGCACAGTCCATCATCAATATGCAGCAGGGCCTTCTGTTTTTCTCAGAACGGTTCCAGGTGATGTGGGATTATGGATAGGGAAGACAGCCACTGCTCTGCCATGATTTGAGCCGCTGGCGCTGATGAGTGGCTCCGAACCGGCCAAGTGAAGTGCCAGAGGCCAGAGCAGTAGGCGGGGCTGTCATAATAAGCCCCAGCCGCCCCCTGACGACTTCATCGGCCTGGCCAGCTCTGATGACCCCTACTGCTGGCCCGGTCGCCCTCTGACAGCCCCCACCTGACACCCCTGACAGCCCCCACCTGACACCCCTGACAGCCCCCACCTGTCACCCCTGCCTGCCCTGACAGCATCATCAGCTGTCCCTGCCCTGAGGGGGGGGGGAGTGAGTGGGAGAGAGTGGTGAGATGGGTCACGGGCTGACAGCATCATCAGCCAAATGCAGCAGACGTACCTCTATGCAGTGAGGTGGAACACATGTTCCAGCTCTAGCACTACCTTGGAGAGAGATTGGAGCCTTGTAGCCTCTCGCGGACCATTTATGAAGGCAAGTTTTCTGATATGGTGGAGAATCTCCGCCTTTACCTTTAGATTTTTTTTTTCTTTATAAAAGGGCCTAAATACAGATATCTAAATAGAAGCAGGGACAGGAACGGCGTCAAAGTTGGGGGGGAGTGGTGAAATTCACGGACATGGCCTCCCCTTCACAAGGTGCTGTGCCCCCATACGCTCATGGTCATCGCCCACCATCAGACCCACCCCTGGCCACATCACAAGCACGCTAGTGTCTCTCCACGCAATAAAAGCAGTGTTTTGGGTTCTACGTTATAGGGATGGAAGTGGTTTACATCTGTTCGGCAGGTAGGTCACCCCCACCATGGTTGAGTGAGTTTATGACTGTCGGACTGATTTGAGATTTGAGTTCAATTTGAGATTTAACAGAGAGAAACTAAAGTCAGATGTGTTGGTATTTCAGGAGAATCTAGAGAATTAAAGTTGCAAGATAGAAGAACTGATCAAAGTAGATTGGAAGGAGGAACTAGCAAAGAAGACAGCAGAGTAGCAAAGGATGGAGTTTCTGCAAGAAATTAGGAAGGCGCATTTAATAATACATACCAGAAAAAAGGAAATATTTGAATGGTAAACTGTCGTAACTCTGACTGACAAGGGAAGTCAAACCCAATATCAGAGCAAAGGAGAGGGCATATTAGGAGACAAAAGACAAAGGAGGAAAAACCCAACACCCAACCAACCAATTTTCCCTTGCAACCGTGTCTGCCTGTCCCGCATCGGACTTGTCAGCCACAAACGAGCCTGCAGCTGACGTGGACATTACCCCTCCATTAATCTTTGTCCACGAAGCCAAGCCAAAGAAAAGATTAGGAGACAAAACTTAGTGGGAAGATAGAGGATTGGGAAGTTTTACAAAACTTGCAGAAGGCAACTAAAAGAACTCATGAGGTGGGAAAAGATGAAATATGAAGTAGGCTAGCAAATAATATCGAAGAGGATAAAAAGGCTTCTTCAAGTATCTGAAGAGAAAAAGAGAGGTGAGAGAAGATATAGGACTACTAGAAAATGATGCTGGAGAAGATATGATGGTAGGCAAAGAGATGGAAGTGGAACTAAATGAGTATTTTTCATCACTCTTAACTGTGGAAGACATTACCAGTGTGCCAGATGTTCAATGGCAACAGGGAAGGCAAGGGGTGCAGTTACTATTTCAAGGGAGAAGGTGATCAGAAAGATGAATGGGCTAAGGGTGGATAAATTTCCTGGACCGGATAGATTGCTCACGTTCTGAAAGAAGTAGCAGTAGAGATCGTGGAGGCACTACTGATGGCACTACTGATGGCAGTGATCAGCCATGATCTGTAAAATGGCGGTGCTGGCTCGACGGGCCGAAGGGCCTACTCCAGCTCCTATTGTCTATTGTCTATTGTCTTTTCAGGGATCAATAGATTCTGGTATGGTCCAAGAGGACTGGCAAATCACAAATGTAACCCAAGTATTCAAGAAGGGAGAGAGACAGCAAAAAAGAAATTATAGACTGTGTAGCCTGACCTCACTGGTTGGGAAGATGTTGAAGTCAATTTTCAAGGATGAGGTTACTTGGATGCAGGTGACAAGATAGACCAAACCCAGTATTGTTTCCTTGAAGGAAAATCTTGCTTGGCAAGCCTATTGGAATTCTTTTAAAAAATGGCAAGCAGGTTAGATAGAGGAGATGCAGTGGATGTTGTGTATTTAGATTTTCAGAAAACCTTTGACAAGATGCCACACATAAGGGCTCTTAACGAGATAACAAAGAAGCATACTAGCATAGATAAACCATTGGCTGATTGGCAGGAAGCAGACAGTTGGAATATAGGGATTATATTCTGGTTGGCTGTCAGTTGCTAGTGGTGTTCCAAAGGGGTTGGTGTTGGGGCCACTTATTTTTATATTGTATATTAATGATTTAGATTATGGAATAAATGGCTTTGCAGCCAAGTTTTCAGATGAATTGAAGTGGGATGGAGGAGCAGGTAATGCTGAGGAAACAGGAAGGCTGCAGAAGGAAGTGGACAGATTAGGAGAATGGGCAGAGAAGTGGCGAATGCATACAAAGTCAGAAATTGTATGATCATGTGCTTTGATAGAAAAAACTAAACAGGCATGCAATTTTCTAAATGGGAAGAAAATTGAAAATACCCAGATGCAAAGGGACCTCGGAGTCCTCATGCAAGATACCCTGAATATAAACTTGCAGGATAGTCTGAATATAAACTTGCACGAGTCAGTGTTGAAAAAAGCAAATAGCATGCTGACATTCATTCAAAGAAATAGAATTTTAGAGCAGGGATGTGATGTTGAGGCTTTAGAAAGGCACTGGTCAACTTTCACTTGGAATATTATAAACATATTTGAGCTCCTTATTTAAAAAGTGATGTGCTCATGCTGGAGAGGGTTCGGTCTTGGTGGAGGGTGGGGTGAAATCACAAGGATGTTTCTGGAAATGAAAGGGTTATCAAATGAGAAGTTTTTGACACCTCTTGGCTTGTACTTGTTGGAATTAATAGAATGGGGGGGGGGGTCTCATTAAAAAAAATTCCAATGTTGTAAGGCATCCACAGAGTAGTTGTCAAAAGGCTGTTTCCCTCGGTGAGAGAGTCTAGAACAAGAGGGAACAACCTCAAGAATGAAGATTGTCTGCTTAGAACAGAAGTGTGGAGAAATTTCTTCAGCCGGAGGGTGGTAAATCTGTGGAATTGTTGCCAAGGGCAGTTGTGAAGGCTAGGTTATGGGGTATGTTTAAGGGGTAAATTGATAGGTTCTTCATTACCCAGGGCATCCTAGGTTATGAAGAGAAAGCAGTGAAATGTGGCTGAGTGGGAAAATGGATCAGCTCATGATTGAACGGTGAGGCCAATTCGATAGACTGAATAGTCTATTTCTTCTCTGATGTCTTGTCTTATCCCTCTATCAAGGCTGTTCATAATGTTAGTCATCTCCATTCAGTCTTCCTGTTGCCTTCTCTATTTCAAAGAAAGCAAATCTAACTTATCTAATCTGTTCTTGTAACTTTTTTTTCCAGTCTTAACAGCATCTTTGTAGATCTCCTCTGCATTATCTGCAAGGCAATCATGTTCCTGTAGCATTTTGGTGACGGGAATTATGTGCAGTATTCAAAACTGTGGTTAACATGTGATTTATTCCTTCTTAACATAACCTACCCTGCTCTTAGATTTTAGACCTCATTCAGTAAGGAGAACATTTTATTTGCATCTTCACATTCTTATTCTGATACCTTTAAAAATATAAACAATAAGGTCATTCAGTTCTTCCACCCACCTGATATCCTTCCATTTATTGCATCTTCCAGTGTCAATTCACACTTCCTAAAATGTGTTTCATCGCAATTCAAATTGATATCATGTTTTACATCTGGCCCCTCCAGGTATAGGCTGATAATAATTAAATACTGCCCAATAACAAAAAATAATTTTATAAAGGATCATTCCATGTTGTTTATTGATTCCACCGAGTGAGGAAATGAACAGAAACTCACACAGTCTATTTATTAGGCCTAATACTCTGTTAATAGATATTGGATCTATTTTAATTAATGCTTCTCATTGAGTCATAGAGCAGAGCAACAGGCCTTTGGTCCATGGGTCCATACCACCACCGTACCTGTCTACACAAATCTCACTGAACCATATTAGGTCCATTGCCTTCTGTACTTTGCTTACACCATTTTTATAACAAAGAAATCCTGAACCAAATAACTAAAGGGGAATGTTTAGAAATTCAAGATAGTGAAGACCATTTAGTGATCTTAATGCATTCAATATTAACCCACACAGTTCAACCTAAGTACGTAATTCTAGTGTTTAATTTCAAAGTAATTGAGGGGATCTGGAATCATAATGAATGGGGAAATTTAAAATATTGGTGGCCCATTTGGAAGTCAGTACTCTACACAGGCTTGGAATTACTAGCTTTATTGATAGGCAGTAAGATTACGTCAAGAAGATCATTTATTCCAGACTTTGGAGGCTATATGCAGGGACCATTTTTGCCGTAATTTGTGGTTTGAGGACCAAAGGATATGGTTTCAGAATTCAACAGGGCAGAGTATTTAGGAATGAGATTCCTTTCACTAGAGGATGTAGAGCATCTGGATTTCCCTATCCAAGAGGGGTGTGCAGGCTCAGTCACTGTATTCATTCAAAACGGAGATTGACAGATTTCTGAACATTTAAGAGAATTAATAGATGTGACAATGGTACTTGAAAATGGCACAGAGGAAGAACATTTTAATAAATGGAAGAGCAGACTCAGTTCCCTAAATCCTACTCTAACCTTTTAATGTTCTAATGTTCAATTGGAAACTATCATATGGGTTGCTAGTTTTGTTGGACTTAGTAGCTGGTGAGCTTGGACCTTGTAGCTTGGATTTCCAAGGCTAAAGAGACCAAAATATTGGGGAGGAGGTGAGTTGCAAGTTAATGGTTGGATAGAGAGAAATATTGTCCAGTTTCCAAGGAAAACTAGAAATAATTACTGAAGAAAATTAATGAAATAAGTAATGTAGTTGAAATTGCACACATTTCAGTCAATCCTTTGTATTGATGCTTGTTTAGCCACACAACAATGAAGGGGAGAGACAAACAATGTCAGAAATGGAAATGCACAGAGTCAATTATGCTTTTTACACAGTCCTTTTATTTTGTGATTCTGCTCTTTTTTTAACGAAACAGCTGCTGGCTAAAAAGTAGCGAGACGGAATTTTGGGCGGCGGTGGGAGTGGGGGGGTGGTGGGGGTGTCATTCCAGTCTCAGCTTTTTTTCCGGCATCAGATCAAGTAAAAGCCCCAGAACGCTAGCTGAGTAAAGGGTGAATCTGCCATTCCAGGACCAAATTAAGTCAGGATATGTATGTGTACAATCAGCGCAGTCCCGCTCTCTCCCCGCGGCACGCAGTCCTGGTGCCCCGCTGCCTGCTCTCTGTTGCTGTGGGCTGTTCATGGAGAGGGTTGAGGGCAATCACAAAGTCTGGCTAGGTCCAGGACCAACACAACAAGGTATCATTCTCAGTACAACTCTGATTTGACACTAGGTCTACCAGCAAAGATAAAAGGCAGAGACGATTAAGCTGATAGCGAGTAGTTCACTGGGCAGGTACTTGGAGTTTAGCCCATCTCAGAGATCTATGCATGCAGGTCTGAAATGAGTTGTAGATGAAATGGCTAGAGCTGGATATGAAATGAGCTGGTGGTCAAATAGTGATGTATCCTCCACTAGACTCACCGTTTCGTGAGGTGGGTGAAGCACTGATTTAATTCATATGTACATAATTCATGGCTTTAACAGGACAGAAGTGGGGTGGCTGTTGGTCTTTCGAAATAGGCTTGATCATTAATGACAAAAAGTATGTATCAAAGGGTACTAAATCTGGAACTCCACAGATGGAGGGTGTGAATGTTCAGATACTGAATGTATTCAAGATAGTCAATATAAGACCAGGGGAATATTTTTGAGCCATTTTTTGACGAAAAAAAGTGGGTCTAACATGCCATCAAATACGTTTGTTAAACATGACACTGAACGCCAACGAGTTACATGTCCCTACCTCTTTTGCTCACGGAATGCTCACTTACTGGCACTGACCCAGAAAAATGGTGGCTTTGTTTCAGTGTAAACGACCATAGCCGGCTTTAATGGTGGGTCTTCCTTACAGAAATACTGAGGAATTTTTGTATATTAAAAATGTGTAAGAGGGAAAAAAAATAGAGGTGCAGTAAACTAAGGCAGAGAAGGTGAGGAAAGAAGAAGGAAGAAGATTCATATGGAGGGATAATTGAACTTTTGAGAATCACGAGAGGATCAGAGAGGAACAAAGAAACAGTTTCTTTTGCTTGGTGATACAGAAATAGAAAAGTCTAATTGCAGGAGTTGATGTAGTGTTAGAGGGTTGTAAAATCTATATTACAGATATAGTTGTGATTATCGTTCCTCCTTTTGAACGAACATTGTGTCATTAGTTTGCCACCCTGCTGCTTTCTGTTAATCAACTTCTATTTCTCTCACAAAGGAATAAGACAGAGTGGAAAGAGCAATGATTTAGATGCTTTTAAGCATTTTATTTTTCAAGGCTTTCTTAAAAGCAGGCTTTCTAAATTCCTGGCAATCCTTGTAACAATCTGCCACATTACATGTACGCATTGTAGTGTGGAGTCATTGCACCTCCACTATGAGTCTATGCGAGACTCATCCTATGGATCATGCATTTGGTTTTTCACCCAAAATTCTCAGAAAGTAAAAGGATAAAATTCAAAAGCCTTTTAACAATCTCAAAAATCATCAACTGCACAATGGAAGTTGTTGGGGCAGACAGTAAATGAATTATATGCAGACATTCATTGAGTAAAATTTGATGTTTAATAATTGTATGAAATGGAATTCACTGATTGCCTTGGTTTCCTGTCCACAAAATGGTTGCTATCTTTGCTAAAACTCTGAAAATGAGTTATTCTATTGACTGAATTATGGGAGCGTGTTATTTATTTTGTATAATTTATGTCAGATTCTTTGCCTTGTAATTGGACGATATTCAATATCCATAAAATAAAGGCATTATGGATGTCAGAGGAATGATTTCACAGACAATTTCTTCAGTGTTTCCCACTGATAATCATGAATTGTTCATGAGATCATCCTTTCTCATGCTAAGGAACAAACGGTGTGAGTTGGACATAGGAAGAAAGAGCCTTTGAAAGATATAACATGGAACCAGGCCGACCGAGACCACTTCGACCATCAATCACCCATTTACACTATTTCTGCACTAATACCATTTTATTTCTTCATTTTAGGTTCACTATACAGGGTCCATTGAAGTACTGACACATCTGTGTCTTTGGGATGTGGTAGGAAGCCAGAGCACCTGGAATAAGCCCCATGCAAACACAGGGAGACAATGTGCAAACCCCACACAGATGGCTGCAAAGGTTAGGATTAAACCCGGGCCTCCGGCAGTTCTCATCTGTGCCACTCCTAATAATGAATGATTGGAGATTTGAGCACTTTGCAAATTTGTGCACGGTCCTTGATATTCAAGGTCAAAAAGTCAGGGTGAAGTTCATTAACGTTCACATGTTTATTCTGATATGCTAGCTAATCATGAACAGCAATGCTTGCTGCGAAACTGAGGTGCTAGTGCTTCAATAGGTTCAACTTGACAAATTTGTCCCTGCAAAAATTATCAGGAATAACTCCAATATGGCGAGACACCCTGCCTTACTTACTTCTTAATGAAAGCAGATTACATGCATGAATCTAGTATGCCACTCTCGCACTATGTTTAAGTTAAAACTATCACAGTTAGAACTATTTTAAGTTAAAACTCTATTAATCCAGAATTCAAGCAACTGGCAATAAAATTGTGGAAAATTAATAGGTAAATAATACAAGTTTAAATTTGCTGCACCTCTCCATTACCTTGCCAATCCATGCAACAAGCCTCTCAAGCAACCACAAAATTCAGTTATCTGGCATCTACCAACATAAGGGTTGCTACTTTTGTTGGACTTATTGACCGGAGACCAGACACTAATATTTGTTCAGCCAAGTTAATTCCAAGCTGGTCCCTCCCTACCTTTCAAGTTCATGATCTTGACATATATCATTTTGCAACAATTTAATTTCCACTCTTATGGAAGTTTTTAATCATTAACCTGATATAATCACCTCTTTGCTAATTTGGTTTCACACAGTCTTCTTGTGGATGCCTTTTGCTGGTCCAATTGTCTTTTTTTTAAGGCATTAAAAAATTCTAGTTTTTGTATTCTTTGCCTGTTTGTTGGACTGTTTCCAGTGTGATCTGCAATCTAAAAGCAGACAAATTGGGATAAATTATTCATGACGAAAGATGCAAAATGGCCAGCAAGACAGATAAGTTTTCTTTTTCAGCATTTAGTTTGAAACTGGTGGGGTATTTTGGATAATTGGCTAAGATGATTTTTATTCTTGCAGTTTTTTGTTCTTGTTGATGTGAATTAATCATTCAGCAGGATTTTTATTTTGCCTGATTTCCATGAGATTTCCCATAAATTTGAAAGAAGCATTTAAGGAAAAACATTTCTTGGTTCTGAACTTTTCGAGCCCGCCAGATTGATTTGATGAGATGCTGTCACATCTTGGTGTAGTCCACTATCCCGTTCATTAATAGCTGGCATAAACCTGGGGCAACAGTCGTTCATAATGTAGCTCTGGATCCAATGTAGCTGTTCCGCAGCCCACAGATATGACAGATGTCACTGGAAACAAAGAATTTGTTTCCTGAATACTTCTGGGTGTATTTTATGCATTTTGGGCTGCAGATCATGAAAATCACTTTATGTTCCCATCACATACCATTTTTTTTTTAGATATAACATATTTCCTGTCTTATTTTAAGTATACTGCCCACAAAGCAAGCTGCTTTGGTCAATCCAAGCATGACTGGGCATCCACTTAGTGCAGGTGCTATGCAATTGTTGTTTTAGGCCTAAGTAGCATGGAAGGCATTTAAAGATGTTGCTGTGAATTTTCTTGGCCAATACCGAGCACCAAACTACATGCTTCAAGCACACAAAACCATGAAGTGCAATGTGTCATTGAAAATTCATTCTCTGCATTCGCACTTGTACTTCTTCCCTGTTGATCTTGGTGCAGTGAGTGATGACAGAGTCAGCGCCACAACAGGTGTTAGAGGGGAGCATTATGGTAACCGGGGGGTACAGTCTGACAGTCGTAAACTCGCTCAGCTGGTGGGGTGTGGGGGAGGATGTTGATGGTGGCCTACCTGCCAAACAGACGTAAACCTCCTCAGTCTCTTTGATGTTGCAGGCGAAAGTGCTGATTATATTGCATGGAGGGTCAA
Organism: Narcine bancroftii; assembly: GCF_036971445.1. Taxonomy (NCBI): domain Eukaryota; kingdom Metazoa; phylum Chordata; class Chondrichthyes; order Torpediniformes; family Narcinidae; genus Narcine; species Narcine bancroftii. The sequence goes on from NC_091477.1 coordinate 15,219,878, forward strand.
TAGCATGCATCAAGTGAGACGCTAGTGACTCTTGACGCAAGTTAGTGATGTGGGCAGGTCTGACAGCGTCAATGCTGACTGACTATTGTTGGACACTGGCATGAGTGGGATCAGATACAAATCAATGACAAAACACTTGTGTGTCAGTTGAATGGATGGAATGTTCCAGCATTATTATTATGATTAAACATGCTAAATTTAATAAAAGGAAAGGTAGTTCTTATTTCCATAAAAGTGCTGGAGAAACACAGCAGGCATGTGGTGGCTATAGGAAGCAAAGGGATATAACCAACATTTTGGGCCTGGGGCCCTTCATCATGGTATGAGCTAGAAGCAGGCAGGCACAGCTTCCTAAAGACCAGCGATTCTCAACCTTTTTCTCTCTACCCACATACCACTTTAAGTAATCCTTATGCCATCGGAGCTTTGTGATTAGTAAGGGATTGCTTAAGGTGGTATGTGAGTAGAAAGGTTGAGAATCACTGCTCTTGGTCCAATTGTTACTGAGATATTTTGCTTGAGAAAAATTGTCATTGTCCCATTTCCCTTGGAGATATAAAACCGTGCGCATAAGAAGTCAGTTAGGTACGATTCAAACAGTGGTTTTCAAACATTTTCTTTCCACCCACATACCACCTTAAGCAATCCCTTACTAATCACAGAGCACCTATGGCATAGGGAATATTTAAAGTGGGACGCGAGTGGAAAGAAAAAGGTTGAGACCCACTGGGATAGACATTAAATGAACTGCTGAGGTTCTGCAGCACTTTTAGGCACTGCACTAATGACTTGGGTCTCCAGATTCAGACTATTATTTGGGGAAGAATGTTCCTTTGAATTCTCTGCAAGATTTTAAGAGACTACCTGTAGAGCTCGTCGAAAGAACCAAAGACTTGTTGATCCAAACCAAGGCTTTTATTAGCAAAAGACCGGAGCTCTTCACAGATGGCCGACCAGTCCGGAATGATCCGACCTGGCTAGGGACACAACCCTTTAAGGCCCAAACAATAGGTGTGGCTTAGCTCTCAGCCAATCGCTGTAAGCACAGTCTAGATACAGTAACTATATACACTATGTACATTGGTGATAGATCTGTACTATCACACTACCTAAATGGAAATATCAACTCTTCAGCCACCCAACTGAAGTCTGTTATGTTCTGGGTACAACAAGTACACCATGTTCAGTCTTTGCTTATAGATGTAAATTTATAATTCTGATATGATTCAGAATCAGAATTTATTGTCACGAACATGTCAAGAAATGTATTGTTTTGCTGTGCATCACAGTACAAATATTTATGTAAACCATTTTGGATTTACTGTCAGAGTACCCATATGACATCACATATAGCCCTGAGATTCTTTTTTCCTGCTGGCATGGCAGAATTACCAATAATTAGAAGTGAAAAAAATAAACTGTACAGAGCATAGCAGATTGAAGAGAACATGGGCTTGGTGGTGGGGGACTTGAAGATAGAGGCTGCTTTCATAAGTCACTGCCTCTTGTGGATGTCCTCAATGGAGTGAAGTCTGGTGCCCGTGATGTCACAGGCAGAGTTAACAACCCTCTGGAGTTTTTCTTGACCTGAGCGTTGGAACCTCCATACCAGACAGTGATGCAACCAGCCAGAATGCATTTCACGGTACATCTGTAGAAGTTCTTTGGAGTCTTTGGTGACTTACCAAATCCCCTTGAGTTCATCACACAGTATAGCCGCTGGTCATTGAAATGGAGGCTCCAGAACAGATCCTTGGAGATGTTGATGCCCAGGAATTGGAAGTTTTTGACCCTCTCCACTACTGAGCCCTCGGTGAAGACTGGGCCATGTTCCCCTGACTTCCTTCTGACGCCACTCAACTAGTTGATCCTGTATGCTTCTCATTGCTGTCTGTGATTCTGCTGACAACTATCGTGTCATTGGCAAACTTGTAGATAGCATTTGAATTTTGCCTAACTATACAGTCATGGATGCAGTTGGCTCTTCCAAGTCAATCTACCATTTTCCCAATTGTCACACTAGTTTTTATAATATTGAATCAGGGCTGATCAATCATATTCCATGCATGCACGGTTTAATTAATGTTCCATATATTTTATACGTATGAAATCATGGGGGAGAATGCTGAAGAACATCAGAATTAGAAGCTTGAATTCGACCATCTGACCATCTCATTTAAGTCCTCGTATTTGTGCGCTTTAATTACTGATTTTCTTTGATCTCTCTGTATTGCACAGTCACCTTGTTTACATTCGTTATCTGCTTACAGTTATTTCATTTGTTTACATGTTTATGCTGTGTTGTTTATTTTTACACTACCAATTTGGGGTGATTCTGCCACGCCCGCAGGATAAAGTAATCTCAGGGTTGTATGCGATATCATATTATGCACTCTGACAATGAATCTGAAATTTGATTTTTAACCTTCACCACTCCCATATCATTTGAATTCCTCAATATCTACAAATTCATCAATTTCTATTTTGAATTAACTTCATAATTAAATCTCAACAGTCTCCAGCACATGGAATTCAGAAGATTCATTAGGAGTGAAGAAATTTATCTTAATTTCAGTCACCAAGCCATGCAGGATTGAAACAGGCTGCACGGCTCAACTCATCCACACTGAACAAGTTGTCCGCCTGATCTGTTCTCTTTTCCCTGCATATTACCCATATCCCTCTGAAGATCTTCTCGTCCTTGTCAATCTCTCCTGCACACTTCTCAGTCAATGGCATTCTTCCCAATGGCTGACTTCCCCCTTTTACATTGAATGCAAGGTTCTTCCATCATCAATTTCCTCCATTATCAGTGGAAACATTGTCCAAGCATTCAGGATGTCTGAAGTACTAAAGGCCCTCAGTGTCAATCTTTGTTGAACTTCCTCTGGCAAGTTCATCCTTTTCACAGAAATGAAGTCCAAAACTCAAAGTCAAGCACCTTGTGTGGTTTCACCATGGACCTTCATAATTGCAAAAAAGACCTCTTTATTCCTGTGCTGAGATCCTCTCATAATGAAAACCAACAACTGTTTATCTTTCCTATTGCTTGCTAGAATTGCATAATACCTCTCAGTGACATGTGTACAAGGATAAACAAGTGTTTTGGTCACATTTTGTCATAATTTCAAAAAAAAATCAGGCATTTCTTCTTTGTGTTCCAGAAGCAATGACCTCATATTTTCTAAATGACATGTGTACACTTTAACATGTCTATTTTCTGTTGAATCCAGTTTACATCCGCCACATTACTCACAATTACAGACTAAGGTTGTGTCAACACTAAACTTGGAAATATGGAGATAGCCTCTTCTCCCAAATTATTGATGCAGACTGGGACACAAACTCGATCCTTGCAATACCCTACTCGTCATGATCTGAAAAAGGCCCATTTATTTTAACCCAAGAATTTCTATTCACATTACGACTTGCCAATGCCAGTTCTATTACCCACAGTTCCATGTGCTCCATCCTCATTGATCAACCACCCATGTCAACCTGACTGAAAATCTGTTGTAAATCTAAATACACCACAGCCTCTGGCTCTCCATTATCAATTTGTCACATCCTCAGAAAACTTACATGTATCAGCTGAACACAATTTACCTTTCATGAGACTGATTCAACTTAATCTTTTTATTCTTTTAAGGTGTTAATTTATTACACCTTTCAAAGTCGATTCCAGCATTTCCCTTTCAACTGACATTGGGCATACGTGCGTGTGTGTAATATATATAAAAAAGGTGAATATTGGCTCCTTACAGATTGGAGAATTTATTATGGGGAATAAGGAAACAGCATAGAAGTTGATACTGATGGGCTACTGGAGGGAACACACATTACTACAAGCAAATTGGATTTGTGACTGGCTTAACAAACCATAAGTACACAAAACTTGCAGAAGCACAAAAGGACAAAGGCCAAGCAAGAATGAGGAACTGGAGGAAACTGGTATTAGTCAAAATAAGTACTGAAGAAGTTGGTGGTATTTGCTGTGGACTCCATAATCTTGTGTATTCAAAGACATGGCTATGGAGAAAATAGATGGTCAAATTAATACTTGGTTTGGGGAGTGGCTGAGCCCACTTGCTGCTTGGTCCACTGTGCTTCAGTGCTCAGGTGCAGGGAATGTGCACCTTTGCCCCTCTGTATCCAGGAGAATTAAGTTGGGTGGCATGGTTCACGTGATGATTAATTTCAGCGCCAGTGACAAGTGTTCGGATGCGGCACTCCCTGTAAGGAGTGTCCACGTGTGGTTCCTCCAGGTGCTCCTTTTCTTTCCACTTTCCATGGAAGTACAGGGTTGGGAGGTTGATTGGTGATGTGGATGCAATCGGATGGTATGGTATGTGGACGAAAGGGCTATTACCATGCTGTTACACTAAATTGAAAAAAATATATAAAGTTTGGGTTGGCAGGTAGGCTCAGTGATAAGTTTGACACAGAATAATTGAGTCCAATATAGCTAATCCAGAATGAGAAGGGTGTCAGAAACAGAATTAGAATCTATTGTTAAGAAAACATCACAAATATTGCTGTCAATTATATTCCATTTAAATAAATTAGTACAAAAGAAGAGAAAGTGAGATAGCATCTGTGGCTCATAGCTCATCCAGAAATCTGATGGCAAGAGGGAAGAGGTTGTTTTTTGTACCATTGGGTGTTTGTCTTCAGGCTCCTGTACCTCCTTCCTGATGGTAGCAGTGTAAAGAGGGCATGGCCTGGGTGGTGCAGGTCTTTGATGATAGTGGCTGCTCTCTTGAGGCACCAGCTCTTGTAGATGTCCTTGATTGGGTAAAGACTGATGCCCATGATGGTGCTGGCCAAATTCACAACTCTTTGTAGTCTTTTTCTATCCTGTGCATTGGCACCTCCATACCAGACAATGATGCAATCCATCAGAATGCTCTTATCTGTAGGAATTTGCAAGTAGGCCTGGTGACGTACCCAATCTCATTAAAATCCCCACGAAGTAGACCCGCTGGTGAACCTTCTTTGTGATTGACATGGAAGCCCCAAGATAGATCCTCAGAGATGTTGACACCCAGGAATTTGAAGTTTTTGACCCTTCTCACTGCTGACCCCTCGATGAGAACTGGTTCATGTTCTCCTGATTTTTCCCCCATCCTGAGTCCACAATCAGCTCCATGGTTTTGCTTACATTGAATGCAAGGTTGTTGTTGTGACACTACTCAACCAGTTGATCTCCCTTCTATGCTTTTCATTCCCTTCTGTGTTTCTTCAAATGGCCATGGTGTCATTGGCAAATTTGTAGATGGCATTTGAATTGTACCTAGCCACACATCAATAAGTGTAGAACAAGTAGCGCAGTGGGTTAAGCACACATACGCCTGTGTTGATTGTCAGTGGGGGTAGACAATATTTCCAATTCATAGTGACTGTGGTCTTGCAATGAGGAAGTCAAGGATCAAGTAATGTTATTAGAAATATACAGCAAAGAAGCAAGCTCTTTAAAAAAAAAATCAGATTTATTGTCTAAGTACATACATTACATCACATACAACCCTGAGATTCCTTTTCATTCAGGTGAGGCAGAATTACCATTATTGGCAGTGCAAAAAAAAATGACTCAACCCCATTTGTGTAAACAAATAAAGAAATGTAAAAATGTAAACAAACTGAATGTGCAATACAGAGATAGAAAAAAAATCAATTAAATGCAAATGAAGTGTCCCTAAATAAGTCCTTTTCCTGATCCTGGTGGTGTGAGTCGTGTAGCTCCTATACCTCTTTCCTGGTGGTAGCAGCAAGAACAGAGTGTGTGGTGTTGATCCTTGATGATTGCTACTGCTCTCCAATGGCAACGTTCCCTGTAGAAATTCTTGATGGTGGAGAGGGATTTACCTGTAATGTCCTGGGCTCTGCTCCCTACCTTTTGGAGGGTTTTATGCTCAAGTTTATTAGTGTCCCCATACCAGACCATGATACAGCTGGTCAGCACACTTTCCACCACACATTTGTCAAGGTTTGGCAGGGTTTCCGAAGTCATACCAAACCTCTGCAAACTCCTGAGGAAGTAGAGGCACTTTGGCCCACGGATTCTGCACTAATCTTCAACTGCCTATTTCCAGTCATCCCTTGGTTAGGTCTGAAACCATCTCTCCATGCGATGAGGTAAAAGCTCTACTGGCTGCTCCACTGTGAACACACTTATTCAGTAGGAACAATCTAGATTAATCTTGTATTCTATCTGGTAATGAAAGCAGATAATTGAATTTCAGATACTGACTTGCCCTTGCTTAACAGTTAAATGCTTCTATCAAGTACTATTTACATATAATACATTGGATAGTATATCTTCTTGAAATATATCTGGTAGTCTTCTATTGCTTATTACATTCGCATTTGTGATGTGAACCTAAACAGTATCTAGTTAAGTGCACAGGCAAAAGACTAAAACAAACTTCTAAAGGTTTAGAATTTGATACTTTTCCTGAAAAAGCTTTTATTGAAATGGGTGGGAGTTTCAGAAGAAACAAAATTACACCTTACGAATGCTAACTGCCTTTGGTGAATATGTGACAGAAAAGATAATATCAATGTTCAGAAAAGAAAAGGGATTTTGTGGGAGAAACTGGGTTGTCTAATGTGGTTTCTGTTAAATGTGGCAGTCTGTCAAATAAAAACTCTAAAATGATTTGTCAAATGTAACAGCTGGAGTAGAAATGCTCCATAACAATTGCAGCACTCATATCACTGAAAGCTCTCCCTGTTTGACATTTATAAGAAGAATAACTGAAATATCTTTTCTTAACTGGCATTAATGTGACAGATAAGTTTGCATTTATTAGATTAACTTATTCCTCAAAGTAGAAGAGAGTGAACCCTCCTTTCCACTTAACAGCAGGCTGAAAAGCATATTAGTGGCTTACCATCTAATTGAAAAGGTTGTTTATGCAGGCATTCGAGTGTCTGGGTATAACCCGAAAATAGTCCTGGCTGTCAATGCCTTGTTCACTAAAAGTGAAGACAGAAGCAAGGAGGTGTGTCAGCAAAGTGGGAGAAAGATATTTAAATTGCAAAATTGCATTAGCGATCAAGCCAGGATTCTTTCCTGACATTTTCCACAGAGGCTCAGGATCTTATTGATGCTGTTCTCAAGTGCAAGGGAGCAGAAAACCACAGGGGAAGCTGAACCTGGTATGTTTTGGCATATGTTCTGATGCTGGGTTGGAAAATATTATTGGCAAGTCCTGATGCTCAAAATTCCTCCTGTTTATCCTTTCAGGTAGAAAATCATTCTGAAGCAGAGGTTAAAAAAAAAGAAAAATAAAGTGGTATCAGATTGGGGACAAGTCGTTTATTGTTTCTGTAATCCCCACTCCCTCTTGCAATATATTAACCCAGCAATAAGTGATTGAACACTAGCAAACCTGATCAAACAGCATAGAAATAAAGAAAGCCAGTACATCAAACATTTTTTTTTTGCCAATCTGTCGGTACTTCACTCTGAGGTTAACACATTACAGGGATAGGAGCTGCTGTGCTGTAGTAATGATATATTTAAGCATCGCTAATTAGGCTTGCTGGATTTTGCTATCTTTAGCAATAATGCAGCTAAGTCCTGATAAAAAAGAGTAATGTTGTCAAAATGCAGTTTGGATTAAGATTACAGATAAAAATAGCCAATTTGCAAGACTTTCCTCCACTGTCTTCTTCATTATTAATTCAACAGCTCAATTCAAACAACACCAGCAGGAAACAGTAAGTATTTTAAGTTATCTCAGATTTTTTTTAATGTATAGTACAGCTGCATCTTATTAAAAGTAGGAAATTAACTTTAAAAGTAGGGATAATTGCATCACGATTTTTCAGAGCAAATTATATTCTAACTCATGGGTTAAACCACTTCTGAATTTGGGCACTTTGGAAGCTAAAACTCAAAAATAACTGCAGATGTTGTAAAACAGGACGTGATGGAAACTCTCAGCAGACAATGCAGTATCTGTGGAGAGAACAGTTTCCAGATCAACTGTCAATTTTAATACCTCCATTCTTTGGTGTCTGCTTAGGTGTTATAAATTCAGTAAATAAACAACTTGGGAATGGGATCATCATATGCGTCTCTCGTGCTTTCACACTTATAGGTTCAAAGTTCCTTTATTATCATGAAATAATATAAAAAAAATAATACTGTAAAATTCCCTTTATCTGGGAATTCAAGGAACTGGCAGCCTCGTGCCTCAAAATAAGAAAGATTAAAATTGGCATCCCCAGCATTTAATTCACCAATCACACAGCATGCAGTCTCAAGCAACCAGAAAATACACTTATCCAATATCTACCAATCCCCTTTGTGCCGGATACCAGGGGCTTTTACTGTCTACATTATATTTTTCAACATTTGCCTGCCATAAAGGCAAACAAAGAGTTGCCATGAGCATTGCCTGATACCCTCAAAAACAAGAGAAAGAAAAGCAAAAGAGAGTCACTTCAGAAGCACTGAATGTCCGTGGATTTGCCTCCAGTGCTCCAACAATCTTTGTTCAATCCATTGGCAACCTGACTCCAGACTCCTCTACAATCAGCAAGCTTTCAGTGTTCAAGGCCCTTCAAGAGTTCTTCTTGGCCTCAACATCTTTTAAAATCCCTGTTCCACTACCTGGTTCCCATGAGCCAGTGTGAATCCTTTGACCACACCTTTGTAGGTCCTTCAGCCACTGAGCCCTCGCTGGTCTGTTGCCATGGTCACCCTCCTGTAGGATTGTTTCCCAAGTGTCTAACAGGTGGAGTTCCCCTGTTTCCAGTGCCCTGTGCCAGTCTAATACTCCCCTGGATTCTGTAACCTCTTATGGTATGCTGCCCAGCTCAGGTGTCACCAACTTTTGCACAGGCATCCGTGGTTGCAGGAAGTTAAAAAAATACAGTTAGTTCCTCTAATAGGCTGCTTTATCTCTGTACTGAGCCATTGGCATCATGACTGTGCAGTACGGCCATGCAAAGAAGCGCTGCGTCTCCGCTCCCCGATCCCCCATGTTTGCGCCATCAGCAGCTCTCCCATTTCTGCATCTCTGGAATTGCCAGAAATCTTTTTGCTGAAGAGGATTATAACTGAGATTATCATTACCTTAAAAAAGATATAGAGGAAGAAAAAAAAGCAGTAACTGAAGGATTTCTGGATCAATATTTTTGAGCAACCTATAAAAGTTACCAGGAAGTCTTTAATTTACTAGAATGCCATATAGTGAAGGAAAATGAAAGATACTTGCTTGGAATAGAAGGTCAACTTGTAGATAATTCTCTGTGGGTCTTTTCCATGTTCTTTTCTGTAGCCAATAACAAAATTGCGTTACGAAAGCTGGAAAGAAAATCCTTATACAGTTGAAGCATAGCTTTGAATGATTAAGAATACTTTTCTGCAGGGTAGCAGGTTAATAGAACAGACTCCCATCAAAAGAGCTATGTCAATTAACTCTCTGAAAGAGGAACATCAAGAATATTTTGCCATAGAAGGAACAGAAGTAGTTGAGATAAATTTAAGTGGAAATGATAAAGCATTTTGTTGTTCTAATTGAGGTTGGACCCTAGAATTATTACCTGTAGAATGCAATTAGTCATACTTAGAAAACAAGAATTAAAAATTATGGCAATATTCTAAGGTTTTTATGAAATTATCTTGAAAGACCAGTGGCACGGTTATTTTGTGTTGCTTTTTAAAAACTTCTTATGAGTTGTAATTCACCACCCCCTGGAGATAAGATAAACAGGATTAAAATCTTTGGCTATGTTTTTGGGATGAAGTCATTTACTAGGACAAATGGAAGTTTGTGATTTTACAGCTTTTCATGTTCTTTTAATGCCACCTTTGTGTAGTGATGCAGAATAGAGAGTAGATTATTCTTCTATTCCAGATAAGAAAAACTGAGTGAAAACATTTCAGGCAAGTCATTCATTTACTTCAGGCAAATACTTCAGGCAAGCGTGCAAATGCTTTTCATACTTGTTTTACTGGGTTGTGTGTTTAAATTTATGATAGAACATGAATTATTTCAACCTATTCCTGGCCTATTTTTGTTTTATCTAACAATACTGTTTATACTTTGACCAGTCAGCCATTTACTCGTAAATGTTGATGTACAATACAATCAGCAAATGGAATTCATTCAGTGATTGAATTAGAGCCCTTCAAGACTCAGACCATCAGGGCTATATTTTTGCAGTCTGTATAATTCAGTAAAACTCATGAATTTGGCCAAGAACGATAAAGGATTGGGCAAATATAAAATTAATTGATAGGTTTGTTTTAGATTAGAAGGTCGGAGACAATGAAGGGCTTGGTCAAATTCATGGTTAATTCAATACCTGCGAAATATATCCAATTTGAATAAAATTGCTCATCAAGGCCATGTACAAGAATAAAGAAAAACATAATCTTGACATGAGAGAACAGAGTTCATTTCTTTCAAATTTATGTAACAACATTTAACACTGGCTAAAAGTACAGTTTGACAGGTGCTAAAAAAATAACACTACACATGAAATATGTTGTATGTTCACCTCAAAATACAACTCAATGACATTTGGTCCATCAGTCACATGTCAGCTCTTCGAATAAATTGTCCAATTAACCAAATTCCTTTGCTTATTTGTTGCAAAAAATATTTTGCCAATGTCCATCTCCTTTGGAAGATTACTATTAACTCAGCCAAAACAGTATCATGCAGTATATTCTAAATCACTGGGTCAATAGCTTTTCCTCATCTATCCTTTCAAGATACACCTGTCCCTATGACACCAGGTTTTAAGTTGCATAAACTTTCCTAGGTCTGCTCCACTTGCTGAGTGTAGAGTGCATCGAAAGAATCAAGGGCTTGTTGATCCAAGGCTTTTATTAACTAGAAGACTGGAGGATATCACATGTTGGTCAACCAGCCCAGAATGACCTGGTCTGGCTAGGAGCAACCCTTTAAGACCTGCCAGTAAGCGTGGCTATGCTCTCAGCCAATCACAGACATCCTACACTACAATCTGTACATATACACATTGGTGATAGAATCTGCCCTATCACACAGAGTGCCAATAATTTGTCTTTATTTATTCTACTAAAACATCACCAATTTTTAATCACTCCATTAAATCTCCTCTTTACCTTTTCTGTTGAGAAGAGAAAGATCACAGTCTCACTGGTTCTCTCACATGTCAGGTGCTTCAAACCCACCAATCTTCCCACTGTGGCATGTACATGTAGCTTCATCATTCAAGTTCAGATTTTGTCAATTTATGAAGTGTTTCCTTTAAAGTTAAATACTTTCTGCTACTTTAATGGCCCTGAAAATAATCATATGTCTTCATGATATGTTAAGCGAAGAGCCTTAGACCTGGGGAACTGACGAACAGCAACAACTTTGACAGTGAAGCCTCACAACTACTGAAAGACTAGAAATGCAGATGCTCAAATCTTGAGCAGATAAGTAGAAGCTGGGGGAACTCAAAAGGTCAGGCAGCATCCATAGAAAGAAATGTTCAGTCAATATTTCTGGGTGGGACTCTTTCTTGAAACCCACCCTCAAAACTATCAGTTAGCAAGAGGGAGATCAGAGCAATGGATTTTCCTTGTTTTATTTCCCCTCAGAATTGTAAATTCCCCCCCCCCACCCCCCAGTTTCACCCTTTCCTCTTTTTTATACTTGACGTCTCGTCTTCCCTTCCGAGTCTCAGAAAAGGAGCCTGACCTGAAGCATTGACTGATCACCTCTCTCCGTGAATGATGCCTATCCTGCTCAGTCCCTCCAGCTTCTCATTCTTTCTTCGTACATAACTTTACAGGAAAATGTCTGATGAAAATTAAGGACTTGCATTCTTCTGCTATTGTCTTAGTTGTATTAATTTGAATGCCTTCTTTTCACTGACACCTACGGAAGCTTGTTTATTAACATTTGACCATACATTTAGAACCTAATGAAGCAGTATTTCTGCGGACCGTGCTGCACGCAGTGTGTAATAATCACATATATACATAAGGATATCATTTAAAATAAATATACATGAATATTTTGGGATGGCTTGCTACATGGTTAGAGAACACTGTTCACCAATTGCACACCCTGCAGGAAGAAGCTATTTCCCAGCTGATTATGATGCACCTGTATGTACCTCTTTCTTGAAGGTCGTGGGTCAGATACTGTGTGCTGGATGGAAAGGGTCTTCTATAATTCTTTGAGCACTATTTAAGCTATGCTCCCAGTAAATGTCAATGGAGGAAAGAGAGATCCCAGTGATCTGTTTTTGAAGAGCCTGAGTATTGACTTCCTGTCCAATGCTTTGCAGCTGGTTCAAGTTTATTATTATCATTCAATTGTATAAGTACATCTGGAGGAAACAGCTTTCTTTGGTCTTGCAAACACAGACATAGCACACATATTTACAAGTGATTTATATGCAGTACATATATAAAAATAAAAACTATTGTTAAATAAATAATAGTCTCAGTGTGATTGTATGAGCAATTTTTCAGTCATTCAGCAGTCTCGCTGTCCATGGGAAGAAACTATTTCTCGGTCTGGTGGTTCTGGGTCTGGTATTTCTGTATGTTTTTCTTGATGGGAGTAATTGGAATATGCAGTGTGTGGCATGGTAGGGGTGCTTAACAATTTTGCAAGCCCTCTTCAGCCAATTATCCCAGTAGATCATATCAATGGGGGGAGGGAAACCCCAGTGATCCTCTCTGCTACTCTTATGGAGCTGTGAATTGACCTCCAATCCAATGCTCTTCAGCAACTGTACTACTTTGTGATGCAGGCAGCATGCTCTTGATAGAGCTCCTGTAGCAAGTTGGCAGGATGTTGGCCATTAGCCTAGCCTGTCTTCTCAGGAAGTGCAGTCACTGTTGAGCCCTGACAAGTTAGGAGAGGTGTGTCCAGGATAGGTTACTACTTAAGTGGACTCCAGAGAATTTGGCGCTCCCTACTTTCTCCACTACAGAATTATTGACCTGTAGTGGGGGTGGTCATCCCTAGTCCTCCTGAAGTTCACTATCATCTCCTTTGTCTTATGCATGTTGAGACTCAGGTGGTTATTTTTGCATCATAACATGAGATTTTTCACCTCTTCTCTGTAGTGTGACTCATTGTTGTTGCTGATGAGGCCAACTACGGTCATGTCATTTGCAAACTTAATGACTCAGTTGGAGCTGATTCTGGCATTGCAGCATGGGTCAGTAGCATGAACTGAAGCGGGATGAGCACAAAGCCCTGAGGTGCACCAGTGCTAAGATGATGGTGCTCAATATTCTGCTACTGACCGGGACAGACTGCGGTATTTCTATTAGGAAGTCCAGAATCCAGTTACAGAGAGGGTGAATGGGTCCTAGTGAGGACAGCTTCTCCACCAAGATGTAGTCAATGAGCAGCAGACTAGTGTATCAGGGCGTCATTCTCCAGGTGGGTCAAGACAGAGTGCAGGGACAAGGGCATAACATCATCTGTGGTACTGTTCCATCTGTAGGTGAATTGAAATGGGACCATTGGCTCTGGGCGATGTGCTTTGAAGCATTCCTTCATGAGACCCTCAAAGCATTTCATAATGATGTTCAGTGCCACAGGGCGGTAGTGATTGAGGCCTGTTACTGTCAACCTCTTTGGTACTGGGATGATGGTGGCTGTCTTGAAACCCATGGGGATGATGGATGGCTGAAATGACGTGTTAAGATGTCAATAAGGACCTCTGTCTGTACATTCCTTCAGTACCCGATAAGGTATGTTGTCATGTCCCATCACCTTGTGTGGGTTCAACTTGGATAGGGTTCTCCTCACCTGGGCCGGGGCAATGCAGGGGGCCATTCATCATGAGGACATGGAACTTACTTCTACCAAATCATACAATGGTACAGCCAGACAGGATCCTCTTAATTATGCTCCCTTAAAGAATTGTCAAGATTGGCATTGGTAGCTTTGCCCTCCTCAGCCTCCTTAGGAAGTATAGATGATGCTGCACCCTTTCTGAATAATGAGGAGGTGTTGTGGGTGCAGTTTCAGTCGTCCTTTACATGCACACAAGGAGTTTCATGCTTTCCACTCACTCCATGATGAAATCATTTATGATTAATGGAGGATGGTCGATAATTGTCCCCCTGAAGTCCATCATATTTTATTTTGTCCTGTCCACATTGAGATTCAGGTGGTTGTTCTCACACCTATTTTACAAGCTGCTCATCTCCTCTCTGTAAACTCACTCATCATTGTGGCCAATGAGGTCAATTGATGTTGTATCATCCACACCATCTAGCTCACTGCTACCATTAGGAAAGAGATACAAGATTCACACCACCAGGTTAAGAAACAGCCTCTCCCCCTCCACCACAGACTCCTCAACAACAAACTCAGTGAGGGACTCATTCAAGAACTCTTTTTTTTGCACTTTATTGGGTTTTTTTCTTCTCTGTATTGCACAGTCAGTTTCTTCACATTTCTTTATTTGTTTACCTGTGTATAGTTTTATTTTTCATTGCTAATAAATGTTAATTCTACCTTGCCCACAGGAAAAAGAATCTCAGGGTTGTATGTGATTCATGTATTTGCTCTAAAAATAAATCAGAAATCTGAAACTCAGATTCTGTTATGAGTCGGCATCATGAACAGCAGTGGGCTGAGAAAACAGCCTTGAGGTGTGCCAGTACTCAGCGTGATGGGTCTTGAGGTTTAGCAACCAACCTCGACTGACTGTGGGCTTTCAGTCAAGTTCAGAATCCGATTTCAGAGAGTGGTGTTGAGTCCCAGTAAGGACAGTTTATATGCCAGCCTCTGAGGTAGGTGGACAATACACATGGGAAATCATGAAAAAATGCAATAATTGTCTTGTTTTTTTGCTGTTTTATTTTATAACCACAAAATTATTAATCTTTTTGGATGCAATTTAGCACAATAATACTAAAGATCTTTTTTTTTAACAGCTCCTGGGCTTAGTCAGTTGTTATCTGTCAGGTAAGCATGGCCTTGGGCTACAAAGCTGCAATTGTCAGTCTTACACCATTGGGTCATTTTACCAAATTGCTGTTGGAAGGCCGGAGAACATATTAATGCAGCAGTAACTGCAATTGATTCTAATCTCAGCCATAATTTGAGTATTTATGTCAGGAGAGATGTCTGTTTTACATTTTTTTTAGCATGAAGTCATTTGATGATGTAAATGCAGGAATAACCAAGCAGAGCAACATTAACATTGTTTGGAATTCTTCATAAATTCATGCTTTGCCAACAAAAACATAAATTCTGGAAATCAGGCAGAATCTGTGGAGAAAAGAGTAGAATGACATTTTGATTTTTACCACCTGAAGAAACACACAAAGATCAGCGTGTACAGAGCCGTTGTCATACCCACGCTCCTGTTCGGCTCCGAATCATGGGTCCTTTACCGGCATCACCTACGGCTCCTAGAACGCTTCCATCAGCGCTGTCTCCGCTCCATCCTCAACATTCATTGGAATGATTTCATCACCATCATCGAAGTACTCGAGCTGGCAGAGTCTGCAAGCATCAAATCCATGCTGCTGAAGACCCAACTGCGCTGGGTGGGTCACGTCTCCAGAATGGAGGGCTATCGCCTTCCCAAGATTGTGTTCTATGGCGAGCTCTCCACTGGCCACCGAGACAGAGGTGCACCGAAGAAGAGGTACAAGGACTGTTTAAAGAAATCTCTTGGTGCCTGCCACATTGACCACCGCCAGTGGGCTGATCTCGCCTCCAACCTTGCATCTTGGCGCCTCACAGTTCGGCGGGCAGCAACCTCCTTTGAAGAAGACTGCAGAGCCCACCTCACTGACAAAAGACAAAGGAGGAAAAACCCTACACCCAACCCTAACCAACCAATTTTCCCTTGCAACCTCTGCAACCGTGCCTGCCTGTCCCGCGTCGGACTTGTCAGTCACCAACGAGCCTGCAGCAGACGTGGACATAGCCCTCCATAAATCTTCGTCCGCGAAGCCAAGCCAAAGAAGAAGAAAGAATTGATCTGCTGAGTAAATCCAGAATTTGTTCTTCTTTTTAAAAAATTTCCTGCTTTTTTGATTAACGTCTCAAGTTGATGAAGTTGCATCAAAAGAGGGAGTAGTTGTAAATGAAACATGTTTTAAACTGAAGACGTCAGTATGTGAACAAACATGATAAGTTCTGTGCTAGAGTGGAGACCGAGAGCGAATGAAGGAAATAGTAGTGGTGGTGTCACCAACAGAGAGAGAGAGAGGGTGATGAGGTTTGTCTAGACAACAGTCAAATAGGAAAACATGAGTGAATCTGAAACATTAGGAAAGGAGACAGAGAAAACCTTTTGAAAGCTGACAATTTGAAATAAGTGACTGATTATTGAACTGGCTAAATTCATTATTGAATCCTGAAGACTGTCATGAGCCAAGTAGGTTTAGAGCCATAAAGCTACACAGCACAGGTACAAGGCCTTCAGCCCAACCTGTCCATGCTGACCAAGGTATGCTCATCCCATTTTCCTCTGCTTCATCAATATCCCTCAAAACCTGAGTGGAAAGAAAAAGTTTGAAAATCGCACCTAATTGACTCGTTATGTGCACGGTTTCATAACTCCAAAGGAAATGGGCCAATGACAATTTTTCTCAAGCAAAATAATTCAGTAAAAATTGGGTCTAGAGCACTGGTTCTTAACCTTTTTTTTCCCCACTGGCATGCCACCTTACTTATCACAGATCACATATGGCATAGGGATTGCTTAAGGTGATATGTGCGTGGAAAGAAAACGTTTGAAAACCACTGCCCTAAACCCTTCCTGTCCATGTACCTATTAAATGTTGTCATTGTACCCACCTTCACCACTTCGACTTGCAGCTCATTCCATATTCAGGTCTTAAGATGGTTTCACCAAGTCACAGCAGGCGTATGATGAGGAGGAGAGAGTTAATGGATAATGCTTGGGGTAATCCAGAGGCAGCAGTGTCAGTGTCAGAAAAGTAATTACTGCTCGAGATACCTTGATTAAAATGAAATAAATAGGAGTGAAGAGACGCAATGGCTGTCCAGCACCATTCACATTGTAATTAATTGTGTCAAAAATTGAAGGGTCAGTTTTGAACAGTAGGTAGGGCCCATTGCAATTTGGTCACAGTAACGTACAGTGGTGTGGAAATTGTTTTTTTTTAATGGAAACTAAAACATGTGTTTTGATAAAGATGGACGTGCCCTTTTAGGCGATGCCACGTTTATGAATTCTCAGTGTGCAGCTTGGGCGGCAGTTTGCAACAATGGCATGAAAGGGTCATTGGTTGAGAAATAAGCACAGTGAGAGGAAGTTCCTGTTTGAGTTATATTACTGGGGTTTTATATGTCTCCCTGGAATGATCTCAGTTGAAGTTCTGATGGCACAATGCAGCTGTCTCTTGGTACATTGGTGTCAGCTTCGATCAGACATTCTCAATGGGGCCCCTATGCCACACCCCCTCCCCCCGCACCCCAGCCACTCTGGGGGACTACAGCACATTTATTAAAATCCTTGTTTTCTTTTCACCTCATGTAACATAAATGTTAGTTTTTTTTTAAATGTAGTCAGTAGGAGAGAAGGATGGAATAAACCAAAATTTGACCACTTCACATGGAAAGGAGCTCATAAACTTTGAGCAGAGTCCTAGAGGGGCTGTGTGATAGTACAGATTCTATCACCAATGTGTATATGTACATATGTACAGATGGTAGTGTAGGATGACTGTGATTGGCTTAGAGTATAGCCACACCTACTGGCAGGTCTTAAGGATTGCTCCTAGCCAGAGGAGGTCATTCTGGACTGATCGACCTTCTTGTGATATGCTCCAGTCTTTTAGTTAATAAAAGCCTTGGTTTGGATCAACAAGTCTTTGGTTCTTTTGACGCGCTCTACAGGCTGTAACTAAAAAAAAGTTAATAACGGCTGGCTGAGATGATGCACTCAAGTCCTTAAACAGCAGCTTAAGCCCATGACTTTTTTACTCAAGGTTAAATGTAAGCCAACATAATAAGTGTCTTCAACTGGTATTTTTTTTAGCAATAACAGCACATTAAAAATCGCCATAATTTTGGATGAAAGTATTGAGACTTTTGATGGCCAAATCTCACAATGATTTCAGTACTTAACCGCTGATACTTGATTTGTTTATTTGAAAAGTACATTTTAAATTAAGCAAATTAATAATTTACTTGGCTTGAAGACAGAATGAGGCAAGAATTTCAGATTTTATAAATATGTTTCAATTGTAGAGAAAATCATTCATGCCTAAATTTGGGAATACATTAGACTGTATACAGTTGGTGTGGAGATTGTCATATTTTTTCCTTTTCTTGTGATCGAAATGAAGCAGATTTATAACTAAGCTCCTTCAGTAGGGAAGGTGAAATTGAATCTGCTCTTCATTGACATCTTTGTTAATGAGGCTCCTTTGGTTGTAAGATGGAGGAGGTATTCAGAATAGGTACAATCTTGGCTTCATTTGATCCCTTTTTCACCATGTTTTATCCTCCTGATCACTTCAAATTGCCTGTTAATTAAACTTCACAATTACATCATTTTATTCAAAAACTTATTCTGAATTTTAATCCTAAGATAAGAGGCTTTTGAGCACAGCAATTTAAAGCCAAAAATGTTAGTATTAAAATATTCCTTGCCTAACTGGATCAGAATTTGCATGCAATATAACATTTTCTCCAAAATGCAACTCCAACCGTTTACAACCAGTTTTCTTTTTAGTATTGTTCTCAACAATCCCTCCATCAGTGAATGGTGATTGTTTTAAGATATAGATGATGTTGAGATAGTTATGTTTTCAATCATATATTTAAAGAGGACAAGTACATTGGAGTTAAGGCAGGAAAGGGAATTTCAGGATGAATATTAGTCAAGATTTTGTTAAATGATGGAATGACTTTGGGGAAATTGCATAATCATGGTTCTTATGGGTCTAGGACATTTTGGTGGAGGACATTTTGGCTTCCATAGTTTGGTGTCTACAATTTGGTGCTGGACATTTTGCTGCCCTCAGTTTGGTGCTGGACATTTTGGTGCTAACAGTTAGGTGGATTTCACCGCAGGGTAAGGGGAGTGCATAGATTTTACCGTGGGTAGAGGAGAGTGCGGAGATGTCACTGCAGGTAGATTGGAGTTAGAGTTAACCCTATTATAATTAAAATTATAATAAAGTAATAATTTTATATTTGTTATATTTAATTTAAAATATAATAAATTAAATGCCATGTCTGTTGCCAAATGCGAGTGCCAAAATATCTGGCGCCAAATTGTGGACTCCAAAATGTCCGATTCCAAGTTCTTATCTCCATTATGGATAAAAGTCAGTCCATAATTGAAATGTTAAAGAAAAAAAAATCAACATTTTTTTAAGGGTCTCTGCAATGAAACAAATCACCCAACATGCTCTCACTGAAAAAATATGTTGGCACTCTGGTGGAATAAAACATGTTTGAATCATTAAGCAGATCAGGTAGAGCCTGTTAAATGTCTCCAACTTTTTTCTATATCTCACTCAGGTAATTTCTGTCTTGCATTTTGGCTGCTCCTGGGGTGTCTGACTTCCATGTCCGTCTTACCAGATTTCTAAACCTCATCTGGGCTGCTGTTAGAGTCTCAGTACTCTGGCTTGGCTTCTGCCTCACTTTTTTTCAATTTCTGCCACTCTCAAGGCCATTCAACTCGATCTAGATATTTCCAGGATCTTTTCAACGCATCTCTGCTGATCCTACAGGCTATGATGAAGACTCTTGACCTGAAATATCACCTGTCCATTTCCCTCCAAGATGCTAATTGACATGTTGAGTTCCTCTGCCAGTAAAACAGGAAAAAGCTTGGTTTTTGCATCTGCAGTCTCTTGTATCTTTACAGTCTCTGACTTCACAGTGGTCCACTCTCAGGATTTGCTGTCCACCCACCCATTCCCAGAGACTAGACTCATCTTGTTCTGCAGAAGGCTGCAAAAACCAGCCTAATCATATCCCTGAATGATAACAGTGATCTTCAGTGCAATGCGCTTTAAGCAATAAATTGAAATTACTGTAGAAAACTACTTCATGGGCATGACCTAATGCCCAGCCTAATCTTCTACATTCAGCATATCTAATGCAGTTCCTCTACCTTGATGAGACCAAATGCAGATTCGGTGCGGTGATGCTTTGCTGATCACATGCACTCTGTTTCAGGGTCTAAACTTGAGCTTCCAGCAGCCAACCATTTTTTAATTCCCCAACCATTCCTCCAATGACATGTCTGACCTCAGCTTCATTCATTATCAAGATGAGACCAAATGTAAACTTGAAGTTTCAGAAATCATCCAAGTGAATTCAGAGCTACGTGGAGGTTAGTAGCTAAGATGATGAAATTGATGAGTTCTGCACGTGTACAGTAAGTCACCCCAATACAGTCATTAGTGAAATGAATAAAAAGCTGGTGGATGGTGTCAGAATGAAATTTATTGTCATGAACAAGTCATGAAATTTGGTGAGTTCCGGCAGTGTCATAATGTAAATATTCATATTAGAACCATCTCACAGCATTTTCATAAATTAAAAAAATAATAGTGCACAAAAGGTAAGGCAGTATCTTCAGTTCAATGATTGTTTAGGAATCTGATGGAAGTGGGGAGGAAGCTGTCCTTGTCCCGTTGAGTGCTCGTCTTTAGGCTCCTGTATTTTTTCCTGATGTTAGCAGAATAAAGAGGGTGTGGCCATGGTGGTGGGAGTCTTTGAGGATGGAGGCTACTTTTCTTTTAAGACACTGCCTCATGTAGATGTTCTCGACGGAGTGAAGTCTGGCATCTTTGATGTTGCAGGCTGAGTTAACAACCCTCTAGAGTTTATTCTTGTCCTGAAAATTTGTATCCTCATTCCAGGCAGTGATGCAACCAGCCAGAATGCTCTCCACAGTAAACTTGTAGAAAATTTTGAGAGTTTTTGGTAACATACAGAATCTCATCAGACAATTCACAAAGTATAGCCGCTGACGAGCTTTCTTTGTGTTTGCATTAACGTCGAAGCTTCACGACAAATCCTTGAAGATTTTGACACCCACTATTGAGCTCTCAATGAGGATTGGGTCATGTTCCCCTGACTTCCTTTTGAAGTCCACAATCATCTCCTTGGTTTCACTAATGTTGAACACAAGCTTGTTGTCATTATACCATTGATGAGCTGATCTGTCTCCCTCCTGTGCACTTCCTCAATTTTGTTTGTAACTCTGGTGACATCTGTGGTGTCATCAGCAATGGTCGTCAGGGATGGTTCAGAATAAATATCATTTAATGCACCTAACAATGAGGCAGGGATAGCAGGCATAATGCCCATGGCTACACCTTTGATTTGAAGGAAATGAGAGGCATTGAGAGAGAAGTTATTCAGGGAGTAAACTAGTTCTGCAAAGCAGGTGAGTGTTCGTGGAGGGGAAATGATCTGAACATCTCTGCAGGTTGAAGCAGAAGGCTTTGAAACCTTCCATGGTGATGATAAGACACTAAAGGAAATTCAAAACAGAAGATGGTTAAAAAAAGTGGGAGATATCATGGTTGTAGGTGGGAAGGGACTGGACAAGGGGAGAAAGGATGGAGTTGAGATATGAGGAGATAATTTTAGAAGGGCAAGAGCAGGCAGAAACAATGGGCCTGTCAGGACAATTCTGTTTGGGGAGCACCATTGTAGCTTTCTTGAGCAGTAAGTTACTGAACCCACAAGGGAACATGATGAAAGGGACAGATAAGATAGAGGCAGGAAATTTGCTTCCACTGGTAGGTGAGTCTAGAACCAGGAGACGTAGCCTCAAGATTGAGGGGAGTTGATTTAAATGGAGATGAGGAAGAACTACTTCTCCCAGAAAGTAGTAAATCTGTGAAATTCTGTGCTCAAGGAAGCAGCAGTCTGCCTCAATAAAACAGATAGATTTCTGCCAACTATGGGAATGAAGGGTGATGGTGAAAAGTCAAATTGAAAGGAGCTGAGTCTGTGTCCAGATGAGCCATGATCTTACAAAATGGTGGAGCTTGCTTGACGGGCCAGATGGCCTACTTCTGCTCCTATTTTTCATGTTCTTATATAAGGTTCTTAAAATGCATCACAGATTAGATGCCTTGAAGATATTTTTCCCCATGAGGGTGCCTCCAGGATATGTTCTCAAAGATGAGGGTTTAGCCGTGAAGTTGCACAGAAATTTTTTTTTGAGCATTGTGAATCTGTGGCATTCTCTGAAATGTTTCAGATGGCATTGAGGGAATAAAGGATGAGGAGGGGAATGAGGAAGCAATAAAATTGAGGCCAAAGATCAAATCAGAACTCATCTAATTGATGGCAGGGAAGCTGGATGGGGTTGTGAAACCTACTCTGTCACAGAGCTGAGATACACCCCTCCCCAATAAATTCTTATGTTTTCTTTGTTGCCCTCCTGCCCACACCCACCTATAGCCTATTGGCTGTTGGCCTAAGTTTCTACCCCTGCCCTTTTGGAATGTGAGAGGATACTGGAGGACTCAGAAGAAGCTCATACAGTCACAGGGAACATGTACAAACTGCTCACAGGCAGCATTGGATTCAAACCAGCTTGGGGACAGCTCATCAGGAATATTCAGAGTGGAGATAGATACATCTTTGAATGATTGGAAAATTGAGGATTGTGAGGATCTGGAATTGGGCCGGGGATAAATCAACCAGGATCGACTTGTGGGGCATATTTGAGCTAACCACTGCACTAACTTTTCTGCTCACTTTCTTCACTTGCTCCCACTTGAGCTGTGGCAGTTCTTTATAGCAATCTAAAAAAATGTCAACATACCTTCACCTCAGAACAAAAAATTACAGCATTACAGTTAGTGTAGCGGTTAGCGCAACTCTGTCACGGTGTCATGACCTGGGTTCAATTCCGGTGCTGTCTGTAACGAGTTTGTATGTTCTCCTCATGTCTATGTAGGTTTCCTCTGGGTTCTTCTGTGTTTTTTCTCTCTCATCATTTAAAATGTATCGGGTGTAGGCCAATTGTGTAATTGGGAGGCACAGGTTCATCTTCAGCAAGGCCCTGTTACCGTGCTGTAGGTCTAAATTTAAATTTAAAAGACTCTGATGGTTCATTCCAGGCTTAAAAATGTCCTAGTGGCTTCTGTTAGTGAGGCAACGAATCTCACATTGCCTTGTGCCAGACTCTTAGAAGATTTGTGCCGAGAACTTGTGGGAATGCAAATATTGAAATTGCCTTCACTTTACAATTTTGCGGTCTGTGCGGGAATAAATGATGGAACGACATATCATGATTATGGACTGGATTCTGGGTCAGTTCCTTGAGGTGAGAGGACTCTACTGTAACTGCCTGCCACTCAGACATCCTATTTAGTCAATATTAGCAATGTACCGCTATCTAATTATTTCTTCTTCATCTTTTTCTTTTGATTACCATAAGGTAATTTCAGTTTCACCATGGGTTTACTTGACATTTTCAAAGATCAAGGAGCACTCCAACAACCTTTTCATAAATCTCCCTGGTGGTGGGGTCTCTTCAGTAATTGATATGTAAGCATAAACAAAGAACAACACTAGAGCTTCAGAGACCTGCCTGAGCCATGCTGTCAAATTTAAGCTGTGATAACTATACAGGGGTAGATGATGCGCTCTTTAAAAATCCATTCTACCTTTTCATTAACTCTTTCACTCTCCAGTTCTGCTCACGCACTGTTCGGAGAATGATGCCAAGTCCAGGGATAACCACACACAAGGGGACAGAGTTTAAAAATAAAGGGCCAGTAATTTCCGATTGAGGCACAAATAGATTTCTTCTTCCAGAGGGTGATGAATTGCTGGAATTTTCTGTCCCAGATTATTGTGAAGTCCAGCTCAGTGGAAGTATTCAGAGTGGAGATAGATACATCTTTGAATGATTGAGGGATGGAGGACTATGGGGATCTGACCCAGAAGAGAAATGGAGGCTGGGGTAGATCAACCTGAATTAAATTGAATTGTGGTGCAAGTTTGAGGGGTCAGGTCCTTCCTTCCTTGTGCATTTTGTTTTAAATTTAGACATACAGCACAGTAACAGCCCTTTTGGTCCATGAGCCCAATTACACCCAAAAGACCTACAGCCCTGGTACCTTTCAAATGGCGGGAAGAAACCCATGCAGGCACAGGGACAAAATAAAAATCCCTTGCAGAGAGCGTGGGATTCAAATCCCGGTCCCAATCGCCTCTCTGTGACAGTAATGCGCTCACTGTGCCACCATTCTTTTGTTCAGTGCTACTGCACCCAGGGCAACAGTGAGAGAACAATTTCGGAAATTGATTGAATAAGGTCACAAATAGGTAAATGACTGAGGTGCAACTTAGTTCTCAAAATAAATGAATTAATATTCCGATTGAAAAAGACAATGTGAATTATTTGTCCACTAAATTAAAGATTATTGTCAATGTTTTGGTATGCTAACTGCTCATTCCCTTTTGGGATGAGATTTTCAGTCATTACTACTGTGGGGGGACATGATATATGCCACGGGAATATCTGGAGGAGACACAAAGATTTCCTCCCAACACCTTGGTTAATATTTATCCCTCAACCAAAACTACAAGAGCGACTACATTTCTAAAGCAATTAATTAGTTGTGAAGCAATGCCTGGAAATCATTAAAAACACTGATTTAAGATGCAAGACCTTTCATCCTTTTATCTCATGTGTCACACAGTTACTCACCTATCAGGAATCAGTCCAACAAGCTGTCCACTACCTCATCACATTGGCTGCAGTATTCACATCTTTAAGGCAAACACTGATAGTCACCAATGCTTCGTCAACAGCTCCCTTCATATCTACATTTCCATATTCTCCTTGAGAACAAGCCAGGATACCAGCACCATCTCCAAGTTCCACTCCAGGTGGCACACCTTTCCGACTTGAAAATCCCTTTAGTGTCAATGAGATAAATTGTTGAGAATATATTTTTTTCTCTCTATGTGGTTATTGCAAGCAAAGTCAGCATTTATTCTTAACTCCTAAAGGTTGCATTAATGCAGATCCCTCATGCAGTCATAAAGCAGGCCTCACTTATCATGAGAAGCATACTTTTAAAGGAGTGATTCTTGCCATCCATGGGTATTGCTGAAATGGTGCACCACTGATACCCAAATGGCTCCGAACATTTCTGTTTCATACACATAAAGGACCCATAAAAAAATTAACAGATGTTCTAAACTCTCAACCATTCCCAGTTGCATCACATAATTATATCATTTAACTTATTAAAATATTGGATGATCATATACTCTAATCCTATTGAGATAAAAGCAATATATTCAGATTTCAGATTTATTGTCAAAGTGCATGGGCAAAGCAGAATTACTACTGACTGGCAGTGTAAAATAAAGAATATATATACCACTTGCCTTCCCAAAAGCTTTATTGCAAACATTATTTTATATAGAAAAAAATCATCGATTTTTCACAATGCCGGAGTCATTAGAAAAACTAGTATTTTTGTTGATGATCCCTCCGTAAGTGGGAATAAACAATAACCTTGACACACTGTCTCCATCTTCTGTCGGAGTTCCCTCAATGGTGCTGTGCAATCAGAATTTGGGGTGAACAGTGAAGAAATGATACACTTCCATTTAGAATTGAGAGGAATCTGCAATTGTTCGTGTTCTCATGTGTCCTCTTACCTTGTACCCCTTGGTATTAGATACTGTGTGTTTAGGAACTGCTGTTGAAGTGGGCTGGGTGAGAAACTGCATTGCATTTTGTAGATTGCACAGACTGCAGCTTTGTTCCATTGCTAATGGAGGGAGTAAGTCTTCATGATAGTGGAGGGGATGTTAAACAAGCAGACTGCTTTGCCGTGGATGGTGTGGAGCTTGATTGCTGTTGGTGCTGTGGTGATCAAGGCGCATGATCCATTGCATCATTTGTCAATTAAAGATACTCATTGTCTGACCTGCTTTTGTAATAAATATCAGTTCTCTTGTTCTTGTCCCATTTAGTGTTGGGTGAATGATGACAACTCCTCTTCCCATGCTACCCTGCCAAAATATTTAATATTGATGGGGCAGAGTTGGTGATGGAACCATTACTGAATATCATGTTCCTCAAACTGCTTGCATAACATCATCGCATTCTCAGGAGCAATTAGGTTTGGTCAATAATGTTGGTTTTGCCAGAAATGTCACATTCTATGGATGCATTAGACCCTTAGCAACTGAAAGCATATAATTGTGAGCAGTTTGCCTTCAATCGTCTGATTCATATTATATCCAAACTTGGAGACATATAAGCAAAAGGGAAAAGGGATCGAATGTCAAAGAAACTGATCCTATGGATAATCAAAATATGATTTTAATACATTGGCAGGATATCAATCAAGGTTCTGTTCATTGCACACACAAAAAAATACACAAAAAGGTTTCTCCTTGATTGTGTGTAAAGGCACAGAATGAGACACCATTAATACAGTTTTACTCCAAGAGAAGAAAGAGTTCCTTCAGAGACATCGAGTGTCCATTGATCTCACCACCGGAGGCTGAAAATGAATGAAAGTGAGCTGCGCCTGGTGTTTACTTCCAATACCAGTAATCCACAAGACCAATTAGAACACATTGCCTAAAAAGAAAGGAACTTTGGGAGCCATTGCACAATATAATGTGCAGTTCTTGGCTGGTGCTGCAAATTCAACATTGTTATTGATGTTTCAACCCTCATTTCTGCAGCATTTGCAGAACATATTGTCAATACCAAGAGAACCATTATTTTTTTGTAAATCTCACCTATAAATTTCTAGTGGTCCATCCGGACAACAATATGAGTAAATGGCTTTTGGAAAGTTTGGTTTTTGATCTGGGTGTTTTTTTTTTGCCAAGATTAAGAAATACTTTGGAACACATTTGTTCTTAGCAGTTATGGTTGACAAAGTGCTTCTGTTGGATGGTGGATTTAAGGTCCTGTTTGGGATACTTCCTGATAAGTTGGAGTTGAAAACAGGAAAAGTGAATCGGAGATATTCACGACAGTTTATCCATGCCAACAAAATGGAGTTTAGGTTAGTTCCCCTTCCCAGCTCTTGGATTATAACCTGTGCTAATTTTTGTAATTTATAAATGAATTAACTCCAACACTCATTCAGACTCTCGTCACTCTCTGAGGAAAATTGTTTTTTTTTGCAGTTGCCTTCTAATCCTTCTGCCATATAAATGCACATATCCCTTAGTGACTTACCTCTTCTATGGGTAATGCAAATATATGATCACACTTCCCAAGCCTCTCATGGTTTTTGGCACCTCAATTAAATCTCCCTGACAACATTCTTTTCTACAAGTAAAGCATCCCAGCCAAGATGGTGTCTCTTCAAATCTGCCACACTTCAAACTTAAAGACATCCTTGCAAATCCCCTATGCACCCTCTCAACTGCTATGCACACTTTTTGGAGAAGAATCAGATGTAATTTCACTAATATTTTGCATATTTCTCATATGTCCTTCTTGTTCTCATATCCAATGCTGTGATATACTACATGCCTTCTAATTAACCAGCCTACTGTGCCAAAACTGAAGGGACTTATGGTCAGTCTTCAAGATCCCTCTGTTCCTTGCCATTTTATCATGCATTCTTTTCTTTGTTTCCCATTCCCAAATGCATTAACTCAGAGCAAACTCAGTCATGATGAAGAGTCATGACCTGAAACATTGACTGTATATTTCTCCTTGCTGCCTGATCTGTTGACAAACTTTTCATTATTTGCTCAAGATTCCAACATCTGCAGTTCTTGTGTTTGGCAGTAACTCAGTTCTCTGGATTGAATTCCATTTGCCGCTTCTATGTCAGCCATCCCAGTACAGTAACAACTTCCAGAATTCAAGAGATTTCGTCCTTATTATTGTGCACACTGACAATTTTGTGGTCAGCCTATTGCTTAATTGTGACCTCTAAATGTTAAGGCAAATCACATTTTTATTAAGTGGAACAATATAATATGGAAAACAATGAAAGACAAAATAGATTTTTTGAAACAAAATTCTTCATCTTCAGAAGCAATTTACAACTATCTGTGTGGAGACATTGAACTCCATGGAGGTGCTGCCAGAGTTGCTATAATGGCAGAACTGCTGCAGATGTGGACCCCAGAGAGCTGAGATGAAACTCTGCTCCAAAAGGTTCAAACTCCCAGTCCTAATGCAAACAACTCCATACCGGGCATTGGTGTTAGAGGAGCCGAGGGTCTTTTTAAACTAAAATCCCGCAACCATGCCTTTGTGCCAGGATGGTGGCGTCTGTGCTCAACCGCGGCATTGAGGGCTTGAAGACTCCGGGAAGCAGCAGACTGGCACAGGGCACAAGAAACTTGGAGAACACCCCTTGTTGAGAAGGAGAAGCAGAAGAGGTGACCCTACAAGACGGAGACCTCGGCACCAGACCAGCAAGGGGCTCAGTGGCTTAGGGATCCAAATAGGCTGCGGACAACTTGCAGTCACAAGACCTGCACGGGCTGTGGACTGCTGGAGTGGCTTTGGGCAAGAAGGGCTCCTGAAGGACCTTAGGCACTGAAGGCTTCCTGATTGTGTCAGATGTTTGGATCTGAAGCTTGGGTTGCTGATGGATCGAACAGGAGTTTGTGTGGCTGAAGAGGCAACGGAAGCACTCAAGGTAAATCCACGGACACTCAGTGACTTTGAAGGGACTCTTTTTTTCACTTTCTCTCTTACTGTAAAGGGTGCCAGATAATGGTGACTTTTTGCCTGCCTTACGACTGGCAGAAGGCAATGTTGTGTAACATTACATGTTCCATTCTATTTACATGGCAGTAAAGGAATTTTGAATATAACTGAGTGTTCCCCACACATATGTACAGCAGAATGACCAAAGTGTTTAGTTTTGGAGAATGAAACCCTTCAAATTCTGCAGAGCACAGTAATCTATGTTTTAAATATGTGTCTGCCAATTTCAACATTAGTCCATATAACCACATAACCATATAACCACTTACAGCACAGAACAGGCCAGTTCGGCCCTATTAGTCCATGCTGTAACAAATTCCCACCCTCCTAGTCCCACTGACCAGCACCCAGTCCATACCCCTCCAGTCCTCTCCTCTCCATGTAACTATCCAGTCTATCCTTAAGTGTAACCAATGATCCCGCCTCGACCACGTCTGTCGGAAGCTCATTCCACATCCCTACCACCCTTTGCATAAAGTCAATTTATTTTCTGCCCTTGCATGACTGACAGTTCATTTAAATTATAAGCCGAAGATCAGCTAAATGTTTGATCTTACCTACTTCCAGAATAGTTGTCTTATGTAGAAAATCACATTAAATATCTGAATTAGAGCAAAATGCTCTTGGGGAATCAATTATCATCATGATTTCCCAATACTGTACCTCCAAACAATCTGTTTGCGGGTAATCTTCAATTTAAAAACTTTTTGTTGATGGGCCACTGATTCTTTTCAAATTACAAATGAATGTCTTGCTGTAATTGTTTGCCAATTTTCATCTACAGACATATTCTACCAAAAAGCCCGCAGTCCATTTCTCTAGACTTTTCCACTGACAAAATTCAGTGCTTTTGAGGAACATAATCCTTTTATAGTCCAAGAAAGTACCTGCACTAATTTATGATCCTCAGGAAATTTGTTTAATCACATTACTGATTTATTTTGCAGTTGAATGGTTGAATTTATTTTTGTGGTCAATGAAAGGAGGGAAGCTTGACGTAAAGGTCAGTGGGCAATGGGCTGACTGACTGTTTCCTGTCCTGACCACTTGAGTTCTCTACAACATTCTTGTCATCCTAGCACCTAAAATTGAACTATTCAGATGGTTTGTCATTTTGCAATCCAGTGTTGTGTGCATGGGAAAAAAATTGCTCAGGGACATAATTAGTAACACAAAAAGACTGAACGACAACAGTGGAAATTTGACTGATTTTAGAGACTAGACGCAGACTGGTAGATCATTTTGTTGAGCATCTCAGCTCTGTCCGCCACAATAGCATGGATCTCCCAGTGGCCACTCATTTCAATTCCCTGTCCCATTCCCTTGCCAACGTGTCTATCCATGGACTCATGCACTGCCAGAACTGAGCCCATCTGCAAATTGGAAGAACAACACCTTATCTTCTGTCAAAACACTCTCCGATTGGATGGCATTAAAATCGACCTCCATTTTTGGTGAACTCACCACCCACCACTTCTTATTCCCACTTCTGCTTTTCCCCCAGCTCTGTCTGTCTGTCTCTCTTCCCATTTCCCTCCGTCTCCTTTCACGGAAGCAAAATTACTTCTCACCTCTCCTCGTAACATATCCAATTAACACCTTTTGTTGGTCTGGGATCCTCCCCCACTCAGTCTCTTTATTTTCTTGCTTTCCTGTTCTCTGCTTATTCTTTGAAGAAGGGCTCAGGTCCAAAATGTCATTCTTTAACTTCTATGGTCAGTACAAGACTCGCTGATGTCCTCCAGCATTTCTGTGTGTTTTTACTACAATTAGACCATCTGCAGACTTTTGTGTTTCACTCTGATTTTATCTTAAATCAGGATCAAAAATAGTAATTCATTCATTGGAATTGGAGTGACTTAGATGAAGATACTCATATGGAGCATATATACAGGCACTGACTATTTGAACTGCATGGCCTGCTTCTATGCTGTTCATTATATTTAATTCTGATCCATTCTAATGTGATCAGAAGTTGTGAGTGAAAATTTTGCACAATGAGGCAAGGGACATTGAGCCATATCACACCTTGATTGTGAAATACAGAATCAAAGATAAGACCAATCAAAACCATGACTTAACTGTGCCATTTCATGATCGATCCTTTGAGCAAGTGGAAGGTGAGGAAGATGATACATTTTAGAACATTGCAGGCATGAGAGAGAGAGAAGCACTTAGAGGTGGAGAAGGGCAAACTGCAGAATGAGGCTTGAATGCAATGCAGCAAGGTGTGGATTTTTTTAAGGTTAGACGCCATCATTGAGGAGTCTTCAAAGAAGCAACAGCCATTAATACAATATTAATATAGTAGAGAACATTTGCAATTAATGTAGAGTGAGTGTTCAGAGGTTAGAATTTAAAGAGGAGAATATGGTCAATCAAATTGTTCACAAACCAAATGTGATGATCAAGTTTCCACATCAAAGAGTCAAAAACGAAGCTTTGACAAGGCAACAGATAGAATAGCAGAGATCACCCATGTTGTGCAGACACATAACCTAAAAGATGGAAAATCTGATGGGAGATATAATGGTGGCTATCATGCCTTTGGCCAATTTGGACCCGCACAACAATGTTGCATATTTTCCCCATTGTGTGCTAACCAAACGGAAGATATTGCTACTATAAAGATAATTGCAGTATGATCATCTAATCCTGATTGTCAAATAAAATGTGTTGAAAGCAAAGCTGTAGTATTACAGTTCAGACATCTCCATTGTCAGTTTAATGACTGAGTATAACTACGATCCTCATTCAATTTTTCACTATGATTGATATTTGCAGTTTTATGTTCATAATATTACTATACTTCAGCTAAGTACAATAAATTACAATTATACATAGTTATTAAGCAGCATAAAGAGCAATTTGACTTGATATTGGATTTAAGAAGAATTTTGATAACCTCAGAATTGTGCTCTTCCCAGTTAAATGTAGATAATTTATCTCCCATGAGTTATATATGATAGGGAAGTTTTACTTTGTGTGACCTAGTCTCATAGTTTTTGGATCCCTAAATCAATATGAAAAATCACAATCTTCCATCAGAACTGCCTCCACAGACCTGGAAAGATAGAGTGATTGTATCGAAAAAAAACCACTCATGCCTTCATTCAGTGCACAGTGCATTCTTTAACGAGGCAAAACTGGAGAAACTCAGTAGGTACTTTAACAAAGATCGATATATGCAATGTATATGAGCAAAATTCAGGCAGGTACCCGAACAAAATCGTGGTGGGGGTTGGGGCAGGGTGTAGGGGGGGACCATGTTTGCAGAGAGAGCGAAGGTGCTCAGTGAAGCAATCTC
This sequence comes from Narcine bancroftii, assembly GCF_036971445.1. Lineage (NCBI taxonomy): Eukaryota > Metazoa > Chordata > Chondrichthyes > Torpediniformes > Narcinidae > Narcine > Narcine bancroftii. The sequence continues at coordinate 15,251,856 of NC_091477.1, forward strand.
CCAGTCTGAGTCCGAGCAGAGGTGTTTTAATTCTCTAATAAATGACAGTTTTATGAGAGCATCTAGAATTTAGCCTAAGTTATTTCAGTGATCAATGTGTTTGGCTTCAAAGTGGAAGGAGGACCAGCTCAGTGACAAAGCAAAAAAATTAGGTTGCACAATTAATTGACAACGAGAAGTCTTAATTCATAATGTTCCTGTGTTGTGAGTTCTCAATCACTGATGAGTGTTTGGGAGGTGAAATGAAATGCAAGAGTAACTCCTCATGAACCACCAGTTATTTTCCTTCCATTTTTATTATAGAGAATTTTGTAATGGAGGAAAAGTATTTTGGATGAAAACAAGTATGAATCATAAAACATTATAGGATTTATCTGCTATCATAAATGACCAAAGTTTAGAGTGATCTGTGATTTCCCTGCTGATCATTTGTTGCAACAAAACAATGTTATTAATACAAACTTGATTTTTTTTTACTGTTGTGACCAATTGTTCAATTAATGTGTATGAAATTATTGAACGCTTTATCTAAAGAAAAAATGTGGACACAATAAAGACCAAGCTTCCTTTTGTATTATTAAAGAGGTTATATCTGTTGCCAAATTGTTCAAGCATACAAATTAAAATCCTGTTGTGTAAAGATTACACTGTGCTCTTGAAGGATAGAAATAGAATTCAGTTTGCTGAATGTTTTTGGAAAATTTATGTGATCTGAGATATTCTCAGTGAGTATGAGAGAGAAGTCTCAAACCAATGAGTCTACATGTGTCCGCAAGCAAGAGAAATTGAGTGTGATCACTGAACAGGTTAATGTGAAACAGAAGGCTGCTGGTTTACCAAAGGCTTGATCACACTAATTAAAATGTCTGTCACTTACATGAAAATATCAGAGCTGGATTTTCAGATGGCTTGTTTATCAAAACCCATCAGGTACATCTATTTTCTTAACGGTGTTGGAGATGGATGGTAGATTAAGATGGTCTGATGCGGAAAAATTATTGATGTTTTTGTTATTTAAATCCATATTTTTAAAATGGACTAATATTGACTATCTGTGTTTCTGGTCAAGACTAGACAGGTTTATCTGCCCAAGAAAGCTCAGCTTCTCAAAGATGTGTCTTAATAAGGTCCAGTGGGATAGTTTAAAGGAAATAGAAGGAAAACTCTCGGAGAATCCATTAACTGATCCAAGTAAGTTTAATCTTTAACTTAAAGGATGGACTTGCACAATGGACATAAACAGTGTTTTTATTATAGGGAAAATTATGTGGCTGTAACTTAGTAAAAGCAGAGAAAACTCTTGTGTCAGTTCATGGTCAGCTGCTTTATCTGCCTTTTCTTCACTACAATACACTTAGCATTTTATTCTGTACACTGTGTGTTTAATGACAGAGAATCTCAGAATCAAAATTTATTGGCATGAACATATCATGAAATTTGTTGTTTTGCAGCAACGTCATCAGTGCGAACATTTATAGAAACGACCTCACAAAATTAAATAAAAAGAGTGCACGAAAAGTCAAGTAAGGCATTGTTTTTGGTTCATCATTCAGAAATCTGATGGCAGTGGGGAAAAAACTGTCCTTGTATCACTGAGTGCTCGTCTTCAGGTTCCTGTACCTTTTTACTCAATGGTAGGGAGTGAAGATGGCATGGCTTAGGTGGTAGGAGTCCTTGAGGATAGAAGCTGGTTTCTTACAGAGTGAAGACTGGTGCCCCTGATTGAGTTAAGAACCCCCTGGATTTTTTTTTGTCCTGAGCGTTGGCACCTCAGTACCTGACAAAGATGCAACCAGCCAGAATGCTCTCCACGATACACCTGTAGAAGTACTCGAGTCTTTGGCGACATACCGAATCTCCTCAAGCTGCTGTGATTGCATTGACGTGCAGGCTCCAGGACAGATTCTCAGAGATGTTGACAGCCAGGAATCATTGATTTCTATCCCAATGTTTTCCTCTTTCAAAATTAATGACCTTAATTCTTCTGGGATAATGTTATCTTGCCAACACCTAACTACATGGAATTTTCTAAATTATGAATTTTATTTAAATTTAAAATTTAGACTTACAACACATTAACAGGCCCTTACAGCCCATGAGCCTGTGTCTACCCAATTGACCTAAAACCCTCAGTATATTTTGAAGTGTGGGAGGAGACACACACAGACATGGGTAGAAAGTAAAAAACTCCTAACAGACAGTGCCAGATTTGAATCATGATTGCTGGGACTGTAACAATGTCGGCCTAACGGCTACCCTTTGTATTTAATTTCTTACCAATTTCATCACATATAACTTTTAGTTCATAAAAACTATTTAATATTTTCCTTGGCTGCTGTGGTGTTCTATACTATCAATCTTTCCATTTCAAATGAAAATACTTCTAAAATGTTTTTCATGTTTTAAAAATGTTTGGTTTCAAAAAATGTTTTACTGCATAAAACCCCTTTATAAGTTCCCTTCCTAGCTTTTATACATCTCTCCGTTACGACTGTGCCTCAATATGTAACCATGATCGGCAACACTCACCAGTGACCTGGATATCTCTTTCAATTGCTTCATTTCTGGCTTCGTCAATGTCGCTGGCTATCTTGACTGCCTGTATCTTTCTTTTTTCATCTAATTAGCTCGTTTTGTCTCGATGAATTTCTGTCTAATGCATGTCAAATTCTATTACTAACGGAAAGGCCCTTTGTCTGTTTCAAAACTCGTTGAGGCACTCGTATGGCACTGTCATGCTATCCCCTAGGCCAAAGGTTAATCACGAAAATATGTAGATACTGTGGATGAAGTAAAAAAACACAAAATGCTGGAAAGGCTCAGCAGGTCAAACAATGCCCTTTATGTGGCAAAAGTAAAGATACATAACTAACATATTGGGCTTCAGCCACACTCCCATACTGTTCACCCAGACCACCTGCAAATTGGAGGAACAACATCTTCTTTTCTGTCTGGACACTCTCCAGCCAGATGGCATGAACATTGACTTTTCTGCTTGTCACTAAACTTTCCCCTCCCCCTTTCCTGCCTTTCCAGTTCTTCCACCCACCCAGCCATCCTTCTCAATGCTGCTGAATCCTCCCTCCTTTCTCCACCTAACATCTCCTGCTTTGCCACCCTCCTTCTCCTCCCCTAACTCTTTTGTTCAGACACCTGCTGGCATTTTCTCATACATAGCCTTTGCTACATAAAGGACACTGTTTGACCTACTGAGCTTCTCCAGTATTTTCTGATTTTAACAAATTCCTAGGCCTTGTGGCCACATCCCTGTTGGATCTTTGGCTTGCACCTTAGTTCATCAAAGTATAGGAAATCTCAGTGCTAAAATCAGTTATGGCAGTCCCATGGGAAGACAAGGTGGTACTATTCTAAATATTGTCCTTTCATAATTTAATGAAAAAGTTCATTCCACACAAAAAAAGTTCCTACATCTACACCACCTGCAAATTATATCAGGATTATGATGGAATGCGCCTCACTTCCTTGCAATCCAAGAAGTTTTGTATAATTCTGGCCACACCTGACTGGGATACCATCCATTGCATTAACATTCACTCTGCATATAGCCAGACACCATGTACCATCCATTGCTGAAAACTGCCAAAGCTTCTTCAAAATCACATCCCGAAACCACCATGTCTGGCACCTGGAAGGACAACGGTAAGAGATACTTGGGAACACCATCTGCAATTCTTTCCAAGTCACATAACCTTCAGAAATCCAGCTATCGTCATTTGGTACTCCCTGCTCTAGAGCTCTGTTGATGCATTATCTTCATGAGAGGGACTGGAGTGGATCAAAAGGTCATTCTCCACTACCTTCTTCATAAAGATTGGGGATGGGCAACAGCACTGACCTGGTTAGAAATCTAGATCCTGAGAATAAATTGAGTTGCCATGACTATGATATTAACTAGTAGTCTAAAGTCTGTTTTGATTCTTCCATATCAGTAATCTAATCAATAGGTACTTCACAACTGAGTTGTGTAATAAATGCAAAAAAACAATGAGATCAGATGACCCAGTTAACATTATCTGGACCCTGAGAACAAAATGACAGTCTCAGAATAACTTCCAGGGATCTATTACATTTATAATACAAACTGCAGAACTTAAAGGATGGTATTGTTCTATTTCCAACCTAAGGCTCGATCTCTGTGGGAATGCTGGTGGCCACTGATACACAATAACATTTGAGCTGAAGAATTAGATGTTCTGACACTTCTTGCAGATTACCAATAATTCAGAATGGAGTGATGAACAATAATGTTGCTTGCTTACATTACAGATCGCATCTTTGCAATTCATCTCTATAGAGACATAACTTGAAAGTTACAGACAGATTAGTAGTGCATTCACATTTTAAAATAAAAACAGTTGTGGCCTTATCAGCCCAGCTCATCAAATTATATAATAAATGAAAGCTGGAAACACTGAACATGTTTGACAGTATCTTTGAAGAGAGAAACAACATTTACATTTCAGTTTGATGGCCTTTCATCAGAGCTCAGAATTGTTAGAGATAAACAGGTCTTAAGTTGCAGAGAGAGTGGGTTAGGTTTGAGAGAACAAAGGAGGTCTCTGATAGATGGAGGGATGGAAAAGTGGTCAAAAGGAATGTTAGTGCACAGTGTAAAAAATACAGAAAAGGGATAATTAGGAAACAAAAGATTAATGTTCAGGAAGTGTGCAAAAGAATACCAGAATCCTTATTTCAAATTTCAAAGAGAGAAATTGTAACCATTCGAAATCTGAAATCAATGGACTCAAAATACTGCTATTTGAAATAGTTCAACTTGGTATTGAGTTCTTAAGGTGATTATGTGTCTGGTCAGGCAATAAGGTACTGTTTCTCAAGCTTATGTTATGATTCAGAAGTAAGAGTTTAAGTGGGAATGAGCAATTAAAAATGAGAGCTATGGTCATGCTTGGCAGCCAAATAAAAGTGTTCCGTTGTTCCTTGATCTATATTTAATCTTTCCACTGCTTAGATGACCACATTGTGAGTGACGAATATGGTATGTTGAAAACAGCAGTAGAAAATCATTATTTCACCTGAAAAGGTGTGAGTCAGGAAGAGTTCATCAAAATTTGCGAGGTCAGTTTCCATTTGAATTGATGCTCAATTCAAGGATACTGTAGTCCTTTATAATCTTACCTGCTAAATTTGTGTCAATCGAGGTGAAAAAAAATTGTTCAGCGCAGCACCTTGTACTTTGCACAAATGTTGCCAACGTCATCGTAATGTTTTATTAGAAAATAGCATGTTTTCACATGCTAGCACAATCTGTAAAGCAGACATTCATAAATGTGCATTTGTAAAGTGGTATCATTGATCCATTAATTTATGAACAACACATATATAACTTTTGATATAGAACTTAGATAGCATCATTTACTCATGTCAACCATACTTCACCATTGTATGACGTTAGCTAAAGATGAGAATTATATTTATTTCTTCTAACCTCTCCTTCTTTTGATGAATCTGCCAAACCTGCTTGGAAAACTCATTTGTTACTGTATCTCACATTATTCTTTATATCCTTTCCAATCTGAATTATTGCTGAGCAAATGAACTCTTCCACAAAAGCTACAGAAATGAGGTGCACTTATTCAGGCTGTTAGTTCCACAGGGTTATGGAATGAATTGTGCTCTGGGAAGTGGCTAGAAAGTAGATGCTGTGACACCAATGGTCATGAACTCGACTGGCATTATTATGACAATGTATTCCTGGAGACCACACAACCTTTCTGCACCTATTTGTCTGATCATTCTCTCTTCTCCCTGTATGTATCTGGCCTACATATTTTATGCCTTGTACTTTCTTGGAAACATCACATATCTTAACGTGGCTCCAAGTATTCAGAAGCAGTCTTGATATTGTCACCAATGTTTCTAAACTCAGTATTTCCAGCTGATGTCGTCATCTCTACATTCCAATTTTAAAGATAACTGAGAAGTCTTTTTCTTGTGAATGTGCAAGGCATTTTGAGCAATTTATTGTCAATTCAACCCATTTTAAAAGCTCAAAAGAATATGGATTTATAAGTCTTTAATGTGTGAATAGACTCAATCACATTCTAAACTATGAGTGATACTGATTGAATTCTTTGATTTTGACAGAGGTATTTATCATCTTGTATTTTATGCTTTCACACAAAGTGTATTAAGAATATCTGTGTTGGATCACTTTTCAATGTATTGGGGCTCTGCACAAATGAAGGGATAATACATTTAAAAGTGAACAACCAATGGTTTTGAGGAGCGGCAGTTGCAGCTGGAAAATTGGTCACAAATGTTCTCGTCAACATTTCCTCCAAGCGAGGAAAAAAAAGCTGGCCAGCATTGTTTCTTGGAACATGCAGCATATCAGAGCATTTGTAACGTTTTAGAGAAGATATCAAAAGTAGCTGCAGAAGTATGACTTAGCAAAAGTACCTTGAAGGTGAAAATGGAGTCTGATTGTTTAGAGGAGTATCAAATCCCAGAGAAGATCATACCCTGATATACCCTTTGTCTATTGTGCTGTGTCCTGATGATATTTTTATTTGCTACATTGTTAAAACATATTTACTTGGTCTTCACCAAAGAATATATTTTTTGGGTCAATGTTTTGCAGTGTACATCTTGCTTGTTTTTTTTAGGTTATGTCCCCACAGTATGCAGTTACTGGGCTAACCTTCTCCATTGTATTATTAGGTTATGCCCCCATAATATATGCTCCCTGGGTCAATCCTCTCCTGTGACGATAGAATATATTGGATTATAGACTTATACAAGTGAGGAAATGAGTTATTCTCTTACACTCTACATTCACATGGTTTCATCTCAACAGGATTTCTTATATTGTTTGATCCTGCCACACAGTATACATTTACAAGGTTAAGACTCCACACTGTGTTCACAATTTACTGCATCCATCCTGCCATGACACAATAATACAAAAACAAATGCATGGTCCAATGGGAAATATTTAAAGGATTCTATGAGTAAAGTATAAGGCAAGTATCATAAGTTTGAAATAAAAGCAGAAAATGCTGAAAAAAATTTCAACAGGTCACATTCTTTGGATTCATTAACAATCTTTTTTTTTGTTCATTCGGCTGGAGAAGTGTCACCGCGGTCTTCCCTAATGGGTGCCATGTGGTTTGCTACCAGATTTTCAATCTTTTATACTCTGTAGAATGCACACTGCACACAAGGGCAACAATTGAGAATATTCTTATTTACTTAAATGATTGCTAACAGGTCTTGTCACAGAATTATTCATCACATCTTTTTGAATCTTATATTCATTTGAGTACGACTAAAGAGATATTTGACCAATATACTGGCAGAGCTGGGAGTGCCACATTTAAGGTTCTGCACACAGTTCTCACATAATGTCGCCAAGGTGCTGGTGATGAAAGGAAAAATGGTGAAGAAGACTATTAGTGGGGTTGTGCAGTATTGATGATTGAAGAGAACAGTCCTAAGAATTAGTTGTCCCCCATCATCTGAACATTGGCAAATAGATTTCAGATTTATCGTCAGAGTACATACATGACACCACATACAACCCTGAGATTCTTTTTCCTGTGGGCAAGGCAGAATTACCACTTATTGGTAGTGCAAATAAAAACTGAATACGGTTTATATGTAGACAAGTAAGAACTGTAACCAGATAATGAATATAAACAAATTGTGCAATATAGAGAGCATTAAAATACTCAGCAAAGTCAAGAATTCTTACCCTGATTGAGTTTGTTATTGAGGAGTTTGATGGTGGAGGGGTAGCAACTGTTCCTGAACCTGGTGGTGTGAGTCTTGTGGCATCCCTTTCCTTTTGGCAGCAGTGAGAACAGAGCGTGTGCTGGGTGGTGTTGGTCTTTGATGATTGCTGCTGCTCTCTGATGGTAGTGTTCCCTGTAGATGTTCTCGATTGTGGGCAGGATTTTGCCTGTGATGTCCTGGGCTGTGTCCACTACCTTTTGGAGGGCTTTATGCTCAAGGGTATTGATATTCCCATACCAGACTGTGATGCAGCTGGTCAGCACACTTTCCACCATGCATCAAGTTTTCTAGTGTCATAACAAACCTCTGCAAACACCTGAGGAAGTAAGATGAAACTGAGAGAAATCTTAGACAGTACCTCACATTCAACTTTGCATGAATGGCTTTAAGGTTTCAGAAACAAATCAATCAGTTAAGTACTTTTGAGGTCTGATTACCATAATGATGAAAGAATCTTTGTAGCCTATTTAGAAGAATAGGCTATTGGATTATAGCAAATCAAATCAAACTTATACAGGTGTACTGTGGAGAGAATTCTGGTTGGTTGCATCACTGAAAATGCACAGGACAAGAAAAAAAACTCCAGATGGCCATTAACCTGGCCTGCGACATCACGGGCACCATTCTTGACTCCATCAAGGACATCTACAAGAGGCTGTGTCTTAAGAAAGAAGCCTCAATCGTCAAGAACTCCCACCACCCAGGCCATGCCCTCTTCACTCTACTTTTTTTCTTTGGCTTGGCTTCGCGGACGAAGATTTTTGGAGGGGTAAAGTCCACGTCAGCTGCAGGCTCGTTTGTGGCTGACAATTCTGATGTGGGACAGGCAGACACGGTTGCAGCGGTTGCAAGGGAAAATTGGTGGGTTGGGTTGGGTGTTGGGTTTTTCCTCCTTTGCCTTTTGTCAGTGAGGTGGGCTCTGCGGTCTTCTTCAAAGGAGGTTGCTGCCCGCCGAACTGTGAGGCGTCAAGATGCACGGTTTGAGGCGTTATCAGCCCACTGGCGGTGGTCAATGTGGCAGGCACCAAGAGATTTCTTTAGGCACTCCTTGTACCTCTTCTTTGTTGCACCTCTGTCTCGGTGGCCAGTGGAGAGCTCGCCATATAACACGATCTTGGGAAGGCAATGGTCCTCCATTCTGGAGTCGTGACCTACCCAGCGCAGTTGGATCTTCAGCAGCGTGGATTCGATGCTGAATCACAGCATCGAATCACTTTACTACAATCAGGAAAAATGTACAGGAACCTGAAGATGAGCACTCAGCAGTACAAGAGCAGCCTCTTCCCCTCTGCCATCGGTTTCCTGAATAAACAATGAACCACAGACACTACCTTACTATGATTTTTTTTCTTGCACGTTTTTATCATTTATTTTGTAAGGTGGTTGATATAAATGTTTGCACTGTGTTGCTGCCACAAGTTTTGTGACATGTTTATGACAATTAATTCTGATTTTAATTCTGGTCTGAATCATACTCTAGTCCCTCAGGAATTCAGTGAGTGCACAGTCAAATGCGTAAATCGAAGAGTAAATGTAAGTCAGATGCCAGTGCTTCTGGTGGTCTATTCCACCATTGAGGAGAAATAATTCCCAGAAGTAAAAATCTGCAAATACATCAGGGAGAACTCGAGTGTGAATGGCAACTTCATTTGTTTTCCTGTGTTCATTTGAATTGGTGATGATCCTGAACAAAATAGTAATTGCAGGTAAATATTTATGTGCTCTGAGCAGAAAGAGCAGCAGGAATCATGCAGAGAAAAAGGTTCTCATGGGACTCTCATCTCAATGAAGGGTCTCAACCCAAAATAAATGATACCACAGCTGAAACTCAAAGCTCTGTGAAGATTAGTTTGATTTTTATGGGATTGCCCCAACATTATTACACACACAATGTCATTAAAATCGGTAGATATATATATTTATATAATTTTTTTGCACCTAACATTCCCAGTTATAGTAGATTGTCCATGAAACTCTATCCTCAAACCAAAAGAGTTAATGCTGGAATGCTCAGCAAATCAAGCCACATCTGTGGGAAGAGAAACACTTTTAAAGTTTCTCAGATAGATTCTCTCCATGGATTCTCCTTTTCCTTCCACACATGCTGCCTGATCCGTTGATTCTTTCAGCTAATCGTTCTTGTATCTGAAGTTTCTTGCGACTCCAAATGCTTTATTTAATTTTCTTTATTTCTTATATTATTTCTGTTAATTTTACCAGTTTTCTTTTTAATGTCCTTGACTTTGACTTGATAAGAGTTCATTCAGTTGTCAAAGGCCATCAGTACATTTGGGAGGTGGAGTCTCCAAATGCAATGTGAAGCAAGTGTCATCTTGCAGGACACCTGTTGGGAACAGAGGATGAGCCATCTGATTATTTGCATGTTGAATAAGTAAGTCCAGACAAGGATCAGGGGAAGCAAGTCCAGTAACTGGGAGGACTGCATGGTGATTCGATCTGATATGATCAGCCAGTTCATCTGTTTAGATCATCTCCACAATGGGACTTGTACTGACATGAGTTTGAAAATACATAGCTCTTGATTCATTGATAATTTATTTCCTGTAGAAATCAGATCTTAGAACAGTCTTCCTGTTAGCCAAAGATGATACCTTGCACTGTTTAACCATGTTTTTGTTTCCCTCTTCCACACTGTCCCTTGCACTCAGGATTTCAGTTTTATTGTTACACTATTTTATCCACTTTCTTTTTCATTCTTGCACCATCTTTTGTACTCTTTATAGGTCGACTCACCAAGATAGTGAACAGAACAAGGTCACAGTACATTTGAAAATAAACATTTCTATTCAGTTCAAAGCAGTTCAAATTAATCCGATAAATCTAAAGCTGTTGAAACGAAACACTCAAGGAAGTAAACAAACTGGCTAATTTTCTTTTTAATTTTTTTTTTATTGAGTTTAACATATAAATCCTAAATATAAAGTCTTCTAATATAACAAATAACAGGTCATATCACATATCACAAATTAATATAAATGTAAATCAAAATATCCATCCATATTTGTTTATTTAACAATATTTCTTTAAAATAATTCTGGATAGAAACCGTAAATGACATTCGACAATCCCTTGATCTAAACAAAGGGTAAATTCTGTCTAATTTAATGATTTGACAACCATAGGAATAGAAAAGAAAAAAATCTAAAACTAAATTTAATCTTTCCCCTCCCTCTAATCAAGGTTACCTTGCAGAAAAAGATGGAAAGATTATGGATCAAACAGAGATCTTCAGAAATTAGACAGAAAATCACTGGATCACCCAAACTTCTTCAATCATGATAATATTCTATGAATGGGCCCCCTATCTTTTAAAATTGAAACTTTCTATCTATTATGTATCTAATTTTCTCCAGGCTTAAAGAGGACATTACATAATGTGAACACTGTGTATGTGTAGTGAAGAAGTCAAAATTGCTCGTCTGGCTCTGAACATGATAAAAGCTAAAAGTTTCCAAGGACTAATTTTAAGGATACTTTTGGAATTATATTCTGCTTTGAATGTACAACAACATTCATGCTGGCAACCTTGAATCATGAATAACACCACAGCTATGGATAAATACTCAGCAAAGAAAAATCCTCCAGGTACATTAACAAAATGAAAGAGCAATTGCCTTCATGAAAGAGTACAGCAATTGACATAGTGTAGTTGAGATGTCTCTTAAAGAATGGAAGAAATGTGAAGGGCATTCTGAAGAATAAAGGCTAGATGCTGTGGGCTTGGGTCCCAGAGAGAGAGAGAGAGAGGGTGGGGGAACAAAGAAAGCCAATATATGAGGATCAAAGGTGCAGACAATGGCAGGAGTTACAGAGATCTGAAAGCAATGATAGATTGAATACAGATACTCCCTGATTTGCGTCCATCTGTACATAAGACCGAAAATTTGTTTAAAAAATAATTTTAAAAATATAAAATTTACGTGGTTTATGTTGTACTTGACAAACTATAACAGGGATATAGGGCACGTAAGAGCCAAAATGTGCATACATCTTGTTAATCGGTGTCCCGGGGTCTATAGGCTGGGCGTGGCCATCTTGATTCCTGTGTGCATATGCAAGTCTTCGGTTGGCACGTGCACAGTTCGTGTATTGGAATTCGGTTGGTGCATGCGCGAGAATTAAGGGCACGGATTCAAAATTGTTAGGACACTTAACTCTCGCTCGTGCATCAATCGAACTCCAAAACATGAATCGACCATGAGGGCACTGACCGAAGGCTCACGCACTTGAACAGGAATCAAGATAGCCATGCCCAGCCTGTGGACCACAAGATGCCAACTAACAAAGTAAGTATGCAATTGTGACATACATCCATTTCGAGATATGACCGATCCTTTGGTCCAAATTATGGTCATAAGTTGAGGACTGCCTGTACACATTCTTAACAAGCAATCTGCTGGAGGAACTCCACAGGTCGAGCAGAATCAGAGAAAGGAAAGAAATTGTCAACATTTCAGGCCACAGCCTTGCATCAGGACTGAGAGCTTTGAGAACAGAATATACACATGCACAAACAGAGCTGGTTCATGAGAGTGATTGAGGCAGGAGAATAAGTTTGAAAAAGGAGCTGGGAGATAATTGAGACTTTTCAAGGCATTGGTGAGGTCAAGTTTGGAATATCGTGTGCAGTTCTGGTCCCCATATTATAGGAAGGATATCAATAAGGTAGAGAGGGTGCAGAGAAGGCTTACTAAAATATTGTCTGGATTGCACTATCTAGAATACAAAGAAAGATTGAGTAGACTGGGTCTTTATTCATTGAAGCATAGAAGGTTGAGTGGGGATTTGATAGAGGTATATAGAATTATGGGGGAGATAAATAGAGTAGATGTGAATCGGATCTTCCCCTTGAGGGTAGGTGAGATTGGAATGAGAGTTAATGGTTAGGGGGGAAAATTTTAGAGGTAACATAAGAGGAAGCTTCTTCACTCAGAGAGGGGTGGCTGAGTGGAATGACCTTCCAGAAGAGGTGGTGGCAACAGGGTCAATTTTGTTATTTAAGAGAAGGTTGGATGAGTGCATGGATGTGAGGGAATTGGAGGTTTATGGAGCAGGTAGATGGGACTAGTGGAGTTCACCTAAATTGGTGCGGACTAGAGGGGCCGATGTTTCTGTACTGTAATTGTTATATGGTTATATGTTCTGGATAAGGTATGATGGGTCTTTAGGAGTCAATTTTGTTGTTGGGTCTTTGATCTGAAACTTAATTGTTCCTCTTCCCACAGATGTGGATTGACCTGCAGAGCATTCTAGGATTTACTGTTTTGGTTTGAGGATGGAATTTAGAGGACAACACTAGAAAAAGAGCACATTGGGGAAGATCAGTGGGATGCATGTTGAAGTTTGAACCAACAAGATAATAGAATGGTGATATATTTCTATGTCAGGGTGGAGTGAAACTTCAGGTGTGTTTTTATAGATGATGGAGGGTGTAGATTTTAGAAGCATTGACAAAGAAGTCTTGATGGTTTGCAAATAATATACCTTTCAGGGTGTCCATATTGTAGCCATGAAGGGGTGAAGATATAATTTGGTGAGCTGAGAACCAATTGTTTTGAAGTTGTATCAGAAATAATGGCAGTGTAAAACTTGTCAATTATCAACAACTTGTCTCAACGGATCGCAGTATTTTAAAGACAAAAACAGCGTCACAACATAATATGCTCTTTGTTTTAACACACCATGAGAGAATTATTTATAAGATTATATTGTACTAAGAAATAAAGTCTTTAATTGAGTATGCTGGAAATGTGCATTTGCCATTGGGCGATTGTGATTTGCATACTTATTCCTAGACCATTGGGTAAATTTCACACTGGCGACTGAAGGGTCCAACTGCAAATATTGTGCAAGCAGAGAAAAAAATCAAAACGATGGTGAGAATTCCAGCAGCTAAAATCAACAAGTTTTGCTTTTTAGATTAGCTGACAATATTAACAATGGATGGAGTTGAAAAATGGCTTTGGGATTTTAAATGTTCATTTCAGCTTATGTAAAGACAGTACTTGCAAGGAAGGTGTTTACTTGTAGTTAAATTGAATGCACCAGGAAATTTACTCAGTAAAGTACTTCTATTCATTTATTTCTGTCAAGAGAGTGGAGAATCTCCAGGAGATTGGTAATGAAAATTTAGCTCAGACTGGGTTTTTTTTTATAAATGTAAGGATGACTTGATTTGGACTGAGGCAAGTAGAAATACACATTCACATATTATACAGCTGAATCTGAATTAAGGTCTCATTAGAGACAGATACAAATTAAAAAGCATTTCATGAATTGAGGTAAAAGATGCCTGTAGCCATTGAATTGTTAGCATTTTAATAGAAATCGGTCATTAATTTAAAAACTAAAATAGTATTGTATCCCAGCTCTTAAGAGCTGATAATTGGACTAAGAACTTTTGAATTTCTAAATGGTTCAGCAATACCAATTACTCGCATTTCATCAAAAATTCTGTAGCATGCAGAGACATCTTGTGTATCATCGCCAAACCAAGCTCCCACAGAGAACTGTGATTCAAATCACTTATTAAACTTACTATGAAGGATGGAAAAGTTTTCTGTGTTCAATTAAGCCTTTTTTTAAAATGAAACAAACAACCATTTCCTGTCTGCATCTGGTTAAGGTATGATATCACCCCACTTGTCTCCAAGATCACACAAGCATAATCACAAACGTTTTAGCTCTGGTCAGATAGTAATTGGATGTGTCAATTTTGACCTTAAGTTCTTTGATCAACGGATTCTACAATTAAGAGTTTCACGGACTCTCCCATTAAGATAGGAAGATGAATGCTTTGGGATGATGGAAAGAAGAGATGGATGGGTGATGAAGTAACATTGTGAGAGGGACATGGCATATCTCAATTCTGATTGCCCGATGATGATTTCATTGTCTCTAATATGAAGCTCAGCCTGTGAGAGGTTATCTTCACAGTTTGGAACTGATGTCTCACTGCAATTCTGACAAGAAAACCCAGAAGTTAGAAATAGAACCATCTCATTTCCTCCTGCTAAATACTAAATTGCTTCAATGTTTTGAAAGAGAGTTCATAAAAGATGGTTATGCATTATGCAGTATAGTGGAAGAGTTGAAGAAGGAAGAGCCAATCTAACGATACCTTTCCATTTTTTTATTTCTCCATTTCAGTTTGAAATATGATCCATTTTATCCCTCTTATCTCATGATCTCACCCACCTTCTCATCCATGATTGTTGTAAGATCTGCATTTCTGCTAAGAAAGGCCCCATTGAGGTCCAGTACTTTATAGTACATCTCCTGGTTATTATGACATAATTCATCTTAGGTGTTATATTATGAGAATCATAGAACATTACAGCACAGAAAACAGGCTCTTTGGGCCTTCTACTTTGTGCCGAACTATTATCCTGCTTAATCCCACTGACCTGCACCCAGTCCATAGCCTTCCATACCCTTCCCATCTGTCCAAATGTTTTTTTAAATGTGAAAATTGAGCCGAAATTCACCACTTTAGCTGGCTGCTCATTCCACAATCCTCGTACTCTCTGTGTGAAGAAGTTTCCCCTCATGTTCCCCCTAATTTTTCCCCTTTCACCCTTAGCCCATGTCCTCTGGTTTGTATCTCACCTAACCTCAAGGGGAAAAAAGCCTGCTTGTATTTCTTTTACCTATACCCCTCATAATTTTGTACCTCTCTATCAAATCTCCCCTCATTCTTCAATGTTCCAGGGAATAAAATCCGAACCTGTTTAATCTTTCCCTGTCACTCATTTCCTGAAGGCCTGGTAACATCCTAGTAAATCTACTCTGCACTTTTTCAGTCTTGTTGATATCTTTCCTGTAGTTAGGTGACGAAACCTGCACACAATACTCCGAATCTGGCCTCACTAAAGTTTTGTGCAACTTTGCCGTAACATCCCAACCGCTATATTCAATAAAAATATTCCCAGCAATTTTTGTTATACATGTATACATAACTGATCTTTGATGTAAAGAACAAGCCCCAATTTTAAGATCACATTTATGTAGTAATATGATGTGTTTAATCAAATGTATTTAATGCATTGTTCTGATACATTAGTTGATTTTTATTTTCCTGAGTTAGAGCAGAAATGCACAAATCTCCAGGGAATTCCAGTCTTCTGCCATAACTTTGTTAACACATTACTCTGACCATTTTCCATCTAAATTCACAATAGAATATTAAGGTCCTGTCATAAAAATTCTACTTGAAATTTTATGTTCAATCTCTTAGAACACAGAGAGAAAAACATAGTTTCTAAAGGAAACAGGGTTTCAGAATGGTTTCAAGAACTCACCCTTCCTTTAAAACATCTAACTATGATGGACCTGTCAAGGTTTGCCACTTCCTGCAGCCTTCTGCGTGGCTGGGCACTCAAGTTACCAAACCAGACCATGATACCACCAATCCTTTGCTTTGTGATCTCCCAGGAAGGTGGAAGAATGAAACCTCACCACAGCCATCCTTTCAATGAAGATAGATACATGATCTCTTGACTTCCCCTTCTTAAAGTCCTCAATAAGCTCTCTGATCTCGCCTACCTTGATGGCAAGATTGTTGCTCTGGCACGACTCAATCAGATTTTTGATTTCCATCCAGCATTCTGACTCATCATTTCTCATTTGACTAGCAACAGTTTGAAGAAATAAATAGGGTGGAACTTTAAATAAATTTTCACAAGTGTTTTCTGAACTGAATAGGTGATAATAAATATAGGAGGAGAAATTCATCTTTGTTTACCAGGACTTAATCCATGTTGAAAAAAATTAGTCACTGATTCTACTCCCAACATCCAGTTTAACTGAATCATCAAGAGTGCAAGCCGACACATTAAGTTCATTAGAACCCATTTTGCTAGTGAATTTCGCTCCTACTCTTTACTTTGGCTTCTCTGCTACATTTCATTAAAGGGCTTTAACTCAAAACTTTGACCATTTATTTCTTCTACTGATTCGGCTTGACCCACTGAGTTCCTCCAGAGTTTCAGATTTTTGCATTTGCAGTCTCCTTTGTGTCACATCCTGACATTTTCCTGGTGTCAATTGTGCTCCAAATAGCATCAGAGCTATTTAAAGTTCAAAGTTCAGGTTTATTGTCAGAGTACATACATGATGTCGCACACAACCCTGAGATTTTTTTCCCAGCATGCCAGGTAGAATTTCCACTTGCTACATTCTGTCCATAATCAGTTTTTGGACGAAACCTGTGACCATTGTTGAACAATAGTAAAACACTAAAGTCTGCAGACACTGTGGTTGAAGTGAAAATGCAATGCTGGAGAAACACAACAGGTCAAACCATACTGTATGCAGCAAAGATAGAGAGACATGACCAATGGTTTGAGTGCCTATCCACATGTGTTCATATCTTGATGAGGGGCTCAATCAGGAAATGTTGGTTATGTCTCTTTATCTTTGCTACATAAAGTACACTGAGTTTAATAAATAAAGTTCCTGCTGAGTTTCTCCAACATTGTGTTTTTATTTAACTATTGTTGAAAACGTTGTGATCTTATTTGAAAAACATATTAGAAATACATTGCACAGAGGTTGGTTATGTGGTATTCGAATACTGCTTCAAGAAACCCTCCTGGATACACCTAGCAAGTTCTGCTCACCTAAGCCTCCAGCAAAAATTTTAAGAACTTATGTTATACTTATTTAGCACACAAAGGTGAATTCCAATTTTTAGGGCAGTAGTATCAAGAGCATTTGTAATAAACAAAAATTAAAACATCATAAAGCAGTGTTAGCTATACCAGGGAAAACTAAAACACAAGATGACACCACCATGTTTTGGATGGAGTTAAGCAATTACACTTTAACATATCAATTCAAAGCTGAATGCAAGAGCTATGGTGAATCTGACTGCTTTTAACTGAATGTGACATCAATAAGCCCCGGTAAAACTGTAATCAATGCAAATCAGTCAGAAAACATTCATCTAGCTGGAGTCATTGCTGGCAAAAATGAAGTTGTCTACAAACCTGAGTTTACCAAGGTTTGGATAATACTCAGGTTTGAAATGATAGGTCTCAGATAAGGCCCTTACCATATATTTGATAAAGACCACCCTGCTTTTCGGAATATTAGCACTGACCTGTTTCGCCTTTTAGCTTATTTCATTGGGTCTGTCATGTTGCTACAACAAAAAAAAAACATTCCTGAGAATTTGTATTCTTTTGTGAGTGAGGACCTTCCTGGCATTTTAAAGCCTTTTCTTGATCATCAATGTTGCGAGTTAGGAGGAGAAACAGAAAATTTTTTGCCTCTATCTTGCTCCACCATTGAATAAAATCATCGGCGATTCCATATTCCTGTTCACCTGCGATAACTTTCCACCCTCTTGCTTATCAAGAATTGATCCATTTCTACCTAAAAAAAAGTTCAAAGACTCCATTACATTTTGTTGAAGATGGTTCTAAAGACTGAGAGAAAAAAATGTCACCTCATCACTTACATAGGTAACATCTTTAATTCTTGTAGTTTTAACATTCAAGAAACATTAGGCCATCTAGTACACAGAAACCAGCCAAACATTCACCTTAAAATTCAGGTGTTTCATCAGTGGTGCACTATGACTACAATCTATACCATTTACAAGGTGGAATATCCCAAATAATCTGCAGCAACCTTAAAGAAAAGGATGGATTCCATATGGGTGTGTGATGTCCTGCCACTACCTTTGCAGTCAAACAGTATCCTGACTTGCACTTGTCACATTGCCATTCCATTATTGTTGGTAGGTCAAATACCTTCAAACAGTCTGAAACCCACAGATCTATTTTGATACAAATATAAAAATTGACTATTTATCAGGATAATCATTTGCAAAGATAAAACTAATCATCTTAATAAAATGACAATATTTGAATTCACTTTGCACAACCAATCCAGACTGGAATTTGTGGTCTTTGCAGAGACAAATGAAAGTAAAACATGGTGTGATGAGCAGGCAGCCAGGGCCAAGATGTTACCCTGCATTGAACACAAATAAAAGAATGACTGAATTTTTTTTCCTCACAGTATATTCAAATAAAACCTGCATTTATATTACTGTGGACTGAAAATGGAATAATCCTGTTGCCACCAATATTTATGCCAGATACCCATATGGTACCTATGGCAAACAGGCTGGTCCATGATCCCATATTTTTTTTTATATTGAAAAGATTATCCCCACTAATTTTGTTATTAAATCAACCAATCTCAATGGTACCAATGTTGAACAATCCAATCTGTTTTGCATCAC
Organism: Narcine bancroftii; assembly: GCF_036971445.1. Lineage (NCBI taxonomy): Eukaryota > Metazoa > Chordata > Chondrichthyes > Torpediniformes > Narcinidae > Narcine > Narcine bancroftii. The sequence goes on from NC_091477.1 coordinate 15,270,907, forward strand.
TGTTGAATAGATTGATTCAATTGACTAATGTTCACCATTCTTTTCCATTAAAATCAATTTTAAACTGATCATTGCCATTTCCAGCAACTCTAAAGAGGTTAAATCACATTGATATCAATGTTAATCTCATTATATCAATGTTATGCCATCCAATCAAATTGAGACCAAAGTTAAATAGACAAGTTCCATTGACAGTGATATTGAACAGTCTAATTGGTTGACATGACTATTAGAGGAAACAAATTCCATTGAAACCATATTGATCTGATTTCATTCCATTACCTCTCCAACATTTGTGCTGCTTTCTGTTTCGCCAGGAAGATTTGGGATAGATTTAAATCATTTGCTGGTGATGCCCATATTGAACTCAGTCAAGTACTATAGTCTTCCATACTACCCCAACTAGCACAGTCTTCAGCCCATTCTGAACCAGTTTGTAATAATAATCGATTCCTTCTTTAATTACTTGATGTTGACTTTCAGAAATAGTTTATGAAAATGTATCATCACACAGTCATAAGGATTATGTAAAGTACTGGATTTCTTAAAAATTCTGCCATTGTACTTAACAATGGAGACATAACTATTTAACTGTTTGGCCTTTTGGTGCCATGTTGGATCCTCGGCATTTTCGAAATGTGGACAAATGTTCCCTTGTTTATTTGTCATATTATACCTAGTAGTATGAGAAGAGTTCTTTTGCATGCAGTCCATCAGGCCAAATCTTACATTAAGACAGCTGCAGAAAGGAGATGAACAAGCGCACAACTGCAATGAGAATGAGAAAAAAAGTATCAACTTGTTCAAAGCAGTTCTTCATCTCACTTTGGAGCTTGATGCCTGTGGGGAAGAGATTGTCTTTAAGCCTGCTCATGTGCAATTTCACTATTTTTAGCCTTCCTGCCAATGAGAGGAGGGAGAAGAGGTAGTGTCTGGAGAGTGATGAGTCCTGCAATATGTCAGCTGCCTTCCAAAGCAATGGGAGATGTCATTGGAGTCCATGGAAAGGAAGTTTCCCTGATGTTCTGAGCTTCATTCATTACCTTTTTCAGTTTCTATTGATTTTAGCAGAGCAGCTTCCACACCGCATAATGATACATCCAACAAGTATGCTTTTGATGATGTACCTTTTGAAGTTGTTGAGAAGAATATCAAATTTCCTTAGTCTTCTAAGAAATAAGAGGCATTCCTGAACAAAGACAGAAATGCTGGAGGAATTCAGCAGGTTTTTGGAGAGTCCATAGGAGGTAAAAATACATACCCAACGTTTTAGGCCTTAACCCTCGTTCAGGGTACCAAGGCATTGCTGTGCTTTCTTGACCGTTGTGCCAATGTGGTTGGTTGAGTTCAGGTCACTGGAAATGTTTATTCCAAAGAACTGAAATTAACAACTCTTTCCACTTCAGCACCATTGAGGTGGACAGAGGTGTGGTCTCTGCTCTTTTCCTGAAGACAATTTATCTTGCTGATGTTGTCATTAATCTTTCAGTCTTCTTGCATTCTTTCTCGTTATTACTTGTGTTGTGCTGAGGTTCAACTGAAGAAACAGAATTTTTTTTTGCAAGGTGAACCAGATATATTCACTTCAAGCCCTCTTTGAATTGCAGATCTACTTTGTGCACATTTTCAGTGAATCCTTTGCATCTCTCCCCCATGTACCTGTGGACTGAAGCTTATTATCTGGTTAGATCTTTTGTTCTGCTCTCTGTAAGGTAGAGTATTGCTATATTTAAAAAAATCCCTCTGAAATGAGTTGTCCTTTTGCAACAGCGTTGGTATAGTTTCTCAGCAGATTTAACCAAGAGCTTACATATGTTGGCAATGTTAATAACACACTTGAGCATAATTTTACTTTCTAGCCTGGTGAAGGGATTTACATTCACCTTGTAATTTAAAGTTGTTTTTGTCTTTAAAAGCTGTTGCAACTTTACACCCAATTACTTCACTAATTAATTCATTCTTATTCATACTTCTTGATGTGATCATGCAAGGTCTCGTTCCAGTTTTAATTGCTTTCTTGATGAGGGCAGAATAATTCACACGAAACAATCTTTATCATATCTCCAACTGTTCCCTGCTACTCTTTGCCAAAAAATGACACCGATTGATATCCTTTTTGCCAAATTTTGATGTTCGCTATCTTTTGGTACAGAGGATCTTTGTCAGTGTTTGCTCAACTTATGCATAATTGTTTTCTTCTGAACGTATTGGTTGGTTGCACGCATTGAAAGTTTCAATGTTGCCATCTTGTGCATGTAATTCTTAAATAATTGTGGAGGTGTTACTCAAGATATTCCTTTCTATTTCTGCAGGGCTTTACATTAAAGCCACCTGCCAAATCCAATACAATGACTTTGTCAAAAGAATGTATCAGCCTGAGTCTTGGCTCTGAAAATGCATTGCAGTTGTATATGCCAGAATCTGTTATTAATTTTTAATTCTGAAATAATTATGTTACATTTTTACCCATGCATATTTAGTCCCAGAGTAAAGGACTGGTCAACAAGTTTATTATCTTTCTCGCTTGGATGTTGTGAAACTGAAAGTTTTGTGAAATTGAGCAAATTGCTAAATGACTTGTTACATATCAAAACATCTCTGAAAGAATATAGAAGAAAATATGTAATGATTCTCACAAAGTTTAACTGCATATTCCTCGTTGGTCCGTAAAACATCCAGGGAAACAAGTTATTGCTGAATGTGAAAGTAATTTCCTCAGTAACTCTGTACTTCTTTCTTTAAGATTCAGGTGATAGAATTAGTTGATGATGATGGCTGTTGCTGTGTGTTTTGTTGCCTGGGATGCCCCAAGGGATCTGCAACCTGCTGGCTACATTGTCACTCAGCCAGTATACAGCCGATTATTGTGTCTTGCTGCCTTTGGGCTTAGCAAGCCAATGAATTTACAAAACTATTCAGCTGACAGTTTGAGTTGATATTTAATGCATTGTTTTTACAAAGGTTAAGCACAATTACTTTATCCTTCCCCTGCAAAAAAAAAATTAACTAATACAATTGAATGATTATAATTTTGCTGAAAATTGGAACTGTCTTGTTTTCACTGGTGTCCTCACTCTTGAAATCGTGATATTCACAAGAGTGGGAGTCACCGCAGTGACTCTAAACCCGAGAGCCTCCAGAATCTGGGAGGGTGTTATGGAAGAGTACGCACAGAACATAAGACCCAGATTAATACCCAGTGCCAACAGTGGGAAGTTTATGAATATATGTGGTTCAATGTATATCTGGTAAAACGAATCTCTGACAGAATATAACATGTCATTATTACAGAGTGGCATACCTGAGCCTGCTTAATGTTATAAAATGCCGAGGGAACTCAGCAGGTCTTGAATTCTCCATAGGAGGTAAAGATATATTGCTGACAATTTGGGCATGAGCCCTTCTTCAGGGAATAAGCAAAGAACAGGAAGGCAACAGAATAAAGACTGAAAACAAGCAGGGGGAGGAATCTCCTCACTATGTGATCGCACCACTAGACACACCTACTATGTGATCCCACCACCAGACACAACATCCCCTCTCCTCCCCTCTCCACCTTCCGCAGGGACTGCTCCCTCCGTGACTCCCTTGTCTACTCCTCCCTTTTCCCTCCCCACCAAGCATCCCCTTGGCACCTATCCCTGTGACCACAGGACATGCTCCACTTGCACCCACACAACCTTCCTCACTACCATTTTGGGCCCCAAACAGTCCTTCCAAGTGAAGCTGTAGGGGTCATCTACTGCATTTTGTGCTCTGCCTTGGAGAGACAGGGCACAGACTGGGAGATCACTTTGTTGAGCAAGTTCCCTTTGCCCTCTCCAATAATGTGGATCTCCCAGTGGCCACCCATTTCAATTCCCCATCACATTCCCTTGCTGACATATCTGTCCATGGGAAAATGCACTGTTAGACTGAGACCACCTGCAAATTGGAGGAGCAACACCTCATCTTCTGTCTGAGCATCCTCCAACCTGATGGCATTAATATCGACTACTCCAGTTTTCATTAAACCTGCCATTGCCTTTCCTCCAGCTATGTCTCTCTCTCTCTCTCCCCCACCCCCACTTTTCCCTCTGTCTCCTGCCAGTCATCAATCTTTATTCTGACACCTTCCTGTACTCTGCTCATTCCTCAAAGGAAGGTTCAGGCCTGATATATTGGTAATATATATTTACCTCCTATGGACACTGGGAGACCAGCTGAGATCCTCCAGCATTTCTGTATCCATTTACTACAATCACAGCATCTGCAGTATTCCATGTTGCACTCTGCATCATGTTATAAGATAACCTTTTATTGTCTTTGCTCAAGTACAATGAAATTGAGTACACATCCTGACGGTGCCCACATACATCGAACAAATAAGATATAAAAACAATAATACAATACAAAATATTCAATGTTTGGTGGTTTTCAGTTCACATATGGGGTAAAAACTGTTTTAATTCTGTTCGTCCATGATTTAATGGACTTGAAACATCTACCAGAGGGCAGCAGGTCAAACAGATGATGACCAAGGTGGTAAGGATCTCTCAAGGTGTTAACTTCTCTACTAAGGCAGTGAGAGCTGAATAAATCCTTCAAAGATGGGCAGTGAGTGTCCAATAATCTTCAGGGCCATATTGATGACTCTCTGAAGGTCTTTCTTATCTGCTGCTGGCAAACCAAATCAGAGCGCAGTGGGGCAGCACAATGGGGCAGCAGTGGGCCAGCACAATGGGGCAGCAGTGGGCTAGCACAATGGGGTAGCAGTAGAAGGACACCAGCAGTTTCTCCTCCTGTTTGATTTTTCTCAGAATCTTCAGGACATGGAGTCGCTGTTGTGCCTTTTTAACTACTGTGATGGTATTGGCTGTCCAGGAGAGATCTTCACCAAAATGCATACCCAGAAACCTGAAAACAGTAACCATTTCCACACAGTCCCTGTTGATGTATAATGGGTCTGGAACTGAACTCGATTATAAGTTCTTTTATTTTTGAGGAGTTCAAGACAAGATTGTTCTCTGAACATCATGCTATCAATCTTTGGACTTCAACCCTGTAGGCTGTCTCATCTCCTCTTGAAACAAGTCCAATCACAGTTGTGTCATCCACAAACTTGATCATGATGTTGGCAGAATAGGTGGAGGCACAACATGGGTATAGACAGAATAGAGGATGGGGCTCAGGATTGATTATAAGGTTAGAGGAGAGGTGAGTGCCAATTTCGACAGTCCTTAGAAAGTACTTAATCCAGAGATAAATAGATGGGGAAAAACCTAGTTCAACAGTTTTTGTAACCAGTCTGCCAGGAATGACAGTATTAAAGGCAGAGCTGGTCAATAATAAGCATCCTCACATAGCTCCCATGGTGTTCAATGTGGGTCAGCGCAGTGTGAAGAGCAGTGGCGATGACGTCCACTGTAGACCTATTTACCTATAGGCAAATTGATATGGATAAAATGTTGGTGGGAGGCAAGACCAGCATCTCGAAGCACTTCATGATAGTGGTATAAGTGCCACCGGATGGTATTCATTGAGGCCACTTATGACATTCTTCTTCGGCAGAAGGATGGTTTTAGGACACTTCAGGCAAGGTGGGATGATGGATTTAGACAGGGACAGGTTGTTGATATTTGTGAAGACCTTGGAGAGCTGGCTTGCACCTTTCCTTCAGCAGCCTTCCAGTCACGCCATCAGGGCGGATGACTTTCCTTGGATTCACTGCACTGAGCACCTGCATAGTGAGGACGTGGCTGTTAGAGGCTGAGGATGGTGTTGTGATCGTCACCGCTGTCTTCACCTCAAATTGAGCAAAGAAGCAATTAATAACCTCAGCGAGAGTGGCGTCACCACCGACAAGTCGTACTGTTGTCATCATTATCAATGGAACTGTTAATCCTGAGTTCCTCAAAAATGTGTGATCAATTAGTTTTTAAGAGATGTTTAATATTGTCGAGCCCTTTCCTTCTCAAGATGTGGACAATTCATAATGGCATTTTTTTCTTCAAGATCATAACCAATTTGAACGATGATGGTCGTAAGTACAAGTTTTCAGTGTATACGTCTTAGTAGCTTAATATTTTAATGTATTAACTGCTTTCCAAACCTACATATATGTAAATATGCTCTGTGGTCCTGGAGAAACACTAACTCATCTTAACGTGCGAGCAGGGTCTGAATGATAAATAAAGTTGACTTGATTTGACAAAGGTCTCAAATGGTGTTAAATTGATGAGATGGAGATTTTTATTCTCCCAAAGGTTGGTAGATCTTTGGAATTCTTGACTCCAGTGAGGTGTGGAAGCTGAGTTTTTAAATAAATTTAAGACTGAACCTGATAGATTTTTAGACGCAGGGGAGTAAAGTGTGAAGGGTATAAGAGAAAAAAATAAACGAATGACCATGATTAGATCAGCCCTGGTTTTATCGAATGGTTTCTTCTTCTTCTTTGGCTTGGCTTCGCGGACGAAGATTTATGGAGGGGTAATGTCCACGTCAGCTGCAGGCTCGATTGTGGCTGAGAAGTCTGATGCGGGACAGGCAGACACGGTTGCAGCGGATGCAGGGGAAAATTGGTTGGTTGGGGTTGGGTGTTGGGCTTTTCCTCCTTTGTCTTTTGTCAGTGAGGTGAGCTCTGTGGTCTTCTTCAAAGGAGGTTGCTGCCCGTCGAACTGTGAGGCGCCAAGATGCATGGTTTGAGGCGATATCAGCCCACTGGCGGTGGTCAATGTGGCAGGCACCAAGAGATTTCTTTAGGCAGTCCTTGTACCTCTTCTTTGGTGCACCTCTGTCACGGTGGCCAGTGGAGAGCTTGCCATATAACACGATCTTGGGAAGGCGATGGTCCTCCATTCTGGAGACGTGACCTACTCAGTGCAGTTGGATCTTCAGCAGCATGGATTCGATGCTGTCGGCCTCTGCCATCTCAAGTACTTCGATGTTAGGGATGAAGTCGCTCCAATGAATGTTGAGGATGGAGCGGAGACAACGCTGGTGGAAGCATTCTAGGAGCCATAGGTGATGCCGGTAGAGGACCCATGATTCGGAGCCAAACAAGAGTGTGGGTATGACAATGGCTCTGTATACACTAATCTTTGTGAGGTTTTTCAGTTGGTTCTTATTCCAGACTCTTTTGTGTAGTCTTCCAAAGGTGCTATTTGCCTTGGCGAGTCTGTTGTCTATCTCGTTGTCGATCCTTGCATCCGATGAAATGGTGCAGCCGAGATAGGTAAACTGGTTGACCGTTTTGTGTTTTGTGTGCCCGATGGAGATGTGGGGGGGCTGGTAGTCATGGTGGGGAGCTGGCTGATGGAGGACCTCAGTTTTCTTCAGGCTGACTTCCAGGCCAAACATTTTGGCAGTTTCCGCAAAACAGGACGTCAGGCGCTGAAGAGCTGGCTCTGAATGGGCAACTAAAGCGGCATCGTCTGCAAAGAGTAGTTCATGGACTAGTTGCTCTTGTGTCTTGGTGTGAGCTTGCAGGCGCCTCGGATTGAAGAGACTGCCATCCGTGCGGTACCGGAAGTAAACAGCATTCATTGTTGAGGTCTTTCATGGCTTGGTTCAGAATCATGGTGAAGAAGATTGAAAAGAGGGTTGGTGCGAGAACGCAGCCTTGCTTCACGCCATTGTTTATGGAGAAGGGTTCAGAGAGCTCATTGCTGTATTTGACCCGACCTTGTTGGATTTCGTGCAGTTGGATAACCATGTGAGGAACTTTGGGGGGCATCCGAGGCGCTCTAGTATTTGCCAAAGCCCTTTCCTGCTCATGGTGTCGAAGGCTTTGGTGAGGTCAACAAAGGTGATGTAGAGTCTTTTGTTTTGTCCTCTGCACTTTTTTTGGAGCTGTCTGAGGGCAAAGACCATGTCAGTAGTTCCTCTGTTTGCGCGGAAGCCGCACTGTGATTCTGGGAGAACATTCTCGGCGACACTAGGTATTATTCTATTTAGGAGAATCCTAGCGAAGATTTTGCCTGCAATGGAGAGCAGCGTGATTCCCCTGTAGTTTGAGCAGTCTGATTTCTCGCCTTTCTTTTTGTACAGGGTGTTGATGATGGCATCACGAAGGTCCTGAGGCAGCTTTCCTTAGTCCCAGCAGAGCTTGAAAAACTCATGCAGTTTGGCATGCAGAGTTTTGCCACCAGCCTTCCAGAACTCTGGGGGGATTCCATCCATACCTGCTGCTTTGCCACTTTTCAGTTGTTCTATTGCCTTATATGTCTCTTCCCGGGTGAGGACCTCATCCAGCTCTAGCCTTAGGGGCTGTTGAGGGAGCTGGAGCAGGACGGATTCTTGGACTGAGCGGTTGGCACTGAAAAGAGATTGGAAATGTTCTGACCATCGGTTGAGGATGAAGATCTTGTCGCTGAGGAGGACTTTGCCGTCTGAGTTGCGCAGCAAGCTTTGGACTTGGGGTGAGGGGCCATACACAGCCTTTAGAGCCTCGTAAAAACCCCTAAAGTTGCCAATGTCCGCGCTGAGCTGGGTTCGTTTGGCGAGGCTAGTCCACCACTCATTTTGGATCTCCTGGAGTTTGCGCTGAAGATGGCTGCATGCGCGACGGAAGGCTTGTTTCTTCTCTGGCCAGGATGGCTTTGCAAGGTGAGCCTGGTGGGCAGCTTGCTTCTTTGCCAGCAGCTCCTGGATTTCCTGGTTGTTTGTGTCGAACCAGTCCTTATTTTTCCTGGAGGAGAAGCCCAGTACCTCTTCAGTGGATTGCAGTATGGTAGTCTTCAGCTGATCCCAGAGGGTTTCAGGGGACGAGTCTGTGAGGCGGATTGCATCCTCGAGCTTTGCTTTGAGGTTTGCCTGGAAGTTTCCTTTCACTTCGTCTGACTGCAGGCTTCCAACATTGAACCTCTTTCTGGGGGCTTTACTGTTCCTGGATTGTATATTCTGTGAGGCAGGAGGAGGCCCCGGTCCGGGGAGAAAGAAGGAGGCGGCGGCCCCGGTCTGGACACAGGGAAAGCAGTGGCGGCCCCGGCCCCGGTCCGGGCAGAGGGTAGGCGGCGGCGGCCCCGATCCGGGCAAAAGCGAAGGGGATGTGGCAACCCCGGCCTCGGTCGAGTGAGGCAGGCGAATCGAATGGTAGAGCAAGCACAAAGAACCATATGGTTTTTTTTACCCCCCTGTTCATGTTTCTTACTTTCCAAGTTATCTCTTTATGAAGAATTTAGAGTATTTTTTTTTATTTCATTTTTCATTGTATTCCAAGGTATATTAATTTTGATGCTCAATCACCAAATACTTGATCACATGGCTACAATAAATGTCATTTTAAATTGTGAGAATAGAAGATTCTCACTTTGCATCTACAATAACCAAAAATGAGGAGGGAAATATTGAGGTGCATATTTTTATTTTAAAAATGCCATCAACAATTTCACTCTCCGATTTTGGGCAGGAAGACTTTAGAAAGAAGAGGTCTCAGAGTTATTTATCAATATGATCATTATTTAAAGAGAAATTAGCAAACGGCCAGGTGCAAGTTATAAAAACGTAAAACTCTCAAGGGTTTTGAATGACATTATCAACTGGTTTATAAATGATCCTTTGTATGTTATAACCTTGACTGTTCTCTCATTTATTTTGAATTATAGTTTCTAACATATTGCTCTTGCACATCTACTTAAATTGTTCCCCATTTCTTAAATATATTACTTCTGATTATAATGGCAGTTTGTGTAATTCTTTATTCACTGTTGAGGATATTTATCTATGCTCTGGGAGAAATCATATTTGCCATTTCTTACTGCAGCATTTCATCTGACATCAAGATTACTATGAATGGGTTGAGTTCATTATGCCAGACTGAGTTCATGGTATCACTGTGATTTGAAGGATTAACATGCTCCATTTTCTTTTAAAATTATTTGTATTAATATTTTACAATAAAAAATTTGAACAATTATGAAATGTGCTACAAGACTAGAACAAAGTAACAATAATGATCCAAAGCACAATTGTAATAATAGAGCATAAAATTTCAAAACCCCTTCCCCTAAACAAGGTTGATGATTAGCAATCATAAATTCAAGTGGCTCAGTCTTAGAAAGGAACAACACAATGCCAAAATTCCTGATTAACACTAACAGTAGTCCAAGAACGAACAATATATAATTTGAAATTTAATATTTTAATTATTATTTGTATATCTATATTTCCCCCCAACTTTTAACAAGATATAACATCCCTTCTCCATTGTGCATGTGTAGGTGAAGTATTATCTTTCAATTTAATCAAAATTGCACATCTGGCCATCAGTGAACAAAAAGATGAAATGCAGCATGGAATTAAGGTTAGTAACACATCCACTTCAAGGAATGTTCCAAAGAGAGTCATTAAGGGCTAGGTTCCGATTTTAAATTTAAAATCGCCGATAATGTTTGGAATAACATCCGTCCAAAATTTTAATATGCTCCATTTTAAAATTGTTTCTACTTTGCAGGTAAAAATTAAATTGCTGTCTGCAAATGTGTTTCTTAGAGGCATCAAACAACACAGATGGTTTGAAAAGTAGCAACACTTTGAGGATGTTTTAATTATAAAAGTGAAATGAGTTCCATTTAATTATGAAAATAAAAATTATCACCTTCAAATATCACCAAGAATTTAACACAATGAATTCTCTTTAGATTGAATGTCTTTTTGATGAACAGATTCCCGCAGTTCTTGAACATTCTCATAATACCCCAACCCAACCCATGAACTACCCAAACCTGTATGGGATCTATCTGCATAACTGAAACATCACATATTTTTACTAACTGCAATTTTTGAATGTTTATTTATGTATCCTTTTATATTTATTATCTCCTGTCTTGGCATATTGTGGTAATTTATAACTATTGTTGTTGGTGTCTCTTACATACTTGTGTACCTTCAGCAAGACAGACTTTATTAGCATCTGTACATAATACTTATGTAAATACAAATAAATTCTCCTCTCGATGTCCATCTTGAACCCAGAGAAACAGAATTACTTGATTGACCAGTAACACTCTTGAAGAATGAGTAATACTTTATGGCCATTGACAAAATATTTTGGATTATCTGATGAGAGCAAACCTAAAGTACCTACTCCGGGTGAAATTTTATCCCCAACCATTTGGCCTAGATATTAGAATACTGAAAGTGACAAGAAGATGGTGACGTGACCTTTTGGAAATTCATGCAATGCAAAGTAATTTGTTTGCATCTACCATCTCATTCATTTCTTGGCAAATTTAATTGTCAGTTAAGTTCTTTTCTGACTTTATATTTCCACATCTCACACAATTTCTACAAATGTATTCAAAGTATTCAACCAACTTTTGGACATTTACATTTGTTCCTTTTATTGCTTAACCTCTGCTTTCGTAGACATTTCTGTGAACATTTTATTACAGATGCATTTATATTGTCTATATTATTTATGAAATAATTTGAAATGTTTCTGTTTGTTAGTGGCAGATGCCACTGTCAAGTAATGGCCTTACATTCAGTTTACTATAATGAAAAAAGATTGATGTAATTGGACTCTGAGACTAAGAAGCCAAAGGTATTACTGGGTATTCAGTGAATGGGAGTACAGATGATAGTCCGCATGAAGCAAAGTGAATATTTCTTCCTCTCATCAGATCAAATGAGGAGAAATGGCTGCTGTAATATTATCCTGGGCTTCAGCAAAATTACCAGTGAACAAATTTGAATGGTACTGTATGTAGTCTGAAATGAAGAGAGGAAATAGACATCAATTTCATTCTATGGGCAACTGGCAGCTTCACCATTTATCCCAGAACATACGTGTCCATGGAGCTTTCATATTTGTCCATGGAGCATCCCATGGAACTAACATATTGTATTGTGAATACCTTTAATGCATTGGGCTCCTAGAACGCTTCCACCAGCGTGGTCTCCGCTCCATCCTCAACATTCATCGGAGCGACTTCATCTCCAACACCGAAGTTCTCGAGATGGCAGAGGCCGACGGCATCGAATCCACGCTGCTGAAGATCCAACTGCGCTGGGTAGGTCACGTCTCCAGAATGGAGGACCATCGCCTTCCCAAGATCGTGTTATATGGCGAGCTCTCCAGTGGCCACCGAGACAGAGGTGCACCGAAGAAGAGGTACAAGGACTGCCTAAAGAAAGCTCTTGGTGCCTGCCACATTGACCATCGCCTCAAACCGTGCATCTTGGTGCCTCACAGTTCGGCGGGCATCAACCTCCTTTGAAGAAGACCGCAAAGCCCACCTCACTGTCAAAAGACAAAGGAGGAAAAACCCAACACCCAACCCCAACCCACCAATTTTCCCTTGCAACCTCTGCAACCGTGTCTGCCTGTCCCGCATCAGACTTGTCAGCCACAAACGAGCCTGCAGCTGACGTAGACATTACCCCTCCATAAATCTTCGGCCGCGAAGCCAAGCCAAAGATTGGGAAATGACAAATTTTACCAAGGTTAACTATTTTGCCCTGTGTACCTGAGGGTAGACAATATTGTTGAGGACCCAGAGAGGAATCTGCAACAGAAAAATTCAGTGACCCTTAAGAAGAGGAGGATGATATTGTTATTATAGGGCTGGAAATGCATGTAAAATTGGTAAATCCACTAGAGTCACATACAACAAATGAGATCCCACCTTAGAGCATAGAGAAGACATTTTAAAGGGATGTTATGGCAGATTGTTGAGAGCTGTATTTTTAATGTGCATTCAAAGATCAGAGGAAATTGTTAGGTCAAAGACACTGGCATAAAGGCAGAATATCCAGAAAATTTTAGATCACACTTTGTGGGATTGATTAGTGAAATGGCTGGCAGATGAGAGAAAATAGACACATCAGTTTAACATTGTGAATCAAACATTGGATGGAGCATGTTGAGAGATCGTTGAAACAGACGGTGCTTGAGAATGTAAGGAAGGTTTTTACAAGTCACAATTCCAAGGTGTAAGCTTGGAAAAACCCACAGGGTCAGTAACAATGACAGCCAAGTCACATGTACAATGCCAGTGGCTTCAGCATTGGCTACTGAAATGTTGGACGGTTTAAGATTTCATGGGTTTTCCACTGAAGCATTATTTTCATGGAGAAGTTGAGAGATACTGTAACGTCTAAAAATCTTATTGCACACTAACAGGCCCTTTCAGCCCACAAGGGCACACCACCCAAATACCCCCAATTGACCTTCAACACCCCAGTACATTTTGAAGGAGAAAACTGGAGCACCCAGGGAAAATGTAGAAACTTCTTATAGGCAGCACAGGATTGAAACCCCAGTCCCAGTCTCTGGCACTGTAGCAGTGTTGCGCTAATCTCCATGCTAACTGTGCTACACTAAATGTTGTCCTTTGGTGGGACCTGCCCATCTGGTGATTCCAAAGCTCTGATGCTGTTAGACGGTGAATAAAAGCACTTAAATACTTTCTGTATCTTTTCACTGTCTTTTTTTATGAAAAAAAATGTCCTCGACATTATTTATGCTGTTTCCCTGCATTGAAATTGAGGCCACTTTAAGCCTCGTGTGTTATCTCAGCAGTCGGTTGGATTAAAGCTGAGTAACATCCTACGTATAGTTTGAATAAATATTGTCATTACTTCCCCCACTATGTCATTGCCGAAGGTCTATTTCAGGGCAGCGCTGAGAAGGAGTTTGTGCTTAAGCAGTCCCAAAGGTATCTCACACAGTTCAAGGCAACGTAGCATTTTTGGAAATGGTGTTCTTCGTGTCATGAGACCTGTGGCTCACATTATACAATGGAAAGAAAATATGAAAAAAAAATTATTGGTCTATCATACTTCCATGACTAATATTTCACAATTATATATTTGTATTTTCCTTTAGTTTACCAGCGGTGTGTTTAACCTAATTAAACTGATGCAAGCTAAATATGTAAATGTTATTCTTACGAAATGTACCTATCAATCAAAATAACGGGGCTAAATTTTTGCCCTGTTATTCATTCACAGTTCTGTCTTCATTGGTAATGCGAATAGATTTTGACCATTCCTTATTCCTCCTCAGGATGAGGGGAACCATCTACGGCTCTTCTGGTTGATGATTCTCTCACAGTGATGCTGGATCAGGAGTGTAATGATTGATGGATTAATTTCTTGCAGTGCATCTTTCATAGGGTGCACACTGCTGGTAGTGGAGGTCATAAGGCATGAGGTGGATTGGATACAAGTTACATGGACTACTCTAGATGGTGCTGTGCTACTGTATTAGAATGTTGTCAAAATTGCACTGACCCAGTCAAGTGGAGATTGTTCCATCACATTGTGCTTTGTTAACAGTGAATATTCAGTACATAGAATCAGAAGCAAAATCTCAACTTGGAATGCTCAGCGTTCAATCAATTTCTATGGCTAGTTCAGTTGAACTCTGCTCTGTGGTGTAGCCCATCCATATGATCACACCAGTCTACCACGCACAACACTCACCCCCGTTCTGAATGTTGATGGCAGGCGATTTATTGAGGAGGTTGACTTTGATTGTCCATCTGGATCATTTTCAGCAAGGGAGAATTAAACATAACGTGGTCCAGTTTTCCCTATTTGGAAATGATCCATACCTGGCATTTGTTTGTCATGAGATCCTTTGCTAAGTAATAAGGTTGGAATTCTGTCCAATAATTCAAAAGCAACAAATTGCAAAGGCTGAAATCTAAAGTGAAAAAAAAAATTGTTGGAAGTACTCACCATCTTAGATAGCTTCTGCGGAAAGAGAAAGAAAGAGTTGATGATATTTCAGTTAATAATCTGGCAGAAGGTCATTTACTTAAAATATTGACTGTGTATTGTCTCCAGAGATGCTGCCTAGCATGTTAAATATTATGAAAAGTTTTGTTTCTATTTTTATGTGTTACTTAGTTCTTGCGGCCAGAGTACATGGGCTTATTTGGAGAGAACTTTCATTAGAACTCTCCAGTGAGGGTTGATTACCCAAAAGTTGAATACCATCAGCATTCGATGTTCGACATGTATCAATTTTGTGAAGAAGCAAGATTACTGACAGCGATTTTATCTTCACAAGGAATAAGTTCAGGTTTATTGTCACATTTTCAAAGGTGCAGTGAGAAAGCTTCTTCTGTGAGCAATCCAACCAGATATCTCATGCATAGCTCAAAGTTCAGCTTTATTGTCGGAATACATGCATCACATCACAAACAGCTCTGAGATTCTTTTTCATACATCCCAGGCAGAATTTCTAATTTTGTAATACAAAACAAACTGTATTCAAGAAAAGGTACTTACACAAAGAGAGAAATGTCAACAAACTGACTGCAATACCGAAAATAAATATTCAATAATAAATAACGTGCAAAGAAATAGTCCTCAAGTGAATCTCTGATTGGGTTTGTTGTTGAGGAGTCTGACAGTGGAGGGATAGAAGCTGTTCCTGAAGCTGGTGGTGCGAGTCTTGTGGCATTTATACCACTTTCCTGATGGCAGCAGTGAGAACAGAGCAGTCCTGGGTGGTGTGGATCCTTGATGATTGTAGCTACTCTCTGGCGGCAGCGTTCCATGTAAATTTTCTCAATGATGTGGAGAGTTTTGCTTGTGATATATTGAGCTATGTCCACTTATGCAGGGCTTTCCACTCATAGGTATTGGTGTCCCCATACCAGGCCGTGATACTGGTCAGCACACATCTGTAGAAGTTTGCCGGTGTTTTCAAAGTCATACCAAACCACCACAAACTCCAGAGAAAGTAAAGGCACTGATGTGTTTTCTTCAAGGTCCTCCAAGATAGTGACTCCCAGGAATTTAAATGTACTCACCCTGTTCACCTCTTACCCCCTCCCCCCTCCCCTCAGTGATCACAGGATTGTACACGTCTAGTTTTCCTCTCCTAACATCCACAGTCAGCATCTTATTTTGGTGACATTGAGTGAGAGGTTCTTGTTAGGACACCGTTCAGCCAAATTTTCAATCTCCCTCCTGAACATTGACTGTTATACAACCCACTACCATGATATATCAGCAAATTTGTAGCTCGTGTTGTTGTCATATCAAGCCACGCAGTTGTACAGTGAGTAGATCAGACGGTAAGAATACAGCACTGTGGTGCTCTGGTTCTGATGGAGATTGTGGAGGAGATGCTCTTAGCAAATCCACACTGATTGTGGTCTGATGGTGAGGAAATCCAGGATCCAATTACACCGGAGCGTATTGAAGCCCAGGTCTTGGAGTTTGCTGATCAGTTTTGAGGGGATGATGGTGTTGAATGCGGAAGTTGATAAGGAGTAGCCCAATATATCTCTTTTATGTATATTTGCTGTGCAAGTGTTTCAGGGTTTTGTGTAGGGCCAGTTAGATGGCATCTGTTGTAGACCTATTGCTAAGGGAGGCAAATTCACACTGATCCATATCATGGTGTAGTAAGTAAGACACAGTAGAGAGAGATAAGTTTGTACAGAGCAAAGGGACCATCATTTTATGAGTGCAAGGTTCATTCAGGAGTCTGATAACACTGGACAATACATTTTTTTTTTAAATGGAAGATAATGATAAAGAACTTCAAGCAGAACACAAAGTTAATTTCAGATTTGTTGTATTGCTTAGGAAGTTGGAGAAACATTAAATTAATTGTTATTGAATTTAGCATGTTTAATCGCAAAATGATGCTAACGCATTGAGTTAGTTCAACTGACCTAAAAATGTTTAGCTGCTGATTTTCGTTTGTACTCAGCATCTGATGCCTCTTGTTTCAGTGTCCGACAAAAGTCATTCAGCATTGATGGATTCTAGTTGCCCTGACCCTGCTTTTCCGTGGTCACAATGCCCTGAGGAAACCTTTGACTATGCTCATCACCGACTGCCCCTTGATCAGCAGGGAAGAAGTCCAAGTGCCAATGCAGAAAATAAATTTCAAATGACATGTTGATGGTTTTGTAGACTTGAAATATGACAGGAAATAACAGAAATATAGGTTATATCTAATAAAATGATACATGATCATATTGTTAAATTTCTTGCTCAGCAGCCCAAAATTCATAAAATCCACCCAAAAGTGTTCAGGAAGCTGTCCTTGAATATGGAGAAGCATGATCTCGCACTCATGAATCTCCATTCCCAGGGGAGGGGGAGAGAACAGTCTGGACAAAGTGGGACGTTAACTATTCTTCAAAGTCATGTGAGGGCTCTAAAGATGGAGTTGATGAAGGGGGTGGTGGGTTATGTGAAATTAAAGTAAGAGTGGAGCACTTGGCCCATCAAGTCCGTTCCACTTTTTGCTATGATCATGGTTGGTCAACCAGGTTTTACTTCCTCCTCTGTACGAGATCCACATTCTTCCACACATACTACACAGTCCCCATCTTTCAAAAATTTAGCTATCTTGACTTTAAGTACTTGTAAAAATATAGAATCCATAACCTGTTAGAAAATTTTTTAAAGCACTATGAGAATTTTTTATGTCGCTCAGTTTGAAATGGCCATCCTTTATCATCAAACTATGCCCTCTCATTTAAGGCTCACCCATTGGTGAAGTCGGCATTTGGGCTGACTTCAATGCTACCATTTTAAATCACATAATTCCTGGAGAAGCGTACAGGAATTTCAGGTTACTTGGGTGTCATTGGGAAGCATGGGCTCGTGGGCTGAACGAGCCGATTATCATGCTCCTCTGTCTCTCTTTCTCCCTTTCCCTCTGTCTCCTTTTTTTTTACAGCACCCCACTCCTTTCTCTCTCCATTCAGAGAAATATTCCCTCCCCTATCATTTGCCAGATATTTTTTCTCCTGCACTCCCACCCACTTGCCTGTGAGCCTGTGCTCCTCCCCCAAACTCCCCCCCCCTCCCCCACCTCCACCATGATTTTAATCAGGCTCAATACTTTGGTTATGTATCTTTGCCATAAAGAACACTGCTTGTCCTGCTGAATTTCTCCTGCACTTTTGTGTATTAAACTACAATCACAGCATCAGTAGACTTTCTTGTTTAACTTTGATGTCACCATATCCTTTCTTCGGTAACACGGGACAATGAAGACTTTGCTACCTGTCCAATTTTTGGCAATTTTTATGGATTTTAGGCTGCTGATCTCCAAAAAAATCAGCTTAAAATGTTCCTATCATGTACTGTTTATAGATATAACCTATATTTTGTGATTTGCTGTCATTTTTAAGCTGCTTCAAGCATACAAAACTATGAAGTGCCATTGAAAATTTATTTTATTTTACAATTTCTCTTGGACTTTTTGCCCGCTGATCTTGGTGCAGTCAGTGACGAACATGGTGAAAGATTTCACCAGGGCATTGTGACCATTAAGAAGTGGTATCAGGGCAACTGGAAACAATCAATGCTGGCCGACTATTGTTGGACACTGAAGGGAGAGGCATCAGTTGTTGAGTACAAATGAAAATCAGCAGGAATACATTTTTAGGTCAGTTGAACGAATGTAATGTGCCAACATCATTATGTGATTAAACATGCTAAATTCAATAAAGCTTAATTTAATGTTACTACAACTTCCTATGTGATATAGCAAATCTAAAATTATTGTTGGGTTGAACTTGACGCTGTCTATCATAATCCCCAAATTTTCTTTCAGTAAGCAAACCTTTTGAAAAAAATTGTTCAGTGCAAGTAGACCAAAACTAAGCCGAATTCTAGGTGTGGCCTAACCAACATCCTATGCAATTGTAACAAAGTGTTCCTATTTCTAAACTTCACCCTCTTTACAATAAAAGTGAAAATGCATTTCTCCTTCCTAACAATATATCTAAAATAGTGGTTATCTAGGAGTTGGACTTGAAACTGTCAATTTGTTTGTGAGGTTGTGTTGTCTATTGATTTGCTTTATTGAGAAGGATTGTGTGTTGTGCAAGTGCATTATATTTCAATTAATAAATTTTATTTGGAATTATCGCACTAAATGATATATTTTAAAAGAAAATAGTAAAGGTATCAATCTAATGAGAAGAACACAAAATGCTAAGGAGACTTGGTTAATTTGTTAGCTTCTGTAAAGAGAAATGCCAGATTGTTTTTCCAGATGCTTAATGGTAATATCTCCCTCTTCGCATTGTGTAGTATGTGTGGAAGTATTAATCCTCAGTATACTAAATTAGAATACATAATAGATACATTATGTACCAAATAACAAGGTATATTACTATTTATCATTTATACTTTGATAATATACCTTGTTTTATGTACAGAGCAGGATGTGTTGTAACATGTCAATGGATTGTTATTACATAAGATTTATAATAACATATATTAATCATTGTGACAGGAAATGAAATAACATCTAATAATACTACTACCATTCAGAATATACAGTACATGATTTGATTTTAGTTTCCATTTATTATTACTGTGAAACTGAAAGCCAGGATTATTGTTATTTCACCAACAACGAACTGAGGTTGTTTGTCCGTGCCGTCTCCAACATTGTATTGAGTAATACAGACCAGAGGGTTTTTCTTGCAAAAAATGCAATACAACAGGGGATTCAAATGATGCTTATAAATCATTCATAGGTTACAATTGTGCAACATATTCCGTTTATTATTTTGTGAATGATGTTGTAATTGATTAATGCATATTATGTGAGATTAAATAATTGGGGAAGCAAATAAAATGTTGCCGTTAATTGCAGCGATTGAATATAAAAGTAAAAGTATCAATAATGCAACATGTCTCTCCATAATACAGTCCAATTCTGTCAGAGAGCCCTTCAATTGGCAAGCTTTGGCAGAATGGTCAGCACAGTGGCAAATCCCTGATTTCCTTTCGGATCCTCCATGCATTTTAAACACGAATATGGATTGGGATCCAACAGTGTATGATGAATGCCTGTGTACAATTTCAGTCATTTGCATGAACACAAGCAGAGGCCGCCAACAGCAGGATTCACAGATAGAAGCTGGCCTCACCAATCCCTGACAGCCTTTTTTGACACCCCAACATTGTCCCAATACAACCCTTGAAATCCTGATCTGCCGAATTTATCCGAATTGCTGACTCTATCGCTACATATCTGAGCCTGATCGTCTTGCAAGGGTTTCAGTGTTGCCATGTAAACTGCTTTGGTGAGACCACATCTGAAATAAGCTTTCACTATCATAACCAAGAAAAGGAAGAACATGTCATTGAGCAGAGAGCAACAGCATGTTTATTTTACTTCTGGGAAGAGAGAACTGACAGTGTCTTAAACCTTTGAAGAATAAAAGGGTGTTCTGTTTAAAAATCTCACTGTTAACAAAGATTCTGGGAAACTATTTCCATCGCCAAGAGAATGTATGTGTGGGATCACTTTTATCAGAAATATAGAACTAGCCAATTAAGATTGGAGTTGAAATGTCATCTCTGGCACATTTGGAATACTCTGCTCAGGGGCATCACGGATGTCCATAGTGAAGACTGAGATCAAGAGATTTTTTTTGGATACTGAGGAAATCAAGGTGGAATGAGATAATGGACTTATGGAAGCCTAGCTCTGATTTTATTGGATGATGAGGAATGTGCTGCATGAACTACTCATGGTGCTTGTTCTTAAGCTCTTAATATTTAATAGAAGGCTGTGATGTGCTGTTGTAGTCAAGGATGAAGTGATCCAGTGTACTTCATGATTATATATATATATATATATATATATATATGTAGACATACTGCATAGTAACAAGTCCATGCCACCCAATATACTGACAATTAATCTACACCCCCAGTACATTTTTGAACAGTGGGAGGAAACTGGAGCCCCCTGGAAACAGGGGGGAGAATGTACAAATTCCTTACAGACAGCGTGGGAATAGAACCCTGGTCTGGTCCTGATTGCTAACGCCGTAAAGATGTTGTGCTAACCATTTCACCAACCGTGTCACCCATTTTGGATGATACATTTATTGAATTCATAACCGTTGAGAAATTTATTCTCAGTTACACAGAAAAAATTTGATTTCATCTCATCAAGATCAGCTGTTTTCTCTTTCCATTTGTTCCATGGAAGACACAGACATTTCACAAACTAGATGAATGATTAGTGAAAAAGCGTGTGATATGTTTCTTGACAATTGACAGCTGTGTCCAGGAGCATATAAATAGCTGTAAAGACAGATATTCTAAATCCAGCTTTATTTTTTTTTCAAAATGGGCAGTCTCTGATGGTGAATTTCATGGCAGGATTGGCTCACTGAGACTATGGGATAAGATTGCAATGAATTCAACAGCAAACTGATGGGGACAATATGGCCCTAATTCGGTCCATTGATGCAAATTTTTCAATGAATATATCCCTTTTAAAAATATAGTGTTAGCAAATCTGAAACCAAAATATACCGTATATACTCATGTAATTGTCGACACCGTGTAATAGTCGACCCACCCTCCCTATTTTTGGCCCCAATCATCTGTCCATCTGAGCTCCCCATGCCCCAACTGCCCTTTCACCAGGGCTCCCATCACACTGCCCGCCTTGGCTGCAGATCTTTGCCCCAGCCACCCACCTGCCATAGCTCCTGATGCCCCAATCTGGACTCACCTCTCAAACCTGCCTATCCGAGCTCCTGATCCCCCGACCGTGGATCCTTGCCCTGGCCACCCACTCACCGGATTCCCGGCACCCCCACTGCCGACTCACCACCTGGTCCTGGCCATCTGAGCTCCCAATGCCGTGAATGATGCAGGAACTTACCACAGTCAAAAGTATAACCCATATGAAAGTTGACCCCCCCCCCAATTTGACGCAAAAAAAATGGTCCATAATTTGATGATTTCACAAGCATATATGGTACATCACTGCATAAATGCTATAGGAGTACTCTTACAAATCTTCTGAGGCACTCCACTTTCCATCATAACTGTTGTGTATACACTCACGCAATTAAGACTCAGAGACTAACATGGCTACTGACACACAGTAAAGGACTGTCTTATACCCAACACTCTTTTCCCTTCGTGCAATAAATGCTGACTGGGCTCCTTTGAACTAATAAGATGACATCGGCCCAAGGACTACCAGTGAGAATTAGAATACATCTCATGAGTAATTATAATTATAAAAGGTAAAGTATTTAATAATAATCAGGGCACATAGTCCTTAAAGCTTTCAGGTGGTTTTGTTTCTCTTTTGGACTGCCTCTGTGTGGTTTGCTGTGTTGATCTTTGCTTGGGACCCATAGACAGTTGGGTCAGTGGTCGAGTCGACATTGACTGCCTGCCTTCGCTGAACTTCGGCTGCCCTCCAGACTGCATGTCTCAGTTACTGGACTCCTCAACTCCGCAATCATCTCTGCCCCCCCCCCCCCACTCAGTCTGAGGGGTGGGATGGTCGGGGCAGGCCATGGGAAGCCTGGTTCCACCTCCTCCAACTCATGAGGTAGTTCATGGACCTTAGTGTTAGTCAATGTTCATAATTGGTCAATGTGTTGCTTCCACAATCTGTCCCCCACTAGAACAGAGTATGAGCAGGGGTTCAATTTTTGTAAGATTATTCCAACCATCCATGGATCTTTATATTGCCAATAATCTTGTACCAGAACTCTCTCACCCGCTTCCAATGTTCTAGGTGAGGTCTGTGGCATTGCTGCCTTTTGCAATCGGAGTCCCAGATCTGGATGAAATGTGGACAGTCTGGTCCGCAGGTTGCCACCAAACATTAGTTCTGCTGGGGTGCATTTGGTGGGAGAATGCGGGTTTTGTGTGTCCAGGTTGGCATTTGGAAGTTTCATGGTTTTCATTGCTTTTTTAAATGTTTGAACAAAACGTTCTGCCTCCCTATTGGTATTTGGATGATAGCGTGTGGACAAAGTATGTCTGATATTGCTGTCGCACATAATTTTAAAAAAATGTTCTGATGCAAATTGAGGCCCATTATCCATAACTAATTCATGAGGCAATCCATAAGTGGCAAAGATAGCTGATAGACAGTCAATCGTGGGATCTGCTTTGGTGTTTTTCATCTGTGAAACTACTGGCCATTCCACATAGGAAAGTCTCACCCATGAATGGTCCAGTGAAGTCTACATGAATCTGATGCCAGGTTTAGGATGGTCATTTCCATACGTTAGCTTCGGCTTGCGGCATTTTTTGGCTGCATTGACTGACATTCTCTTACTGTTGTTGCAATGTCTCTGTCAAATGGAGGGCCACCAGACATGCATCCGGGCCACTGCCTTCATTCGTACCATTCCCAGATGGTTGTAGTGCAGTTCTGATAACATGGTAGTTTGCCATTTGACTGGAATAATTGTACAGGTATCCCACAGTAAACAACTTGCTTTGACTGATAGTTCATGGTGGTGTGTGTGGTAAGGTTTTAGATCTTATGGGATGACTTCAGATTTGGGCTACCCAATAAGGGTGAAGTACAGGATATTGATTAATGTTGCCTCTTTTTGGGTTTCTTTTCCAATCATCTGGGCTGTAATTGGCAGTTGTTGAAGTTGTTCTTGGTTGATCGCTGCTGCCTCTGCTCTCCATTTAATAATTTCTTCTTGTTCTGTCTCGGGTTGTGGCATGAGTGATAAGGCATCTGCATGGCTGTTGAGTGCTCCTGGTTTATGTTTTATATCATAGTTATACACCGCTAGTAGCATGGCCCATCTTTGAATTCTGGCTGCAGCTAATACTAGTCCCAGGGACTAAGAGGCTTGTTGTCTGCGATCAACATATTGGTGGATTTTTTTTTTGCACCAAAAATTATTGACAATCCTTCTTTATCTAGTTGGGTGTAATTGCGTTCACTTGTGGTTAATGTTTGCGAAGCACACGCTACTGGTTGCTCGCCTTTTTCTGTGATTTGGGATAGAACCATTCCTAGTCCCACAGGTGAAGCATCCATGACTTGTGTAACTTCTTTACTCGTGTCGTAGTGGATCAGCACCTTATTTGTTGATGTTAGTATTTCCTTTAGTTGATAGACTGTTTTTAGTTTCTGTGTTCCAATACCATATTTGATCTTTCTTGAGTAATTGGTCAGTGGACTGCATAGTGTAGACAAATTAGGGATATGTTTTTGGTAGTGATTAACAAGTCATAGGAAGGACTGTAATTCCGATTTGCTGATTGGGTATAGGGCCTTGCGAACGGCTTATCTTTCTTCTGGATTCATTCACACCCCCTCGTTGTCGATTGTAAACTCAAGGTATGTTACTGAGGGGCGCATGAGACACATTTGTCCTTTCGTAATTGTATATTAGCCTGTTATAATCTGGTTAAAAACTTTTCAAGGTTTTGTAAGTGTTCACTGAAGTTTCAGCCCACAATGATGCTATCATCTAGGTAACCCCCAACTGAGAGTCCATGTGGTAATTTGTTTATTGTTGCTTCAAAAATCACAGGTGCTGCTAAAGTACCGTAAGGCCCGTGTACAGGTGAATAGTCCCAGATGGGGATTGATGGTCGCATAATCCCTTGATTTTTATTTGTCCAATTCTATCTGTTGATATGCTTGTGACAAATCTCGTTTTGTGAATTTTTGCCCTCCGTTTGGTGCTTGGAACAATTCTTCTGCCTTGGGTATGGGGTGTTCGGGTATTTTGAGTGATGGATTGATGGTGACTTTGTAATCGCCGCAAATGCGAATCTCACAGTTTGCTTTTCGTATTGGTACCATAGGCACTGCCCTATCACTGTATTGCATTGGTTCTAATATGCCTTCATGTTTTAGTCTGTTTAATTCAGCTTCATTTTTCCCTTTCATAGAAAATGGGACTGTTCTGGCTTTGAAGAATTTTGGTTCTGCATTATCTTTTAATTGCAGTTTGGCTTGAACACCTTTGATTTTCCCCAATTCTTGTAGGAAAACCTACTATGTAGTTGTTGAGGATTTGGTTGAGTTCTGGCTGTAAGGTGTCCATGTGGTTTACATTTAGTATTGAACCAAATTCCATCCAGGCTAGGGGAAAAGAGCTAATCCCTGGGTATCTACGATGTAGAGAGAGAGTGTTTTTGGTCGCTGTTGTTTGTATTGTACTGAGACTGCTCATCTTCCAAACAATTTGATTCTGTGTCCTGTAACAGACCTTAGGGTTATTTCAGTTGTTTTTACCAGGAGGTGTGATAGCAAGCATTCATTTACATGTAACGGCATTAGGGACACCTCTGCCCCTGCATCGAACTCCATCTTCAGGGTGTGTCCATTTATTTTTAGCTGTATAAAGATTGCTGTGTTTCCTCCATTTATTCCTTGGATGTGTAATATCTCAGGAGCTTGAAGGTCAGCCATTGGGCTGCTATCATCATTGTTGCTAGGTTGCCTCTCTCTCTCTCTGCAATTGTTTTGACTTTAGCTGCCTGCTTATTTGCAGACCACCTGCACTTTAGAAGTGGACATTTAGTTTTTATATGTCCTTCTGTTTTGCAATGGTTGCATTTAGAATTTTTGAAGAAATGGTTTTCTGTTTGGTGATTGTATTTCCCACAATGGAAGCATTGTTGGCGGGAAGTCCTCCTGATCAGTAGGTCTGGTTGACCCACATCCAAGTTTTTATCTGCCACTTCAGAGCTGCAGACAGCCCTTTATGCAATTTATAACATAACGTCTTCATTCATTGCTAATAATTTTTGGTGATTTGCCAGCCCCATCACTAATCTGTCTCATAGTGCCTGATTTAGAAACTGCTCAAAATGACAGTGCTTTGCCATTTTGCACAACAATGGCAGGTATTCACTTACTGTTTCTCCTGGTCCTTGTCTCCATTCATAGAATCGTTGCCTTTCTGCCATTACTGGTGGTTTTGGATTTAAATGGTTCCTTAGTGCTGTGCATAATTCATTGAATGTCTTCATCCCTGAATCCTTCGTGGCCAGCAAGGTCTTAAGGAGATTGAATGTTTTGTTGCCCATTATACTGAGGAAGAGCGCACGTTTGCGGTTTACTGGACCTTCCATAATATTGTGGGCTATGCAGTAGTGGTTAAACCATGCTATGTAGTTATCCCATGCTCGTTGCCACTGTTGTATATGCACTCACACAATTAAAACTCAGAGACATGATGCTTTCTCATCCTTTACTTCTATTAGACTAACATGTCTACTGCCACATAGGGTTATATTTGTGGAAAGATTACATCATGACATGGACATTAAGATGTCCAGCAGAGGGCGAGCTTATACCCAACAATAAATCAAGCGGTAAGTGGATGTTAAAGATATGGCTTAAACTTTTTGTTTAAGATTTATTTTTTATAATGTAAAGTGGTTTACAATTTTTTTCTTTCAATTCACATTCCGCCTTAAGTAATCCCTGTCCCATAGGTGCTCTGTGATTAGTAAAGGATTACTTAATGCGCTATGTGAGTTGAAAGAATAAATCACTGTTTTAATCGTACATAAGTAACTCATTATGTGCAAGGTTTCATAACTCCAAAGGAAATGGGCCAATGACAATTTTTCTCAAGCAAAATATTTTAGTCACAATTCCATCTAGAGCATTGGATCTCAATCTTTTTTTTACCACTCACTTACCCCCTTAAGTAATCCCTTATAAATCACAGAGTACCTATTGGCATAGAGATTGGCATATGAGTGGAAAGAAAAGGTTTGAAAACCACTCATGTAGACAAACAGACCATCCTTGGAATTAACACAAAAGCTGATGGAAATACTCAGAATTCCAGGTCACATTTGTAGAGAAAGAAACAGTCAACATTTCAGAACAATGACTTTCATGAAAACATTGGCGTGAAATGTTAACTCTGTTTTTTTTTCTTTCCACAGATGTGGGCAGACCTGATGAGAACTTTAAGCATTTTCTGATTTTATTTTTTGGTTTCCAGCATCTGTGATATTAAGCTCTATTATAATCAAATTTGATTTGTGGTTTCTTAAAGATTCTGAATGTAGGAATCTTAGAAAGAACTTACAATCATAGCTCCAATTAACAAACGTATTTTGATACAAAATCTTTTTGAATAATATATCACTGTTTGTTGGCTTCTTAATACATTTTGACTTGAGGGAATTTAGAGGAAAAATGGGAAACTATAAGAAAAAA
This sequence comes from Narcine bancroftii, assembly GCF_036971445.1. NCBI lineage: Eukaryota > Metazoa > Chordata > Chondrichthyes > Torpediniformes > Narcinidae > Narcine > Narcine bancroftii. Next base: position 15,297,821 of record NC_091477.1, read on the forward strand.
ATTGAACTATTTAGCAGTAGGCTAAATCATGATCTGAAAATCCGAATACCAAAGGAATTTTTTAGTGTGCTGTACTGATTTGCGCATTGTGATGCTCTCTGAGCAAAATTAATCAACCAATCTAAATATATTCCTCTCTGGAAATTCTTGATTGATGACAATGCACTCCAAAGGATGTATATAGATCTGGGTGTCATGGTAGAACATGTTTGAAGGGTTCAAAGAGTGACAATCCTGGACACATATTAGTCCTAAACAGTGAACTTAATTTACACACAAAACAAATATGAAACAGGAGACACACACATGCTTGCAAACCAGTGTTCTGATACAGGTTAACTAAACTCTACCTATTTTATTTCAAAGTTCTACCAACAATACCGGGCACCCCTTTGCTGACAAGAAGACACATCATACTGATTAACAAGGTGACATATCTAACTACAAGTTACAATGGGTGAGACATGATTGTCCCTCCCAGGTATATGCCAAATTGCCCCCACCCTTTACCAGCAGACACTTTACTCATGTCACCCGTAGATCACAACTTGGAATGGAGCTCCGGGATGGTTCCAAAGAGAAAAAAGAGCAAGTTAGCTCATGCGCTGGGTTTTCTACTGCAGCCAGCTAGGGGATAGGCCCATGTGACTTTAGCTAAGGAGGACCAATTGGAATGAGGATTTATCTGTGAGTGGGTCTGACATTGATTAACAGAGGGAAGTGAATTATGACCTGCTTCCTGTTTGGGTGGTCAGATGACCGTCAGGGTTGCAAGCCCATGGAAATTTTCCTATGTCCTAACTAGCTTCCTGTCTGACCTGTTCGATAATCCTTCATGTTATACTGGACAACATTGATTAAGGAGGTAGTATGGAGATGGTATTTAAAACCATAGAACATTCCAACACAGAGGCATGCCCTTCAGCCCATCGAGCACATGTTGAACTATTTTTTTCTGCCTAGTCCCATTGATCTGCACCCAGACCATTGTGGTCCATGCTCCTCTCATCCACGTACTCATCCAAGTTTCTTTTAAATGTTGAAATCGTACTCATTCACCGCTTCTGCTGGCAGCTCATTCTACAACCTCACCAGTCTGAGTGAAGAAATTCCCCCTAATATTCCTCATAAACATTTCACCTTTTACGTTTAACCCATCATCTTTGGTTCTTGTCTCGCCCAACCTCAGTGATTAAAAACCTCAGTGAGTAAAAGAGCATTTACTCAGTCGACACCACTCATAATTTTGTATACCCCTGTCAAATATTTAATTGTTCTCCAACCCTCGAGAGAACCACCATTGACAGCGAGTTCCAGATATCAAATGCTGTCTGTGTCAAATAACTTTCCTGCTAAATTTCTTTTGAAACTCCATCCGTCCATCTTAACCCTTTGCCTTTTTGTTTTGATATGCCTGACACGTGGAAAAAGATTCTGACTATCTACCTTATCTAAGCCTATAACTCAGTTTCTCAAGCCCCAGCAACATCCATGGAAATTCTCTCTGTATTTATTAAATTAATGTACTGAATTACTCACCACTAGTGTAATTGAATGTGTACAACCCACTGTCTTAAATTTATCTATGACATTATCCCACGGTGCAAGTTAAATCTTACAAGTTCCAATATTGTGAGAAGATTTTGTCTGTGTTGTTTGTAATTTTACTTATTAAATGGTAATGACAATATCTCGTCACTCTCAGAAGAGCCCATCTCCCCAAAATGTGGCTGAAAAATACAGAGAATTTCAAAGCTGTGAAAGATTGCAGGTCCACATTGTGCCATAGTGCTTCACACCATGAGATCACTCTGATTATCCCACAGTGTCTGAGCTGCAGATCTCTACAATGTTGCCATGGGCAGCTGCTCAGTGGGACTGAAACATTTCCCCTGTGGGAGAGAGAGAAGAAGAACCAAACTCAGTCACTCTGTATAATTCTCCCCCGCTGCGTAATGTTGTTTATAACATTGGGAAACACCGACAGAAAAAACAGAATGGGTCTACTTGGCGATCCTTTTTTTTCCTGGGGACGTTTCTTTGCTTGGAACTTCAAAACAGGAAATTGGATGAAGAAGGTGGTTCAGTTTAAATCACATTAAGTTTGTCAAAAATGTGCACCAACGGCAGGACATTCCCAGCGGTAGAACTTTGAGAATTCACTCGGGCTGTGGTCCTTGAGAGTTATGGTCCTGTGATCATTGCTCGTCACTGGAGGAGATGAATACAGAATCATAGAGCTTCAAGAGAGGTTGGAAATTATTAGGGAAATAATTCTTCTGCTGTAAAGAAATGTTTGCTTTAAACGTCATCAGTGCAATAAAATTTAACTTCTGTAAAGCAAGCTAATTGGAGTCAGAGTCACAGAGTTGTACAGCATGGAACAGGGCCCTTGGCCTACCACATCCAATCTATATAATTTTGCTTTTCTGCATTTTGCTGCATTAGGTCTCTATCCTTTGATATTTTGCCAATTTAATTACCTGTCTAAATATCTTTTAAATGTGGTGTCTTATCTAAGTCCACGACCACCATTGACAGTGAGCTCCAGATCTCAAACACTCTCTGCGTGAAAGAACTTTCCTGCCAAATCTCCTTTGAAACTCCATCCATCCACCTTAACTCTTTGCCCTCTTGTTTTGATATGCCTGCCACGTGGAAAAAGATTCTATCTGCCCTTTCTATGCCACACATATTCTTATATACTCCTATCCCAGTGGTTCTCAACCTTTTTCATTCCACTCACATGCCACTTTAAGTATTCCCTATGCCATAGGTGCTCTGTGATTAGTAAAGGATTGCAAAAGGTGGTATACAGATGGAAAGAAAAAGTTTGAAAATCACTGTTTTGATCGTACCTAATTGACTCATTATGTTCACGGTTTCATAACTCCAAAGGAAATGGGCCAATGGCAATTTTTCTCACGCAAAATATTTCAGGAACAATTGGGTCTTGAGCAGCGATTCGCGATTCTTAACCTCCCCTTCCCACATATACCATCTCAAGTAATCCTTTACTAATCACAGAGCACCAATGGTATAAGGATTACTTAAAGTGGTAAGTGAGTGGAACGAAAAAGGCTGAGAACCACCTCGCTATCGGATCTCCCCTCAGCTTCCATCACTCCAGGGAAAACAAACAGAGCATTTCAATCCAGGCAACATCCCAGTAAATCTCCTTTGCACTCTCTCTAGCACAACTGCATAATTTCTCTAGAATGACAACTAGAATGGTACACACTTTTTCAAGTCTGGTCGAATCAATATTTTGTTACGTTATGTCTTTATTACCTCTTCTGTCCTGAATGTGGAATGCTCTGTTTTACTACCCACGAGCTGTTCCACATGATGTCATCTTCTTTGTAACAAAGATTTGCTCCACTCTCTTGCTGTCTTTTTTCAAGTTTCTGATATTCTGATACTTGAAATGGGAACCTTCATAGAAGGAAATAGACAATGACATAAAAATGAAAATCACCCAGCATTTGTCATACTTTGGAAATGCTGCTGTCCCCTCCCTCCTTTCTCCACCTATCATCTCCTGCCTTTGCCACCACCCCCCCCCCCCCCCACCTTTCTCCCTCTACTCTTTTGTTTGGACACTTTCTGGCATTTTCTCATACTTTGATAAAGGGCTCAAGCCCAAAATGTCTGTTCTGTATCTTTAACTTTGCTACATAAAGGACAATGTTTGACCTGCTGTGTTTCTGCAGCATTTTGTGTTTTTATGGTGACATTAAAATCTTCCTTTGGTCAGAATCGATTCCATGAAGAAAGCTCATACTTCAAACTGAAGGCCACTTAAAGTCTCATACCACTTCTATGAAATTCAGTGTGAGAGGATTTGGTGACATTCTTCTGGATGACAATATTTCAACCAATTAGCCCCATTAAAATAAGCTGATTTGAACAGTAAAATTGTATACACTGTGAAAAGAAGGTTGCATCATCTTGTAGAGATAGGATAGAAGCAAAGTGGTGTTTCATCTGTCCCATCATCATTTTTCAAATGGCGTGACACAAAACCGTTGGTTACGTGTCTTTATCTTTGTATAAAGAATGCTGTGTGACTTGCTGTGTTTCCTCAGCAATTTTGTGCGAAAAATTCATTAATACTTTTGCTTCAGACCTTTTCTGGCCTTCTCTGCAAAACGCAACAGGTCAAAGCTGAGTTGAGTTGGATTCAAGTTCTGAAAGTCTTTCCAAATTGATATCAGTGTCAGATTTTTTTCTTGATGGTGTTTCCTGTCATTATTTGCCTCCCTCAGGCAGGTAACAAAGTAAACTGTGGAGAGAATCTGTGACAGTTCAAGTCGTGTGTGATTAATTACACTGAATGAGCTTGATTGTCCAAATTACATTTTTGTTTCAATACATTCTTATGTCCTTATGTTATTTTAATCATGACAGAATAAACATCCCTGTCTGACCTACAACAGAGCACCAGTAATCTATCCTCTATGTAATGCTGCCATCATTGGAGAATGACTGGCATCTCAGCAAAATAGAAAGAAATATAATAATGTCCCATCTGACTGCAGCCGAATGGTATATTAAGTGGAATGAAGCTGGAAGTATTAATGTATACAGAACACACACAAAAAAAATCCTCCCAAGAAACTGATTAAGAAATTCTGAAAGCAGAACCTTTAAAGAAGATTCTCACTGTGCTTTTCTTTTTTTCTTTCAATGGCAATGGAGGTCTCTGTTTGTAATAAACACTGTGTACTGGTAAAACCTTTCATTAATCAGTATACAAATGGGATGTTCCAGATGATACCCTCGACCATTCTACAGAACCAACAGTGCCCACATGCCTTAGAGCTCCACATGCGATTCCAATTTTCATGGACACTTTAAAGTTGCTTAATTTGTTTATTTTCCTAACGTGCTAATTAACAGAAGAATTATAGTTTAAGATTCCCTATTGTGGCATGAAAAATGTTAGCAGGTTCATCAAAAGATTTAGAAGATGGGAGAGTTTGAGATTTATTAACAAAAATAGACCAAGCTATTAAAAACTGATAGGCCATAATGCTTTCATTAGCTCCAATCATATTTGGAATAGGAATTTTTTCTTAACATGTATTAATCTCAGAGTGAATTGGAACATTTTCTTCACTTAAAGTACTGTTAACATCTTGGCAAAGGAATTTTTCAGTTGGATTCCATTGCTTTGTTGTACAGACATGAACAATTTGTCTGACATTAAGTGCTGTGTTTAATCCGCCACAATCCTTTACACTGCATCCTCGGTTAAATTTTCAACTTGGATTGCATTAATATTGAATCAAAATACAACAATTTAAGTTGAGTGCTAATAAACCTGTTCTCTACGCCTAGATTATCCAATAAAAAAATAACTTGTAATATTACAAATGATGCAAAGTTAACTGCAAGCTCTTTATCACTGCAACCCCCAGTGTCTCTCTCTCTTTCTTTTCAATTTTTTATTGATTTTATAATATTGAAACAAATAAACACATGATAAATATAGAATTCATAATAAATACAGAAAGTAATGCAACATTTTATAATCAGCTGTTATAATCAGTTCCCATATCACTAATCACTTCTAAACATTAAATTAAAGAATGAAATGAAATATTTTATTATAAAATATAACCCTACTAAGAGTTGTATGGCAAAAAATTAATACTCTACTTCAGGAAAAGAAAGTGCAAATAAAACATAAAATAATCAACAAAATCATTATTGTTCTAGAAGTTCTGAAAATAGTAAACAAATGGTCCTCACATATTTTGAAAATTCATATTCATATCAGTTACAGAGCATCAGATTTTCTCTCGATTCAAGCAAGACTTAATTTCATATCACCATGGAGCATGAGTGGGCTGAGCAGCATCCTTCCACCAAAGTAGTATTGAACATCTTGCCATAAGGGAAGTAAAAGATATTATTTGATGTTTAGTTGGCATTAAAGTCACACCGTTATCTCCGGTTGTGTCAAAAAGAGCAACTAAAGAATTAGTCTCTAAGTTTAAATCAAGAATTATTGATGGAAGTCTGAAATACCTATGGATTAATGTAGTATCCACTTTGTGACATCTGTCACAACAAGGGCTCACATTTGGATAAATACGAGAAAGTTTATCTTTGGACATGTGAGCTCTATGGACTACTTTAAATTGTAAGAGAGAATGATGACCACGTAATGATGAGGTATAAACCAATTTTATGTCAATCAGCTTGATGCAATTTCAAAAACATTTCATAAATAGAAGATTTAAACCTTTCTGTGAAGGTTGTAAATTAAAAATTGCATATAATATTTGGGTCAGGTCATTGGGAAACTCAGATAATTGAGAGTGGAGAGTTTCTAAATGAATTTTGTGTAAAGCAAATTTGCTTGCCAATTGTTCAAATGAAGTAAGGCTGTTATCAATAAATAGATCTTTAAAACTTATAAATCCTATTCTATACTAGTCATAACAAGTTAAATCATTTATAGAAATTTGAAAAAAAGTAATTGGATAAAATATGTCTGGAAAAAGAAAAACAGCTTAAACTAAAGTATTTTTTTTTAATTGCAACCAGATTAATTTATTTATTTAACTTAATTAAAGAAAAAGATAATGCCATCCAAGAAGTGCAGTAATGGAGAATTTTCTTACTGATTTTAACTCCAGTGCGACCCATCTTCGACAATGAAGTTCATTATTGTAATATGTCCAAAACATGACATTACGTATGTAACTGCCCAATAGTAAAAACTGAAATTAAGTAAAGCCAAGCCTCCATTTCTTTTAGATTTTTTGAAGGTGGGTCTTATTTAAATGCAGACTTTTATTCTTCCATATGTATGATGATAAAATTGAATCAAGTGAGTCAAAAAAAGATTTAGGAATGAAGGTTGGTATAGCTTGAAATTAAGAAAAATATTAATTTTAATAGAATTGATTTGTCCAAATAAGACAAAGAAAGGGGGGAGACCATTTCAATAACAACTGCTTCACCTATTTTAGTAAAGTAAGATTTTTTTTCTTTAAATAGATGTTTATAATTTTCTTGGAATTGATAAGTGAATTGATTTCTCACAAACTTAAAAGGAAGATCAGAATAAGTAGGCACTAATGTATTTAAGGAAAAAGTTCACTTTTATGAAGATTTAATTTGGAACCTTAAAATTGACTAAATTGAGAAATCAAGGACAACATGGAAGGAATAGAGGCTTCAGGGTTGGAAATGAAAAGCAGAAGAACATCTCCATAAAGAAAGACTTTATGAACAGTCTCCTTCCTACAAATTCCTGAAATGCTCTCAGATTCTCAAAATGCAATAGCAAAAGCCTCTAAAGCCAACTCGAACAGTAAAGCACTAAGAGGACAGCCTTGTCTAGTACCACGATGAAGATTAAAAAGTTTGCATTGTTGAAAATTGGTAATAGATGCTGTCGGAGATAAATGTAATAGCTTAATCCATGTAATGAAACCAGATCCAAAGTTAAATCTTTTCAAAATCTCAAACAAATATTTCCATTCCACCTGGTCAAAAGCTTTCTCTGCATCTAAAGCAAGAACACATTCCAAGACTGCAGTGGAAGATGAATATATAATATTCAATAACCGATATGTATTAAAGTGTGAGTAACAATTTTTAATAAAATCCATCTGGTCTTCTGAAATGATACAAAGCATGGTAATCTCTAATCTGTGGGCTAAAGTTTTAGCTAAAATTTTAACATTTACATTTAGTAAAGAAATTGGCCTATAAGGGGCACAATTAGACAGGTCTGTTCTTTTTCGCAATTAGAGCGATTGAGGCCTCATAAAATGTCATTGGAAATTTGCCCAATTTAAAAGAGTCAGAAAGGACAGAGCACAAGTTGGGTGCACCCTGATCTCTCAAACATTAAATGGATTAGTTATGGCTATGTCCCATATTAAATTTATGACAGGCTTCTGAAACTGTAGTGTAAGAAACATTTATTCAGAAGAGAAATCCGTTAAATCTTTTATTTTGCATGATCCTAACTGATTCACAGATTGAGGCTATAAAATCAAAAATCATGCAGAAAATAGTAATGTAGTAAACCATGACAAACAAAATCCATTGGGCAGCACAGGGCAAGGATTCATCTATTTCTCTTTCCCCTTTTTCTGAAAGATGTGTCCTGGGTGTGTTACAGCAGGCTCCTCCTGATTTCTAGTTTCCAAATCAAATGGCCATACTCTGTGATCTTAGATTCACAGTACTGTTCACATATAGTTCAGTCAACATCAGTGACCGAAACAGGAATGCTATGAATATGCAAAGATAGAAACCATACTGGAACCACTTTCTAATTTAAATATTACACCTTACAATGATACATCTTACTTAAAAGTTTTAAAAGCTAATAGCAGTATACAATGTAGCAAAGTTTATTTTGAAAATTTATTTTTCATATGTAAATACTTATTTCTCTCTCTCTCTCTCTCTCTCTCTCTCTCTCTCTTCACTGTGACATCCTGAGCAGTTCTCCCTGCTTTTCTTTTGATAAACTATTCTATAACACTGATTAAGATCTAAGTTGTTGCAGTCCTTGCATCATTAGTCACTCCATTTAAATGGGTTACCACCAGGAGTAAAATAATTGAAGAACCCCAGTTTATTCTTCACTCAATTTTTAATCTGGTCACAACAGCCAGTTTCTAACCACTGGTCAAAAAGAATGACTTGAGCTGTGCACTAAGTTTACATTGATTGTGACACACTTCTTGCAGTAAAGCTGTTTGTCATGACTGAAATTTTGTTTAGTGCATCATTTTGCCTTTCGTGCCATGTAACACTTTTAGTTGAGTATCGCTCGTGTAGATGAAGCTATAAGTGCCAAAGGGACTTCAGTACTCAGAGGGCTAATGTGCCTGAAACACTTCATAATTTTAAACAGATAAAATCTCACTCTGCTTCTTCTTGACCTAACGAAGGCTGTTGTCATGAAAAAAAATTAAATCCTCTAACCATGTCTTATTAAATTTAAATTGACAAATCTTTGGGGAGAAAAGAAAAGCCAGTTTAGTTTCCATAAATATTCACTCTGAGAGGTAATATATGAGTTTGATGGGCTTGCTGACAGAGATGGAGTGCTGATGTTTGTGCAGCTGAGAAGCTTCATGATTCAGATTAAAGGCAGCAATGTATGTCATTAACATATTTGGTAAATGTTCTGGAGCAACTAAATTCCTAAACCAGCCAGGAATTGTCTGTTGAGGACATCTGTCATATTAGTCACCAGAACTCATCGATGCCGTCGTAGACACAGTGGTTAATTAAAAAAAAAACCTTGTGGAATACATTTTTATCTATTACTTGGATTTAAATTTAGACATAGTAATGGACACTGGGTGACAGAGAAAGGTATTAATTATATTCATTTACCCATCGAAGTTAGAGAAATCTAACTCCATTGGTTTTTCCACTAATGAAAAGCAGATATGAAATTAACTAAAGCATTTCTAACTGACGGGAGGACACCCATGGTGAAAAATAGTCTTTAATTGTCTCAAATTGAGACAAAATTAATCTCCTTCAGATCACCAGACTAGATGATGTACAAATTGAAAAAAAAAATGGATATGTCATGTAAATTATACTCCTTTGGCATTGGCGCTGAAATATACAGCCATGTACACTTCAAGTGAGAAGGAAGCCATCAGGACCATTTTTTTTTATGCTAGTTTTGCAAATGGACTTGAGAACTAACCCCATCATCTCGTTCTCTTCCCAGTCCTACATTTTAATGCTTCTATTGTTTATCCATATTTCCTTTTAAAACACAACAGTCTGCATAAATATTTTGCCAATATCTTTCACTTAACTTTTTTACTTTACCTCATAACTAATTCTTGGTCTACAGTGGTCTCAAAACTGCTTTAAAAAGGTTTGAACAATGGAGAAAGGTTTTTCATCTTTATGAGTGTAAAGTTCACTTACGTAATCTTCGATGCTATCCAATAAACCATCCCACGGGGTTATATACATCTGTTTATTTGCCACATTGTCTTAAAACACTGCAATTATTTTTATGCATGCGCTGATGACACCCAGTCTATCTCACCGACAATGTTCTTAGTCTCAAAGCTGCCTCGAAATTGTCAAACAACTTACCCAGTATTGATTTCTCGATGAGTACATATTTCAAACAACTAAATATTGGAAAAACTATAAAATTTCTCTACAATCCCAGTCGCAACCTCCTTGACAATTATTTGAAACTGAAAAGATTGTTATCAAATGTGCCAGCATTTGAATTCATGTTGAATATCTTCACCATGAATAAGCTGTTGAGACAGATCTCGAGTTCAGTTCCAACCTTGCCTCTAATTTCATCCTGTGGTTCGTTTCGGATTTACAAAATTAATCTCTCTTCGTGGAGCCTCTGTCATTGTAAATCTGAGATCAATCAAAGCTACTACTGAGTCCTACGTCAAACTAAGTCGTAACACTTGCTGATCGACATTTTAAGCAAGGTCTTGATTTCAAACATTTCAATCTTATTTTAAAACCTTCCTATTGTTTTATTTCTCCTCCAATGATATTCATCCACCTCCATAATCATCTGAGATGTATGTCATCTTCAATTCTAACCCCCTGATTTGCACTACTAATCTTCTGCCATGAGATGGCCTTTATCTCTGAGCTCTGGAGACGTTTATGGCTTCTCAAACTCTTCTCTGTGCAAGATGCTCATTTCGACCTGACGCTTTGACTTAGCTCTTGGTCTTCTGATCTTTGATCAAATAAACAGCTGATGTCAAATTTTATGTTAAAACTCCTTTGTTTCACTATATTGAAGATGCTATATAAATGAAACATTGATAGCGTATGAGTGTTGAGCATTCGTCTCTTAGCACCGATGTAAAACTACTTCAGAAACTGTACGAGAAATGTTAGTGTGCAAAGCCACAACTTCCCTTTACACAGAAACTCAAGCTGGCAATGTTCTGCCTTTTGCAGTGCCCAACTGTGATATTGTACAGTTCTGTTGCATCTTGCAAATGTGGTGTTAGAAATTTTGTAAACTCATATTTTACTGCATCTCTTGGAATATTGTTAACTGTTAATATGCATTGGCCCAGAATTTACACAATGTGAGAGTTACCATATGAATGTTGCTCATTCATGCAAATTTATTTTCTGTCATAACAAAAGCAAAATTACATTTTTTTGTTATGCATGTTAATGACAGAGGAATTCTTGACTATCTTGATTGTTAACTTGTCATCATACTGTGCAGTTCCATGAGACCATTGTTATTACCCCAATCGCTCATGGTTTTGAAAGGGTTACTTAATTACTGCACGTGAAAGTCAAGTAATACGCTGATGAAAAATGAATAACTTGTTAAGATTGCATGTTTCCTGCTTGGTGGCTGTGTTGTAATTATTGAAATGAAATTGTATGTGATACAATTGTTTGCAACTGTTGTTTCTTATTCTGTGCATGTGTTTGCATGGTCCATACTTCAAACATATTTATTTTTTGTCCTCAGATTATAATATTCATACAAATGGATGTTGATTATGGTGTATTTTGGACTTTACAAAGGAATAATCTATAGATAATTATCCGCAACATAACATCTTGATGTACACCAAAACTTGGGAATAATTATAAAGCATTACATTTATTGAGGGGTCAATATGAACTCAAACTCCACAAAGTTCATATGAATTATAAACACACTGCTATTATGATATACCATGACCTTGGGATTTTTACTGCTGGCTGGAATTATTTTCCCGTCACACTCTGATACTGTTGGATTGCCGAGAGCGTATTTTCAACAGCAAGAATCATAAATGACATTTGTGGCTGAGATGGCCACTCCTATTGATCATTGCAAGTGTGTTGAATATCTATAGTTCATTCCTTCAAAAAGAATACATCCTTTATACAAAAATGTAGAGAAGACAAATATTCTGGACATAATCAACATTTGTAAATAAAGAAAAGACATCCTAAGTATCTTGGTTCTCTCTGCAAATGTCCACTGACATCTTGAGTATTGTAACCATTTTTTTAAATCTCTGTTCTGCTACATCTGCAGAATTCTGTGAAAAAAGATAATGAAAAACGATGACAAGCATCAAGGGAATAGTTCTACCTGAGTAATCGAAGGAATATAAGGAATATTTGAAACGGAGTAGTGATCTAAATTATTTGTTCCGTGAACTCAGAAATTAGACAACAATCCTTATAAAAGCTTTCTCTCTTGATTGTGTACTCCACGACGCTGATCAAATTATTCTACTTTGTTTCATTCTAATTTTGTCAACAGTGACTGTCTCAACCAATTCATTCTGTGGGCGATATTTATTATTCCTCTGCCAATTCCAACAAATTACTTAAACCTGCAATTTCATTTTGAGGAGGTGTCTAGTGACAATTAGATCCTGCTCCTGATTCACCTCTCATGGTTAATGGAAACGTCTGAACCTAGAGCTTAGACGAGTATTTTTTAATAACCCCCTAATATCTCTCATTATTCATTTAAAATTGTCTATATCCCATAATCATGCATTCATTGCACCTACGAGAGTGTGGATTTACTCACATCTGTTCCAAAGATATTTCAGGGCAAGGAAAGGGATCAATCTCTGCAATGTTTGATCTGCATTGTTAACCTCCAAGCTTTTATATTTCTGTACATTAGAGACCCAGTCAACCTACATTGCCAAAAAAGGCATATGTGATATGCAACAATATTTTCACAAGAATTGTCAATGTAACTCCATCCTCTCAGGTTAGTGGGGAACTGAATCATGAACAAATACTGCCTTAAAATACGTTTACTGTTATTGGTAGAAAAGCTGTGGAATGGAGCAAATGGAATGTAATTCAGGTTTAATTGCTGATAGATTTTACTTCAACTCTTGATGTAATGAGAGAATAGAAACTAATCTTTTCTGGCATGAAAAGAATGATCTCAAAACAAATGTCTTATCTAAGATACTGGGTCCTGACAATAGACCTAATTTCACATCAGAGCACCAGTTTCCAAATTTTTTCATTAAAAAAAATCTTTATAGGAAGATGAGCAAAGCCAGCCTTTAAAGTGCATCTCTAATTGTACTTGAAAAAGGAATTGCAAGCCACCTTCTTGCACGGCTGTTATCTCTGTGTTAAAGGTTTTCTTTCTCCAACATAATGAGTGGCCAGTCTCTTACATGTTGGTGTAAAGAGATAGTGAGCATATTGTAAGCATGTTTTCACATGTACAAATCAGGTCGTCAGTGATGTAAATTAACGGAGTACTAATGGTTAATAGCAGTGTGAGTGGACATCTAGAAATAGGTTTCAGTCCAGAGTAGATATGGAAGGGAAGTACCTAATAGACTGAATCCACCTGGGATTGTCTGATCTCAGAAGCTAAAGCAGGCACGGGACTGGTCAGGACTTAAAAGGGAGAATGCTTAGGAACACCAGGTGTTGTAGATTTCTGTGTGGGGGACTGGACAAAGTAGTGACTTTCTGCCTTTTGGTCGACAAAAGTTAAAGAATTTCATGTCTATTACATTCTCCATGTAGTCTTAAATGACAATAATGGAAACTTTACCTTTACACCTCAAAGTTGTTCTCATTTTTTTTTGTAATGGCAATCTTTATCACAAAATATGCTGCTGTATATTTTGACATGTTTATTGTTTCAAATTGTTTTATGACTGTTAGGCGTCCTTTTTTAATTTTTTTTTATTTTTCACACTATGAACCATACTGACCAAAATACACACCCTCTTGAATAGACACAGTGTCATTTTCTCCCCTTTTCCCCCCTCCCTTCACCCCCCCCCCACCCACTCAAGTTCAACCAATATGATACATTAAACAATGTCCTCACACAATGAAAATAAGAATCCTTGATGTGGTGGTGGCTGGGGAAAGTGAGAGGAGATGGAAAGACATGGATGTGTCAATCCTAGCCATGCCTTCACGCAATTTATCTCGATTGAGGAAAAATTCCATTTCTTTTGTCGCAAATTTTGTTGGGGAAACTTTTGTTGTTTGTTTCCAGAATGCAATGATTTAATGTTAACTTTAAATCAGGAGTTGTTGGAGGATCAATATTTTGCAGTATTTGCACATTTACATTTGTTTAACTGACATGAACCTGAATGATCCAAGACAATTAAATGTAAAATAAGACCCAAGGGAAAGGATCGAGGAAGATTGTAAATACAGTGAAAAATTCTCCTGTTAACAGTGGAATGGATCCAGACTTAGCCTCAATATTCCACAAAGATACAAGACAGTATTGAAGCTTTAGCTCCCGGCATCTTTCATCACCAAAAAAATGTTTCTCCTTTACACGTCAGATGCTAATTAGCAAATATCTAATTAGGAATAGAAGATGAATCGCTCTTGGGAGCAGGTTGAGTCTGAGCTCTGGTGGCTGCACCAGTGTCTGTCCAAGAAGGAGAGCGCGACTGACTTTCACACACTGTCACAGGAGCATCGAAGGCAATGCACAGCCAAATACACCCACCTTTCTCGGTGGGCACAGACACGGGGTTGAATCCCTGGGTTTGATTTGATAGCACGAATCAGGTTGATTCAGGCAGCGGTAAAAAAGGGTGGAGGCGGGAGGGAGAGAGAGAGCAGCAGGTCAAACGATCCAATATTGCTGCCCTTTGCCCTGTCTGTCTGGGTGGGTGTGTGGGTGGGTTGACGGCACATGTCTGCCTGTACCGAGGAGGGGAGGGATTAGGGGGGGGGGATCCGCTCAATTTACACCTGTGCCGCTTTGCCACCAGTGGTCATGGAATCAGCTGCTGGAGGTTTCCGAGAAGAATCCAACCGGAGTCTTCCTTTCAATCTCTCTCTCAAGTTCTCCGACTTAGTTCTTTCTTCCCTGCGGTGTCGATACTCACTCCTGCTCTCGGACCCTCCCTCCCTCCTGTTTCCGAGATGAAAGAGAAGCCGAGACAGGGCTAACCACCTCTCTCTGACGCTTGTCTCTCTCTCTCCAGCGGACACCCTCCCTCCCCGAATTCTTGCATTGGAGCTCTCGCTCTCTTTTATTTATTTACTTTGATTTCGTTCTGTTTATTTTCCTCTTCCAATACCTCTCTCCTCGCTCCAGTGAAGTGCCGCGGAGTTGCAGCCTTCCCTCTGCCCGCTGCGGTCATGTCCCAGAGCCGAGTAAACTCCAGGATCGCCCTGCTTGCTTGCTGGGCACGCTAGCGCCGGAGCTCGCCTCTCGCCAGCCGGAGATCCGCAGCTTCTCTCTCTCTCTCTCCTTTTTTTAAAAAAATCTGTCTCTCTTTCTCTCTCTCCCCCTTTCTCTCTCTCTCCCCCTTCTCTCTCCCCCTTCTCTCTCCCCCTTCTCTCTCCCCCTTCTCTCTCCCCCTTCTCTCTCCCCCTTCTCCCTCTCCTCTCTCTTCCTCTTTCTCTCTCCCCCTTCTCTCTCCCCTTCTCTCTCCCCTCTCTCTCCCCTCTCTCTCCCCTCTCTCTCCCCCTTCTCTCTCCCCTCTCCAATCTCTCCCCTTCTCTCTCTCCCCCTGTTTCTCCACCCCCCTCTCTCATTATCTCTCCCCTTATCTTTCTATCTCGCAAATCTCTGATTTTCCTCCTCTCTCTCTCTCTCTCTCTCGTACAATAACCCTCTCTCTCCAATTCTCCTTCCTCTTTTTGGATTTCTCCCCTCCCTCTTTACTTCGTTCCCTCCCTCCCACCCCCGTTCATTGCACCCAACCGCACCTCCCTCTCGATCTGGCCATCCGAGCTTCCGAAAGAACCAGCTCTCGATCTGAAGCCGCGGCGGCCGCGACCATCCGCTTCGGCAAGCGAGGCGCCGATAGCTGGCAGTCCGCCGCCGCACCCCCCCCCCCCCCCCCTCTCTCCTCCACCACCATCACCTTCATTATCATCGCGGTCTGCTTGGGGGTCGGAGGGTGAGTCGAGCCCCGGGGCCACTCGAGCGCCGATCCCCGGACATGCTGCTCTCCAGCACGGCCAAGCCCAAGAAGTTCCCGACGGAGCCAGGTAGGTGCGAGCTGGGAACATCATCCATCCATCAGCCCATGCACCATCCATCAATCTATTAGAGATGCACTCACTCGCTCAGGCTGCAGGACAAACTGTTGGCTGTGACAGTATTCCAGGTATGGTAGGGAGAAGGTTCACTGGGGGAGTGTGGCTCACCTTCAACCAAATTAATATCCATTCTGGGAACCATGGCATGTTGAGGGTCGAAACACAATTGTATCATTTTCGAACAAGACCACGAGAGTTCAAGGAAAAGGATAGATTTTTTTTTAAATGTGTCCTTCTGAAAAGTTGAATAAGAAATAAATGGGCCCGCCTTTCTATTTTGTCACCTGTATTCTGTTTCAGTCAAAGGCAGAATATTTGTGCCTCTATTCCAGTTCAGGACCATGGCAGGAGGGGACTTTGCCTATTGACTGCAGTTTTCTCAGTAACCAACCACCATTTAACTCTTTCATACCATTTTATATATATTTTTTTAAAATTCGGATTGAACCAGGACATTTTTGTTAGATTATTGTATTCACTGACAACCCCCCCCCCCCCCCCCCCCCCCACACCTTTCCAGACAGTGGTGGACGTGTTGAGATTATTTGCCGCTGTGGAACTGTATCCAATAATTCTGCATTATGTGTGGAAATGCAATCACTATATGCAATTTTAAGTAGTGTTATTCAGTGCTGTTGTTGTCCATGCTTTTCTCTTCTCTCAGGGCTGGGTTTTCATGATTTGATTTTCCAATTACCTGGTGAGAACACTCAGATAGCTGTTTATAAATGGCCTTGTTCCATTTTCTTTTCTAAATCAGAAGCAGTTTCAGACCACACAGGTGTTTAAAGATACGTTTAGTTAAAAAAATATATATTCTTGGACAAGGAGGCTGTTTATTCTGAAATATGGAGGAACAATCCTCAATCCCAGCTGTTTTTTTTTTAGTTTTTCAATTTTAAAAATTGATTTAAACAGTTTTTTTGTGTGTTTTTTTCTGGCTTCCTGATTTAGTAGGGTTCAGTGTTTCCCACTGCAGATTTTAAATCCCCGTGTTGCAGATCATTGCGAGGTTAAATTATTAATTTGGCAGAAGGAATCTATTGTCGAAGGTAGGGAGAGTCTATCCATTTGATTTTTAAAAAGTACCTCTATAGTTTAACCTCCTCCTTAACTTTAAAAATAACAATGCCATTTGGACTGCACAAGCTCTCCTGATCATGGAAAACTGAATTAAAACAACCAAGCTTATTGTGGATCTCGATTCAGAATGAGCTTTATGGTAAATTTGCAAAACGTTCAGGAAACTTGCTTTTTTGAAACAAAATTGTTCTGTGATTTTGGCATAACCCAGCCTGTTACTACATTGATGGCAAAGCCTCAACATAAAGGAAGGTCAGACTTTAATGTTTTCCAAGGTTTTTTTTGCTTGAAGACAAAGATTTACATAAGTGAGTTTACAGAGATGGTGATATTTAGTGATTATGAAAAGTGATGGTATAGAGAAGTGGAACAGAGTCATTCATGCAAAATAAATCCCAGACAATATATTACTTTATATATTTATAAACTAATTATTTTGAGCTGTTTTTTTAACCATTGTATTCAAAAATCTCTCGGTGTTGTGTTTAACATTCTTGGTAGAAAACCTTTTTGTAAATTATCAAGTTTGTGTTTCATAATATTGGTTTTCAAATCTTTTCCTGGGGAAAAACACATAGCAGGTTCAAAACAAATCAATCTTAATGAATAAACTAGCTTCTGATTTTACAGTGACAAGTTCAAATGCAAATATTATATTGCTGTTGACAAAACTACACTTTGCCTTCATCCATCACCAACTTGGAGTGGAAATGTTTCCAAGCTGAAAAGTCTAGATAACTCATAGTTCCATTCATACATACAAACAGTAGTTTTAATACTCATTTTATTCAAGAAGTAAGTGACAAATAAGTGAAGTGTACCAGCTATATTACTTCCTTGTTTATATTGTTTACATTAGTCCATTGATGGAATAGCTGCACAGACAACCATTTAGATGTTGAAGGAGAAAGTATTTTGTGGCTGATGCTTGGCATTCTAGATTTTAATTTGCTTCTCTCAATCACAAAATGAATTTTACATTCCACTCAGCTATTTATTACATCCGCGATATTGTCCGTTCTGACAGTTAAATTCATTTTGTGATCCACTATGACCTACCACTGTTTTAAACATAGCTGTAGCTTTGATGTCTTGAGCAAGGAGTATACTGACAGATATCATCCATCTTTATATTATTTTGTGTACGTATGAGCATGGGAGGGTGAATTCTTTCACCTTTCCAGGTTTGTGTGTTGATTTTCTTTCTCTATCGCTGTCGGCAAACGAAATATGCATGTTCTTTGTGTACAAACACTTAATTCACTGAGCTCAATTTTAATCTCCTGTTTAACGGTGACAGTTGTCAGTTTTAAATAAGCATATTAAAGCTATTGTGTGTTCATGCAATCATTTTTATATTTTAAATTTTGTGTTTTACTTTTACTTGGGCTTTTCCTACTTGTGTTCATTTAAAGATCTTGTTTATTCTTTTGTTATTCATTCCTGGAATGTGTCTTTCTCTGGCAAGGTCAGGATTTATTATTTCTCATGTCCTTAAACTGAGTTGCTTGCTGGACCATTTTAGTCTGCAATTGAGAGTCAATCTCAAAAATGCAGGCTGGAGTCACATATAGGCCATACCAAGCAAGCAGCACGGATTTCCATCTTAACAACAGATTAGTGAACCAGATGAGTCTTGCAACAGTTTGCTAGTTGCGTGGCCCTTATGTTATTGAAGTCCAACAATGCACTGACTGTTCTATTATATCCAAAAGTATTCATTTGTTATTCTATCTATTTCATGCTGTATATATGTTAACATAATTTTAAATCATGGAGCTGAAGTTATGCAATGACTACCATTCTCACCAATGTTAAAGTGAATCAATGTGGATTTATGCTATGCTGTCACAGATTTAACCAGGAACTAGATCATGCCATTGCGCTAATATTTGGTACTAAAGTGTGAATTAAAGTGAAAACCTTGTCATGTAAAATATTGAAAAATATCGAGTAATGTACAGAAATCATGTTGTTAATCTGAGTTCTGCAATCAGTGTACATCGAAAACCATTCTTGTTGTTAAAGTGGAACTGCAAAATGTACAAGCCAACTGATGTGGTTGAGGTTGTCATGTGGCCATATCTTGTTGAATAACAATATGAGGCTTTGATGCAATTTGATGCAATTCTCAGTGCTTTAATAATGATGGTTAGTTTCAGTGAAATTCTCATTCTTGAATGGATGTAAAGTATGTCACATGTTGAAGTGTGATGTTCACTCTGCATACATTCTGCAGTTATCCCTTTGTATCTGTGTAATTTTCATAACATTATTCCCCCTACCCACAGCAACCGACAGTTTCCATTTCGGGTGTAAAATTGGTCAGTGTCCATTTTGTGGTTACGTGCATTGCTGAAAGAAAATCAGTCAACAATAAATTCTTAGCCAGGAATGCAATAAATAGAAGTGCAGAAAGCTATCCCATAAAAACCTGTAAAGATCTCTCAAATAGAATTTGATTTATTGATCATAACCTTGTGGCCTTGAAGATTCACAAAAAAATCTTTCCGAGAGATGAAAGGATAGACAGCCAAATTCGTCAGTAATAGGTGAAAATTAAAAAGAAAGAGTTGGAAAATCTGAAGAAAGACTAGAAATTGCTGGAAGCACTTTTTAACATTTCATTTCATTTTTCCACAGTCGCTGCTTTACCTGCTGAGTGTTTCTAGCATTCTCTGGGTTTTTTTAATTGTACCCAATGGTTATTCTGGCCATTCAGGCTTGATCACATTTTTATTTCCCCACTCATGTTGCTGCTTGTCAAAGCAGAGGGATAGCTCATCCATGAAAAACTGCCATTTCAGTGAGATAGCAAATGTTTGTGAAATTATGTCGCACATTGAAATGGAATAGTTGGAGAAGGATAGTGGACCGACATTTGAAATGTGAATTCAAATCCCACCTTAGCAGCCAGGGAACTACAAATCAAATAATTAAGTTCACACAAAAAAGCTTCCATCAAAAATGGAAATAAGTAAGAGGAAAATTGTTTGTCTTCAACGTTTGGGGGTGATAATTTGCTGTTCTTCCTCAGTTTGGTCTGTTTGTGATTCTTAACTGTCTTCTCAAAGGACAATAATTGCCAGTGGTATCCACATCCTGTGAATAAATAACAAAGGAATTTGATATCCTACTAAAATGGAGTAGCAATCTGAGAAGGGTAGAAATTAAGGAAATTTTCTTCTAAAGATCGTCATGCTCTTCAACTGCAACCTTGTGGGATCCAATTTTACTGAAACTACCTGTCATCAGCGAGCATTTGTGATTCCTGTTGATGCAACAAAAGATCACTAGCAAAGTTTTACGCACCCAACAAAGAGGGAAACGAGAGGCAGAAATGATTGCACTGAAACTCAGAGGTCAGTCATTACACCACTGACTCTGGCGCAGTGGGAGACACAATGCGAAGATGCTGTGAAAGGGTGAGCAAGTATTCCGTGGGATTAAACAGGGAAGATAGAAAAATAAAGTGGAAGTGGTTGGCGGAGAGATGTTGAGAGCAAAGAAAATGATTGAGAGAGAGAATGCATGGTTCGCAGAAATAAAGCAGAGCGAGTGCAACTTGACGTTAAAGGTTACCACGTTGAAGTGACATTATAAATGGGTGTGTGTGAAAATCCATATCAGAAAGAATTCAAATATCAACAAGGTGAATAGGGTGAAATGCAGTTTGGTGTGGTGAGAATAATTATTTCAACAATTGGATGGAAATGAGTCTTGGGTCAGAATTGTGACTTTTCGTCTTTTTCAGCAAGTTCTCTGCTGGAGAAATCCACGAGCAGAAATGAAAGTTCCACTGCAACTGTAAACAAAGTTGCTCCTGTGCTACTGTCAGTGAGGTGAAATTGGCTCCTTGCACCAGCAGCCTCAGCACATTGCAGAACTGCTTCTGCTAAAAATAATCCTGTAACATGGCAGCACCAGCGAACATTCAAATAATAAAACATCCCCAGGCAGCTTTATGCAAAACAGCATCAGGCAAACTCTGACACCGAACTGCGTAAGGAGATTAGAGGTGGCGACCAAAGGCTTGAACATTGATCCAGGTTTGGGGAATATTTTAAAGGAGGAGTGAGGGGGGCAGGAAGGGAATTCAAAAGCTTTGGGCCTTTCCAGCTGAAGGGTTGGAATGTATTACATGAATTAAAATCTCGTGGTTTCCTGCTGGCTAGAATTAACTATCACTTGGAACGTAGCTGATATGTATATGCTATACAATGCAGTAATGATTGTATTAATAAAAACAGCCATAGCAGAACTTTAGCTGATTCTTGGGAAACTGTATTCAAGAGATACCAATAAATTATTAAATATTTTCCGTACACTTTCAGCAGTTTTGGAAAAAATTGTATATCTTACTGTGAAAATATATTGAGTGCAAAATGTTGCCATTTCCCCATAGGCTATTCCCATGAAGTAACTGGTATTTTGAAATCATAAACCATTTTGTGTCCCTATTAGTATTATTTATTCCTGCTTACCATACAACTTTTAAGATATTTACTTCTGTTAAATAATTAATATTTTTTGTCAAACTGTGCAATTTGCTGCAAACTCGTTCAAAGATTGATGTAATTTCTCCCTTTTTAGCGGAAGCACCGGCAGAAAACTGCACAGATGAGGTGAAATCTGAAACACCCTCCACCTTTCTTGAACCAGTATTTTCATAAAAGCACCCCGCTCTCCTTCACTCCTTACCTATGCACGCTGCTGTTGTTTCCGGAAGAGCGAGGCAATATATTAAAGTGCTAAATTACTGACAATTCTGCTTTGAAGTCACGAAACTGGTTTGGCATTAACATACACTTAACCAAATTTTGAAATACTAATTTGACCTCCAACGTGGAGGGGATAGTAATAGAGGTGTGAATCACCACGACCCCCAACTTGTTGTGAGGGGGTAAAAATGTAATGAGTGTTAAAATTATTGTGCATTGGTAATTTAATTTCAATTTTGATTATTAATTGGTCTTTTTTCTGCCTCACTAAATTAGGATGCACATCAAATAGATATTCAATCTTCCAAATTGTGCTCTTATATATAGAAATATATATTTGTGGGGAAGCAATATATAGTTAAATGCCTATTCCAGCATTTCAATACTTTGATTTTAGAATTGAGTCACGTCAACTTTCAGTTTATCGGAGCTGTTAATTTTATGAAAACCGGAGTAAAATTGATTAGACAGGCTATCAAAGACAATCTTATTTTTGCCTTCTGTTCATCAAGTGAAGAAGTGCCACTTGAATTCTGACTGTTCAAATACAGATTCACTTTGTCATTTGTCTTACTATTTATTCAACATTGAGCCAAAAGTTGGATGTGGTGGGCTTTTAAAAAGGAAATTTGCTGAGATTGGTCACCATCACCAAATTTGTAATCTGTGTGAAGAGAGAGAAGATTAAAATTGAGTGCTGCAGCCAGAGATGTTTCCTGGTTTGAGAAACAACTGTTTTTTTTTCTTGCTGAAGAAGTTTGCAGAGATGTTGCATGGATAGAAAATCACAACTGAGGTGAGCTCTGTATCCAGAGCCTCATCCGTTAACCCCAGACAGTGGTTTCCCTTTATTTTTTTTTAAAAAAAGAGAACCAAGTCAAATGATGAAAGTAGGTTTTTTTTTCATACCTGGCAGTGTCCAGATGAGCATGGAATTATCAAACCAGTTTAGCTTCACTCTTGACTTGCTCAAGAATTACAAAATATTTCAACACTGTCTTTTAAGATTCTAATAAACACAGTGTAGAGTGCGTCAAAAGAATCAAAGGCTTGTTGATCCAAACCAAGGCTTTTATTAACTAGAAGACTGGAGCGTATCACAAGTAGGTCGACCAGTTCAGAATGACCTGGTTTGGCTAGGAGCAACCCTTTAAGACCTACCAGTAGGTGGGGCTACACTCTCCGCCAATCACAGTCATGCTACACTACAATCTGTACATATACACATTGGTGATAGAATCTGTACTATCACACACTGCAATGACCTTCGGCACATGTCTGCAAGGTTGTTAAATTTAAGGCATTCTGTTTTTAATCGATTAAGAAGTAGTTTAGTTTTGGATAGGGATACATCGGAGGCATTTTGCGAAAGGTCTGTGTCAGGAGCGTTAATTGTCAGGAAGTACTAACAAGTTGTCATTAATGCTCTCTATACTCATTGGCAGAACTCTCAGAGCTTGCTTATGACCGTTTGTTTCAGTACAGTTATAACCCTCAGGGTTGGAGTTGAACAGCATAGTGACATTTAGAAGATCATTTTTTTTTTCTAAATTTTCTTCTAATCTCTGATATTTGCTCAATTTGAACAGGAGATGGCATTTATTTTTGTTCACTCACAGGATGTGGATACCACTGGTAATTCCAGTATTTATTATCTGTTGTTAATTGTCCTTTGAATCCTGGTGGGCCACATGCAGACCAAATTGGGGAAGAACAGTAGATTTTCATCTCGCCATAACACTTCATCCAGTGCGATGCTTGATAAAAATACAGATGATAAACATTACAGCACAGAACAGGTCTTTCAGCTCACGAAGATGTTCAAGTTTATTATCACTCAATTGCACGAAGAAACACCGTGCTTCGGTCCTCTGGGCAAAGCATGCAGGCACAAAACCAGAATTAACACATGCACAGACAAACAAACAATACATACGGGGCAAATGTATAGACATTAAAAATAAATAAATGTTGTTTAGTAAATATTAGCATCTCGTAGTTAGTGTGAGCAGTCCCTTTGGTCGTTCAGTATTCTCACTGCCCGCTGGAGGAAGCTTCTTTTCAGCCTGATGGCGCTGGCTCTGATATTCTTGAATCTCTTTCCCGATGGGAGTAGCTGAAAGATGCTGTGTGCGGGGTGGGAGGGGACCTCGATGATTTTGCGAGCTCTCTTCAAACAATGATCCAGGTTGATCACGTCGATGGAAGGGGAGCACGTCCCCAGTGATCCTCTCTGCCATGCTTATAGTCCTGTAAATTAACCTTCGATCCAATTCTCAACAGCAACCATATCACACTATGGTACTGCTGGCCAGGATACTCTCAATAGACCTCCTGAAGAAGGATGACATGATGGCAGCCGATAGTGCAGTTGCTGGTTTGCCTTCCTGACATGTGAGGAGATGATGCGTATCCATGATAGGTCACTTGCTAAGGGACTCCAAGGAACCTGGTGCTCTACTCTCTCCACTGTGCTGACATATATAAACCTACTCAAAAAAACAAAGCGTTCCTTACCTACTTACCTTCTATTTTTCTTTCAGACACGTGCCCATTGTTCCAGCCTCCACCACCACCACTGGCAATGCATTCCAAGTGTCCACCACTCTCTGTATATAAAATATTTGCCCCGTCACCCCCCTAAACTTACCTCCCCTCACTTTTCACAGATGGAATTTGCTACTCTCGCCCTGTGAAAAGGAGCCTGTTTTCCTTCAACAGGTTATGTCTCTCATAACCTTTGAGGACCTCAGAGTCACTGCTCATCCTTCTTCACTCCAAAGAGAAATACCCTGGCTTTGCCAACCTTGCCTCATAAGACACTTCTCCAATTCAGACAGCATCTTGATGAATCTCCTCACCCTCTCTGTAGCTTGCATTGACGAGACAAGAACTGAATACATCATCCTGAATTTTTATTGGAGTTTTATTGGCCCAAGCAATTGCTATTTTACAACTTTCCATTGACCTCCATGACATTTATTTGCAATCAGCCTGCAAATAACATCCCTCTCGTCACTCTTTTGAAAGTACGTATGTTCTTTCAAATAACTTCTGCTGTGATCTTTGGTCTGGCAGTTGGAACTTGTACAAAGTTCCATCCTCAAAATAACTGCCCTTTTCTCTATCCAACATCTTACATGACTCATGAAAACAAGAAAACTGATGATGTTGCTCGATCTGCGTGCTGTTTTACGGCTCGCCACCAGGAGGAGCTTGGAGAATGGCCCAATGATCATTCTTCCCTCCAAGTTTCCTTCCCTGGTAGCCTGAACACAGCAGAGCTGTGATGGAGATTGCTTTCTACTTGCGCTCAATGTCATTATGTTGATACACTGATATGCTTCACTGTCCAAAATGGATACTTAACTAATTGATTCCAAAATGCCATTTAAAGCAAAAATGATCCTGGAGCAACAAACAGTTATGCAACGATAATTTTGCTGACGATCACTTTGTTGACTTGTTTTGTGGCTTCTGACAATTAATCATTCAAATTATGCAATGCAAAACAGAGGCAAGCAAAATAGATGTTTTGTCATGAGAAATGAGAGAAAAAAAAATCAGATCCCATACAAATGCGAATTGAGTGAATGCCAAAAATGCCAACAAATCTTATGACGCTAACACCACTGACATTGACTCTTTGTTAATAGCTCTGCGTTACATGTAACTGCAATAGCTTATCATTTAACACATTCATTGCTGAAAGAATTCTTTGTACGTTGTGCAAAGTTGCAAAATCATGTTGTACAATGTATTATCCCCCTTGCTTTATTGTTCCTCCTTTTTTCGTATTTGGTTGAACCCATCAAATGAGCCAAGTCCTTTAACATGCTGTCCTTGGCCTGTATCCATGTGGCCAGATTGTGTGAGTGAATGATGAGCAGCTGAGGAATTCAGCAGGTCAGGATGCATCTATGGGTCGAAATGGTCAGTCAGCATTTCAGGTCAGGACCTATGATTGAGACCAAAGTAAGAAAGGGCGATATCAACTTTATCAAGAGGTGGAAGGATATTGAGCGCAGTTGGAGCGAAGGAGGGGGGAGGTTAGAGAAAACAGGGAGTAGATAAAAGAAGGAAACCGTGAAACCAGATAGAGGTGGGGGTAACATAAAATGGGGAAAATCAATCTTTATACCATTGGGTTTAAGGGCAGGCAGGAGGAAAATTTGGTGTTGTTCTCCGTTTATTTTGTGCTTGGTCTCGTTTCTGGAAACGGATGAGGCTGTGGACAAATAAATCTGTGTGAGATTTATAAATCCATCAGCTTAGATATACTGGCAGAATGCAGGTGGTGGGTAAAGCAGCCACCCGATCTAAGTTTGGCCTCACTGATGTCGCTTGGCCAGTGGTTCTCAACCCTTTTCTTTCCACTCACGTACCACTTTAAATATTTCCCTATGCCATAGGTGCTGTGTGAATAGTAAGGGATTGCTTAAGGTGGTAAGTGGGTGGAAAGAAAATGTTTGGAAACCACTGTTTTAATTGGACCTAATTGACTCATTACATGCACAGTTTCATAACTCCAAAGGAAATGGGCCAATGGCAATTTTTCTCAAGCAAAATATTTCAGTAACAATTGGGTCTGGAGCAGTGATTCTTAACCTTCCCTTCCCACTCACGAACCACCTTCTACAATTATGGCATAGGGATTACTTAAAGTGGTATGTGAGTGGAAAAAAAAAGGTTGAGAACCACTGAGCTAGGCCATATCGAACGCGGTTTGATGATGTGCATGTAAACTTCCACTTTACCTGGATAATCTGTTTGCATCCTTGATGGAGGTGAGGGTTGAGAGTGGGAGGAGGTATAGGGGGTAGTTTTAAACTTGCAAGGGGAAGTATCTTCAGGTGTGAGAGTGTGGACCACAGGATCTCAGAGAGATTGATCTTCTCGTAAGGTGGATAAAGGAAAGAAGGGGACAATGTGACTGCTGGTGGAATCACTCTGAAGTGGCTAGAAATGTCGGAGAATAATGTGTTGGATATGGAGGCTGGTGGAGAGGAAATTTCAGGACATGAGGGACTTATTTAGTCTGGGAGAGGTGGCATGCAGGTGAAGTACAGAAAATGGGGAAGATATGGGTACGGGGTTTATCAGTGATGGTAGGGGGAAAAGCCGTGCTAGTGATGCTGCCAGAGCCGCTGTAACATGGTGACCTACAGGGTCCAGCTGCCCAGTCCTTCTATTATTGGCTTTAAATGGCTTGTAAATAGAGGTGATGCTGATGGCAGCACCTATGATTAGCAGAAGTCATGAGGGTTTGCAGACTCCAGGGAAGGAGCGGACTGGCACAGCACCAGAAAATGAGGAGAACACATTTCCCCCCGTTTGAGAAGGAGAAGTGGAGGAGATGACCCGCAGGATGTTGATCATGGCAGCAGATCAGTGAGAGGCTCTGAGGCTGAAGAACGCAAAGGCGGTGGGCTATTGGTAACTCAAGGTGAAGAACCCATGCAGGCTATGGGTTGCTGGCTACTGCGGTCGAGGGATTTACATTGGGCTGTGGACTACTGGAGACTGGCTGTAGGGGTACCATGGGTGCGAGAGGTTGCCAAGGGTACTGAAGGATTTCTGATCCTATTGGAGGTTTGGATCTGGATTTTGG
This sequence comes from Narcine bancroftii, assembly GCF_036971445.1. Lineage (NCBI taxonomy): Eukaryota > Metazoa > Chordata > Chondrichthyes > Torpediniformes > Narcinidae > Narcine > Narcine bancroftii. The sequence goes on from NC_091477.1 coordinate 15,325,274, forward strand.
GTTGCTGATGGTTTGGACTGGACTCAGTGTGGCTGCAGGAGCGCTGGAGGTAAATCCATGTTCAAATGATGACCCTTGGGGGATTCTCTTTTGCTTCTCTTTTTCTGTCCGTAACAAGCACTTCAGGCAATTTATGTCAATGGTGAATTTGTCTGCCGTAATTTCTTGAAATATTGCACCATCTTTATTTCATGACAATAAATTGCACCTTAAATAATCTGAATGTGGAACTCCCTGTACTCGGGGCCCACTATCCCACATGAGACTTTACACATCCCCGCCCCCCACAGACCCACCTTCTCCTTGGAAGTCTCCTGCAGCCTTGATTTCTCTATATGGATTCCAGCTCCCTCCCCCCATACCCATTTGCCACCTCAGCTTGAATTCTCAGAAACCTAGCATTTCAATTTCCTTCACCATTTTAACAACTCAGCATGGCCTTGCTTCATCCATTACCAGGGTGAGGCCAAATGTAAACTTGAGGAACAACATATTCTAATTCTTCTGGATATTCTTAAACCCAATGGCATGAACATCATATTATTTAAATTTTAAGTAATCCCCACTTCAATCAAGTTCCACGTTTCCATTTCTCTAATGTCAATCTCTCTCTGCACCTTCCAATACCCTATCAGCTCTTAACCCTTCTCCAGCTTTTTAAACCCCTTGATAAAGTTTGCCACTTAAGTCTTGATAAAAGGTCCCAACCTGAAGTGTTGACTGACCATTTCTTTCACAGGGGCTGCCTGTCCCACTGAGTTCTTCCAGCAGTCCGCTGTTTCAGCATCCGTACCTTTTGCTAATTTAGCATCTTCTCACATGCCCATTTGATTTCTGTTCGTGAGCCACAACTTCCTTTCCAACAAGGGTTTTAACTTGAGCCTTTATCAGGTTCCTGCATCAACATTGTTCATCATTCCTTGCATAGCCACGTCAATCTGTCGTCTCAACTTTTCTTATGTGGAGAGTTTTTCACGCTGTCTGCATTAAGGTCTGTGCAGATGCAGACAGTATTTTTAATGCAGATACTATCTGAAGCTGTGTTAAAGGCATAATAATCCCACTTTGAAATGCAGCAGGTTATCCCACTTTTAAATCTGCCTTCTGCAACCTTTGTACAACAGGTCAGTATGTTTTGCAAACAGCAGATGCCACAATGTTGCCAGAAGAAAAAGCATAAGTCATGGATTCCTGCAAAAATGATAAAGCCCAGATATGGAGCTGTCTTGTAGCAGGATCAGGATTTGTATTCCTGTGTTTCATTTTTGCTTTTGCCCAGGGCTGGATAATTACTTCCCTCCCTTTCTCGCAGGGAAGGAAGGAAAAAGAGTTGAGATGCCATTGAGCACATGTTGAGAACTGGTTGCCTCCCTGACTTTGTATCCAAATGAAACCGAGCAGCAGTGGGAGTCGAGGAGTGAAAATAGAAGCCAAATGAAATGAATGGTAAAATCAAAAGGCAGCTATTCTGTTTAATGTAAGAGCTGATCATTCAACTTGAACTTGACTGTTAGCCTTCAAGCAATTAGAATTTTTTTTAAAAATCTTCAGAGTTCTTGCTGAAAAGCATTGCACATGTTCTTACGTTGCTTGAATTCATTGTGTTAAATAGAAGGGAAGATTATACGCCCGTTTAATGTGTTTTGATTGCACACAGACAAGCGTTTTCATTCACCTTAAAGGCAATTTGTGTTCAAATTTTGAGTCATTTATGAAGAGGTGAGGATTTAATTTTTTAAAATTTTGATAAATGTACACCATGCATTTGGAGGACAGTTTTTAAACGTTCGCCGCCCCCTACTGGTATCACAATTGGCATTTATGACAGTATAATCTTCTGCCAGTGATGAGAGGTTGTGTGAGGGATGAGATACTGCTCACCAGCAAGAAGAACATTAAAGCAGATATTTGCCAACAAAGGCGCATCAAAACCTTGCAGCAATGAATTACTTTAGTCTGCAAGGTCTGCTCCTTTTATGCATAAGTATCAACTTTCTTTTGAATTTGGAAGCACAGGAATGCAATGAAGAATGCATCACACTTCAAAAAAATGTTAATAGATTAAAATTCTGTTCCTTTACAGAGAAATTCAAAGTCAAATATAGGCTAAAATTCTGATTTTGCTATCTTTGTGGGAGCTTGAAGGTTTAGACGAACATTTACTTCCATGAATATACCTGTATTGTTAATTGTAGACTCTTGGAAATATTAACATCTCTTGCTTTTTAATCTAACAATGGAACTGTTAACCATGAAGCCAAAGTTCAAGAGAGCATGATTTTCCAGTCACTTTTATGCCATTTGTTTTTTCTTCTGTTACTGTGATGTGTATTTTCACGATGCAAAAGATAAAGAGAGAGAGGAAGAGAAAGTGGGCCAAGCAAATTAGCTGCTAATGCAATCAGCTTCCAGGAGAAAGCTATTTGGATCTGCCTTGCCTCTCAGTGAATGACCTTGGCTGAGGATGATGACAAAGTATCATCTCGCCGATCCTTGACAGGATGCCATTCCTTGGAAGTTGACAAATAGTTCACATTAAAACCGGGGCATTTTAGGAATCACCCTCCATCGCAATTCATCAGTTCTGATTACAACACAAATGCCAACACCAGCTCAGAGCAGATTTCTCAGAACAGTATAAAAACTGTCATTAGTCGGGGGTGGGGGGGGGGGGGTGGGGGGAAGAAACAACAATACAACGGCTGTCAGAGAACTGTTCTGTTGCACATTGCCTCCAGTCTTAGCAAATGCCAGTGGAAATATCATGCAGGAACGTTCTTAGCAATGCCAGTGGAAATATCATGCAGGAACGTTGGTCTGGATGAGCACAAACTGGGCCAGAGTTTGAAGAAATCTAATGCGATGGTCTTTCCCAATGGAGTCAAAGTTGCAATCAGAGTGTAAAATTTGCTGGCAAATTAGTTATGCGTTTATCAAGATTTAAACTATTTTTGCTTTCATCTCAGTACCATGAAAAAAGGGATTACAGTTGCTAAGCTTACCCTTAAAGCTCCCACAGTCATTCTTACTGCTTTGAACACGGCTCTGACATGCAAGCTGCATTATCGCAAGCTGCCAGTATAATGCAACCTGCAAATTTCATTTTCAGTAGAATTGCATTGGTTTTCACATCTGTTTGAGTGGAGGTATCATCGGTAGCCGTGTTTCAAGTCAAAAATATGTGGGTGGAGCTCGATATAAAAATAGTATATTTTTCCCCTCTGAAACTGAGGTTTAAATCAAACATAGACAGATGGGATGAAAGCCGTGTCTCTCTAACAGCTGTTAAGGGCTATTAAGTGAAATGATTTTGGGCCAAGTTAACTCCTCTTGCACAAGACAGAAGGCCATAGCACAAAATAGTCCTTATTTTGGCAAACTAATGAAAAGTTTGTTCATCTTTCACAGAAGGGTCAAATACTTCTCCAGAGGTAGAATTATCTCCTGGGGTGGAAATAAATGTTACATAATCTGTTAAAATGGAGTGAGAAGTTGTTTTGTAAAGTTCTTTTTTGGAAGATTCGAAAAATGTGTTGTAAATGGAAAGATTAAATTTTGGATTATAGTTGAGGGGAAAAAAAAGCAAGTCTTTGATGTCAAGAGTCTGGGAGTTAGCACAGATATCCATCTGTTTAGTGGTTTATTTCAAAACGAGTTGTATTCAGTAATGCCCCTGGGTGGAACACAGAACATCTTCCCTAACAGTCTTGTTATCACGAGACAACATGACAGTTACCAAAAGAAAATGTAATTGCAGGGAATTAAGTTGATATTTCAGTGAAATGCCTAATGTTTGCTGTACTCTGATTAGTAGAATATTATAATTATTGTACAACTCTTTATGGTAAGTATTAATGTGTTTACTTTCCCCAACTTCCATAAAGAGGTTGGATTTTGTTGCAACGGTGAGTTTAAACTGAGATAAAAGACAGATCTATTATCTATTCTAGGTTTAGAAATACATTGCACGTGGCCACGTGATGCTTCATTCATTGTTTAATATATATCCAATACAGTTCCCCACAGCACACAGTATATATGAGTGACAATGTCATACACATGCAGGCATATAATCATAACAAGAGCATTGTATTCTTCAAACATCAGGGCATTGCAACCATATTTTGGAAGAAAATATGTAATGGAGGAACACAGGCTAACTTCTATACACTTTTATCCACCAATGAACAAATAAGGGTTCAGAAATTTAATTAGTTCATGCTGATTTTTATTCCGAGTTAAGCAGTTGAGTTGATCTAGAGTGGAACATCGTTCTTATCAGTATTATGTCCTTGATCATCTCTCCAAAAATCTGACTTTAAGCTCCCTGTTGTAATTCACGTTTGGATGATGTAATTCCCTGTGGAACTCCTCTGACACACGCAAGGGAATCCAGTCTTCACCTCTCCTTGGCCATGTACGTGATCACTGCCCCAATCCTTGGCTTCAGAACCCCTGTAAATATGTCCCGGATCATGACCCTGGTCCTTGTCCTTGTGCTGCTGTCTCTCCCTCCCTCTATACCCCTTAGTCATAGATGGCCTTGTACCTCAGTTGGCATTGAAATCTACAACAAGAAATTTACAACTAAAAAGGGCTTCAGCACCTTACTACTGAGTTGTGAATAACACATTCCTTTGAGTGCATAGAATTTCTAGGCTAGAATATTTCAGTGATTACAGAGATATCAGTACTGACATGAAACCAGTGAGATCTCAAATATGGTTTTTCAAAATGATGCCTATTTTACCAAAACTGAGGATAAACAGCACCCTGGAGCAAGCTTACCTGAAAGCAGCTTCGCCACCAGCACCCCTTCATTAATACATTGACTTGCCTTCATTCAATCTGCTCACGTTTCGGCTGTGGGAATTGAATCTTCAACCATTTGGTTAAGAGATGAAAGACCAATTATTTCTACAAATCCAAAAGCAAATGATTATTTTGACAGTGGCTGGTGACTTAACAGTGCAGTAAGGAAGAGCAACTTTGGAAATAGTAATATTGAGTTTTGTAAATAGCAGGATAGGGAGGAACTGTGAAGAAAAATATTAATGTTTCAGCCACTGACCTTTCATTAGAAAGATTTCTCACTCTTTAAATGCTGGCTGACCTGTTGACTATTTCTAGTACTCACTGTTGGTCTAGAAATCGTGTGCACCTGCAGAGTTTTACTTCAAAAACTTTGGTGATAGACTGTATGGCATGACACTCTTTCATGTAAATTAGGAACATGGAAGTTTTGATCTCTGGTCCAGCTGAAGAATGCAAGGCAATAAAGCAAAGGTCAAAACCCAGTGTTTTGAAAGTGATAACACAAAAGCTATAAAAAGTAAAAACAGTGTTTCAGTTGATCAGCACAAAACTGAAAAGTTACAAGCAACGCCTACACCTTGCTTCATAAGATGTGGTTTCTATAGAAACTAAACAAACATTTACACAAGTCGTTTGATCCAGGATGACATTGCTTTACAGAAAGTATCCCACAGACATTTCAGATTTTTGCTGAACTTGATGGATTTTTAGAGAAGGATTGACCTAAAATAGGAATGAGTGAGTTGTTGAGTATGACACAACTGAAGAGTAATGCCAATAGGGGGATCATTTTGTATACAATATAATGAGGTGGTTAGATATTCTATTTATGTGTTAATTGATGTGAAAGAGTGATTGCATGTAAATTATCCAATATACAATTGCATCATTTTTTTTATTGAATAGCTTTTTTGGGGATTTATTGCCCATCCCAATACTATTGAGAATTGTTTGTGAACTGCCTTCTTGAATGGCTGCAGTTATGATGGAGAAAGTGCAGTTGGGAAATAAGTTCCAGGATTCAGACCCAGATACGATGATGGACCACCAGGTGCCGAAGTACCTTTGCACTGGAAGCTGGTGCTCTTCTTGGTGGCAGAGATTCGGGAGGTGTCAGAATAGACTCTGCACACCATTCATGGAATGTTGAGACTGAGGAATTGAGAACCCGTCAAAATCCATTTTATTCTGGATGGTGTTGAATCCATCAATGCTTTTGGAGCTACACTCATCGAGTCAATGGGAGTGTCTTGATCAGACTTGGGATGTAATAATTGGTCTTGTGAAATTGAATGAAACATTGGAAGTCACTGGTGTGATTCAGTTAGCTGCTTTTACCTCTGATGAAGTCAGTGATGGACTTGACTCACATGGCACGTTTTGAAGAATACCAAGTTCTCATGCCCATTTTAATCCCACAATATATATAATCACATTGCTATGAGGTGCTATGTTTAAAAAAGAACAATTGTCAAATTTCATACATTTCAACAATGACTACTTTTCTGAACCTCCTTATTGTTTGTAAAATGCCCTGGGGGAACTCTGAAGGGAGAATGAAAAGTCATATATAAATCTATCTTTATCTGATTCACCAACTTTTACTACATAATATTGCCCCCTGAAATCACCTTGGTTGTTTTCATGACCTTCAGACATTTATTGCTTTTTCAGTTTAAAAAATATGTTCTTCCCAACCAGTATTAACTTCACTTTTCACAATAAATTTAGCTTCTGCACCTAGCTCATGGGATAGATTTAAAGTATTTGTTGGGTATCGCTTAATCTACCTCATTGAGGTTATATTTATGCTAGTTTGTGGGATTTTCCACTTTAATTTTATCCCTATTCAGTTTAAGATGTAAACTATTGCTGTGTTCTATTTTCCCCTTGACATAATGAAAGGAAATTAAAACAGTACGCTGATAGAATCTTCATCAGTCAATCTTAAACCTTTAGTCTAACTGAAGACTTGGTATTTGCGCTTTTCCATCATGTTGCATCAAATTGGAAGACATTCTGGCAATAAAACAAGGAGCATAAAGTAGTGAAGATCATTGCTACACTTTTTTTCCAGGTGGGATTTTCTGACCCCGATCATGCAAGAAAAGTCGCAAGGCACTCAGTCGCCATCCTGCCTCCTGTAATTGGGTACAGTAGCCCCATAGTTCAGTTACTGCTCTGGCTGACAGGGTTCTGGATCGTTGGTCCAGAGACATGACTTGGAAGCACACTTTGGCAACTTGGGACTTTAAATTCAAGTAATTAACTAAAATCTGGAATTAAATGTCAGGAACAGTCACCATGAAACAAGCAGATTGTTGCAAAGAGCCATCTGTTTCCCTTGCATCCTTTATGGAAGGAAATATGCTATCTGACATGTGATTCAAGTCCAGCCAACATTGTTGATTCTTAACTCTCCTCTGGTCAGTGGGAGTTAGGAATAAATGATAAATGCTGATATTGCCAGCATCTCTGCATCCGTTGAGCACTGTTCCCTCTAAGCTGTGCGCATGTGCACCACACATACGTTTTGTAACCAGAGCACAAAGGAAATTAATATGCACACAAAAAGTTAGTTACCAAGTTCAAAATATAGAATAAAATCTTAACTAAATATAGTACTTCATAGAATGCAGTCATATTTTTTATTATATTAAAACATGTCAATGTAGCTTTATTAGCCATGAGAGAAAGGCTGTGCCAAAATTATCTTGATACAATTTCAAGTTCACATTTGCACAAGCATTCAGTGTGACAATACTATTGTCACAGGAAAAAAAATTGCACAACATAAGGTTTTTTGCACACACTGACTGCAGGTTGTGTTAATATTTCTCTCCCCGAAAAAGGGGTTTTGTTAAAAATCCAGTATTCTATCAAACAGTGGTACAGATTGATTACAGGAAATCTATTCTGGAGTATCTCAAGCCTTAAAAGAAGTTGAGGGAAGGTCCTGACAATTGAGTAGAATGTTCAGACTAAGTGAAGGGTGAGAAAGACCCAGGATTGTTTGTGAATTTGTTTTTTTTTAAAACAAAATAGTCTTCTGCTATGCAATTCATGGTTTCCTATGTATTCTGAAGCATTCCTTCATTCTTTCTCCATCATCACTTTTAGATTTTATGTTCTTGCCTTGGAAAATTTAAGGAGAATATATTTTCAAATAGATGTAAAATCTTGGGTAGGAGATCTGCTGCAATATGAACCCTGAATATTGAGCTCAGAAACAGCATTTAGCGCCATTATAATGCCAGCGAACTTGGTTCGAATCCGGTGCTGTCTGTAAGGAGGTTGTACATTCTTCCCATATCTGCATGGGTTTCCAAGTGCTCTGGTTTCCTCCCACCCTTCAAAATATACTGGGGTTGTAGAATAATTAGGGTATTTGGACAGCACGGGCATGTTGACTGGAAGAGCCTGTTACCCTGCTGCTTGTCTAAATTAAATATGCTCCTGTTAAGGCAATATTAGTAAATTTGCCTCTAAAGAGGAACTGAATTTGCAGAGGTGAGCAGCCAATTGTATTACATCTTTTTTTTTATTGCTCGTGATTACCATCCCCACAGCCTTTCACAAACATAATTTATTGTAAACATGTATTAAGCCTTGGAATTCATCCAGAAGAGAGATTTTATTACTTGGATCTTCTGAGTCAAGAATGTGAGTGGCCACAAATTAAATGGATTTCTGATAACCCTTTGCTTTTTAAGGTTAAAAGAAATTGTAATTATGGATTTTTTGACTCAAGTATATTGCTGATCACATGTCCTGATTATGAACAAATCTTAAGCGAACTTCGAATATGTTCACCAATGCTGAATGCATAAATTTCATAGAAGCTAATGTGAAAAACAAATCAAATGGAAGCCAAGATTTGAAATAGATGGCAGTAAGGTTAAAAAAAAAATTGTTGATGTAACAACACCTCTATCTGTGTATTAAAGCAGAGGAATTAGTAGGCAGTAAAATATGCTTGACCTTTTAAGCCTACTACACCACTCACGGGTGCTCTTCTGGCCTAGCTACATATTCCTCCACTTCCCATATCCCTTCATTTGAAAAGTATGGAAGAATCTATCAATGTCTGTCTCAACCATTGAATATCCATAGTTCTCATGGGAGAGACTTGCATTATTGATACCCCCCTGATTGACAAACTTTCTTCCCAACTCTATTTGAAATGGCCATCTATTGTCCCTTTGCAATATTCAATGGGAGTTTATTGTCCTATACAGTAGAAACCCCTGGTACCCGGCATCTTTGAGGGTTGGTAGATGTATTTACCATCATCTTGTTATGTGTTTGAGACTTATTCTTACTAATGCACCTGCATTAAGAAGAAGGAGTTTAAAAGACAAAAATACAATAATGTACTTGCACTGAACAATCTTCACATGTCTGAATATATAAACCTTAAAGCATTTTACTTTATTTTCAGTTGCATTATTTGAAAACATTTAATTGTCAGAACATCTGCAAGTTCTCCCCCCCTCCACAGAGCCACCCGAAAAACGAACAATAACATTATAGATGATGAACCCCGCCCCCCCCCCCACACCAAGTTTGAAGATAAAGCCTCTGACCAAGGTGACCCTTAGTAAGCAGGAATAAGGAGGCACTTTTAGAGAGTCACCCCAACAGCAAGCCGCATCAACCTGCTCTTCGTTCTCGTCATATCTGTTTTATTTAAACACAAGGTTAATTTAAACTGCTGCTATGAGCAAAACACGACCAAAATATTCCACTGGCTGAATATTTGCTCCCATCTTCACCAAACGTTTGTGATACTTCAGAGAACGTTTACTTTGACAATTTTAAGCAAACATATTTTGCCTATTAATTTATTCTTTTTTATTTTAACTTTTTAAAATGTATTTTCCTCAATATTTTTTGCCGGTTGCTTGAGGCTGCTGGCTGCTTGAATTCCAGATTCTAGGGTTTTGCCTGTACGTAAGTACAACACATTAGTGAGCCAAAACTCTTAATTGCTGCATCCAAACAGGTACATAAGATACACCAACTATAATAGTAAAAAAAAATCAATTATTGCAAATGCAAGACAGAAAAAGAAATAATACATATGAAAAGATAGATAAATATTTGCAGTTGCAGTTTGTGCATGAAGAAAAGAGACATCTCAATAGCCAAGCAGAATTTTTGGTGATCCTGGACTAGTTAGAGGATAGTACAGGGAGGTTCAAAAGCCTGTAAACTGTTGGATTAAAATTTGTTCTTGAACCTTAAGGTGCTAAATTTTAGTCATCCTTATCTTCTGTTTGAAGGAGTAGTGAGAAGAGGTTGTGACCAGGGTGATAGGGTCCTTCATGATGTTGGCAGCCCTCAGTAGGCAACACGTCACATGGATGCTTTCAGTGGATGGGAGGTCGGTGCCCATGGTGGACGCAGTTAAGTCTGCCACTTACTTCAGCTTTCCACATCCCTGAGTACTTGAGTTTACAAACCAAGGCGTGATGCAACCAGTTAATATGCTTTCCATAGTACACATGTCAAAGATCAATAGAGTATTTTATGACATGCAAAATTTCCTCAGACTTCTCGGAAAGCATTGCCTTGATGTTCTGGCTTCATAAGTTCTCTGATATGTGGTCTCCCAGGAACATGATCCCTTTGCCTCTCCTTCCGAAAATCCATGATAAGCTCCTTGACCTTGTTGATATCGAGTGCAAGATTGTTATTCTGGCACCCCACCATGCAAATGTGCAATCAATGCAACTGTTGTCTTCAGTCTGCTCTCCCTAAAGGATGATCTTTCCAGATATGATCTGTGAAGCATTTTGAGAATTTGATATGTATTGCATATGTGTTTTGGCACAGTAGTCACGGTTTGATCCTGTTGTCACAAAGGGAATGGGCAAGGATCTGACAGCACTGTTTTCAGGTGCAATGGGAAGTTCATGTATGAGATCAATGGTCTGGAACTCATTGCTGTGAACCAATATATGAAATTCCAAACCAGGCTCTTGAAAATGGTGAAAGTCTTCCAATAAATACTTTATATATTTTTTAAAAACCACGCAAAAGCAATTTGATACTTGTTTCTCTGTAAGGATGTTTGATTAAAAGGAAACACATGGTTGATGACAGAATTTTTGGAAAACAATTTGTGAGAGTCAGCTGGCAAGATTGTACAGTAAGCTGAGGGATTCAAGTCGGTAAAAGACATCATAAACATTTACATGGGAATTTTTGTGTGGAATATATTGTCGAACACAATTGCAATTATTGTTTGAAAACAGGAAGCCAAATAATGCAGACAGGAAGTGATGTTTTATTTTTATTTTAATGAGATGTGGATCATTATTTCAAAGGCTTTCTTCCAGTTAGGAAAGGCCAAAGTGCATGTTTTTTGAAGCTGATGTCATTTGCTGAAATTGAGGTGTAACTCTGAAGCTTTTCCAATTTTGCCAAACCAGAGAAGTGTGTATCCCCTTATCATTGGAAGTTTATTTTAACATTTAAAGAACCACTATTTTAAGAAAATATTTTTTTCAATATTTTCTGATTATTGGCATGATGTAATGGAAATGTCACTGAAACGTGTCGCTACATCGCTAAAACATCAGTAGAGTGAAAATTAAAGCAGTACATTTCATTTCTTGCTGCAGTTCCTGTCCCAAAATCAAGCCATGAGTTTTCACAATCTTCTGTGGAAAATAAAATTGACCTATGAATAGATTATGGATACTTGGTAGCTATTTGAATGCTATAAACTGCACCCCCCCAAAAAAAAAATCACTTTCCACCTTAATCAATCCCTATGCCATAAGTGCTCTGTGATTAGTAAGGGATTGCTTATGGTGGTATGTGAGTGGAAAGAAAAAGTTTGAAAACCACTGTTTTAATCGTCCCTATTTGACTCGTTTTGTGCACGGTTTCATAACTCCAAAGGAAATGGGCCAATGACAATTTTTCACAAGCAAAATATTTCAGTAACAATTGGATCTAGAGCAGTGATTCTCAACCTTCCCACTCACGTCCCACCTTGAGTAATCACAGGGCCCTTAAGGCATAGGGATTGCTTCAGGTGAAATGTAAGATTTGGGTGGGTGGGGAGGGGGGAAGTATGAAAACCACTGCTATAATTTAATCAAAATGTTTGGGTAGCTTATGCTCTACAGTGGATACTTGGGATCATATTCCATCTTCCATCTGATTGAGGGGTTTTGATGCAGTGGTCTCATGACTGAATTTGGGGATTTATTCCTCTTTTTACATGAAGCACATCAACATGCTACAAAGTTAATATTCCGTCATCGTGATCAATCTTTTATTTCGTGGTGTGTTCCATCTTCTGTTGTCCTTCTGCACACATCTGGGAACACTTCAATTCTGATAATTTTTTCATTACTTGTGTTGATCTTGTAGCTTACCAGATTTTAGTTTTGGTCAGACACATTGTTCAGACTGCTAAAGCAAATTCAGTAATCCTTTACAACTACCAAATCATTTGTAAATCATCAAGAATATTTGGCATCAGATAGGATTATTCGTCATATTTACATCTTGTGTAAATAGAAACATGTTGTTGTCAGAAGGATCAAATAAAATAAAACTAAACAGTAGAAATTAGTGTAAATTAAATTCAACAAAGCTAAGTGCAAGTAATACATGTTGGCAAGAAAATGAGTGAAGTTGTTTGCAAAGTGAAAAGAATATTCTCCTTTTTTAAAATATCTTTGTTGAGTTTAATTAAAAAAATACACAAATATGCACACACGTAGCTCTAATATATAAGCTGGAAGACAAAAAAAACTTAAACATTTCAAATAAAACCTGATTATACATTGTATAATTTGTGTGCACCATTTCAAATCAAACCCATTATTTCAAAATATTGAAAAAGAAACAAAACAAAAGGGAAAAAAAAAGCCCTAATAATCAAAACCCCTCCCCCTAAATAAGGCAAACTTGCATATCTAATAAAAAGAGAAGGATGACAGTCAAGAGCATCCAAACATGCTAATTCATTAAATTATGGTAATACTCCATGAATGGGCCCCAATATAAAAGTTCACCTTAATTTTTTTTTCCCTAAACTTCGGAAGGATATAACCTTGTGTAACGATTGAGTATGAGTAGGTGGAATGCTTTATTTTCATTTCATCAGAATGTTCTCCAAGGATGATGATATTTATCACATTAGTTATCAATAAACAAAGCACATAATGAACTGCATTTATGTAAATGTGTTCTCAGCTTTGTTTTCAAATCTTTTTGAGGCCCCTAAATCTGAAACTTTTATTTCAGCAATCCTTCAACATTTCTGTACTTCTCTGATCTTCGCTTCTCATTCTTCACTCTTCCATGCTCAGTTATGCCTAAATCTGCCAAGGTTATAAGCTCTTGAATTTCCTCTCTTATCCTGACAACTCCTTACCTCTTCAAGGTGTCCCTTGGAACATATCTGTCTGATTTTAATTAACTAGCCTTGTGTGGAACTTTATTTGTTAGTCTCCTGAGAATTGGCTTGGACATTTTACTATGCAAAAGGGGCGATTATGAATATACAATTCAAATGGATGTGGACAACTTGTCCAGATTCAAGGACAGTTTATTGACTGCCCTGATTAGACTCTAAAATGGACTTTTCGTTGGTAAAAGGTGATTGCCTTGCACAGCTTTAACTGTATTTTTTTCTGTTGTCTGACCTTTGTCCTTGTACCCTGCTTCCTTTCCTTCAACACCACACCCTGTATTTTTGTTTTATTATGCACTACTTGCTATATTTAAGTGCCAGCTGACTTGCCTCGATAGCACATAACACATAGCTTTTCGCTGTATGTTGGTACAGGAAACAATGAACGATTCAGTACAATAATATTTACATTGACTAACAACAGTGACATATTGGCTTGGAATTTGTCACAAAGAAATTAGGGGCATGATCAAGACAGTGGGGGAGATGCAGTCACATGATAAAATTATAAAAATAACCTCACTAGTTTGTTCAAGAAACAGTGGGCTTTTATGAAGAAGGGCTTGAGCCCGAAATGTTGACCACCTTTTACTTCCTGTGGACACCCTATGACCTGCACATCACTCAACCCCAGCATCTGCAGATTTTCTTCTTTAAAACTGTGACTCCTGGTGTATGAAATGGACTTTCTCTTGCCTTAATGTGCGCTGACACGTGAAGTGCAAACCAATACTTATCAGCCAAGAACAGAATGCATGAGTGGCATGGTGGTTAGTGAAATGATATTACAGCGCTCGAGATATGGGTTCGAATCCTGTCTGAAAGGAGTTTATACATACTTCCCATGTCTGCATGGGTTAACCCCGGTGCTCCAGTTTCCTCCCAATTATCAAAACATATGGGGGTTTGTCAGTTAATTGGTATATTTGGGGGACATGGGCTCATGGGCCAGAAGGGCTTGCTGCTGTGCTGTATGTCTATTTTTTTTTAAAAATAGGTGTGTGCCAAAAGCCTCGACATTTGCTCACGTGGTAAAGTTGGATGGAAGGATGATTCAGGACAATATTTCTGGAAATGTTTTCCATGCATAGAACAGTTATTTTCTCTCAAGAAACTGAAGAAGTGTTAAATTTGATTGGGAATAGGCTAGGACAGACCAGGTAAATTCTCCATTTGAAGGCAATTGGAGCAATAGCAGAGGGATGGAGATTTAAGACATTAAACTCTGAGATGATTCAGTGGGACCAAACATGGTTCAAGACTTGAAACTTTGGAGAGGCATGATATAAACAGGCTGTTTGACTTTTACTGTGGTCACTGAAAGAGAGGATACAGCTATAAAATTGATATGCCAGAAGCAAGGGAGGTTAAATGAAGTTTTTTTTGCCACGGAGAGATAGTTATGAAGTAGTATAAATTAACACTGTGAAAGAAGAGATAAATAATATCAGTTAAGGTGACAGGAATAATTACCAAGTATGATAATTTAATAGTCTGAAGAATTGGGGTGTCCTTGTTCAAAATTCCTTTATTGACATGTAATAAAACAGGTGTAATATTACACAAAATTGACTTCAGTCTGTCTTCAGGCAGGCAAATATTTGGCATCATTAAAAATCACCCTGCACCTAATAAAGTCAGAGAAAGAAAAGCAAAAGAGAGTCCCACCAGAGCCACTGAGAGTTCATGAATTCATCTCCTGCAACCTTTGTGGCCACACAGATGTTAATCCGAAGTATTAGCAAACCTGAGCTCTACAACAAAACCTTTGAAATGATCAGGAAGCCTTCAGTGACTGAGGCCTTACAGGAGCTGTTCTTGCCCTTAAAAACTCTCTCAAATGGAGCTCTCACTCATCCCACCCCCCTGGAATTCTGGTTCCGATAACTGGTACTCTTTCAGCCTGTCTTCAGCAGTACACAGCCTGGTGGAAGTCCCTCAGCCATATCGCCAACACTGTTCTCCAGCTGCAAAGCCCCTCACCGGTCTGCTGCCATGGTTACCGTTCCATAGGGGCGTCTCCTTCTCAAACGAGTGGTGGTCCCCCTGTTTTCTGGTGTCCTGCACCAGTCCTCTGCTTCCCCAGTCTGCAACCCCTCACAGCTGCAGCCAAACAAAGGAGCCACCATCTTGGGTCTGGACCCTGCAGTCACAGAATTTTAATATAAATCAATGTTGACTCCTTTAACCGGTCATTTAAAGGCTGTACAGAGTCGTCAGTAGTTGGACTGGGTGGTTGAACCCCCGCAGAGGAGCGCCGTGACTCCTCGCCCCAATCTCCGTGCGTCCACACGAGATCTACAAGAACCGTGGATATTTTCAGACAGAATAATAGGACGTGTGAAAGAGGCTCTATTGGCATTCCTATAGCGTTTGGGTTCCAACTTTTGAATCCAACCTAACAAGAATCCCAGTTCAAACCATTGTGCAACATCAAGGAATACATTCCACCAATTAAAAATAAAACCTCTATATAACCATACAATATACTTTCTCATTGTCATGAACATGAGAGAACACATTTCCTTCCAATTGGAATCATTCCTTCATCACACCTTATCAAATGTCTACTTTTCCCTTTGTCTATACATCTATTTCACAGGAGATTTGCATTTCATAAGATGTTAGGGATTGATATTGATGGGTGAAATGATTGACAATATTTTGGGTGGAGGATGGTACTCTATTCATTATTGGAAGAAGAATTTTGTAAATTACAGATATGTAAATCAAAGAATACCCATACACATTGTATTAGCTGGAACAAATAGATCGGAATTTGGGCTTGCTTGCAGATGCCTTTTATCTGCCTGAAATTAGATTGGGGCTTTAAAAATGTAATCATTAATTTACTCCTTTATTTGAGTCCCAGAAAGTTTACTGAATGAATGATAAATGGACGATCATTTCAAGGAAGAGCCATCAGCATTTTAAATATGATAATTGCTGTTGCCATATTTAATTCATCATCCTCATTTACAGTAACATTAATACCAAAGCTGACAAAGGATTTGTTCATAGGTGTTCATTCAACGGCAGGAGACAGACAGCTCTCCTTTCCATTCCACAGTACAAGTAATCCCAATTGTTATGTGTTTCTGCCAATTGCCAGTTTCCAATTATGTTTTTGTTTCAGTTATGTCCAGTTGTACTATGTTGAAATTATTCTGAATATAAGAAAAACATGAAAATGTATTCACATTCTTGATAAGATAGGTATGAAATTAAAGAATCCCCCTGCAAATGGTTACAAACTATCTGTCCATTAACATTGTTTTGAAACAGGATTGCCTTTCCCCTTTCACCCTCTCCTTCCCCTCGCCTACCCTTATTCCCCCATCCCTCCTCCCGCCACTCCCCACTCCTCACCCACTAACCACCCCCCCCCATCCCCGCTTGGATCACATACCCAGATCCATGAGCAACTGTGTCCCAGTAATCATTCAAATTTCTTGCAGTAAGTCTAAGCTCCTTGGTCTGATAAACATGTTTACATCCAGCTTTATAAATCATTTTTTAAACATATGGGAATGTAATCAATAATTCCTCTTCCTTATAACTTCTTATGTATACTGATCTTCAGTATATACTTCATTGAATGAACTGCTGATCACATGGGTTCATGAATGACATTCTTGTCCTCTTTTGTTCAAGTTACTCTTTCCAAATACTTAAGATAATCCAAAATTTAGTTTGGATTTATTGCTACTGACATCATGCAGACAAGTTCATAATATATTTGTAAAAACTGCTATCTATGAAAGCAATCAGTGTCAAAAATTTTATATGTAAAAATGGTGCACTGTTTACATCGATTAAACATGAAGTAATTTCAATGTTTGCAAGATCTAAAGAACGCTCTGGTCTCCTAATGAAAATTATTAAGGCCAGTTTGGTGTTCAAGTGGGATTTTACCTATTTAGCATGAGTTCGTTTCTTGCTGTAAACAGATGTCATACTATTCTAGTGTTGTTTTAAACATGACCAGCATTTTACATACAGGATTAAAATGTCACAGATACTAAAAAAAATCTGAAATAAAAACAGAAATACTCGAAACATTAGTGAGCATCTGTGGTGACAAAAACAGTTCACACTTTGGTTAAAAACTTATGATTGGGTGACTTAGTATGCAAATATCGCTTCAATTCACTCTCCACATCTATTGATATAAGTGAATAGCTTGTTAGACCATTTTACCAGGCAATTCAAGCAACCACCTTTGTTTGGGACAGGATAAAAGGTCAACTTGGTTGGGGAAGGGTCTATTCTGAGATTCTTTAAAAAACGATCACTAATTTTATTTTCACTTTAGTCATTAAACTGCATTCAATTCGAAATTGAACGTCATCTTGATGGACTTTGACTTCACGTTCTGTGGATTATTTTTCAGGAACCTGGCTCTAATAGCATAAACAGCATTCTATTTATTCTGAGTAAAGTCAACCGAAAGTGTGGATAGAGAAATCAGTCTCACAGTATTGGACAAAGTATGCGCAGTCTTTATTTCAGACCCAAAAAGTAACACTCCCCACTTTTTTTTTTAACTCCTTCCTATGCCTTTTAAAACATCTGAGCTCCAGAGCATCAAGCAGGCCAATCCTGCCCTTGTGACAGCAAAGTGTCTATAATGGCCACAACATCGTAATTCCACATATTGATTTCTGCTCAAAGTTCATCACTCTTATTCTTAATGTTTCCTGCATTAAAGTCAACACATTTCACCCATCCAACTAGCTGCATGTGTGGTCTATCCAGTGCCTGTTCTTCCTTACTCTTATTGCACATTGCATCTACTTTTCCACCAACTGCTCCAAGCAACTGATCTTACTCTTTGGATCCCATTTCCCTGCCTTGCTAGTTTAAACCCTTCCACCAGCTTTTGCAAACCTGGTCAATGTGACATTTTTTTGTTTTTGTTTCATTTAAGATCTCCCACATCTGCAGTATTTTGCCTTTAGATTGATGCTGGTCCCCGTTTATTAGCTGCATTCATTAAAGGGTTGCCTTGGTCAGCATTTCAAAGATGTGAATAAAATGGCAATTAGCATGTATAAGTAAAAGTGTTTTCTGTCCTGTGGCTCATTTCTTCTGTTACAGGATTATGCATTAATACTTCAATTAAATTAGCCTCCTACTGTTTGAAAGGCATTCGGATTTATTTTCTTGATAGAGCAGTAGGCAAAGGGGCAGTGAAAGAAAACTTGTTTTCAATCCCACTTTTACGATATTGCTGCATATTCTAATTTGATGATTGTAGTTCCAAAAGGTTGATTAGTTATATTTACAAATTAATTTTCAGATTTTCTTAAAAAAGCTTTAATCCTCCAGCTTTTAGGAATTTCATTTAATATAAAAGCCATCACTGCCACATTGTCAAATGTGACTTCAATTTTTATTTTGTGTATGCTTTCAAGCATCATTTAGGTAATGAAAGAAAACTGTTTTATTAATTTCCGTGAGGTATGGCTGCTTGTGATGATCGGAGGGCTATTTCTCTGCATCAACAGCTGTTTCCATGTCAACTGTTGCCAAGATATATTTAATTGTGAAAGATTTCTTTTTAATTATGATTGAACTCCCTCCAATTTTAGTGAGGCATCTGGGAATTTTTGATTCTCCTCTTCAGGAACCACTTGGAGAGATAAAGGGTAGTTTGAGCTGAAAATACAGCTGCCCGACCATTTCCCCTTGTGTCTTCCTGCTGTTGATGAGGGCTACAGTGAAATGCTAAATCTCTCTGAAGTGCTTAATGGTGAACAGAGGGTGGCACAATGGTAGACTTCTTACTAATGTGTTACTAACTTTCCTCGTGATAATTAAATCGTAAAATTGCAATAATCAATGATGGCATCAAAATGACCAGCTAATTCCAGAACACATCCTTGGTGGTGTAAATGATGTCAGATTGCAAATTGAACCACTGCACCCTGCACTTGTGTGGAGCTTGATCAGGGTGCAGACCAAAGTCTGGTTAAAGCAATTAACTAATAACTGCAAAATGTTCTGTAGTTGTGATTCAAATGTTTGCCTGCCTGTCTGATGGAAGAAAGAAATACAAATGCGACTGATAATCATTTATAAATTAGGTCAGATGAACTCCACCACCACTTAGTTTGAGGTATATTGAATAATTACGAAACATCATCGTCGGGTTTTTTTTTAAGACAATCTCTTACTGTTGTCCTCTTGGGCAGTGATGAAGGAATCAATAGAGCAGGCTGAAATATCATACTGACTGACTTTGCTGAGGGAAAATTCAGCAGGAATAGTTTTGAAGGGGGTACTTAATTTTAAATTTAGACATACAGAATGGTAACAAAACCTTCTGGCCCACGAGCCTGTGCTACCCAATTATCCTACAACCCCCATACATTTTGAAGGAATGCGGAGGAAACCAGAGCACCCAGAAGAAACACAAGCAGACACGGGGAGGACATATAAATTCATTACAGGCAGCGCTGGATTCGAACCCCAGTCACTGGGGTTGCAACAGCCTTGCACTAACCGCTACACTTACCACACCACCCCGTTTAATGCTTGAGTGGGCTGGGGTAACAGCTGGCAGAATTTGCAGACTACATACCCATTGGTGCAGTGGGATGTCATTTTGAGAGCTGCTCTCAATTAAACAGAAATGGGAACCTTGAGGGAATTGCCTCAGAAAAGGAAGATATCCAGTTCAGTGTGAGAAAAGGAGGAATTTCTTCTTTCAAGGGGTTATCAATCTTTTTCATTCTCCACACAGAGACCCATGGAGGCTCAACCACAAGCAATATTCAAGACTGCAGTGAATAGCTTTTTAGAGTTTAATGGAATTAAAGGTTCTTTAATTAACTTCTTAAAAAATAGTATATACTATTTAGTATATGAATTATCGATATGATTTACAATTTATGCATGGTAGTGTTATCCAGAATATCTTATATAGTTTATGTAACTGTCCAAATCATCTTATTTTTGTTTGTATAAGTTCTATAATAAATCAATACAAATATTTTAAAAAGAACTATGCAGCTGATGCTAAGATCAGACCAGCAATGATCTCATTGAAGCCTTGAGCTGTTTGTCAGCATTCCCCATGAACAACTAAAAGCCAGGTTTTTTAATTTTTTAAAAAATTTTCACACAATGAACCATGTTAACCAAAATACACACAAACATTTCCCTCTTGAATATGCACAGTGTCATTTTCTCCCCTTTTTCCCCCTCCCTTCCCTCCCTCCTTCCCACCCCCCCCCTCCAAACCCATTAAAAAATGTCATCACACAATGAAAATAAACAAGAAAATTGTGTCATCTACTTTTACACACTGGGTCAGTTCATTTCGTCTTCTTCTCATTCTATCATTTTAGGGGGTGGTGGTCCGCGGTAGGCCCTCTCTTGTGTTCCATGTACGGTTCCCAAATTTGTTCAAATAATGTGACTTTATTTTTTTAAATTATATGTTATTTTTTCCAATGGAATACATTTATTCATTTCTATGTACCATTGCTGTACTCTCAGGCTCTCATCTGATTTCCAAGTTGACATTATACATTTTTTTGCAACAACTAAGGCTATCATAATACATCTTTTTTGCACTTCATCGAGTTTGAGGCCTAATTCTTCTTATATTACTTAGAAGAAAGATCTCTGAATTTTTTGGTCTGTTTGTTTTTGTGATTTTATTTAATACCTGATTTAGATCTTCCCAAAACTTTTCCACTTTCTCACATGCCCAAATTGCATGTACTGTTCCCGTTTCCTTCTTACAGCGAAAACATCTATCTGATAATGTTGGATCCCATTCATTTAACTTTTGGGGCATGATATATTGTATCATGAGTAACCTCGTGCTTATTATATTTCTTATTGTTCTGGAGCATAGATTTTCCCATATTTCTTTTTTTTTTCTTTATGTTTAGATCTTGTTCCCACTTTTGTTTGGGTTTATAGCTTATTTCATCATTTTCTCTTGCAGCTTGATGTACATGTTTGTTATAAATCTTTTAATTATCATTGTGTCTGTAATCACATATTCAAAGCTGCTTCCTTCTGGTAATCTCAATCTGCTTCCCAGTTTGTCCTTTAAGTAGGTTTTCAGTTGGTGGTATGCAAACATTGTACCGTGAGTTATTCCATATTTGTACTTAATTTGTTCAAATGATAATAAATTATTTCCAAAAAAAAAATGTTTCTATTCTTCTAATCCCTTTTCTCTCCCATTCTCTGAATGAAAGGTTATCTATTGTGAAAGGGATTAGTTGATTTTGCATCAATAATAATTTTGGTAGTTGGTAATTTGTTTTTTTTCCTTTCTATGTGAATCTTCTTCCAAATGTTGAGCAGATGGTGCAGTACTGGTGAACTTCTATATTGGACCAGTTTTTCATCCCACTTATAAAGTATATGTTCTGGTACCTTCTCCCCTATTTTATCTAGCTCTATCCTGGTCCAATCTGGTTTTTCCCTTGTTTGATAAAAATCTGATAGATATCTTAATTGTGCTGCTCTATAATAATTCTTAAAGTTTGGTAGCTGCAAACCACCTTGTTTGTACCATTCTGTTAATTTATCTAGCGCTATCTTCAGTTTCCCCCCTTTCCATAAGAATTTCCTTATTATTTTCTTTAGCTCATTGAAGAATTTCCATGTTAAGGGAATTAGTAACGATTGAAATAGGTATTGTATCCTTGGGAAGATATTCATTTTAATGCAATTTACCCTTCCTATTAGTGTTAGTGGTAAATCTTTCCAATGTTCTAAGTCATCTTGTAATTTCTTCATTAATGGGTGATAATTTAATTTGTATAGGTGGCTTAGATTATTATCTAGTCTAATACCTAGGTATTGGATTGCTTGTGTTTGCCATCTAATTGGTGATTCTTTTTTAAACTTTGTGAAATCCGCATTATTCATTGGCATCACTTCATTTTTATTTGCGTTGATCTTGTAGCCCGATATTTCTCCATATTCCTTCAATTTCTTATGTAATTCTTTTATTGATAATTCTGGTTCTGTTACATATACTATAATGTCATCTGCAAATAGACTGATTTTATATTCCTTCTCTTTTATTTTTATCCCTTTTATTTTATTTTCTGTTTTTATCAGTTCTGCCAATGGTTCTATTGCTAAAGTGAACAGTGAGGGAGATAGTGGACATCCCTGCCTAGATGACATGCTTAATTTAAATTGGTTCGATATATATCCATTTACTGAAACTTTTGCCATTGGACCTTTATATAATGCTTTAATCCAATTAATATATTTCTCTGGTAGGTTGAACCTCTGTAATACTTTGAATAAATAATTCCATTCTACCCTGTCAAAGGCTTTCTCTGTGTCCAAAGCAACAGCCACTGTTGGCGTCTTATTTCCTTGTACTGCATGTATTAAGTTAATGAACTTACAAACATTGTCCATTGTTCGTCTTTTCTTAATAAACCCAGTTTTACTATTTTTGGTACACAGTCGGCCAATCTGTTTGCTAATAGTTTTGCTATTATCTTATAATCTGAGTTAAGTAGAGATGTTGGGTTATACGATGCTGGTGTTAGTGGATCTTTCCCCATCTTTGGTATTACTGTAATTATTGCTGTTTTACATGAATCTGGCATGTTTTGTGTTTCTTCTATCTGGATCATTACTTTCAGGAGAGGAGGAATCAGTAACTTTTTAAATGTTTTATAGAATTCTATTGGGAGTCCGTCCTCCCCAGGCGTTTTATTGTTCGGAAGCTTTTTTAATAAATCTTGTATTTCCTCTATTTCAAATGGTTTTATCAATTTGTTTTGCTCCTCTTCTTGCAATTTCGGTAGTTCAATTTTAGCTAGAAACTCGTCTATTTTATCTTCTTTCCCTTCGTTCTCAGTTCGGTATAATTGCTCATTGAATTCCTTAAAGTTTTCATTGATCTCTGCTGGGTTATATGTAATTTATTTGTCCTTTTTCCTTGATGCCAATACCATTCTTTAAGCTTGTTCTGTTTTTAAGCTGCCAAGCTAGTATTTTGTGCATTTTTTCTCCTAGCTCGTAATACTTCTGATTTATTTTCATTATGTTCTTCTCCACCTTATACATTTGTAGTGTTTTGTATTTTATTTTTTGTCCGCCAATTCTCTTCTTTTTGTTGTATCTTCCCTTGTTGCTAGTTCTTTTTGTGTACTTACTATTTCCCTTTCCAGCTGTTCTATTTCCCAATTGTAGTCCTTTTTCATCTTAGTTACATAACTTGTTATCTGCCCTCTGATGAAGGCTTTCATTGCATCCCATAATATAAATTTGTCTTTCACTGATTCCGTATTTATTTCAAAGTACATTTTAATTTGGCGCTCAATAAATTCTCTAAAATCCTGTCTTTTAAGTAGCATGGAGTTTAATCTCCATCTATATGTTCTTGGTGGGATGTCCTCCAGTTCTATTGCTAATAACAGGGGTGAGTGATCAGATAACAATCTAGCTTTATATTCTGTTTTTCTAATTCTTCCTTGGATATGGGCTGACAACAAGAACAGGTCAATCCTTGAGTATGTTTTATGTCTACTCGAATAATATGAGTATTCCTTCTCCTTTGTCTCCTCCATATATCCAAAAGTTGCATTTTATGCATTGATTTAACCATAAATTTGGTACTTTGTTAACTAAAACCCAGGTTCAGGTTAATATAATATCAGACCCAGACAACAAGAGGGAACATCTGAGCATAACACAGTTCCATAGAAACATAGAAGATAGGAGCAGGAGTAGGTCATTCGACCCTTCGAGCCTGTTCCGCCATTCAACGAGATCATGGCTGATCTTAAAGTTCAGTACCCTGTCCCCGCCTTCTCTCCGTAACCTTTAATACCCTTATACTGAAGAAATATATCTAATTCCCTCTTAAATATATTTAATGAACCTGCCTCTACTGCCCTCTGTGGCAATGAATTCCACAGATTCACCACACTCTGGGTCAAGAAATTCCTCCTCATCTCTGTCCTAAATGGTTTGCCTATTATCCTCAAACCATGGCCCCGGGTTCTGGATTTTACCATCCTTGGAAACATCCCATCTGCATCCATTCTGTCCAGTCCTGCCAGAATTTTATAGGTCTCTATGAGATCCCCTCTCAATCTTCTAAACTCCAGGGAGTACAATCCCAATTTGTGCAATCTTTCCTCATAAGTCATTCCTGCCATTCCAGGTATCAGCCTAGTGAATCGCCTCTGCACTCCCTCCATTGCAAGAACATCCTTCCTTAGATCAGGTGACCAAAACTGCACACAATACTCCAGGTGGGGTCTCACCAAGGCCCTGTACAGCTGCAGTAAGGTATCCTTGTTCCTAGACTCAAACCCTTTTGATATGAAGGCCAACATACCATTTGCCTTTTTAACCGCCTGCTGTACCTGCATGCTCGCCTTCAGAGACTGATGTACAAGTACCACTAGGTCTCTCTGCACTTCCCCATCTCTTAATCTATTGCCATTCAAATAGTAATCTGCCCTCCGGTTTTTATTACCAAAGTGGATAACCTCACATTTATCCACATTGTCGTGCATTTGCCATGGATCTACCCAGTCCCTCAATTTAACCCAATCACACTGGAGCTTCCTGACCCCCTCTTCCGTGCACACAACCCCTCCTAGCTTAGTGTCATCTGCAAATTTGGAGATATTCCATCCAATCCCCTCATCCAGATCATTAATGTAAATTGTGAACAGCTGGGGTCCCAGTACAGATCCCTGTGGCACCCCACTGGTTACCGCCTGCCACTCAGAAAACGAGCCATTTATCCCAACTCTCTGTCTTCTACCTGCCAGCCAGTTCTCAATCCACATCAATACTTTGCCCCCAATCCCATGAGCCTTGATTTTAGAAGCCAGTTCCAAATCATGTCACATGTCTGAAACTTTTAATGAAATACATCTCCTGTTCAGAAATAAGTTTCTTGAATATGCCTGTTGAGATTTTCTTCCTCTTGCCGCAGAACTTCTGTGGTCTGCTTCTTCCAGAGTGAAAATTCTATGAAAATAGTTCCAGCGTATGGTTACATAATTGAACCCCAATACTCTGCTTAATTCAGTTAATTAAACTGGCAGTGGAAATAAGGTGAAAACACTAACATTTTCTTTGGGTGGTCCATCTTCCTCAATCTCCTTCATCAACAACCCTCAATCTTTCACCTTGAAATTATCTGGTCTAAGACGTGCCCCCTTTCGTCCAAATTAAGAATACCTAGGAGTAGGATTTGGACCTTTTGCTGTCCACTGAGTTTTGGGACTGAATTTTCAAATGGATTAACACCTCATCTCTATGTGCTCACCACTGTCTGTTGCAATTCAAAGTAATACATAGGACCCACATGTCTAAAATCAAATGATCTTGTTTTTACTCAGATATAAATCCTCATTATGATAAATGCAAAATTTAGGTGATGCCTCTTTAATCTATATGGTCTGGACAAGCTGCAGTTTGGAAAAATATTGGAGAGAAGTTTTTCAAACATGATCAGTGATTCTCAGTTTAAATTAGAACCAAATTACTTTGTTGCTCTGTTTTGAACTCTTGGAGAAGATGAGGTTTTACTAACTCCAATTAAATGTCTCATTTTATCTTTTCCTTCATTGGTGGCCACATGTGCCATTTTGATTAAGGGGAAATATAATACCCCACCTATTCATGCACAATGGCTAAGGGACATAATATCCATTTTAAATTTGGAAAAAAAATTAGATACGCAATTAATGATTCAAACATTAGATGGCAAATGTTTTGGGGCCCATTCATAATCTCTAGGTTCAGTGTTAATACGGAACTTTGGCACTGTGTCATCCCATTTTAACATGAGCTACTTTGTTTCATCAACACTAAATTTCAAACTTGCTTAGGGTCAGGGGTTTGGAAAATTTAAATTTCTGATGACCATTCTTAATTATTATGGATGTGCTTTGGGAATTCATATGCATGATAATTCTCACAGGCCTTTTCTTTATTTTTTCTTTAGCACATTCCATAATTGTACCGTACAAACTTATTATCACTGAAAATCAATAAAAATATTTTAAAAAGAAATAAATGATCTGGGATTGTGAGTGAGAAATTAAAAGTAACTCGTACTCTAAATATATATAGATTGATTGAGCATCTTACTCAAAAGGGAGGTTAAAAAAAATCTGCAGATGCTGGGGTCTACTGTTGTCCTCTTGGGCAGTTGTCAAGGAAGCAAAGCAGCAGGTTGGAATATCATACAAAAGTGCTGGAGAAACTCATTAGGCCATACAGCATCCATTGGAAGTAAAAGACAGTTGACTTTTCAGGCCTGAGCCAAAAATCAGGAAGGCACCCGAACAAAAATGTTGGGGATGTTTCGGAGGGGAAGGGGGAAAAGCATGCTAACAGGTAAGAGGCCTTTTAGGAGGGTAGGAGAAAAAAAGCTGAAAAGTGATGGGGAAGAGGGCAGAGGGCTAAGAAAATACCTCTCTGATAGGAGAACAAAGGAAAGTGGGTAGGAAGCTGGAGGTAAGGGTGACAGAGAGTTGAGAGAAGGAGAGAGACCAGGGGAAGGGCCTCCTGGAAATTGGAAGTCAATATTGATGCCCTCTGGTTGGATACTGCCAAGACAGAATACAAATTGTTCCTCCATTTTGTGTGTGGTCTCAGTTTGGCAGTCCATGAGGCCATGGACAGACATTTTAGTGTGTGAATGGAGTGCAAAATTGAAGTGTTTGGCCAATGTAAGTCCTTGCTGTTGCAGTGGACAGAGTGAGGGTCATCAATGAACCGATCTTGCAGTCTGCATCTAGTCTCTCCGACATAGAGAAGCCCACATCAGGAAGACTGGATACAGTAAATGACTCACTTTGAAGGTCTGATTAGAGCCATACATAGTGGTGAGAGGGGAGGTGTAAGTGCAAATGTATCACTTCTTGCAGTCACAGGAGTAGGTATTAAGATGGTGATTTGTGGGAAGGCAAGGGTCATAGAGGTAGTGATCCCTGCCAAAATCGGAGAGGGGGAGATGTGGTGGGGTCATGATACAGGTAGCAAAAATGGCAGAGGTTGGTGGGGAGGTACTAAGGATGAGGGGAACCCTGACCTTGCTCCCTTTACATGTGTTATGTGTGCTGGTGCTCCATGAAAGGGATGCAATTCACACCTGAAAACAGATGCTCATTTGTTTGTAAATTTCAAAACTCCTGCAGATAATTTAATTGGCTTTGTCCTCAAGGTAACTCCGAAAATTAAGGTCTTGAACAGCATGAATTTGCAGTAGAGTATAACGCCCGGTATCCAGCACCTCTGGTGATTGCTAGATGCCAGATCATAAATTTTACAGTTGCTTGAGACTCACTCTTACAATGCCAAATTAATACACCAGCATTAAGAATAAACAATTCAAAAGACAATGCAAAATGTAATTTGAAAAACAAAATCACTATTGTCGTCCTTAATTATGTAAAGTACACAATAATCAGGTAATTCCCATAACTTACAAAATGTAAATTTAAATTCAAATCCCGGTCACTGATGCTGTAGCAACATTGCACAAATCACTTCAGTAAGCTTGCCGCCATCATAATTATCCCCCCCCCCCCCCCCCACCAATCTCCCAAGTTTACAAATAAAGGCTTCCTATTATATCTCAATAATATACAAATAAAGATAAAGACTCTTAGTAGGTAGGGACGGGGAGATAATTTGGGAGAGTTGCCCCAACAACGAGTAGCATCAGCCGGCTCTTCATCCTGTGTGACGCTATTTTATTCAAGCACAACTGTATACGGACAGCTGCTATGGGCAGGGCATGACTGGAGCGTCCACAGGCTGAATGTTTACTCCCATCTTCACCAAGGGGTTGTGCATTGCTTCGGAGAACAATTACAATTTTTCTTTTTTCAATATTTTTCAGTAACATTGAAATTTCACATCAAAAAATATAGAGTATGTTAAAAGTCAAAAAGATATATTACACTTAAATCATATCATTTCATCTCAGGTACCTCACATTATATTCAAGCAGATTATATTGTATTGATATTTTATTATATAAACAAAATCTAAACCCACTGCCAAGAAAGAAGCTGTTTAGCCCAAAAGAAGACCGAATTCTTATTAGAGTGATAAATTACCTCATTAGACAACATTTCTACCTTCATAACAAATCAAAGATTATAAAAGTAATTCAAAAAGGTGAAAAGTCAAACTATCTCATTTTGATGTGGATATATCTCCTTGTTGTGATAAATGCAACAATGGAGATGCCTCATTAATTCAAATGTTCTGGACATGTCAGAGTCTTGAGAAATATTGGAATGAAGTACAGTCCAACTCTGATTCTCCAAAATCCTCATTTATCTAATTTTTTTTAAAATTCTGGATAAATGAAGATATCTAAAACAAATCAGAAATCCTCATGTATCTAAATATTTTTGGAGCCGAACTGACCTCACAGGTTGAAAAAATATATACACGGACAATTGTCCTCCTTCCCTCCTCTCACTCCATTTCTTCTTTACCTTCCTCTACTGACATTTCTCTCAAACTGCCACTGTCTCCCACACACAAGCAATCGGAAGAATCCCTTGTTGCTACACCATCAAGGAGAGCGGTCTCCCGGGCAGTAGTGAGGTCTCAGGTTCAGTAGCGTTCCCTACCTCCTCGGCAAATCAGAGCTCCCAAATCCGAACCCTCCCCTTGGCCCACTACTGCACACAAGCCCCGGACTCCCTGGTGTCTGTGTGCAGTAGGCCTTGGGGAGGATTCAGAATTGGGACTCTGGCATCGTTTCCTCCGGTGACCAAGGAGACAGGAGTCCGCTGACTCACCAGTGAGTGTTGCACCTGCCCGGGAAGCCTCCCTGGGGATCACTGGCAGCAGTGGGTATGTGCCGGGGATCGACTGTGGTTGGGAGATCTCGGTGATCAATAGCAGCCAGCATTTTTTGGGTGAGAATTAAACATTATTTTAATGCTTAAAAAGCCTTCCCTTGTTTGTTGTTTAAATATTAGTACAAGTGATTTGATATTATTCCTAAACTGCTTTTAAAAAATGACCAGTTATCCAAAAACATGTTTATCTGACATAGGCCTGGACCCAACCATTTAGGATAATTGGAGTTGTACTGTATTTCAAACTTTCTCTGCGCTTTTTGAAGTTAATTTTAAACCTAATCCCTTAAATGTGTTCTTTGATATTGTTGGAGAGAGTGACATAACATTAACAGCATCTAGGCTACATGTATTAACTTTTATTTTTCTATGGCTCGGTGGACGGTGTTGCTCAGGTGAAGGGATGTTACTCCGCCTGCTCATGCTCAATGGCCATGTGACGTTATGTCATGTTTAAACTTAAAGAAGATCAGATGCTCAATTTCTGATTTAAATTAAAATGTTCAAATACTTTTACAATTTTAATCTTGTATTTAAATGTTTATTCTTATTTATTTTAAAATTTGTTAAACTTTATTTCCTCAATTTTTTTTGCTGTGCTTGAATTCTGGATATTAGGGATTTTACTGCATTTCTATATTTTATCTGTTACAATACTGTAGAAATAAATATTTTTTTACTTTATTTCTTCATTGAATGAAGATATCACTGCCAATCCTGGCACTCGTTGTGCATCACATTGGAAGATTAAGATTCTAAAATATACAAAACTTGGAAATGATGGCAGGAGTGTTGTCATGTATTCTCTGGGTACTATTGCACCAGATTTCTCTTGGAGCTGTTATGATCTTAGACTATTAAAAAGGAAAAAAAAAAACTTTTCTGTTAATATAATAAAGAGATGAATTTTATTTGATTGCATTAATCAGTCAGATAACGCTGTTCGCTATCAATTCTACCTTCTGAACATTGTGCTCATCAAGGTATGAAATGTTCATTCTGAGGAACAGAACAGTTCTCATTTGGGCACTTAATGTTGCGATCAAGGATTGACAGGCTAGGCATTGCGTGATTCAGTGCTGAGTGAAGCTCGTAAAGCCATTAATGCCTGGAAAAGCAGCAAAAGCATACTATTAACTTCAGAAAAGCTGACATAGCCTCAAAACCATTCAGGAGTATTGGCCTTTGACATGTAGTTGCATAGAAAGTGCAGAAGGCACAGGCTGGTCACAATACAAGCTGTAGGCAAGACTGACCTGTCACTTGTACAGCAGAAGATTGTGGCAAAAATTGCAAGGATTTACTCTCATTTCTTGTGCAAGAATTGAAAGCTATTATGGTTGTATTTTGGTGCTCCGTACTAAATTCAGTGCATTGATTTCAAATTATTCACACTGTTGTCACTGTGACATGGGAAAAGTTTGGGATTGTAAGCTCCCAGATCACACAAGTATATGGAGCAATATGTAAAGATGTGGCAATTCAGCCCCCTAAGTCTGTCCTGCTCTTCTACTCTATTCTTCCTCAACTGGTTTCTCTGACTTATGTATCTGGTGATGAGTCAGCGTACAGAAGGGAGATTGAAAACTTGACTGAATGGTGCACCAACAACAATCTCATATTCATTGTCACCAAAACCAAGGAGCTGATTGTTGACATTGTTGGGGGATCAGAGGTGGAGAGGGTGAGAACATTTGAGTTCTAGGGAGTCACTATGTCAGGGGATCTTTACTGGACCCGACACACTAATGGCAATGTCAGCACCTCTACTTCCTCAGGCGTTTGCAGAGATTTGGTATGACATCAAAAGCCTGACAAATCTCCACAGACGTGTGGTGGAAAATGTGCTGACCATCATGGTCTGGTATAGACCATGAGCATAAAGCCATGCAAAAGGTAGTGGACACAGATCAGGACATAACAGGCAAAACTTTCCTCACCTTCGCGAACATCTACGGGGACCGCTGTCACCGGAGTATCAATCATCAAGGATCCACACCATCCAGCACATGTTCTGTTCTCACTGCAACCATCAGGATAGAGGTGTAGGTGCCACAAGACACACACCACCAGGGTCAAGAACAGTTGCTACCCCTCCACCATCAAACCTCTCAACAAACCCAATCAGGGACTCTTTTAATGATTCTTACTTTTGCATTATTTTTTTTCTCTCTCTGTATTGCATGGTTTCTTTACATTTCTTTATTTGTTTACATGTGTACATAGTTTCTGTAAGTTGTAATTCTTCCTCATCCACAGGAAAATGAATCTCAGGGCTGTATGTGATTATGTATGCACTCAGACCATAAATCTGAACTCTGACATCCTTTCTTCCCAACATTCATTTTGGCACTTCTCTGCCCTCCTTGGTATTCTTTTACTCTACTATCAGACGCAACCCCCATATCACTGTTTGATATTTCTCCTTGATGTTGTCCTCAAAAGCAGGAAATCGCTTGCAAGTGAGAAGACTTGGTTTTGTGTTTCTTCCCAAGGAGGAATGAAAATCCCGTCCAGTGTGTGGGTTCAGCAGCTTCCTCCCAGTCCATGGAAATCAGTGGTGAGGCGGACTGCAAGATGCACGGTTATCAATCTAGAAATGGAGCGATACGGATGAACAGATTTTTATGGTTGTCTGTGTTGAAACAAACCCATGCCCCTTTGTTTGAGTGGGCTGCACCACTTCTGCTGAAGTAACAGTGAGCCCCATTAGCTGAGCCCTATTCGCCACTTCATTACATTGACAGCAAATTGTAGCCAATTGTCTTTTTCTGTTGTTCACATTCTCTTAAATTGACATGCAAGTTTTTTTTTATCAGTACAGTATCCCTTTAACAGCGAGCTGAAATTACTAGGGGGAAAAAATACCACTTATCTGCTTTTTCTACTGTTGCGCTGGCTGATCACAAAACTGATCCACGTGGATAAATTGCTTCCAACCCAGAGGCATTTATGTGGAGAAACCTATAAAGCTCAGTAGAGTGACTTTTTAAAAGCTGCAGCAAAACCTGTCAGACAGTGAGAATTGGACAGCTCAGGCAGACATTTCTACTTTACGACCATTAAAGTATACATTGGAATCGAAGAATAAGCTCACTATAAGCTTTCTCTTTTTAGATCTCAGTTATTAAAATGTATCCCAGAGAATCCATTGGCTTTACTTCCTCTTTTCCTGAAAGGACATTTTCTTCATTTTAACTCAGCTAGAAGTGCCTGATATTCTTCAAGTACACAACCAAACCACACCTCCCTTAAAAAAAAAAGCAGCATGATCACAGCTGAAGGAATGGGCACGGTGTTCATTACTGAGCTTAAAATAATGAGTAGAATGAATAGATGCAGTGAACCACTACGAATGCTTTACTGAACAAGATAAATGTATTTACATTACTGGGAAGCAGGGAGAGCTTGCAGCTTGCATCCACAGCCTTCCGTGTACTCCCTACGAACCAACCAGGTACCCCGCACATGCGCAGTACACCACTGTAAATACAGAGGCTGCAGCGCGATTGCAACAGGAGTAGAACAGCCATGACAACAGCTGCCTACACACAGGTGGGAGAGAGGGAAATTCACCTTCTTGCCACAAATACATACAAAGTTATTGGATGCTGTTTGCCTTTGCAGACTGTAAAATGTTATTGAGAAGGATGCGTGGCATCAAGTACAGATCACTGATTTTCACCTTCATGAATGGTCATCTCCAAAGGTGGATTAGGAAGCAAGATGGAAACAGAATTCATTGAGCAAAAATGAGAAGCATTTGAGTGGGGTGAGGTCTCAGGAGCATTCATGGAGAGAAATCAACAGGCAATGTTTGCAGCAGAGAACGTTTATGGAGACCCAAAGTCGACTTGATTTTGGATCTCGACGTTATTTGTTCATTATCTTGCATGGAAGCTGTTTGTCCTATTGAGTCCTTCCAGCTTCTCATTGGTTGCTCATGGATTCCAGCATCTACATTTCCTGTGTTCCTCCAGTACTTGCATTTATGTTGCTCATCCAGTATCTACATTTCCTGTGTTCCTCCAGTTCTTGGATTTATGTTGCTCATCCAGTATCTACATTTCCTGTGTTCCTCCAGTTCTTGGATTTATGTTGCTCATCCAGTATCTACATTTCCTGTGTTCCTCCAGTCCTTGCATTTATGTTGCTCATCCAGTATCTACATTTCCTGTGTTCCTCCAGTTCTTGTATTTATGTTGCTCATCCAGTATCTACATTTCCTGTGTTCCTCCAGTTCTTGCATTTATGTTGCTCATCCAGTATCTACATTTCCTGTGTTCCTCCAGTTCTTGCATTTATGTTGCTCATCCAGTATCTACATTTCCTGTGTTCCTCCAGTCCTTGCATTTATGTTGCTCATCCAGTATCTACATTTCCTGTGTTCCTCCAGTCCTTGCATTTATGTTGCTCATCCAGTATCTACATTTCCTGTGTTCCTCCAGTTCTTGTATTTATGTTGCTCATCCAGTATCTACATTTCCTGTGTTCCTCCAGTTCTTGCATTTATGTTGCTCATCCAGTATCTACATTTCCTGTGTTCCTCCAGTTCTTGCATTTATGTTGCTCATCCAGTATCTACATTTCCTGTGTTCCTCCAGTCCTTGCATTTATGTTGCTCATCCAGTATCTACATTTCCTGTGTTCCTCCAGTCCTTGCATTTATGTTGCTCATCCAGTATCTACATTTCCTGTGTTCCTCCAGTTCTTGCATTTATGTTGCTCATCCAGTATCTACATTTCCTGTGTTCCTCCAGTACTTGTATTTATAATTGCTATCTATATGCTCTAATAGTAGAATCATCTGGAGCCTGGAAATCCACTGATGATAAAGCACCCATCCACACTACCATTTTTCCTCTTGAAATGCCATTATCTCCTCTCGACACACCGATGTTTCTACCATCCAGTGGGTATCCTGGTAGACTTTAGGCAATTTATGGTAGCATTCACATGAAGAACAAGCAAACATGAATAGACCACACACAAGATAGGTCAATGGAGGTGTGAGGTTGCACCACCGGCCATTGCTTCACTACGCTGACATTGTTAAAGTACAAAGGTGACCTTCCCTTTATGGAAAAAATAATCATTTCAAGTAAAACAAATTATTTTAAAATCTGAAGTTTATTGGACTTGATGAGAAAGGAAGTTCTATGGTTTGGTAACAATGACTACAATGTCTTGACACTCAAAGTAAATGGTAGAGGAATTGCAATTAATTAAAAAGTGTAGGTTTTAATGTTGCTGGGACAAAGTACAGGATGAAGAGAAAAGTCCAACTAAGCAGTGTAGGAGCATCATTGTTTATCAATGAGAGGTTGTTTGTGATCGGAATTGGTTCAATGGGTTCAAAGAGAATCAAGGCTGGACACGTGTTGTTATGAAATAGTATTCTTTATTTGATATTCAGGGGAATTCACAAAAATAACTTCACATCAGGTGCAAATAAACCACTTCTAAATATTCCCAACTTTTGATTGCGAATGAGAGGGTAAAAAAAAAAATACCCACCACCCCTCTCTATCTCTTGCAACCACAGCACACCAATAAACTGAAACTAATTACAGCTAACTAGTATATCAAATGAACCTGCTCTCCAGCATCACCCACAGCTCAAAATCCAGGATTATGGTGGGCTCATTGCAGTCAGCCCTCTAGTGGCACCTATGACCTGCAGCCCAGAGTTCGATGATGGTCTCTAGAAACAGCAGGAAAAGCCCAGAGAGAAACAACAAGTTTGGGCTTTTTCAATCCACATGACCTGTGAGGACCAATCATGTGTCAGCCTTATATGTGGGCAGATGTAACCATTGATTGGCACCTGAGAGGACTAATCACACATCAGCTTCACAGCTTGGTAGATCTAACCCTTGGTTGGCATGTGAGGTCATTTCAGATTACTTGACCTCTAGACAGGTCATACGACCCTCCCACTGCAAAGGAAAGAAACTGTTCTTCAACCTGGAGATTTGTGTTTTCAAGATTTGGTGCCTTCTGCCTGACAGAAGGGATGAGAAGAGAGTGTGGTCCAAATTGAATAGGTCCTTTAACATTTTGGCAGCTTTCTTGAGGCAGTGGCAGGTATAAATGGATTTGATGGAGAGAAGGCAGGTGTTTGAAATTTAAATTTTAAATGTTTAAATTTAGACATACAGCACAGTAATGGGCCCTTTTGCCTTCAAGCCTGTGCTACTTAAATGCATCCAATTGACCTACAACCAGGTACATTTTGAAGGGTGGGAGGAAACCCATGCAGAAACTGAGAGAATGTACAAACTCCTTACAGAAAGTAACAAATTCGAACCCCAGACACTGGCACGGTAACAGTGTTGCACTAACCAGGCTGAGAAAGCCTGAGCTGTGTTCACATGGATCTTGTTATTTGATGTCTTGGGCTGTGCAGTTCCTGTACCAAGTTGTGATGCATCCAGACAGGATATTTTCCATGGTGTATCAAAAATAGTTAGTCTAGGATATTGGGATCATGTCAAACTTCTTTAGGCTTCTGAGAAAGTAGAATTGGGACGTCCGGGGGTTACATCTGTACAAGATGTTGGTAAGACCACACTTGCATGCTTGGAGAGTTGTGTGCAATGCTGGTCTCCCAGTAAAGATGGGGAAGATGCCACAAAGGCTGGAATGGATGTAAAATAGGTTCATGAGGATGTTAATGAAAATAGACCCTTGAGTGAGAAGTTCTGTTCTCTCTAAGCTGTGCGTATGTGCAAAATATAGACTAAAATCTTAACTAAATATGTTACTTATAGATGCAATCATACTAGTATTATATTAAAACATGCCAATACTGTTTTATTAGCCATGAGAAATCAGCTGTGCCAAAATTATCTTGAAACAATTTCAAGTTTACATTTGCACAAGCATTCAGTAGGCACATATTTTTGTCACGGGGGGAAAAAAAATTGCACGACATAAGATTTTTGCACACACTGACTACTAAAAATTAGAGGGAACATTAGTTAGAAGGAGAAAATCGACTGGGATTATTTTTCTCTGGAACACAGGAGACTGAGGGGTGACCTTAAAGAGGCATACACAATCTTGAGGGACATATCTAAGGTGAATGACAGCAGTTCGTTTCCTCAGAGTAATGGATTTTAAATGTAAGTGTCATTGATTTAAGGTGAGGTGAGCCAACATTTTCACAGAAGGTGATAGGTGTGTGGAATGAACTGCTCAAGGAAATGGTAGAGGCAGTTAAAATTACAATGTTAAGTAGGCACTTAGACATTTAGATGGAAAGGACAAGCTTAGAGGGATATGGGCCAAACACAGATAAATAGATCTAGGTGAAGTAGTTAACTTGGTCGGCTGGACCAGAACTGGTTTGTGTGCTGTAAAACTGCATGACTGCAAAGTAAAGACCAGAAGTGATTGTCCATTAACTGAAGCATTATTGAAGTTCTTGACAAATGTGACCTTTGTATGGAGTAAAGAATTTCTCAGGGATCGGCTCCCTCTAACCACCCAAGTCTTTCATATTCATGAAAAAATATTTATTTGAATGGATGACTACTTGTCCTGCATATATATTGTTGTCTGCATGTGACTTATGTCTGTGTGTTTTGTACCACGGGCCGGAGAACGTTGTTTCATTGGGTTGTATTTGTACATTCGGATGACTTGAAAAAGTGTTCAGCACATAACAGAAAAATGAGCTTGGAGCATTGCCCCTGCATCTGATCATAATTGCCCAGCTTTGGGATCTCCATTACCCTTCTGGCTTTCCACGTCAATGTTTATTTTCCACCGATGCAGTGTTGAACATTCCTATTGGTCTTGAATATACCTTTATTCATTTCACAATGTTATATGTCATTTTAAGAATTCTTTCTTCAATCAATCTCTTTTGCTTCACATCTCATATGCTAGGCTGTGTCCACCTATTCGCCTGCATGTATAATTTATATCAAATCAATGTATTCTGTATATAGTGTGGCAGAGATTAGGTGTTTTACAGGAACTGAGTGATGCAGAAGACCTGGTTGACCTAGTTAGTACGCTTTTCTCGTTGGCAGCCTTTGTAATTGAATATTATATTGATCATTGAAAATGATTAGCATTTCTCTGTAGTTCTTTCAGTATTTTCCTCAAAATCATTCATCGAAGTGAATACAGCTGTTGTGAGCATAGTTTTAGGGAAAATAAATCCTATTTGCTTTCACTGGACTTGGTCACTTCTGTGAAATCCACTATATTTTGCTCATTATAAACCGAGAGAAAACGTCTGTGGTGAATAGAAAGCTGCTGAGGCAGCACCTGATTTATCTGATCTGTACTAGGCAGCAAAGGGATCCCAAATGTCAAAAGTACTCCTCTTCACACTGATGAGGAAGAAGCAGCAAGGTTTGGGTGCGAGAATGAGGGGGAGGGGAGGGGGATGCAGTGGAGAAGGAGATTGGAGGAAAGGAAGACATTTTGGCTGTGTTCTTTTAGATGAACAGTTTCTTCCCACAAATTCAGAACTGGAGCCTGCACAGTGAGTTGCATTGTTGAGAATATTGTTTCATCTGGTGGAGGGAACGAGGTTGAGGGTTTAGGCGAAACATAAGTCAAATGTAATATTTAGTGTTAATTTTGTGTTTTTGAATAATGGTTCTACTTTTCCTGGAGCAGTTTTTTTTTCACAAAGGAAAGCTCTACATGAGACCAGAAATCAAGGACAAAGCCTGAAGATTGGGGTCAATTTAGGATGGAGAGCTGTAAGAGAGCTGTAAATCTGTGGAATTCTCTGCCCAAGGAAGGTTGAGGCTGCCTCATTAAATATATTTAAGGCACTGTTAGGTAGGTTTTTGCACAAAAGGAATTAAGAGTAATGGCGGGGGGGAAAGAGAAGATGGATAAATAGAGCTGAGTCAACAGACAGGTCATCCATAATCTTATTAAATGGTGGAGCAGGCCCAATGGCCAACTCCTGCTCCTATTTCTGATGTTCAATGGAATATAGATGTGTGCATCTCCAAATCCTGATTTTTCTGATGGGAGCAAAAATCTTCAGGAATTTGAAATTATCAGGCCCTACCTTAAATTTCACCCATGTTGCAATCCTGCAGCTTCCATTTTGGTTGAGGCTGAAGATAAAACAGGCATGAAACATCAACTCAAGGTGCGGTCGAATTTACGATCTCACCCTCTTTGCATTGTCAGAACATCTAACTCCCAACCATTCCTTTCAAATAGATCTGAGGCAATCTAAGCTAGAAGATGGAAATATTTAAAAGACATTATCATCAATGCAGAGGAACAGAATTTCTCTAAAAGTAATTAGTCATTGTCTGATCTTGTCACATCTTGTTGGTGGTGCATTTGGAGTTTTCTCTGTTCTGTTGTTAATAACTCAATAACATTTTAAGTTATGTCTTTTGGGTTTCAATGGAGTAAATTGCCTCATTAAATTATTTTATGCACCCACTATCCAATTTCCCAGAATGTGGCAGCACAAGATAGTCGATCATGAACTGAACTCTGAAGTTCAAGCCATTATGACCCTATGAAGTCACTTGGGCCATGAGAAGATGAGATCTAGGTATAGGAGGGGTCCTCCAAAGCTTCTTTGCCAATCAGCAAGGTTAGAAGAGATCTTCTTCATCAACCATAATTTTTCCACCCATCCCCATTGTTCACTTCTGCCATCTGTCAGGTAAGCCCCTCCCAGGAGAAGAGGCGAACAGCAACAGATCTTTAAAATGTTAAACTATATGTAATTTTATTGCGGAATTGAATTGGTGTAACTGCCACAGAAAAGTATTCTCTTTTTTTGATAAAAGTAAAAATGGAAGCTTACAGCGTGTTATTTGACGTATTTACTAGCCTTTCCATGGCCTTGCCCAGTTAGTCGTGTATTATTTTTACAGTGTAAAACTGGGAATGCACCATCACTAAGCTAATTCCTATTCAAGAATGCCAAGGGCACTTGCTCCAAAAAGAGAACTGTAAAATTTATTATTTTAGATGACTGAGTAATAAGTAACTGTATGAGAGATTGCTAAATATAACTATAACATTTATCACACAGCATAAACTGTAAAAAAAAATGAACACATTCTGCTTTACTGGGACATTTGGTGACTAAATTAGTGCTCACCTTTTTAAATTAATGCCCATGGGTGATCCATGTTCTGGTTAGTCTTAAGAAGAAAGTAGAATTGATTACATGTATTCCAAATGTGTGAAGGGTGGCTTTTCTAAGCTCCTTGTGTGGGATTATTGCTAAATGCCTTTGTGTTTTTTATTTTACTCATTACCTGGATCATTTGATTCTGGATTCTTTCTTCTTTCTCAGGAAAAGGTTAAAGGCTAGAATTTTTTTTTTGTGCAAGAGAGAGTGTTAAATTTGACAAACCTTTGCCAAAGTTTCAAGGCCACAGTGGCCAATACCATAACAGGCATTACATTGCAGTGTATGGTGAAATCACAAAACACCTGAAATATTTGATACCAACAGAGTTATACTTGATGTGTGTTCACTCCCTAATTGCCACACTGTGGCAGGGCATCTTAAAGCATTGGTTTCTAATAGAAAAGGCTTTGCCTCTTTGGCATAGAGTCATCCCCGAGGGCAAGGGCTGGGTTTTTGGCTGGTGATCATGTAACTGACCATGAACATTGGGCCATGGTAATTTAGCACCCAGAATAGGGATGATTAGATTGGAGCTTTCTAGTCCAGTTCAAGATGGAAGATTTTAGGAACATCCAACTGTTATGACTGATTCACATCCCAAGTATATACATATAGATGTAACAAGTGAAGGAATTTCCCTACCGTAAAACTTATTGAAGTAAGTTTAGTCACAGCTGATTTTTTGTTAACCCAGACCACTGGGTATCAAAGGAATGTTTAACTTTTGAGTTTACTTAAACATTGAAGAACTGAAGTCTGAAATAAAAATAGAGAAGTACTAAGGCCTGACAACATCTATGGAGAGTGAAAAGGTCAACATTTCATGTAATTTCTTCAGAATGGGCATTAACATGAAGCATTGACAAAGTTTATCTTTCCGCAAATGCTACCTGACCTACCATTTTACTTCACTTGAGGGGATCTATACCCTGCATTCAAACAATTGTATTTATCAATTGCATTCACTAGATTGTAGGGAGGAACAGGAATAATAATTACTCTATCCCCACACCTTTCCCTAGACTGAAGTGATCAAGCAAACATCAATCCAATAAAATAAACTA
This sequence comes from Narcine bancroftii, assembly GCF_036971445.1. Lineage (NCBI taxonomy): Eukaryota > Metazoa > Chordata > Chondrichthyes > Torpediniformes > Narcinidae > Narcine > Narcine bancroftii. The sequence goes on from NC_091477.1 coordinate 15,365,591, forward strand.
AAGATATAAACAAATTAGAGAGAGTACAGAGAAGGTTCACGAGAATGTTGACAGGATTTCAAGGTTTGAGTTACAGGGAAAGGTTGTGCAGACTAGGGCTTTTTTCTCTGGAACGTAGAAGATTGAGGGAGGACTTGATAGAGGTGTTTAAGATTTTAAAAGGGACAGACAGAGTAAATGTGGATAGGCTTTTTCAATTAAGAGTGGGGGAGATTCAAACTAGAGGGCATGGTTTAAGATTGAAGGGGGAAAATTATAAGGGGAACATGAGGGGAAATTTCTTTATGCAGAGGGTGGTAGGGATGTGGAATGAGCTTCCGGCAGACATAGTTGAGGTGGGATCGTTGGTTACATTTAAGGAAAGACTGGATAGTTACATGGAGAGGAGAGGACTGGAGGGGTATGGACCGGGTGCTGGAGGGTGGGGATTTGTTACGGCAGGACTAGTAGGGCCGAACTGGCCTGTTCTGTGCTGTAAGTGGTTATATGGTTATATGGTTCTATAATTCTGCTGAGGACCTTCCTGAAGCTCTGGACAGTTATTTGACCAAGTTACAAATTGATGAGATTTCCTTGTAATCATGAGTAAATAGCATCAGGCCCTCCAGACAACCTCATCCTCATTGTCAAGTAGCTAATTGAAGGTCCCATCACGTTAATAAGGTCTTTGGTGCTTTTGAGCAGACGCAGATCTTCAGCTGCTCCGCAGGCAGAAGGAGCGTTGGAGTGAATGTCACAGTTTTCTTGTGAATTTAAGATTCAATTATTTTTATTGTCATGTAATCAAACAGAAAATGTGATATGACATGAAATTTCCTTTAGTCTACTGTAAGGCAGACAAAAATATGCTATCAGGTGAAATTGCCCAGCGCCCTTTTACAGCCAAAGAACAGAAGCAAAAGAGAGTTTCCTCTCTTCCCCCCCCCCCCCCCCCCGCAGCTCAACGGTCATTGAATGCCCATGGCTTTTCCTCCAGCACTCCTGTAGCCATACAGACTTCAGTCCAAACCATTGGCAACCCGAGCTCCTGATCCAAACATGATCAGGAAGCATCCGGCGGCCTCTCGCGTCTTGGTTCCAAAACTTGGTACCCCTTCAGTCAGTCTAGAGCCAGTTACCAACAGTCCACAGCCTGGTGCAAGACCCTTGAACACAGTTGCCAGCAGCTCGCAGCCTATGTATATTTCCTCATCTCAAGCCAAATGCCCACCTGTATATTCTTCAGCCTCAGCTCCTCACTGGTTCACTGTTGTGGTCATTGTCCTGTGCATTGTCTACTCCTGAGGAGGGTGTTCTCCCCACTTTTTGGTGCCATGCATCAGTCCACCATTCCCCCGGAGTCCACAACCCCTCGAGCTGCTGCCAATCATTGGTGCTGCCATCTTGGGCCCTGACTCTGCCGTCATGGGATTTTAACATGAAACAGCCTTGGCCCCTTTAACAGGTGGTTTAAAGCCTGAACAAAACCAACGGCAATCAGACTAAGTGGTTGGACTCCACAGGGCAGCGTCTCTCTGTTTACCCCGGGTCTGCACCAGCTGCCGTGCTGCTGTTGCAGCAGCTCTGACAGAAAGCCAGCGATGTTCTTCTCTGGGCCAATCAATGAAGTCCCAACTTCCTTTGAACTGGGTTTGTTGTTCCTTCACAAAACACTAATCAGAAATCCTTTCCTTGCCCCTTAATACTCTGAGCTCTACAGGCTTTGTTCCGAGATTCAGTTGCGCTTCATTCTCTTTGTGCTCATGGGCGATGGCCCTTTAAGTTAGTGATGTTCACCTACCTGAAACAAGAAGGATATCAACCTGCTTGAAGCTAAACCAAGTTGAAAGCTTTTGAGTTACGAGTCTGCCCTTTAATGCCCACTACTGACTTCGAGGAGGGTGCAGTAGAATAGATTTTTTGCATCAGACATTTTCTCTTTAATGTATAATGGGTGAGTAAAGGCAAACTGTCTTTGCTTGCTCTGGTTGAAATCTCTGTCTATTCACAGTATGGTGTGCAGTTGATGTGCTGCCAACCACCAAGATTCCCATTGTGGCCCCCCTGGTTCCAGGATAGAACAATTTCATGAGCTTGGAGGCTGAAAAGAAATTGGGTGGACATTTGTGATGGTGGGTGTGGAAAATCGCAGGAAACCATATTATACGTGTTAGTCCCAAAGCCTGTCTCCTACGTCCATGCGTTTTCACGCGAAATGGTCTCAAACCTGTACTTCTTTTTGCCTCTTCCTTGTAGACAAATATGTTTTACTGAACAGGTAATCTTTGGGGGTGGAACTGCATATCAATGCTATCATGTATTTTTCTTGGCACAGTATGAACTTGAACACAGATTTTTGTCAACTGAATTTATTGATGTGAAAAACAGGAAATGTGAAATTTGGTGCCTGACAGCCTCAATCTTTCTGAACACAGACAAAGCTTGAGGAACTAAATTGCCCACACTAGCCTGAGGTCCCTTGAAGCAAACTGTTAAGTTAACCAACCCAATTTTATTCTGTTGCATTTCCCTGTGACTTGTGTGGCTAATGTAATAATAAGTCAGTCCATTTTAAGAATTCTCCAGTGTAACTCGTAGCTCTCGGTCCACACAGCATGATTATTAAACTGATTTGAACCAGTTCTTGCCTGGGAATGGACATATAAAAGAAATGGCTGCACTGCCAAAACTGCTGTAGCAGTGCTGATGCATACCTGCGAGGAGCGGAGACACGACGCTCCTCCGCAAGGTTCTACTGACCAATCCGATGGCACTATACAGGCTTTAAACGTCCTGTAAAAGAGGCCGACTGTAGTTTATTTTAAAACCTTGCAACCACGGGGTCTGGGCCCAAGAAGACGGTGCCAGTGTTTAGCAGCAGCCTTGAGGGGGGTTATATCCTCCGGGAAAGCAGAGGACTAGTGCAGGGGAGACCACTCTCAGTTTTTGAGAAGGAGAAGGAGAGGAGATGTCCCAACGGGATGGTGACCATGGCAGTGGGCCAGTGGGAACCTCTGTGGCTGAAGGACACACAGGGTGATGGGCTGTTGGTGACTCGAGGCGAGGACCCTTGCAGGTTGCTTGCGATTGCAGTCAAAGGACTCCCATCAGGCTGCAGATTGCCGGAGACTGGCTGAAGAAGTATCAGGTATCGGAACTGGGTTGTGAGAGGGTGCTGAAGGCGCTCCAGACTTCCTGATTGTGTCGGAGCTTTAGATCTGCGGGTTGCTGATGGTTTGGATTGAAGTTTGTGTGGCTGCAGAGGCTGTGGGAGTGCTGGAGGCGAATCTACGGACACTCAGTACTGGGGGACTTTTTTTTTGTTTCTCTCACTGACTGCAAGGGCCGCCAGGAAATTTCTGCTGATGAGCAAACTTTGTCTGCCTTAGAGCAGAATAAAGATAATTTTGTGTAATATTACATCTGTTTTACTGCATGACCATAAAAAGAATCTTGAATACAGGGAAAAAAAATGCTGACTTTCTGAATTGTTTTATAAATTACTTTCCTGCTTGTCTATCCAAAAGACATCACTCCTACCAGGTGGAAAGAGTTAACATGCCTGTTGCTTTTTATTCCAAGTGTTCTCTTTTAGTTTACCTGGAAGATGGACTGCCAGTACTCCTGCTCAGTGACTGCAAATGTCATTTCAGAACTGCAAAATGATCCTGTTTGAAAGGAGGCCATTCAGTTATTTAGAGTCTTTAAAAGGATTATCTGATACATTCCATTCCTCTTGCTATGGTTTTCCTCACAATGCTGAAAGTTACTGTCCTTTCCAATGTCTATTCAACTCTTTTCCTAATCATCTTACTTAATCTACTTTCACCATGCCTTTTGGGCATTGATTTATGGATCAGAGCAAATTGTTTCACACATTAAGATCTGTCACCTCCCCGATAACCTTAAAATAATCAATGCTTTCGATTTTTTTTAAATATAAAAATGGCATTTGGAAAACAATTTTACTGCAAGATTTCATGATATTTATGCCATATGGAGCTGATTATGTGAGATTAACTTGACGATAATGTCACAAGAGACCAAATTAGTGATGTTTTTGGAAACTGTTTAAGATCTAAGCTATCACTCTTTATTTTTGGGGGGGAAAGGGGGGGTTGGACTAATTTCAGTTGGGTTATTAATGATTATTTTATTCTTAATTTTTTTCAATGTAATCCTATATGTTATTCATGTTATAACATTTTAAATAAAGTTAAAAAAAAAGATCTAAGCCTAGTTTTTAAGTCATGTTGTACATCTTTTTCTTTAGCGTGAATTGCATGTTCAATAATAATCTACTGATGGCATTCTTGGTTTAATGTGATATAAGTTAATATATAATTGTGAAGATTAAAGAGTAATTAGTGTTTTGGAGTGGTGACTCTCTGAACTCAGATCCCTGCAAAAACAATCGTACACTTCGGACTTGGTTCAGACTGCATCCTCTTGGTTTACCCATCAGACTTGTATTTTCACCTGGACATTAGTTTTCCATACTCTTTATTGAGGCTGACAACGTAGCTCTGCATATTGAGGCAGGGGAAGACAAGGTGCTAGTTATGGTTGTGAAGAAAAATGTACATTGAAGGAAAGAGTCTTCTTGTTTCATGCAGTCATTCTTAAAATTAGTGGCACTTTCACCATGGTAAATATCAAAGGCTGCAAACCTTGGCAGGCTGAGAAAAATTAAGTTGATTTGACCTCTACCGTCTGGACTCCAGATCAGAGAGAAGGGATTGTACGACAGCATCTGAGACCTGAAGATGCTTGCCGGGCTAAAGCTGAGAGAGTTTCGTTTGTTGGTGGATTCTAGAATAGAAACCTAGAGTCTGGATTTATATGAGAGGCATTCCTTCTTCCGAAAGGATTGTAAATCTGTTAAATTCTCTTCTCCAGAGAGCTTACAAATTCTGGATTCAAGAGCAGACAGATTGCCACAGTCATAGCCATGATGTGAGGATTTGGGAAATAATTCACATTAGAGTCTCCAAGTGTATAGACTTCTGAATTGAATTCTATGATTAGAAGTGATATATGGAGCAGGATCTCAGCATCCAAGGAGCATTGGTGATTTATCGAAGGGTAAATGAAATTATATCCTTAGCAGGATATAATTTATTTTCATTAAAGGGTTACAAAAGTGAACATTCAACTTTAAAAGTAATAAAAAAATCAGTGAGAACAAATTTTGTTCCTTTTGGGGAACTGATTAATGAATAGTGCTAATTGGATCAAATTGAACTGTGAAAATGAAGTTGATTAGAAAGTATACTTTCTCTTACAACTTAGAAGCCACATATCTCCTATCTTGCAGCACAGAAAATATAATTTTTTATGCTACTGGGGAAACCAATTTAATGATTTATGGTAATGAGACCCAACTAACACAGACAAATTCTGTATAAATGTCTATTATTGTAAGCAAAATACCCAGGATTCATGCTAATTACATTGATCCATTTTTTTTTCCCTGTTAACACAAGGTCAGCAGGTTTTTTTTTGCGTGTTGTTGTATTTACTCATGAATCAGTCATCTCCATTTGTGGAAAAGCATGAAAGAATGCCCACTTATTAGGTACATCAAGTAGTCTCCATATCATCCAGTTTTCTTTCACTTAAATGCTGCATTTTAGGTGTGTAAAATATCTACCAACAAATGTATCTACTTAAATTGCAATAAAAACACACAGAAAATCTGGAGGAGCTCAGCCAGTCTCGCAGCATCCATAGGAGGTAAAGATATTTCAGTTTCAGCCCTTCCTCGAGGTATGAGAGTCATTGAGGAAGGGCTTAAGCCTGCAACATCAATAATATAACTTTACCTCTTGTGGGCGCTTCGAGACCAGCTGAGTTCCTCCAGCATTTCTGTCTGTGTTTTTCTGCAATCACAGTCTGCAGACATTCGTGTTTCACTTCTTTAATTGCAACTCAAGTACCTCCAAAATTGATAGTGGAGATGGTAAGCAGAGTGGAATTTTTAAATTTAGAATCTCTGGCCGAGAAATTTATGCACGGCTAATGGAAATGCTTGGATAGCTTTCCAAAGACGACTTTGTGAGCAGTCACTGATCAACAAAGGGAGAGACCGGTTGAAGGAGATGACATTTGGTAGGTGGAGAGTTAGCAACAGTTATGGATGATAGCATATTCAGGGATGATCAAAGTTGTTCTTGGCTGGTATGACTGGTGGGGTCAATGGGTGTGATTTGGGACAAGGGTAATTAATAAGGAGGTTGCATGCAATTGAGAAGATGTTCAGTGGTGAAGGCGAGAGAGGTAGGGATGGTTGGTGAGGTAAATACAGTAAAATCCACATTATCTGGAACCAAAGAGTTTGGCAACTGGCAAAAATATTGAATAAATAAGTAAATAACATTAAAATAAATTATAGTAAATAAAAATTTAAATAAAATTTTAAAAGTAAATTTTCTCAGAAGTAAATCTTGGTGAAGATGGGAGCAAACATTCAACCGATAGAATGCCCCAGTTGTGGCCCACCCACAGCAGCTGTTTGAATAAAGTTGTATTTGAATAAAATGGTGATTCTATGAATGTATCCCCCAATGCTTGCCCACGAAGAGACTTGATCTTTATTAGTATATTATTCAGAATATTTGTAAGGTTTTAAGGCTAGTATGGCTGATCCTAAACTTGGGGAGGTGGGGGTGGGTGTAATTATGATGGCGGCAGGGTTAGCACATTGCTGTTACTGTGCCCGCAACCAGGATTCCAATGTAAATTTTGTAAGTTCCGGGAATTACCTGATTAAAGTGAACTTTACATTTTGCACTGTCTTGTTGTCTTTTAAACAGATTATTTCTGCTAATGCACCAATTAGGCACAAAAAGAGTGAGTCTTAAGCAACTGGAAAATTTGCATATCCAGTAATCTCCCAATCTCTGTAGGTGCTGGATACCAGGAGTTTTACTGTTTTATTCCCCCCCTTCTTGCCCCTTCTCTCCCCCCTCCCCTTCCCCCCTTTCTCCCCCACTTTCTCCTCCCCCTTTTCTCCCCCCCCTTCTTCCACCCCCTTCTCCAATTATCACCTACTTGTGAAATCCTTATAGGCATTCTTCAAAATGTTTGCAAGGGTGCTTGGAGCCTGGACTGTCTGGCTTGAGCAGAGCTCTGGTATTTTAAATGAAATCTGTTTTGAAGTGTTTGTATCTGTGTGTGACCTAACTAAAAAAACCTGCCATGATTTAGCTCCTTTAAAACCTATCTATAAGCTATATAAAATATAGCATAATGATGTTAGTGGTGACCGTGATACAGCTTGGAATGGTGAGAGGTTATCACACTCTCCATGGTTTGCCATTTTCCTCCCTGTTGTATTTTGTTTTGTCATGGGCTAAACAGATTGTGTCGAAGTCGTTGTATATGATCTGTAGTAATATGGAGCACAATATTCAATCCTGGCTCTCCTGTGAGATAAGACCAATGTTCGTCCCATGTGCAATATTTGCTCAATATTTGCAGTAACATTCTAGCGAGTTACAGAAAGTACAAAGGTACATTGAGAAAAGATATTGTCATTAAATACCACAGATAATTTACCAAATCTTCATCCTTCTGACACTGCTGATTTTGAGAATATGAAAGATTTTATCAAAGTCATTCCAGGTATTTTGGTTCTTGTGATAACTGATAAATAAATATTTCTGCTAAAGATGGAGAACCTGAAAACAGAAGTCTCTTTCTCTGACTGAACGTGCTCGTTTTCAGTCGCTGAAAGCTTCTCTTGCCGGTCACTCAGATTGCCCATTCAATCAAAGTTGATTGGCATTTCCCCTCTGGCCTCAGCATCGTCAGTGGCACACAACGTAACAGTTGGATTGTATTTGAGTCATTGGTTGCGCTGTGGCAATTTGCTGTGGAATCTGTGACAGTTCTCTCAAACCCAGCATGGGGAAAACTATCACTCGTGAGTATCCCTCCGACTTGACTTTGGTGGATGTTCATTAAAAATTCTGGAGCATATTCAAGTATTATTGAGACACCTCTACTTCAGTCCGACAGCTTCTGAATACTAGCCTCTCAAATTGGAAGAAGATGTCAGAAACTGGTCTTGCCAGTGATACTCTCGTTCCAATTGTAATTTTATTTTAGAAAAAGTTTTAACGGCCTGGAATAAAGTTCAATGTGTGTGTATAGTATCAGGTAGAAAGTTCTGACGACTTCTCATCGCATACCCTAGTTTCCTTACACAAATCTTTGAAAAAATATTAATTTTTTAAATTGGATTTTTGCCAAGTTTGGTCTTGACAATCTCTCTTTGGTTATTTACAGTTGATGAGATGTCTTTTTATTTGGCTAATGGGTTTCTTTTTATAGCTTACAAATTACTGTTGGCAATACTAGTGGAGGCATGCTCAACACTCAGAAGACATTCATCTGTTCTTTTAATGGCATTGTTAAATCATTTATTTTAAATGGGTTAACACTTTTTAGAAAGTCATGAAAATCTGTTATATCATTGTCCACTAATATTGCTGTAATTTCAAGCCTTTAAAGTTCATTATCCTTCAAGTCTGGAATTAGAGAAAACCTCTTTAGCTTGTTTTACTTGAACATTGTTATCTTTCTTCCACGTTATTTTTACAAACTTGCCTAGCAACTAGTTTTTTTTTTAAACATGTGTTTTTGCACGTAGGGCTTGTTAGATTGTTAATATTTCATGGTTTTTTTTTAAAAATACACTAACTTTGTCTGACCTGTATCCCCCATCTCATGAATCCAAATTTCAGATCAGATTGTATTTTGGAGCGACCAAATGGGAAAACAAAAGACAAGTCGCCTAGTTCTCACTTTGAATTTTTTTTTGCTTCTTTTCTTACTTTCTTCTGAGGGAGTGCTATGCCTCTCTGCCCTGCATTGACTCCAGCATTTTGAATTACATTAAGAACTGACACACTCTCGAGAATGGCAGTAGTATTCAAACAACTCAGTGAAGGGAAACAGTATTCTGTTGAAACACATGGACTTCTAATTGCGATGTATAATAAGCTCCTTTAGTTTTTCTTGTGTTATTGAAGTAGATTTATTTCACTTTTTGTTTTGCTTCTTCAGAGTTTAATTCAAAATGTAAAATATAAGATAACCCTGCACATTAGAAAACTTTGCAGTTTCACAGCAGTATTTCTCATAGAAAGTACAATTAATTAATTGCACAGTGGAGCAAGAACTGCTGCTCAGTGGATGCTTAATTGATGCTGAGGCAGCCAAATTATATACAGCAAGGTCCGTCATTCAACACAAGGATGAGTGACTGGAAATCTATTTTTGGTCATTGTAATTTGGAAAGAATGTGTCCTAGGCTCTTTCAGGGGTCCTCCTCATCCTTGATGTCATCTCTGAGGGATGGCATTCTTTCTCATTGGGCATTCCATTGGTAAAGCTTTTTGATTGGAAGGTGATCTTTTAACCTGTGAGTGACATACAGATGGTTATAAGATTATGCATTATTGCCATATGGATTCTTCTGATGCCAGCTGGCTGATCAAGTTTTGTGTGGCATTTCAAAGTACCACATTACAAAATAATCTCTGGAATAATAAAGCATTCTACTCCGAATTAAACTTTAGTGAACAGGCAGTTATTTTTGTTTAAGGAGAATCACTTTTATTTGTAAATCCAGACATTATTACAGAGAGTGTGAGGTTCAAAATCTATTCTCAGGGGTAAATTGTCATACAGTGGTTTTCATTTTTAATTAATAATTTAAAGGTGATGAAGCAGGATCTCAAATTGGTACCTGCCTGTTACAATGCACATCCTACAAACATGCATTCTGAACACTGTGGCTTATACTACACTCAGTATTAAAGATGTTCTCTGCTGCATGCTTTCATGTAACAGCAATAATGTGCCTTTCGTAACAAAATCGGCCCAAGGACCACATTGGAGCATCACCAAATTAATAATTGATGCCAAATGACCAAAAACTGGTTCAAATGCCTTAAGGAACAATAATGACATGCAAAGGTAAAATATTGAGGAATGAATTCGAGACCTTCTTGGCACATGCAGGCTTCGTTGGTGGAATGAATAAATTCCTAGGTGAGCAAGGGTTCGTAGCTAGAGAAGCATAATTAATTTTGAAGGTGATTGGGCTGGAGGGATTTGAATAATTTTTGGAAGTTTTAAAGTTGATATGTTGCTAAAGTGCAAACCGCTGACAGAATCAGAATTTATTGTCATGAACATATCAGGAAATTTGTTGTTTTGCGGCAGCGTCACAGTGCAATCATTTCTATAAACCACCTTACAAAATAAATAAAAATAATGCAGGAAAAGGAAAAAGTCAAAGTAAGGCAGTGTCTTTTGTTTCATTGTTCATTCAGGAATCTGATGACAGAAGGGAAGAAGCTGTTCTTGTGCCACTGAGTGCTCAATGTTCATATTCAGATTAATCGTCAGAGTACATACGTGGAATCACATACAACGCTGAGATTAATTTTCCTGCAGGCAAGGTAGAATTACCATGTATTGGGAGTGCAAAAAAAACCTGACGCAACGTGCACATGTAAACAAATAAAGTGTAAACAAACTGACTCTGCAACACAGAGAAAAATCGATCAATAAAGTGCAAGAGTGCTTATATAAGTCCCTGATTGAGTTTGTTGTTGAGGTGTCTGATGTTGGAGGGGTAGCAACTGTTCTTGAATCTGGTGGTGTGAGTCTTGCACCACCTATATTTCTTTCCAGATGGTAGTTCTGAGAACAGAGTGTGTGCTGTGTGATGATTGCTGCTGCTTTCCAGCAGCAGTGTTTCCTGCAGATGGTGGGGAGGGTTTTACCCCTGATGTCCTGGGCTGTGTCCACTAGCTTTTACAAGGCCTTTTGCTCAGGTTGGTGGAGGGGGTGGGCGGGGTTAGGGGTGAGGCTCCAATACCTTTTTCCCAATGATGGCAGAGTGAAGAGGGCATGGACTGGGTGGTAGAGGTCCTTGAGGAAAGAAGATGCTTTCTTAAGATCAATCTTGTAGATGTCCTCGATGGAGTGAAATCTGGAGCCAGTGATGCCATAGGCCAAGTTAACAACCCTCCAGTGTTTTTTTCTTGTCTTGTGTGTTGTCACCTCTATACCAGAGACTTATGCAACTAACCAGAATCCTCTTCACGGTACATATGTTGAAGTTCTCGAGAGTCTTCAGTGACATACCAAATCTCCTCAAATTCCTCACAAAGAACAGCTGCGGCGAACCTTCTTCATGATTGCATCGACATAGAGGCTCCAGGGCAGAACCTCTGAGATGCGACCACCCAGGAATTTGAGGTTCTTGACCTTCTCCAGTGCTGACCTTGGATGAGGACTGGTTCATGTTCTCCTGACTTCCTCCTGAAGTTCACAATCATCTCCTTGGTTTTGCTCACGGTGAGTACAAGGTTGTTGTTGACACCACTCAACGAGCTGATCTAGATCCTTCCTATATTCTACCTCATTGCCAAATGTAATTCTGTTGACAACTGTGGTGTCATTGGCAAATTTGTAGATAAAATTGGAATTGTGCCAAGCCACACAGTCATGGATGTTGAGTGAGTAGAGCAGAGGGCTAAGCACGCATCCTTGGGGTAAGCCTGTAATGATGGTCAGTGAGGAGTTGTTGATAGCCAACAGACTTGTTCATAAAGAGAGGAGTGAGGGAGATAGGTTGATAAGATGGTGTCGATAAGCACTCAGGAAACACAATAAGCTGCAAACGCTGTGAATGTAGTAAAAACACCAAAATGCTGAACGAACTCAGCTGGTCTATTCAGCATCTATAGTAGAAAAAGACAACAAAATTAGCACCCAAGCAGCCTGTTTTCGATTACCTTGTTTACAGAGACTAGATGAAGTGAGTTTGCCAGGAGTTTGTTGGAATCATTAAGTGTAATGCTGACAAAGACAAGACTGAAGATTTCAACAGTAAATAAAGTGGCAATTGAACAATATTAGAGAGGTCTGATTTACAGATCAATAATAATTGATGCAGAAGTATTAGTACAACTCCAGAGTTGGAAAATCATTGCTCTGCAGCACAAGGATTAGGAAACTAACTGATTTTGCAATATCCATGAAATATAGCACATTCTATTTGAAACTAAACACACTAAAAATCCCACTTTACCCCAGGCAGACTACTAACAGCTTTGAAACCATTAGCTATTGCAATGACATGCACTGTTTGAGCCATGCATGCCTTTCAATGCTATTGCCCAACAGGATTATGAACCAATATTTTAAAAAAATATAAAGGAGACTCTTGGGAGCATTTCAACCCATTCCTGGGACTTTAGCAAGGTAGTGAAATTTTGTGAAGGTGGTGCTTTGTCACAATGCAAGGCATTCATTGCTTGCAGATATATCTGCATTCAAGCTTGTGCACATATCTGTTTGTTAGTAAGCTCAGTGTGATCCACGTTGCGATTCAGTCAATAGCATAACGTGTCTGCAGGCAGAACATTGCACAATATAGATACTGCTCTGAGACTGGTACTGATAATATTACAGCTGCCCTCACCCATGCTCTGTAGAATAAGATGATCTATGTGTGATGCTAACACTGACCATTTCTGGGTCACCTTACTCATTCTTGACTCTCTGTGTCTGATTTTAATTTCCTCAATTTTGATGATGTAGATAGGCTTAAACTGAAAGTAGGATTAAGCAAGGCTGTGACGTCATCGCCTGAAATAGGATCTTCTGAACAGTACAATGTAGTAAATACTATATTCAACAGAATTCCATCATAAACAGTAGTTTTAAAACTTCTTGGTATGTGGGATCCCCTTGCAGATAATGACAGAGAGTACCTACAGTATAAACCACAAGTTTGCATTAAATCCAGAAGGCAGCTGACCAGCACCTTCTCAAGGGCAATTGGATGGTGACCTTGCCAGAGACGTCCACAGCTTATTGATTGGAGAAAAAAAACACACCTCCAAGCATGTAAGTAATTGCAAATTTAACTGCTGAAGGCTACGTGCACAAAGAAACGGAGATATTTCTGTAGAAAGTGCAGCAGATTGCAAAAGTCATATTCGCAAATCAACAAATGCTAATGTTCTGTAGCAGATGAACATTCTGCAATATTTTTTTCACCCACTCCCTGTGATCCAGGGACTTCTATTTGTATATATGCTCAAATCACAAGAAACCAAATGGATTTTAAAACAAAGGGGCATGTGCTTAAGATAATAAATCAGCAATTTATCACAAATTAAGAGAAATTCCTTTAAGCAGAGGCTTGAAAATCTATAGATTTCTCCACCTATTTGGCTGAGGATGTTAAGTCCATGCATACTTCAGGCTGAAACTAATAGATTTTTGGAACTGAGGGAATTGGAGAATAAGGGGTTTGGGTGATAACATTGAACCGGTTAGTAAATCTGTCTTCAGGGGTTATTTAACCCACTCCTGTATCTACTTATGGTTTTAACATCAGACAGGAAGAAAGGTTTTCCTCATGTTACTTGCCAGCTGCGGTTAGATATGTTTTACAAGAAGGCTTTAAGTAAGTTGCCCTCCACACCAAGTTAACTGGTACAATGCTCCAAGTGCAGCCTAACCAAAACTTTATATAACTGCAGTGATGAATTATTTTCCTTTTTACCCTGATGGTGTTCAGTTTTATTGTGTGATTCAGCTCCACTTCAGTGAACCCTGCATTTCGTGGCAGTTGCGTTGCTGGAAAACAGGCTGTGCCACAATTTTCTGCAAGGCAAAGCAACATCTTCTGCATCAAGAAACATGGGTGAAAACTAGAAATTCCATAATAATACATTTCATTCCATATCTCAAATGTTTGGGTTGTGATTTGTGAATTCTACAAGCGTAAATTTCCATAACCCAAACTGTGCAAATTGGGGTCCCTACCTTGAAATTTCAGCATGCCCTATTTATCACATTTTGATAAGTTCCAATTTACAATATAAATTTCTTCTATCAATTCTCTGATGTCCTCATACAGGATATTGTACAACGCAAAACTTACACTGACAGGAAATAGATTGCAAGGACAGTTTTGATTGTTTTCCAAATGAGCCCTCTAAAAATTATCACATTGCCTCTGTTAGGAATTCAAGGCTGCAGGATTTGTTTAAAAATCTGTTTGAAGTGAGCGTCTGTGCATTGTTATGCCTGTCTTTGACTGTTCTTTGGCTGATGTCAGCTGAGCAGTTGTACAGGGGACTAGCATCAAAGGCTGAGATTTTATATGATTCCCATTGGAACTTGTATATCCTTTTGCTCATTTTTTTCCCCTGGAGATTTGGCTAACTCATTTCATGCAATTATTTCAGCAGGGGGAGGTGAGATACAGAAATAATTTGAGATTCTGAGAATGTTTGATTCATTAGTTTTTTTTTCTAAATCTTTAATCTTCAGGATTGGAGCTGTGGGGGAGATGCTTTTCTGAATTGTTTTAAGTTTACAACCAATATGCTGGCTTAATGTGATCCAAAAGCATCAAGATTACATTAGAAAAAACATTGTTTGAACAGAAAGATGTCATTTTGGATATCGTTTTCTCTTTGATTGCAACAAACACGTTGGCAAATATCTTTAATTAACTGTGAATTATTATATAAATCTCAGGACATTTCAACCTTCTTCTCTAATTATTGATTTATGGTCAGTTTACATCTTATAAATTAGGTATTTAATCATATTGGATTGGTCAGTTAAAATGAGATCGATCACTGATTCACAAGATTTGTGCTTTGAGGCTTCTATTTATTTTGGCAAATTTTTTTTTTAAACATTCCCTCACATTACCTTTCTCTCTCTTTTCCATCCATCAAATAACATTCACTTTTTTGTGCTTCTGGGAACAGTTCAATAAATTATGGTCACTGTTACCTTCATAACCATTTAACTTTTCAAGAGAGCTTCAATTGCATATCCTGCTCTTCAATATCATTCCCACTTTTATTTGTTGTTGAAACAAAACATAAAGTTGCATGCAAAGACAGATGGATATAGAGAGTACCACAGCCACAGAGAATGAGTTGAATGAAGCTCTGGCTTTAACTCAAAGCAGACAAAGGCTGTCAGGAATAGAGGATTAGGCTCAAGTACAATATTTGACAATAACTGTCGCAGAGATTTTACGCCCCGCACGAGAATCCTGAACTGTTTTCAACGATCTGAAAGTTCAGTGCCTGAATGTAAGGAACTTCTCATGGCATTGACAGTTGTGTAGGTGTCTTTTGTTTCTACATAGAGACAACTTTAAAGGTATTGTAAAAAGAGAGATTAATTAAATACTTTCTGTTGTCCTGACAACAAGATTTGTAAATAAATATCAAATGAGCAGATCTGACTTAATATTAGATGAAGAAATTGGGACAAAATAAGATTTATTCTGAATCAAATTGGTCCTGTGTGGAATAAAGAATGATTCTCCTTGGCTATTTATTGGACTAGAATAAAGATTATTTACTTCTCAGCACTTCCTAAATGTTTTTGTTCTGTTATGGAATAAGAAGCAAATTCTGGCTTTGTCTAAATAGAGAGTACATTATTGCATTACTTTTGATTATGCTAAGTTAGTATTTAAACTAGGATTCAGGAGTGCATTGTTTCTTATACTACTTACTTATTACAACATAGAAGGAAGCTATTTAATCCCTTGGGGCCCTTGCAGCTTCTCAGTGGAGCAATTCCATTGGTTTCATTTCACTTCTCTTTTCCTTTGTAATTTACTCTCTCCCAAATGATCACAAATTCTCCTTTGGTTCTTCAGTCGCTTAATCTGCCTCCATTGATACGAATAATCAATATGTCATAGCATTATCTTTGCAAGTGCTTATCTGCTAAACCTTTCCTTTGCTGCCGACAACTTGTACCCACCAAATCATTGTGTTCATATCCATGTTAATTCTGGGCTTTCTTGTCAGCTGAAGAGAATGAGCCAAAATTGGTTTGTACATTTAGCTCTATCTAGGTTGACAATATTAAATGGGCACTGCAACATTCTGCTGGCTTCAGCAAAAACTGTCCTGTGCCTGAACCATCTTGGACATAAAGGAACCCCTTGTCTTCTACTTTCTGGCTAAGTCTGCAAAATCTTTTCACTGTCTTGTTCCCCTTACTTAAACTTCAATATTTAAAGTAATTCCAAAGAGCTTTGGACCTGATCATGTTTAAGTTTATTATTATCTGGACTGCTGCAAAGAGATAGTGATGATCTCTGTTATGACCTCTATCACCTGGGCCATAGTGTTCATCACCACCCGACCAGATATGTTGTCTAGTCCTAATCCTTTGTGTGGGTTCAGTTTGGACAGGATCCTCCTCCACTCAGCCATGGCTATGCAGGGACACTGTTCTTCAGGGGGAGACTTGGTGGTGAGCTGCTCCATTTTGCTGGTTGCCTGCCCACAAAGCCAGCTCATGGAACAAGTCATTGGATGCATTCTCAGCTGACCAGTCAGGCCCTACGTAACACAGTAAAGAATTAAACCTGACACACTTTGGCTGTTTTGCTTTGAGAGCTAGTCAAGCCACATATTTAGGGCAAGCAGATGTTGGAACGTCAAAGGGCATGAATGTTTGTGGTCATCTCTCATGTACCCAAGTATCTATAAACGGAGGTGTAAATGGAACTGATCTCCTGGGAGCTTCTGCAGTCTTGCTACTCTCCTTCTATGCCATTGAAAGTTCACAGTATAAAAAAAATGCAATTCAAAAATTAAAAGCTATATTTTAAACAAATAAATAATTATGGAAATTCAGATGAATCTATTTAAATGATAAAGGAAAGACTATCTTCTATATATCCTCTTCACTCTTGCAGAATTGTCCCTCTTCAAACTAGTGAGGCCATAGAATTTGTACCAGTATAACCTGGAGAAGGTTAATTTGCAAATTTCCCATCCTAGGTGTCTTCAGAAGTTTTGAATTGTTGCTGGTCCCCACAAAAAGTTGGTGAAAATGGATACATGGTGGTTTGGGTCACCACTTTATCTTAACAGGAGAACTGGTGCCTCTTGATTAGAAGATCTGGGCCACAATATTTGAGACTTCAATTGTGTATTGGCTTGAGTTACTTTCCTTCACCTACTTCCCGCACATCACCGTACTCCAGTGATTGAAGTCCAATCCTACTCTGGTAGTCCCTGCCTGTGGCCTCGGAGGTCAGTGCCCTTATAAAAATGATTAGTAGCTACAGAATTATCTTTTAAGATTCATTATTGGCAAGATTGGCTCTCCAGGTGGAGAGGGTGAGAAAATTTAATTTCTTTGGAGTTGCTATCTCAAAAGGATCTTTCCTTGACCCAACACACTTGAAGAAAGCATGTCAGCACCTCTACTTCCTCAGGAGTTTGTGGAGGTTTGGTATGACATCAGAAACCCTGGCAACCTTCTACAGATTTATGGTGGAATGTGTGCTGACTGGCTGCATCATGATCTGGTATGGGGACACCAAAACGGCGAATGTAAAGCCCTGCAAAAGGGAATGGGCACAGCCCAGGACATCACAGGCAAAATCCTTCCTAACATCAATAACATCTACGGGGAATGTTACTAACAGAGAGCAGCAGCAATCATCAAGGATACACACCACTCAGCACACGCTCTCTTCTTGCTGCAACCATCAGGAAAGGGAGTCAGTGTGAAAGAATAAGTTTAACAAATATCCTTAACAAATGGTTAATGAATTGAGTGAGAATATAGTTGCCTTGTAACATAGGTGAGAATGTGACTGCCTTCTAACATGACCTTCCCTTTGCTGTAGTGAGATAGGAACTAACGCCAAGGACATCCTCTTTTTGCCAGCTGGTCTGCAGACACCACAATGGAACATATTGTTGTAAAAGCAGGGATCGCCAGCTGATGTATAAAAATGGGATCAATACTCTATATGCTTTGAGTGGGGATCAGTGCAGAGAATGAGTTACTGAACTCTTTCTTTGTACCCCACACTCCCGCTAGCATTAACAGGACTGAATAAAGGAATCTATTGTATGCTTAATTGCTTTGGCTGTTTATTTTATTACAATGTGGGCTGACTTTCATATAGGTGCCACAAGACTCACACCACTAGGTCCAGGAACAGCTGCTATCCCTCCACCACCAGACTCCTCAAAAGAAACTCAATCAGGGACTTATTTAAAAATTCTTACTTTAGCACTTTATTGTTTGTTCTTTTTTCCTCTCTGTATTGCACAGTCACTTGATTACATTTTTAAAATTTGCTTACATGTGTAATTGTTTACAGTTTTTTTTTGCATGACCAATAAGTGGTAATTCTGCCTTGCCCGTAGGAAAAAAAATCTCAGGGTTGTATGCAATGTCATCTATAAATCTGAATTAATCAGATTTGCTGTGGTTATTGCTATACTACTTGTTAAGGGCTATCCCTTTCTTATGAATCTAGAACACATTATAAGGAACCTATAAAGTTGATCATACAATGCTCGTTTATTTCTTGTAAACCATCCAATATTCACTCTTCACAAGATTAAGTTATACAATGAATCTTACATCACACTTTGCAAAGAATAGGCATACAGATTGAGCCAGAAACTCTGAGGCAAAAGATGTATCCAAATATTAAGGGCCTACTCCCACAGAGTTCACAGACACCATGTGTTGACTAGTCCTCTTCAATACTCAGATTCTTGTTTCCCAAGAATTCCATCACTGACATATATAATGTCAAATCAATCCATCTTCAGCTATGCTCTTGCTGGTGGAAAGCTCTCTCACTGAAGATCAATGTTGTCTGTTAACCCACACGCTCCTCAGAAGAAGAGAACAGAAAATAGAATTATTAATTGGTTAAAAAGGACTACCACCTTGACTCCACATCACTTGCAGAAATTAAGATAACATTAACTTCTGTGTTTCTTGCCTTCAGAAAACTGTGGCTGATAGAGGGTTAAGAAAGATAAGGATTCACATTGTCTTTGCTGTTCTGTATTGTTCATTTCCATCAAAGATTTGAATTCAAAGGAGATTTTTTTAATGGTCCAGAGACTAGGACACAAGGAGGGCGACATTTAAAGGAAAATTGGAGTGTCTGCATAAATTTCAGTGAAGTGTATTCAAGATTTCAAGGGTTCATCTATTCTGTATGTTCATTCAAGCTTTAAACTGATGTGCAGCCATCAAAACATCAAAAGTCACAGCTCTAAAACAATAGTACACTGTAAACTAATCCAACATTCAGAATTATTTAATTTCTAAGTGAAATACTTTCTCTAGATGCTCACATGTTAACTAAATCTGAACCTATAATTAATGAGGGAATCAGACATCTGCAAATACAGTGTGTATGATGTTTAGACTCAATGGTTTTAACAGTACCACTGCTGAGCCCTAATTGATGCTGAATCATTCTGCTCATGGTTCTGCAATGGAAGTTCACTCTGGGAACAACAAAGGAAATAGCAAATCTGCTGTTAGCTAAATTTGTCACGATATAGATTGGCATCGGGACTAAATAAGTGCCTTAAAATCTGAAGGGTGGTTTACTTAAATTGTCGAGTAAAAGAATGAACTTGTAGGACCTTTTTCTGCCTCAGGGTGTCCCAGAGCTCTTCTCAACTGGTGAAAAATTGTAGTGCATTTATTGCAATGATGCAGAGAAACACAGAGTTTGCGAATTGCAAGGTCCTCAATGTGGAAGTGAAAAAATAATCAATTACACATTTTTAATAGAATTCCTTGATGCATAAATATTGTTGGAACTTGAGGACTCTGCAATGATGATGTCTCAAGTAGATTGTTTCTGTATGATCCTCTAAACACCAATTGCCTCTTCTTCCAGATCCAATTTTTTTTTCTTTCCCTCATTCCACGTCAAGCAGTATTTGTTGGTCTTTCTGACCCCACAACCTTCAAGCCTCTGTTGTTACCCCTCTAGCCTCTCTCCTTGCCCCTCCCCATGCTTCATTGCCACGAAACACCAAGGTCAGTTCCAGTTCCACCTTCAAGCACCAATGCCCAATGTTCCTCAACAAGCATTATCAATTGATTCTTGGTATTCCTGTCAATTTGCTCCAACCAATACCCTGAACCATTTTCTTCCCCTCCTTGAATTTTCAGCTACACTGCCTTCCACTATTGCACTTTTCCATCAACTGCAATAGAGGACTGATGAGCAACAACCTCTGGCTGACAATTGGGGAAAGAAGGATCAGGCAGCACAATTTCAGCTGCAGGATGGGCCGTTCTTGGCTTTGAATGCAGTCAAAAGTTTCATTGGAAGCCTAATAGTTATCATTAAATATTTTGTCTGTTTTTTTTTTGTGTAGTCAGTAGGAGAGAAGAACAGAAGAAACCATCTAAACTTGACCCCTTCACAGGGAAGGAGTCCCAAAGACTATGAGCAGAGTCCTAAGTGGGTCATAGCCAAAAAAAGGTTGAGAATATCTGCTCTCGCTCATTCAAGCCACACATTTATACTAATCTGTCATTCATCCCCTTTTATTTTGTTCTCCCCACATTCCCTTTACATCCCTTCAGATTTGACCATGCACCTACACACTAGTGCCAATTCACATAGATTTGCACATCTTAAAAATGTGCAGTGAATTTGCCGCAAAACACGTGGAATCGGGGAGAATGTGTAAACTTCGTCCAGACAGATCACAAAGTCAGGAATGAATTTGTGTCTCTGGCACTGTAAGGTAGCAGCTCTAATGGTTACGTTACTGACCTGCCAAATAAACAAAATGGCTGTTGGCACATTATTGCTTCACCATTTTAGTGTTTTGTGACTGCTGCCTTATAATTTCTCGGCAATGTCGCTCACTTGTACGGTACCACATTACTCTGGAATATTTCAGAGCTCTTCATCCATTTAATGACTTTTGAAGTACAGAGATTGTTGTTAGGCAGGGGAACATAACAATCTTTCTGTGCCAGCAGTATCTTATGACTAGTAATTATATGTACAATCAGTTATCAGTTGAAGGAGTAATTTTTGCCAGATTTACAAAGAGAGATTTTTGATCAGATACGACGAGCAATTCTGGATTTTTCACCTTTTGCCAGAGTGACAAAAATAGATTGATGAGATTTTGTTTTAAACAAGTAATAAATGAAATTAATTTTTTGATTGATGCCTTGTGCATACCTCAATGAAATTGATGTCCTTTAATTCATTGGCATTTCTCTATTTTAACACTTTTGAATTTTATTTATGCTTTGCTTTTTCAGAAATACACGTCACAGCTTTAAAAAAAAAGCTGATTTCATTTAAATTTTCTCTTTAATGTAGGAAATCTTGTAAGTCCCTTTATGGGTGTAGAAATGGTGATGGAAAGCATCAGTGAATTTTTCAGTTTTTTAAGGATGGATGTGAAGGGTTTTATTGTGGATGTTCTGGAGCTTCAAATAGACTGAAAGCCATTTTTAAAAATATTTCCTGCCAGCATCCCCCAAGATGCCATTCCTATTGTCATCGTAAAAGGGAAGAATTCTAATATGGGGCATTTATTTAGGTGGCTATAATTTAGTTGGGCCTTCATTAAAAATTGTCTCCCTTTTTGGGGTCTTTCATTTTCTGTGCAGCAGATGCATATGGTTCCTTGGCTCAGCTGGGACTTCAGGGTGTGGATGTTAAACAGGCACTGGGCAGTGAAAAAACCTAACTGTAAAGGCAGAGATTCTCTGCCCTTACGTCGGGAGACTTACCTCTATGAATGCGCCATGCCGGCTCCAAGGTGCCACTGCAATCCCTCTCTGGGAAGGATAATCAGCGGAGCATTCTGCTCCACTGACTCACTTGAATGTACAACCCCTGCAAGCAGCTGGTTAGGGGCGGGGCGGTGACGCCATCAGCCAGCAACGCATCTTCCTTCTCTCTCCCACCCACTCACCCTTCTCTCTCTATGACCCCCTCAGGGCAGAGATGACCAGTGGAAGCCATCAGGCACGGGCTGTCAGGACGGGGGCAGCCGGTGCGGGCTGTGACAGCCCCGCCGGCCACTCCAGCACCTCACCGGGCGCTTCAGCCTTTGGAGCCGCTCTCTGCAGCTCCAAACATGGCAGAGCGATGGCTGACTTCCCTACCCATAATCCCCCACACAGCTGGAACCATGCAGCTGGAACTGTTCTAGGAAACACAGAGCAGTTCCAGCTGCGTTGAGGTTTATGGGTAGGGAAGATGATCATGCTTCTGCCGCATATTTATAATGGGTGGTGTTGCAGCACCAGTCACCCTGCCTCCATCAGTTCTGGAGGTTGCTATGAGACGCCGCTCAATATGCATGCAGGAGCAGCCTTTTAGGACTATGTTTATGTTTTCCCTCTGCACTTATAGCCAGACTCCAGGTGGAGGCCTGGGATGAAAGGGTCTATTCACTCCTCACCACCAACTTCCACTTGCTTCTCTTTCTAGAGCTGCTTTCCAGGCTGTTCATGTCCTGCATGCTTTGGGACTTTTAGTCCTACTTCCAGAATTGGCTGCAGTCCTTCCAAGCTGCTAAAGATAAGAGGGTTCAGATACTTAGCCCAGAGCTGTGGAGATAGTGCTATATTTCTAAACCAGGATGGTATGTGATTTGCATTTGAATTGCATTTGCGGCCCATTGTCCTTCTGTATGGTAAACAAAATGCAAATTTGGAATCTATAGATCTCAAAATAGCTTTGGTGAGTTTCTACAAAGCATTTTATAGAATGTATGCAAGTTGGAAAAGAGCTGATCAAGTTTGCTGGTTTACCCTGGATGATGATGAGCTTTTCACTGAGCTGAAATGACACTTCTGCTTTTGAAAAGCTAAATTACACCATTTCTTAACCTTGGTGGTTAAGTGTAAATATATGTGGGCTCTCTCTACATTCTGATGAGCAAACACTAATGTGTAAAAACTTTGAGATCTATGCTTTCTTTTGTCTCGCAGAGAACTCTTTCTGCACCTGTCACAAGCCAAAGTCAAAAAGTTTTTGTGATCTTATTGTTTCCAGGTCATTGTTTAAGATGCTGCAATTTATGGCTAACCACTCGCTGGTGTTTGATTTTCTTTAATCCCATATTTACATTGAAGATGTAAAATGGGCAAATAGAGTAATGATATTCACACTGTTAGTTAACGTAACAGACTGAGATTTAACAGTATTAATTTGGTGTCTCCTGGAATTTCAGTCTGCTATACATTTTGATAATTGGAACTAGAATACACAGTCTTCATCTGGTCAATCATTTCCCTTCAATTTTCTCCTTGAGTTATTTATTCATTGCAAGCAGTATTCCAGGCATGCCAGAAGAATGTTGTTATCTTGCAAAACTGGCTAATTTGCAAATCTGAACCGGGGCAGCCAACAACCTGCTCATGAGAAGGCACTGTCGATCAGCCAAGCCCTGCCGTTTATACCACATCAATAACATGTCTTTCCCCAGAGATCAGTCACAAATGGGGTGGGGGGGGGGGGGGGCAGGTGTATTTCTTTCCCCGGTGCAGCTCAGCATATTTGAAACCACGTGGGATGTCCTTTTGCTAACATGGTTGAAAATGTATTCATTTAAATACCATTGCTTGTTGAAGATGTTATGGTTTGTTTCTCAGTGCCTCCCTTCCAAACCAAGTTTTACTTTTGAAATTTTAACCTGCACCGCCATATTTGTGAGCAATGGATGACAGGATTTGATAGGAAAAGCAAAGACGTGCCACACGGTTCTCGAATGACACCAGACACTTTCCAAGTGTTCAGCATATTTGGCATTGCATAGAGGTGTCCCGAGATTTGCTTGGGTGTGCAGTGCATGTTTGAATGCCACTTCCACAGAAGTTTGTTGAGCACACACAACCAACAAATGGCACAGGCTGATTCATGTTGAAGAGACTTTACACACAAGGTCAACTTCAAAGGAACATCTATGGTCCTGCCAATGGTGTTGGAACTGCAAGCAGATATATTCACTTTAGGTTGTGTGCTTAAAATCAGTGTGTTTTTTCTTGAAGTCCCTACTCCTGACCAAAGCTTACCCTGACCCCAATGACAAGACCACCCTTTTCATTCCTGTTTCTTCAAGGTATATCAGGAAACAATAACAGTGGGGGAAAGAGGCATTTGTTATGCTTCCATTCATAAACTGCTGTCTTAATAGAGTTCATAAATGTGCCAGTGATTATATGACCGAGTTATATTCAATAGTGTGGCTTTGGGTTGGCCAAAGGTGAGTTCAAAGTTGAATGTTATAATTAGCATTGAGGTCCCCGTTGGGAGAGTTTGGTGGGGGGTGGGGGGAAGCAACAACTTTTGCATTCGAAATATGCAGGTTTATGCTGTCAGATTTGGCTCCACAATATTTTCTAGCACAGCTGAATAACCTGTTGATATTTATAAAAGAATGACTATTTGTTCAGATGCTTTGGGTCACATCCAAGGAAAAGGAAGCTATGCAGGAAAGGAATGTATTTGTTGTATGATTTCCAGGTTGGAAGTGAGAACGTGAGCCCGTGCCATGATCTCTCTCCAAGACCTTCCTCAATTCAGTGCTGAGGGTTCCACGAGAGCAGTTCCTTTCCTCTTTATCTACTGGTATAGGAACTGTTGTGAGAGCTATCCCACCAATTCACATGACTCACCTTCACAAAAACAGAATGTGCATTTCAAAACCTGCAAAATAACATGCTCAGTGAGCCCTGCGAGGAAGCATGGATTCAAGCCTACACTATCGTGAGCTGAGCCAAAAGCTGCGGAACCATCTGTATTCTCAGAGTAATTTACATACAAGATTGGAAGAATAGTTATACAATGTCATTAGGAACAGGAAATGGGCATTTAGCCAAGAGGCCCACCCTTCTATCATTGTGGCACTACCTACTCACTTATCCTCATACACCTCAATCCTATATTCATCCATAAATACACTTACATTTTCTTGTTAGCCCAGTTACATTGTTTGCTTCAGTGGTCATCACTGGTTGTTATTCCATGATTTTGAGTAATTGTATCCTGCATTCACTTTTATTTTATTTTTTTAAATGTTGTTCAATGTGGTGACAGAATTGCATTTCAGTGATAGACGGAATAAAATGTACCCGAACTGGAATAGCAGTGAGTGATTTGTAAATAATCCAGGAGCATGTTTTTATTTATTACGCTCGCTGCATACATTTGCTCATTCATTCAGTTTAGTTTTTTTCAAAGTGCTGCCGTAGTATTGTGAGCTGTCATGCTTGGGCTGACATTCTTGTGTGTCTTGCATGCCAGGTTGACAATCAGTTATTGGCAACAGATCAGGAGCTCAGAGTTTTCAAACTATTACCTAATTCAGGCTCAATGAAATAAGGTTAACTTGGTTATTTTCCATCAGCTGGGAATATAAGCAGATTTTGTTGGAAGAGATGGGGATATAGATTCTAATTACATTTTTTTAAAATTTAGACATGCAGCACGGTTCAGGCCATTTCGGTCGACAAGCCCGTGCCACCCAATTAACCTACAACCGCCAGTACATTCCTCTCATCACGAGGCAAATTCTGCACTTGCCGCTGCTCTCAGTATTCATCTTTCACAGATCCACCTTTATGACCATTAAAAATGTACTCATTCATTGCCAAACTGGCATTGTTGGCTTTTGATGGCCATCTCTAATTGCTTTTGAACTGCAGATACAGCTGAGCGTCAACTCTATCAATAGATGTAGAACTGCATCAAGAAGAAACTTTGCAAAAACATCGACAGATGCTTAACCATTGCACTGGCTAAGCTGTCTTTCACACCTGTCAAAAACTTTGATTAGCTCTTCCAACTAGAAACATTCAAAATGATTTATAATAGCAACAAAAAGCAAATAATTGAAGCAATTATTATCAAATGTTATAAAATCACTTATCAAATGTTATAAAATCATTTTAACAGTCAAATAATAACAAGTCAATTAGTTTGAAGAAATCTTAACCCTTAAATCTTTATGAATCCATCTCCAATGAATTAAATATAGGTTCTATTTGAGACAGGTCTATCTTGATGCAGGATCAAGGTTTAGATTCTACACCAGCTATTCTCCCTGCAGCCCCCTTGTTTTGTTTTTCAATTTGCACAACATTTTTTAATGATTTTAATGAGAAGTATGGAAGAAACCAACTGCTTCACAGGGAAGGGAGCCCATAAACTTTAACCAGTGTCCTTGGGGGAGCTATAGCCAAAAATGGGTTGAGAATGGCTGCTCTACGGCATCTATTTGATAATAGATGGTGATCCACCTTCACCTATAGGCAATAAATTGATTACAAAGAACTGAGATTTGTGCAGGACAGCCAAACCCAGTGTTCTATTCTCAAGGATTGTAGGTTGTTTGATGCAGAACTCGTAGCATTTCCCATTGAGTTCTAGTCCTGTATCTTTGACTTCCATGTACAAACCTTTCAAATATTTGATCTTTACTTTTCCAGTTTTGATCTTTTCCTGCTGGATCAAAATAAAGATTTTTGTTTCCCCCTTGATTATCTTCAAAAACAAAAGCTGGCTGATTTCTTGTTTTCTACATTCCTTACTTGATTTTTGTTTTAAAAATTTCCCATTCGAATGCATAGGCAATCATCTGATCACTTTTCGATGACTGAGATGGATTATTAGTTACTGAGGTAATTATTTTTTTTTTAAATGAAAACTGCATAACTGTATTTTATGAAGAGCATGGAATCCTTCTGGAAAGGATTGAACATAATGTGTGACAGCTACTGACCACTCAGTTTCAACCAAGCTGGCCAGATTCCCCAGTGGCTGAAATTATATAGATGCTTTACATGGTCAAGTTGAGATACCCTGTACAAATTGTTTGCTATTGCATTTGGAAATTTCATATTGTAATAAAATATTTACAATCCTGATGGAAGCGAAATTGGTTTGTGCAATGGCCTGAGCTGTGTTTATCAATCTCTACAATTTTGGCAGAGTTGTAACAATGAGTAGGTGAAGACATCTGTATGCTTCATAGCCAGCTGCTTGTGTAGTTGGGTTCAATGGGTGCTTTTTATGGTTAATGTAATTATACACAAAAACATGCTAGTCCATCTGGAAATGGCAAAAAGTTGGGAGAGAGTACAGAAGAATTAGGGGATATGGGGAGTAGGCAGGTAGGTGGAGTTAGGTCATAAATTAGATCAGCCATGATCGTATTGAATGGCGGAGCAGGCTCGATGGGCCATTTTTGGCCTACTCCTGTTCCTACTTCCTATGTTCCTATGTTAGGTGGCTGTGAACAAAATCCTTGTGTTTATTGTAACTCAAGAAGTTATTATAATTATGGTATTGAATGATGACAAATATCAGACTGAAATACATGCCTTTCTCATAATTTTTGAGTTACTTTTCTGCTCTTTGGCTTGGCTTCGCGGACGAAGATTTATGGAGGGGGTAAAAAGTCCACGTCAGCTGCAGGCTCGTTTGTGGCTGACAAGTCCGATGCGGGACAGGCAGACACGATTGCAGCGGTTGCAAGGGAAAATTGGTTGGTTGGGGTTGGGTGTTGGGTTTTTCCTCCTTTGCCTTTTGTTCGTGAGGTGGGCTACCCAGAAGGAATATCTCATTTGTGATTTGAACTTGACAGTCCAACTTTGGAGATGGCCAATCATTCTTTTTCAACTTGACAGTTTTGATCTGACACTTAAAATAAATATGACTTGGCCAATGTAACCACAGAATAACCTGTCTATATCTCTTGTCCTCTTGTTTGGATCTAGGAATATTAAGAACAGCAATTTTCATGTCGATTGCAGCTTTGCTCTGCCTTTGTCACACCATAGGGGTGACATCCAATGACAACACTACCAATCTGCAAATTTGTCCTTGTTCAGTTTTAAACTGGGCAAGAGGTGGAAGTAGTGTACCAAACTCGTTTTAAATTGAATGATTGGAATGAGATTACTCCAAAGCAGTTCATCAATGTTTATCAAAAATTATTCATGACAAATGCTTTGTCATATAATCCACTAATTTTAAACTAATCACCAGCCAAACTGATCATGCAATGCTGAAATACAGAGGAAATTTATAAATATATTTTTTATTTAAATATAGTTTTAAAGTAAAGTTGGCCCCAAGTAAGTCCATTTAAAACAAGATGTTTGGAAGTGTCAATGTAACTGAGCACAAAGAAGCTAGGGTTAACTCCACAAGTGAGAATGTGGAGTATAGATTTGCATAAATTAATTATTACCTGTGACAATGTTTTAGGTTTCATTCTGATTTAGTGGCCAAAGTGATATTGCAAAGTAAAAACTTTTTTATTTCACAGTTGATGATTACAATTTCATGCATTTTTTTTTAAAACTCCAAAGTGGAGTTAGTTTAATGGGTTATCAAATTGATGGTGTTAGAAGCTGTGTACAAGCTGTAAGTCTTGAGGATTGGAGTTGGAAGTTGCGGAGTAAACCAACTGGCATGCATTTTCAGCGGATGATGCCTATTCTCCATGCATAATTCTTGCTTCCTGTTGTCACAAATTTTTCTCATTTTACTCTTGTTCATGGTTTATATCTCAAAACATTTTGCTCGGTGAATTATGATTCTGAATGACCCAAAGTTCGATGAATTTTAAAATCATTGGAAAGGTCAATTTGCTTATCACCTCACTAGGTGGCAGTGTTCTGCCTGCCCTGCAAATGGACTGATGCAGCACAGAAATAGGCCCCTTGTTTCTCGAAGTTTGTGCCTGGCATTAAACGTCAATTTTTAAACAATTCCTATTTAGTTAGTATTCAGTCTCTGAGGTAGTTCGGTTTATATACTTGGTTCCCATTGCATGTAAAAATGTGACCTTTTGGGGGGAAAAAATTCTGAGACGATTTAGTGTTGCAATTGGGTCAGTCCATCTTGCTACACTTCTAATTTGATGTCTCCATTTGGTCAAGCCCACCATTCTCTGGTCCTTCGCTGCAAGCTCAATCCCCGACCTTTAATTCGTCAATTTCTTAGATAAAAGTTTATGGTCTGAACATTCATTAACCAGACCAAATCAAGAATTGTCTATCAAAGAAACCAAAAGGAAATTGGTCGAGACATTTTTTTTGCTCTGTATTGTGTCCATGTGTGTGTACATGATAGTCTGGAGAAGTGCTGTTTCATCAGCGTGTTCGGCGGGCAGCAACCTCCTTTGAAGAAGACCGCAGAGCCCACCTCACTGACAAAAGACAAAGGAGGAAAAACCCAACACCCAACCCCAACCCACCAATTTTCCCTTGCAACCGCTGCAACTGAGCCTGCCTGCCCCGCATCGGACTTGTCAATCACCAACGAGCCTGCAGCAGACATGGACATACCCCTCCATAAATCTTCGTCCGCGAAGCCAAGCCAAAGAAGAAGATATGATAATATCTTGATCTTGAGTGGGCATGCTGAAGTAAGCTAATGACTGACAGCATTTCAGTTCAATGCCAGAAAAGCAGCATTAAAACCTTTTTCTCTGTTAACTTTATCACGTGAAGAGGAGGTAGAAACATTTGCCTTGAACAGAATGTAGGTTTGGTACAAGTCTAAAAAGTGTCTGGCATGGTTATTCTTGTTTGTTCCTACACATTGAGTTGCTTGATCAATCTGAACAATCTCATTGCAGCACATGCTTCTCTATATCTATTGAGAAGTCATGGGTCAAACGGGGACTGAGTACTCCTCTTTTAAACAGATGTAAATAATTGAAAACATCAACATTTTATATTCTATCTGGGCACTCTCGAACCAGATGGCATCAACAGCAAATTTTCTGGTTACTGCTAGCCTGTCTTCCATTCTCCCTCTCCTCCCCATCCCTCTGTCTTTTCCCTCTGGCTCTCCACCCCTTTCCTCTCCTTCCACAGAGCCATCTCCTCTCCCCCTGTGCACCCTCCCTCACTTATCCACCAGTTACCTCCTGCCTGTGGGCCTATGCTCCTCTCACTGCCCCTCCCCACCACCATTTTGTTTGGGTACCTGCCTCCATTTTCCTTATACCTTGCTGAAAAGCTCAAGCCCCAAACGTTGGTTATATTTTTCTTTGCTATTTAAAGTGCACTGTTTGACCTGCTGAGTTTCTCCAGCTTTGTGTTTTTACTTCAATCAAGTCTGAAGTCTTTTCTGTTTTACAATTGGAATCAGCTGATGTGTTTTTGATGTGAAAAACACCCAAGATAACGATGACTGGATCAGCCTCCCATTATTTGCTGTCTTGTAACATATTTATAACACTATTTGTTTCCCTTCTTCTCACTTTATTTTTGTGCAAATGTTCTGCATCCCTTCCAGCAGCCAATTAATGAGTCAATTTCCAACCAATAAAGTGACCACACTCCCTGCCTTCTCTTTCAGTTTATTTTTTTGCTGATTGGAAAGTTTGTGTATGTTGTGGAAGAGGAGGTTTGGGGGGGGTGGGGGAAATCAAAAGAAGCAGGAAAACTGAAGAGAAACCAAATAAATGTTCAAGAATATAAAAAGGGGATAAAATTATTTTCTTTTTCATTGAGTCAGACAGTAATACAGTGAGCAATGCTACTCAGTAGTAATAGAAATCTGCTGCAGGCATCCAGCTAATCAAAAGGAGAGTGAGGCCGTTTCCAGGCACCCAATACGTGCCAACTCCAGTAATAGAGGGATTTCAATTTTCTTCATGTTGACTGAAATATTTCCCAAAGATCAAGAGCTGGGATTCAGATTAGCCTTGAGAATATGTACTTTTTTGACCATCATGTTTTGGATCAGTGGAATTCCACTTGTTAAATGTTACTGTCTTGAAAACATAAATTGCAAATCCTTAATTTTAATGCTTTCTCTATGATTATATTTCTTTTCACAAGTATTGTGGTTCCATATTTTCTCCTGATTCTGTGAACCATTTTTAATTCTGATTTTGTGGCTTCAGCCACTTCTGGTTCTACCATTGTACTCCCCCCAAAATGTGGTCACTTTTTCAGTCCACTTCCTGCACAGACCCACCATGTCCCTTAATTCCTCAACTTGCATCTTAATAAATCTTGATCTTAATTTTAATCTTAATAAAGGGTAATTCTGCCTCATCCACAGGTGAAAGAAAAAGAATCTCAGAGTTGTATGTGATGTCATGTATGTACTCTGTCAATAAATCGGAATCTCAATATTGAAATACAAATATTTAGCAGCAGTATATGTATTAAATATCACATGGTGTAAAAAAAAATGCCCTTTTACAAAATAACATACAATCTGACTTACATGAGCAGAGTTTCCAAAAAGCTTTAATTCATGCTTTTATGCATTAGATGATATAAAAAAAACATCAAAAAGTTGAAGAGCTTTAAAACCCTCAAAGGTCAATCTTGCTCTTTCAAATTCCTTGATTTACAAATGTTCTATTTACAAAATTTCTCTCTCACACTGTTTCATTCTTTGGGGATACGTGTCTTCAATTTACAAAGCTATTTGTAGCTATAATGAATAGTGTGAGTTTCTCTACCCATAGGAATACATTATACCAAATTACCCATAATGCATTTTGCACAACCATCTCAAATTACAAAGTCTCCATTAATATAACACTTTTGAGGAATCTACGCATTTCATAAACTGAAAAATACTTATGGTTTTTAATTGATTATGGAATGCAGTGATAAAATGATCAGTAATGGAGTTACAAGATCTGCCTTTTGTATTCTGCCCATCAGCTTTCATCCTGCCACAATGCTATTCAGCTTTGAGAGTAGGTTGAACAAAACCAGCCTTCTGCATGGCCAGCTTACTATAGCTGATGTAAAGCACAAAGCTAGGTGCATGTTACAGTATTGGCAATATCTACTGCTGACGTTGTATGCTCGACTATAGGATTAACAATCAATGTGTCTTGTGGAGAATCTATTGAATAGCTCAGCAATTACACAGATACTGACTACCTAACAGTTCAGTTATACTTCGCATTTACTTTATATTTTTCCTTATGGTTTCAAATGTTGTTAGCACTTTGTTAAATACACTAACTGGCTGGAGAAACTCAATAGGACCTGCAGCGTCCACAGGAGGCAAAGATATAGAACCAACATTTTGGGCCTGAGCCCTTCATCAGGTTATGAGCAGATGCCTGAATAAAAAGATTAGGGGAGGAGAGAAGAAGGGGCAGGTGGAGGAACAAAGGCCAACAGCCAAGAGGACATTGGTGGACATGGATAGGAGGCTCCATGACTCTCATATTCTAGAAACAATATTTATGTAGTTATTTGTACATATGAAATACTTGCACTGCATATGTATTGTTTGTCTGTATGTGAGTTATGTCTGGTTGTATATCTGCACGTTTTGCACAGAGGACCAGAGAACACTGTTTCAATGGGTTGTTCTTCACTTGACTTGAGAGTTGGAGAGAAATGCTGAGAATTATTTGGGGAGGGGAGTTAGCTCTGTGAATGTGGTGCTGGACAAAAGGAGACCAAGGGATAGGGAATGACAGAGATGTGGCACATAGAAACTGGAGAAGTTGATGCGAATGCCATCTGGTTGGTGAGTAGCCACACAGAATATAAGCCATTATTCTTCCAATTTGCAGGTGTTGTTAGTTTGGCAGTGCAAGGGACCTTGGACAGACACTTCAGCATTGAAAGGAGAATTGAAATGGGCTGCCACTGGGAAATCCCCACCATGATAGCAAACAGAGCGAAAATGCTCAACGAAGTGATCTCGCACTCAGCGTTCAGTCTATCTGATGTAGTCGAGGCCATATCTGGAGCACTGAATGCAGTAAATTACCTCTGCAGATTCACATACGAAATGTTGCTTCACTTCGAAGGACTGTTTTGGGGCCCCAAATGATGGTGATGATGGAGATGTGGGCACAAATGTAGCATTCCTGTTGCCGTTTGTCAAGTTCATTTTCTTTTCTGCCTTATTTGATTCTCATCTTGTACCTTCCACAGCATACACAACCCTCACAATCTGCAAAACCATATATATATTGGCAAGATAATTTGGCTAACTGCCAAAGAAATGAGGTGTAGTGAAATTGTCTGGGGAGAGAGCAGTTGCTTAAACCCCCCAAAGCATTGAATTGTCACATTTTTTTTGTTATTTACTGTCAAATAGATCAGTCAACAAAGTAATTAGATAACTCTATATGTATTCAAAATCAAGGGCTTCTCAGAATGATGCAGATCGTCTCAAAAATAAGCATTTTGATTGATTTCTATCTGTCTGGTCTAATGATGAGCTGTTGGCAGTGAAGGAGCTTCATATTATATTATTTGTCCTTTGCTCTATTTTAAATTCAGTCCTTGCACTGACAGTCAAGTGCCAGAATTACCTTCATCGTTGTTTCTAGCCCATTCTCCCTTCCCCCTAGAGCAGAGTTGCTGCAGTAAAGATTAGGAAGATGTGTGTTGGGAATTGAAGAGGATGGTAAGGATCTGTCCAGGAAAATTTCAACTCTGGATCTGTATCCTATGACATGGTATATCTGATGCTTGGCCATTATTAGACTTGATCCTTACATGATTGGGGTTCTGGATGCAAACAGAAAACGAGTTAAAAATTTTATTTGAAAATACCCCCCCAATCATTTGTGGGAGGATTTTTGAAATATCTGGAAGAGTCGGCTGAAATGCTGCTAAAGTTTAAAGTTGCTCCCCTTATTATAGAGAGAAGCATCGAGGCACAAAAATCCTGAGAGATTAATTTTCACTGCAGCCGTTTAGAATGCCTGCATTTCAATGGCTGTCAATCACAATGGTGAAATGCTGGTGGTGAAAATCATTCTCAGCAGTGTTCTGAATTTTAACAAATTTTTCTCCATGATTTGTTTTTATTTTTATTTTTCTCTCTCCCCCCCCCCCCCCTCCCTTTCTAATTCCAGCCAAAGGAAATTGGAATAAAGAGCCTGGTGATCTATCTGCACCATTGTACCAGATCCTGGAAATAGAGCACCTATTTCCTATTCTATCCTTCCTTACTAGGGTAAAATGTATTCTGAACAGTATTGGCTGTCAAACAACATCATAACGTGATGTTACATGCGACGTCAGCATTCTGGAAATGTGCAGAAATGACCCCTGGGTTGACATATTTCATAAGTTTGTCACTCTGTCAAGAATTGTCTGATTGTGTTTTCACTTGTTTCCTGAGTTAAATCCTCACCGTCTCTCAAGAGGAGAGCAGTTCCAACCACTCTGAAATAGCTTAGCGGTATCTCGGGCAAAGCAACTTGATTGGCATTTCATCTATCTTCAATGCAAGGTGGTTGCTGCAGGTAGAGCAGGTCCTCACTCAATGTTATTTATACATTCTTGGAAAGTGCTACTTTAAATGAAATGATGTTAAACAAAATCAATTTTGCTGTAGACTCAATGATTAAAAACAAGTTTCAAGTTCTTAGTTTATTTCTGGCCACAAAGGTATCACCTAAATAATGGCCCCAAACTAATATTAAACATTGAAACAAATGTGTGCTCTACAGACATTTCAGAAAGATAAATAAAAGCAAATAAAAATTACTTTCTTTTTCAATATTTTTATTAACATTGAAATTTCACATCAAAAAATACAGAGTACATAAGAATATGTGTTAAAAGTCAAAAAGATGCATTACACTTAAACCATATCAAATAAAAAAATCGCCATCAATTTAGGTGAATTAGTGAGTGACAGTGGTCATAGCGGTGGTGGCAGTTATGGGGAGGTGGGGTTTAACTCCTGACTTAATTTCACTCCCAAGGTACCTTTACCGCAGCAGCAGGTTCAAGAAGGTAGACTTGTCAAAAACCCTTGTATTTTTGAGCACTTCAAAAGCAAAATGTACCGTCGCACATAATACATGGATTAATAACAAATGTGAATGCTCACAAACTTTGCAAGGTATCAGAATACCAATAATTCTTTCCAGATAAAATGGGAGACAGAATATTTTGGAATTAGATCACATTATTGTCCCTCCAGAACTTTTCTTGCAGCTTGGATCATCCAATTGGCAATATTTCGTCACACTGAAATGTTAAGCGCTCTAGCAGTTAAATTGGGATTTTTTTAAAAATGAGCAATATCATATTTGTATCGTAGAAGAGTGCACTGCCATGACGCATTTTCCCACTTAGTGTCAGCTATCATTATTCTAATGGTTCTACAGCATCACAGTTTTGTAAATAAATAATTTAAAAACTTTTTTTTGTCATGTAGTACAAAACCAGATCAAAACTTGGTGATGCTGTGAGAAATCTAGGACTGTGTTAACATAAAATACCCTGCAAAACTGTGGATGCTGAAGCATGAAGGACTTGCTGAGATGTTTAAGGGTTGTATTTAGTTAGAGCAGTCAAAATGAGTAGTATAGGAGAAGGTTCTTTGTGTTTGGCTGAACGGAAGTGGCACAGAAATAGAGACTATCTAACTGGGTTGGCACAGTTAGTGTGGTGGTTCACACAGCACTATTACAGAGCCAGTGGCCATGGTTCAAATCCAGCACTGGCTGTAAGGAGTTTGAAGGTTCTCCACGTGGTATTCCTTTGGGTGCTCTGGCTACCTCCCACGTTCCAAAGATGTACCAGGTTAGTCACATGGGTGTATTTGGGTGGCGAGGGCTTGTGGATTGGAAGGGCTGGTAACTGTGCTGTATCTCTTATTTTTTTTTAAATGTGGTGCCACGGTTTGTGAAGTGGGAACCACACTGCTCGTAGTTAACACAATGTTAATGCAGCCCCAGAAACCTGGGTTCAAATCCAATGCAAAATTAAAAATATGATAACTAGGCTTAGCTATTCTATCATGTGGTGCAGAATTCTTCCGTGCTTATTAGAAGGCACCACTCTGTAAATTGTCACATGGTTTTCTATAGATGCAATGCACAGAGATAGGAATGTTACCAGGCATCGGAATGAGAAAATTCACAACACTAGAAGGAGGCCATTTGGTCCTACAGCTCCGTGCCAGTCTGACCTTGTTCCACCTTCCAGCATGCTGTTTCTTGCTATGTCGATCACTACCTCAAAAATGCATGTAAATGCTAGTTCAACCATCTGTTCAGGCACTGAGTTCAGACTTTGTGTAAATGTAGTGCATGAATGCCAGATCTTTGGCTTCAGAAGCTGATTTAGTATCTTACTTGCACAGATATAGTAAGCTGAAGTGGAGTATGTCACTGAAATATAACATTGCTCTTTGTTTCAGAGTCTGCCAAGATGTAATGTATTGTCCTGGTTGTGGGATGTTTTCTCTTAACATCCTCATATATTAAATCTCTCTCCCCATGCTCCCAATAATTTTCTATCCCTTTTCACCTCTCCTCACGATTTCATCCCCAGATTCCTCCTCAAAGTCTCTTAACCATAGGCAGAACGTTAATCAATGTGAAAAATCAAATTACTGCAGATATAGGAAATCTGAAAACCTTGATCATCGACTCCACTCTCTTCCTTCCTCCACCTGATAAAGCCAGGTCACTTCCTCCAAAACTTAGTTGGCTTCACACATTCAGGATTCAGAAGAAGAAAGGCAATGACTGGCAGCAGAGGAAATCAGAATGGCGCACATGATCACGTCATTACAGGAAGGATGTGGAAGCTATGGAGAAGATGCAGAGGAGCTTCACCAGGATGTTGCCTGGATTGAAAAAATATGTCTTATGAGGCAAAGTTAGCTGAGCTCGGGGTTTTCTCTTTGGAGAGAAGAAGGATGAGAGATGACTTTATAGAGGTCTACAAGATGGTGAGAGACATAGATAAGGGAGAGAGTCAGCATTTTTTTCCCCCAGGGCAGGAGGGGACATCTATATAGTGAAGGGAGGAAGGTTTTGAAGGAAAAAAAAAGCATCAGGGCAAGTTTTTTTTAAACACAAAGAGTTGAGGGTGCCTGAGAGGCATTGCTAAGGGTGACAAGAGACTCTAAGCAGTATTTAAAAGACTCAGGCACATATATGAATGAAAAATGGAGGGTAGTAATGTTGGGAGTGTTTAACTTTTTTTAGAGTATATATCGATCGGCATGATATCGTAGGCCAAGGGCATGCACTGTGCTGTAATGTTCTATGGCCAATCTGAATATTGCATGTAAACAGCCATGAAGATTGCAGAGGTGGCACGGACCCTAGGAAACAAGAGAGTGCTGTCTTCTCTCAAAAAAAATAGCCTTGGCAATTGTGGTGGTATAAATACTGCCATTGTCCTTGTTCTTGCCAAGCTTATGAGACCAAAGCTTTTGATACTTTGTTTAATTCAATAGCCCTGCCCTTTTATTTTCAAATTTTCATACAATTAATCTGTGATGTAACTTTTCATTGTCCTGAGCTTGCTTCAAAGAAAAAAAATAACCATTATATATTGATAGTCATGTAATATATTTTAAAAAATAAGAAGAAGAAGAAGAATAAAGATCATCCCATATTAAAAGTTTTAATGGATAAATAACAGTTGTGGAGCCCAATCATTATACACGAGTCACAGAATTTTATAGAAATGGAATTGAATTTTTCTTGTCACTATTAATCTAGCTTTTTGTTACATTGCGTATTACATGGAATAATAGATATCAGTGGAAAGAAATGTACCTCACCATAAACAAGAATATTTTTGATATGTCTTTATCCTATAAGTTTTTGTTTGCAGGGTTTTTAAAAAAATATATTATTTTATCCACTACCTTTTTGTTGTTGGTAGCCAAATAGATTCATTTGGCAAAGCCTATTTCAAAGTTTTCATAAAACATGGCATTTTTCATGCTATTTTCACAGTTAGGAATCAAGAGTTTGTGTGTTTAAAGCAGTCGATCCCATCTCATGCTTCTAATAATGATTGTAAATCACTCAAGGCTTGCTTCTCAATGTGTTGTGGTGGTGTAACATGCTCATAACTATCAACTCATTACATATGTATGTGACGGTATAATCAGTGTCTGGCACCCTTTTACAGGTCACACACTCTCAAGAAATCCAGATGATGTCAGGAAGTGCAAGCAAGCAGCTGAAGTGTGTGCATGTTTGTTTGTTTTAGTTGCAGTCTTGAACCGGCTTTAGACACATGATTCAGGCTTTGAAGCAAAAACAATTTGCCCAGTTAATAACTTTCTCCCATATTTTCTGTTTTTCATTCTGTTTGCATGGGAACACTGGAAAAAAACATAATATTGCCATTGTGGCATTCCCGTGCTGTTTTCCCTGAAGTATTATGATTGGAACATGTTTATTTTGTATCATTGGGGGAGTTGGCTCGGATTCTCTTCACGATTGGCCGACAAGAGTAGCTTTGCCTTTAAAACTGAGTAACAATCAAATCTGTTAAACATCACGAATATGTATCTCATATTTGGTGCTGATTTTTATAGGAGGGTCTGATTGTATTCTGCTGTTGTTAATTTCAAATGACAGTCAATTACGTGTGTCAGCAAACAAGAGTGTGGTTTGCTAGATAATTACTATTTAATATCCTGTTCACAGAATAACTTCAACCTGTCACCATGGTCTGAAGCAAGAGTGTAAGCCAACACTTTCTGTCAATCTGTTATGAACAGAGTGCATCTGCTTCAAGTACTTTGCACATTCAGCATATAATTCTGCTAATAATGAGGTGGTGTGGTGCTTTCTTTATTGACCAATTAATGCAGTGTGTGTGGTGTAATTGCTGGATAAATAATTAATAATGTAGTATATTGTTAATGGAGGATGTAAGCTGTGCTGAATCAGAAAATAATTCTAAGAGCAAGTTTAAAATGGTTTGCTGTCACTTCAGTGATTGAAGGAAGGAACAAAATGCCTTCCTCTACTCTCTGAAGTATTGGGCCCTCTCATTGTGACATTCAGTGCTGCATTCCCTCTCACATGTCATGCTCCTTTCGCTGGGCTCCAGCATCCGACCTCACTGCAATGCTTTATTCTCTCTTTGTTGTGACATTACTTGGCCCTCACAGTGACACTATGTGCCCTATGCTGTCATGTGCTGTGATGTGCTTGTCTTCAACAGAGCAAAATTATCTGTGGCACATTCTTTAAAAAATGCACCTCTGAATCTGAAATTGAATTGGATTGCCCATTACCCCTCGATAGGATACAAAATGTGCATTGATCCCACTGCTGTAGGAACTCCTCTCCAGTCTCCACATTCTCCCATACCCACACTGAACTTTCCTTTCTAGGGATACAAAAAAAAATGGTTTTCAAACTGTGTTCACACCATGGCATCCCTTAGCAAAGCATCAGTTAACACTGTTAGAGTGGATGAGCTACCTTCCATTTTGAAAGTTGCATCACTTTCTGTTTCAATACATTACTTAGTAATGGTTAATTAGTTCCGGCTGAGAACACAGATCAAGTGCTAGACAGCTTTGCAGAATTGTTCTTACAATGGGAGCACTTAATATAAATGAACCATTTCCCTGCAACCAAAGAGTGACAACTAGAATGGCATCCTCCATTGACTAATTCACATGACTTCTACAAGTGAATGGAGTTTCTATTTCACTGAAAAAAATTTGGAATTGTGCAGTATTCTCTGGGTTGATCAGGGAATGAGGGGAGCTTTGCACCTTTGGGCCCAAATTGTGAATGCAAGGGTAGAGATGGAAGGAAAGGTTTGGTACTCGAGCTACCTGGAACGACACCCACTTTATCCAAAAAAAAAATGGTTTTCTCTCTTCTACCATCAACTTGGCCCTTACCCATATATCCTCCCTTACTAGTGCATCTTTCCTGACCTCCTCTGTCCCCATAGGGAGCAGGGACAGGATTCCCTTAGCACCCCCACCAGCCTCATCCAAAATATCATATTCCATCATTTCTGCCGTCTACTACCTGATCCCACCATCAAACATATCTTCCCTTCTCGTGCCCTCTCTGCCTTCTGCAGGAACCACTCCCTTCATGACTTCCATGTCCATTCCTACTGATTGCCCCCTTGGTACCTACCTCAGTGACTGTAAGGAAAGCAACACTTGTGCCCACACCTCCTCTCTCACCACCATTTGGAGCCCCAAACAGTCCTTCCAAATGAAGCAAAACTTCACTTGTGAATCTACAGGGATCATCTACTGCATCCGGTTCTCCCGATGAGAGACTGGACGCAGACTGGTAGATTGTTTTATTAAAGTTACCTTTGTTCTGCCCACTATAACAGAGGGGATCTTCCAGTGGCAAACTATTTAAATTCCCCATGCTGACATGTTTGTCCATAATCTCATTCACTGACAGACTGAGACCACCTGCAAATTAGAGGAACAACACCTCATCTTCCGTCTGGGCACCCTCCAACCAAATAGCATGAACATCAACTCCTCTGGTTTCTGTTAGCCCCTCCACTCCCATTCCCCTCCCCATTAATCCCCTTCCCCTACCTCAATACAGATATAGCTCATTTTGCAGATAATCACTTTACAAAAATGTGCTTTTATGAAGAAGCTTGTGTTAACTTTTACAAAAGGATTTTCTATGGGTTTTCGCTTTTACAAAAATAGCCTCCAATAGTTGTGCATGGGTCTTCACTTTACACCATTTCGGATTACAGAAGGTTTCATAAGGCAGGGTATACTTGCATCACCTTTGCATCCATGTTCAATTATGGCTTTTTGCCTGTTGGCCTGTTTTCCTCCCCCCCCGTCCTTTCTTCCCTCCTCCCCTGCCCTTTTTATTCAGACACCTGCCTGCTTTTTTTTGCTCATATCTTGAAGAAGGGTTCAGGTCTGAAACGTTGGTTATATATCTTTACCTCCTGTGGCCGCTGTGTGAACTGCTGAGTTCCTCCAGCATTTCTGTGTTTTTATTACAACAGAGCATCTGCAGTCTTTTGTGTTTCACTCCACTTTATCTAGCAGGTTCTGATATAGGTTTTATAAATTTGTCTCCTGGCCATTGCTAAACAGAGAGAGAGAGAGAGAGAGAGAGAGAGAGAGAGACTATTGGACAATTAGGTGTTCAAATAGTTAGGGACTGAAGTTAAATGGAAGACTCTGGAACGCATTGGGAGAGGTTTGTGGGTTGGCATTAGGGTTGAACATTGGGAGAAAGTTAAGTATGTGAGTGTGGGACTCAGACCACTGGCAGATTTACAAGTTGGGGTTAAAAATCTTGAAAAAAGCATTTTTGCTTCTCCTGTCACACAAGTGAGCCTGGAGAAATATGCTGTTCCTTATTCACTCGAGCAGCCAATTTTCCTGAGATATGGAAAGCTCCCTGCTGGAGAGTTGTGTTTAAGTGTCAGTGAAATTCATTTTAAAGCTACACCACTGTAAATTCAGCAGAAAATTAAATCCTGCGATAGATATCTCCCCACGGGCAATAATTATGGTCATAGCTGAGGCCAGAATGTCCCTCATGGGCATTCCAAAATCACATTTGTGCGTCAGACTTTGGCTACAATTACAATCGAAACTACCAACTCTTTCACATTCCACCCAAGGGTGCTGCAGTTCCTCCTCTGTACCTGTGGTTGCCACCTTGTCAATCAAAATACTTGCAGCAATCTAGACCCAGCAATAAACCCTTAATACTGCAGTTGTATTATTCATTTTTATGCACATTGTTGCTTTAATTAAATAGTTGGGAAAGCTCATTTCCTGTGATCTTTATTCTGTCACCACCTGCGCTGTATTCCTGTAGCATAAAATGAAGCAAACGAAGGTAATGGCTTGAATGATAATCTCTCATTCCGAGGACATTAATGGCCCTCTGCTACCTAACTCAAAATGGTATTTTTCACATGAGCCCAGACAGTGCATAATGGACTGTCTATTGAGCCACAATGCACCATTATGATTTCGAGGAGGAGTGAGAGGAAGACTTGTGGTGGGTGTGCTTGGTGGGTGTTAAGAGAGGATTAAAATAAAAGGCACAAGAGGAATTAATTCTGAATCATAATCACCCTAATGGCATGGAACAAAAAAGACGTGTAAAACCATAAGCTGCGTAAAAAGTGACCATTTTTATTAAGAACATCCACATGAAAGCTGGATATTAATATTGCAGAATATAATGAGAAGTTGTGAAATGCCAATCCGATCTTAATGTTCAAACAACTCCAAGAAATTGCCTGAGTTGAAGCTCATTGTTGAGGGCATCATCTCAATCTCCTGATAAAATTTCAGGATTGTCTGATATGGAAGTCAGTTGTCAGGATTCTGCTCAATACCAAGCTCTTGACATTTTAATCATAAATGACAGTTGGCATTAGGACTCCCACACAATACAGGAATGCGAGAGCTATTGGACAAGCACTTCTGGCCCCATCCTGTATATAAATGCCACTGCACACATTGTAATGCTCAACATTGGAGCAGGAATTCTGTGAAATTCCCTGTATTTATCGCTGAGTAGCTTGGCACACGATCTCCACATCGGGCTTTGGAGAAGCGAGGGGAGAAAGTAATTTGTTTTTATTTTGTTATTGTGTTTTTTTTTAATGCATTTCAAAGTTCAGATTTATTGTCTGAGTACATACATGACATCACATACAATCCTGAGGTTCTTTTTCTTGAGACTGAGGCAGAATCTCTAATACCAGTAATTTAAACTATACTCAAAGAATGAAAGAACTGTAAAACTGACTGCAAATACAGTATAAACATACAGTGATAAGTCGTGACAAAATACCGATCCTTAAATGAGTTTCTGAGTTCTACTGTTCAGGAGTCTGAGATTTGAAGGGTAGCAATTATTTCTGAGCTTGGTAG
The DNA here is from genome assembly GCF_036971445.1 of Narcine bancroftii. NCBI lineage: Eukaryota > Metazoa > Chordata > Chondrichthyes > Torpediniformes > Narcinidae > Narcine > Narcine bancroftii. Next base: position 15,408,084 of record NC_091477.1, read on the forward strand.
TACAAGTTCTGTGCTACCTGTACCTTCATCCTGATGGCAGCAGCAAGAACCGAGCTTGTCCTGGGTGGTGTAGTTCCTTGATAATTGCTGCTGTTCTCCAACAGCGAAGTTCCATATTGATATTCTAAATCATGGGGATAAATTTGCTCCTAATTTAAGTTTTAAAAAAAAATGTTTTTAGTTGATTTTTATTTCCTGAAATATTAAGAATTCTGCAATTTTTTATCAGTTTTTTTTAATCTCCTTGGTTCTGCCCCTATCAGGAATGTTGACACTTGGGCAGATTGGCATTGTTGTAGGGGAAGCAAGGCAGGGTGCAAGGCTGGTTTTGAAGAGGAGGCTTGTTCTGGTTAATCAATACCATCCCATCATGTTGTTGGATGCCCGACCACCATTAGCAGCTCTCCAGCCCAGGAGTGTCAGGTCTGCAAGATGCGTCTTTCAAATCCAGATGAAATAAATTTGGGGAGGTGAAGAAAGCAGGCGACACACGTGTGTCAAGTCAAAACAAGTTTTTTTTAAATCATCTGATCACACGTATAACCCGACAAAACAGTGATGCAAAACATGTAGACACACAATCAAATATAACACACATACAGTCAAACAGTCCATATACTGATCAAGTATTCATTTATACAAATAAATACATAAATATTATTTTGCAAATATGCGAGACTTGGATGGTTAATGTGAGCTGCTCCTTTGGTTGTTCAGCGTTCTCACTGCCCATGGGAAGAAGCTGTTCCTCAGCCTGGTGGTGCTGGCTTTGGTGCTCCTGTATCTCTCCCCCATGGGAGCAGCTGAGAGATGCTGTGTGCGAAGGGGTCCTCAATGATTTTGTGAGCCCTTCTCAGACAACGATCTCAATGGGAGGGTGGGAGACTCCATTGATCCTCTCTGCCAAATTTATGGTCCTGTGGATTGACCTCTAATCCATTGTTCTGCAGCAACATAACAGCCTGTTCTTAAAGACCAGGCCAATGGATCATGGCAAAATGGAACTGTGAGCACTGCCAGTGAATTGTAAAAATGAAACACTTCATTTTTATCACCCAATTTGCAGATCTGAGCGTGATTGGATGTGCCTGGTTTTTTTTTTTTGGCTAACTATAAAGGATCTTGAGAAGGTGGTACGAGCCACTTTCATGAACCGCCATGGTCCTTTTTGAAAAAAAAATATATTAGTGATGCATGGTAATGGGTCTTTCTGCCGCATGAGCTTGTGCCTGCCTAAAGTACACCTATGTGACCTTGTGACTTCATTTATCTATGGTACGTGGGAGGAAACCTTCAGAGGAAACCCACGCAAACATGGGGAGAACATATGAACTTCTCCAAGACATCAGGGCACATATTGTGAAGGTACTTCTACAGTGATATTGAGTGAGGTGTTCCAGGATTTAGTCCCAGTGGCAATAAAGGACTAGTGTTGAGAGTGATATTTTTATATTTTGAGTATTACCATTCTCCATACACTGTAGATAATCCTCAATGCTTTAGACAGATTTGGGTCAACAGAGTTTCAGCAATAAAACAAACCGAACTTGCCTCTCTCACTTTATAATGTCAGTTAAACCCTTATCTTGGATGACTGCCATGTAATATGCTGATAGCTGTCCAACATCCTTCTAATCTTTTTCAGGTATCAATTAGCTCCTGTGTAATCCTGTTGCATTTTACATTCTAGATGCAAAATTGCCCAAGGGTTAATAAGAAAAGCTCTTAAACTGCCTTGTTTTAAAACCAAATCCTCCAGCATTTTTCAAGCTTAATTTCATATAAACATCCCAGGCATTGCAGCTTTTTGGGATTGTCTTTGCACTCTGCAGAGAAAATGTTCTGCTTCTGTTTACAGGTGGTATTTTTACAGCCGTTAAAGACTGGGAGGCCTCAGTAAGGAGAAAGCAAAGACTTGATAACGTGATTGCTGAAATGATTTAAAAAAAATGCACAATGCAATTAGATGTGACAACATTCAAATCGTTTCATGAATGTATGTACCGAGTGCATTTATCACAAACACCTTAATCGTCTATCTGCCCAATTTCAGTTTTCCCAATGGTGTTTTGAAGGATAAGTGCAGAGGAAATAGAAGAAGAAATCTCTTCTGAACTAATCTCGAGCAGCAGGTTTTAAATCATTCTTTCTTTCCGAAACTTTCTCCTAACCTCAAAACAAGCTTGCCATGCCAAGTAGCTTGACTTTGGAGATGCATTCAATTTCGTCTCCAAAGATTGCTTGCTTTCATCTGCTGGTTAGATCTTTCATTCCTAAATTACTCCCTTCCTGTCACATGAACTAATCACTGAAGCCAAGCAAACTTTCACCCTGCACAATGGACACTATCACAGCAGTGTCACCTAAAGCAATCTTGTCTAACCAGACTTCAATTTATTTTTATATAAATATATTTCCCAGAAACCCAAATGTAATCTTTTCAAAGGTTATGGATCTAAGGATTGGGTAACAAAAAGTCCAATAATTTGTTTTGATGGCTATTGGCTTATTCTCGGTCTCAGTGTTTCATCTGCAAACCCCCCAGAAGTTTCCTTTCCAGCACAAATAATCCTTTTGATTTGACAGTGGTTATCTGCCTTGTATGTATGATTGTTGGCTAACTGCTTTGTGATGTTTGTTTCCATTTCTTTCTGGGCCTTTTTCTCTTAAAAATGGAATCCAAATACTTTTTTAAAAATCTCTTGAATAGCAGTAAATAGAGAAGTTTTTCCTTTCCATTCCATTTGCAATTGATCTTGAAACTGGTTTGAAGTATCTCTCTTTGATCCAAAGGTACACACCACAGACTCTCTGATCTCAAAATTCCAGCATACAAGTACCAACAAAAAATTATTGGCTAAGTTATTGCGATCTCGAGCAATATACAGCACCCAGTAAAGACTAAGAGCATCTCTTTATCATTGGAACTTCAATCCTCGTTATTTGGCCAGACTCAAGTTTGTGTTAATACCTTTCCCTGTTTTTGAATTTTAGGTGTTGCTCAGCAGATGATATCATTCATTTGTTTACTTGGCATTTTTGACCCTTAGTTTGTGCAAATTTCCACATCACTGGTTGGTAAATGGTAGTTTTAAATGTACAAATAGAATTACCATTTTTTTTATTTATCTGAATCCTGTTTAAACTATGATCATTAAAAACCCTCATTCTTTGTCCTCACTGAGATTAACTTCAAGCACAGACTTGTACTTCCTTCCCTTTCATCTCCCTACTCCGTTCCTGGCACTTACCATTGCAAATGCAAGAGGTTGCTGGTCCCTGCACCACACTTCTTCACCTCCAACCAGGGACTTCAAAAGTCTTTCCTGCTGAGGCAGTGTTTCATCTGCACCTCCTCCATCATCTACTGCAGTCCACTATGCCAGTGAGACTAAATAAGGGGACACCTGAAGGGTGTCTTCATGCACCAGCTGGAGGTCTCAATTGTCAGCCATTTTAGCTCCCCTCTCTATTCCTACACTGACTGTCTGTCCTCGTCCTCCTCCATTGCCAAAATGTGGGCAAACACACTTTTGAAGACAGTATTCCAGCTACATTGTCCACTGCTCAATAGTGTGAACATTGAATTCTTCATTTTCAAGTAACCCGCTCTCTGTTGGTCCCTTTCTCTCCTTGTCATCCACCTAGGTCCTCTCTCACACCTCCCATGAAACCTGGTTCACTTCTCCATCTTCTCCACCAGCCTTCCAGCCACACACCCATTGTATTCCTTCTCCATAAAGCCACAGTCCCTCCCTTATTTGGTAGCACCAATCTCCTCCTTTCAACAGTTGTCCTACCTTCATCTTTCCATTTTCTTCTTGAAGTAGGGTTTCAACCCATTACCTTGAGTATCCATTTCCCTGCATGATACTGCCTGGCCCACTGCGTTCCTTCAGCATGTATTGTTTTATATTCTTGTTTAACTGCTCGTTTTTTCTTAAAGTAATTCCACTGATAGGCTTTGTGGATAAAGCATAGATGTGAGTGTATTCAGCATTGAGAGTTGATGACTTATGTCAAGTGTTGGTTGGGTTGTGGGTTTCATACTGATGTATTTTAGAGTTAACTATTTTCAATGGCCTGGAGTCACATTTTTCAGATTTATTGTCAGAATGCATACATGACATTGCATACAGCCCTGCGATTATTTTTTTTCCTGCGTGTGCGGTAGAATTACAACTAATTGGTAGTGTAAAAAAATAAACTGTACAGCATAAACATGTAAACAAATAAAAGAACAGTCAACAGATAACAAATATAAACAAACTGCAATGCAGAGAAAACAAAAGAAAATCAAGAAGGTGCACAAGAGTCCTTAAATAAGTCTCTGATTGAGTTTGTCGTTGAGGCATCTGATGGTGGAGGGGTAGCAGCTGTCCTTGAACCCAGTGGTGTGAAACTCGTGGCACCTACACCACTTCCATGATGGCAGCAACGAGAACAGAGCATGTGCTGGGAGTTGTGGGTTTGTGATGGCTGCTACTGCACTTCGATGGCAGTGTTCTGTATAGAAGTATTCAATAGGGGGGAAGGTTTTGCCTGTGATGTCCTGGGCTGTGTCCACTACCTTTTGAAGGGGCTTTACACTCAGGGATATTGGTGTTCCAATACTAGACTGTGATGCAGCTGGTCAGTGCACTTTCCACCACATCTCAGTAGAAATTTGCCAGAGTCTCTGGTATCATTCAAAACCTCCGCAAACTCCTGAAGAAATAGAGGTGCTGACATGCTTTCTTCATGATGCCATTGGTGTGCTGGGTCCAAGAAAGATCCTCTAAAATAATGACTCCCATGAACCTAAATTTGATCACCATCTCCACCTTTGATCCCCAAATGATCACTGAATTGTACACCTCTGGCTTTCCTTCCTGAAGAAAACAATCAGCTCCTTAGTTTTGGTGATATTGAGTGCATTCTTGTAGGTGTACCAACCAGCTAGGTTTTCAATCTCCATCCTGTACGCTGACTCAACCCCATTCTTTATACAACCCACTACCATGGTTTCAGCAGGAAATTTGTCTATGCTGTTATTGTTGCACCACCTACACAGTCGTAGGTGTAAAGTGAGTGGAGCAGGGGACTAAGAACCCATCCTTATGGTGCTCTGGTACTGATGAAGATTGTGGAGAAGAAGTTCTTAACAATCTTCACTGACTGTGATCTGGAGGTGAGGAAATCCATGATCTATTTTCACAATGGGGTGTTGAGTCCCAGGTCTTGGAGTTTGCTGTTTTGAGAGGATGATGGTGTTAAATGCCAAACTGCAATTGATAAAGAGCATCCTGATGTATGTATCTTTACTGTCCAGGTGTTCTAGTGCTTTGTGCAGATCCAGTGAGATAGCATCCAGCGTAGACCTGTTTCTACAATAGGCAAAATGGAATGGATCCATGTCGCTGCTCAGACAGGACCTGATCTGCTTCAGCACCGGCCTTTCAAAACACTTCGTCACTGTTGATGTAAGTGCTACTGGTCAATAGTCGTTAAGGCAGGTAACTGCACTCTTCTTGGGCATCAGTATGATTGACACCTGTTTGAAACAGGTGGTTACTACACCCTGCTGGAGTGAAATATTGAAGATAATCGTGAATACCTTGGTAAGTTGGTCAGCACAAATCTTTAATACTTGGCAGGTATTCCATCTGAGCCAGAGTCTTTCCTCGGATTCACTCTCCTGAAGGCAGCATGCCCGTCATCCTCAGATATGGACGGGATGGGATCATCAGGGGATGTGGGGATGCAGCGGGGTGGTTCTTCTCTGTTACTGTCATCAAATCAGGTATTGAATGTATTAAGCTCCTCTGGGATAGAAGCTTTGCAGTCTGCTACTTTACCTGGTTTTTTAACAGGTTATGGCATTTAGGCCCTGACACCGCTGTTGGGTGACCCATGTTGTTTCCATTTTCATCTAGAATCTCCACTTCACCTGGGAGATAACACTTTCTGCATGTCATACTTGCTCCTTCTGTACTGATCTGAATCTCCAGACTTAAATGCCTGTGATGTGGCTCTCAGCAGGTTGTGGATTTCATAGTTCATTGAGAGCTTCTGGTTTGGGAAAACCCTGAATAATTGGGAAGGGTGGGGGGGGGGGGGGGAAATACACTCATCCACAGCTGTTTTGATAAAGTGTGTGACAGCCTCGATATACTCATTCATATTCTAGCAGAGTTCTTGAACACTGCCCAATCTGCTGACTCGAAAGTTCGGTAACTATTCAGCCTCATGCGACTAATTTCTAGCTGTCCTGACCTCTGGGACCCTTTCGTTTTGGGCTCTGTCTGTATGACAGCAGAAGGAGCACAGCCAGATGATCAGAATTGCTAAAGTGCTGTCTTGGGAAAGAACGGCAGGCCTTCCTTATCTTGGTGTAGCAGTCTACCACACACATTTATGGCAGAACTGAAAATACGAGTGTATCAGATGGGTTTGAAGACCATCAGATAGTTTCATGGTTGCTGAGACTCTCCAATATGAATTTGAAATCCCATCTGCCAGACTAAGATTTAAGTCAAGATCAGTGGTCCAGATTTCTGGCTGATACTCCAATTCTTCAACGACAATGCAATTCCATGCTTTTATCAGCTGTCCATGAATGGACATGTTTCGGATGAGTGTTGATCAGGTCAGGAGCAGAACATTACAGAGAATTGCGACCTGTTAGTGCCGGATCAGCCACTGGGACCATTGCCCTGTGAGCAGTTGCACAGGAGATCTACTCCGTGCAAGTCTGTCCTGAATTGTCAGATTGCAGCAGGACTGGTGCAATTCACCTTCGGGTTCCCTGACTTGGAATAGACAATCTGTCCAGAATCCTGTCACTGATTATCATCTGGAAATACTTCCTGGACATGCACATGTTGGTGTTTGGTGAAGGCAGGATTTTTCTTGATTCTTCTTGTTGCCAATATTCAAGATGTCCCACTCAGCAGAGACTCACTGGAGTGACTGGTATCTTGAACTGTCATATAGTAAATGCTCACTCCATTTGGGAAAAGGTATATCCTTTTAGCTTCCATCCCATCACATTCCAAGAATGCGAGTTCCAGATATCAGTCTTTCCTTTCCTCCTCTCCTCCCTTTTCCCTCTTTGTCTTTTATACTTTCCTTTGTAAGTCCAGGATAACTTGCTTCCATAAAATGAGATTACAGTGTCTGAGTTATTTTAATGCACATACGTACATGCAAACACTATAATGTCTGACTTCCCTCAGCCCCCTTCAGCTTAAACTGTTCTTTCAATAACACCAGGGTCGGCGTCAGAACAAATCTTAGAGGGGGTGGGCATTAGGGTAACTGTGGGGAGCACAATCTGACATTCTAAAATATGCTTAGGGGAGAGGGTGTGATGGTGCCTACCTTGAACTTTCTCTGTGTGGCGGCACTGCTGCCATCATCCCCGAACCTCTGACGTAACAGATAAATGTGCTACTTAAATTGTGTAGATGTTCGTGACACTAGTGATGCGGGAGGGGGGAGTCACAGAACCCATTTTGGGGGGGGAGAGGGGGATGATGGCCGCGAGTGGATATGGAAGGTCACAATACCTCTGTTGGGGGGGGGGGCAATGCCCACAAATGCCTCCCCCTGCGTCTGCCCTGAATAACACATTATCCCTCATGTTCTCTCTCTCTTTCAATTCCCATTGTGTTCTGTTCCTAATCTCTGTACTTTACACCATCCCATATCAGCCCTGTCACTATCCTTCTGCTTTTTTGGATTTGCAAACTGCCCAACCACTTTACTGTCAGTTTTGTCCAACTCTCAGGACTAGCCTCCAGGCTGTGTTGTCCCTGGTTACCAAACTGGGAGTGCTGTTCGTCCCCTGTGCACCAATTTGCTGGATTCTTCTCAGAAACGCATTGATAATCCTGCAATTTATTTAGTGCCTGAAGGGAAGTCAAGTTCAAGTCTCTGCAATTAAACCTACCGTAGCCCGTATTCATGGCGTGACTGCACTACCATGCGGACATTAAGGCAACCCATATTTATAAGGATGCTGTTAAGAACAGAGCGTTATGAAGAAAATTGAATCGATTGGGTTTAGATCCGGGAGGCTGAATGAAGATTTAATAGGAATGACCTGTTTCTCTTAACTGAAGAATTAATAACTAGGAGGTGTAGATTTAAAGTAATTAATAGAAATATTATAGGAAACTTGAACAAAGATTTTTTTCACCCAGTTGCTGGAAGGATTTTGAGTTCATTGCCTGAAAGAGCGGTAGAAAGAGAAACCTTCATTATATTGTTTTTAAAAATCATAATATTACCTGACTGTAACCCTCGTGTGCTTTTGCGACTTGACATTTTTTTTAAATGTAGACATACAGCATGGTAACAGGCCATTTCAGTGCACGACAGAGTGCTGCCCAATTTATACCCAATTGACCTACAATCCCCAGTATGTTTCAAGTGGTGTGAGGAAACCGGAGCTCCCGGGAAAAATCCACGCAGGCACGGTGAGAAGGTACAAAATCCTTACAGTCAGCGCGTGATTTGAACCCTGGTCCTGATCACTGGCGCTGGAGAGGCACTGTGCTGACCCCTGTGCCAACCTTGTGGCCCATTACCTCTTGTACATATTGGCTAACTCCCACTTCCTTGACTAAAACACTTCAAAATTAAAGTGAGGTAGTAATTTGTAACCATAGAAATATGATGCCGTCTAATAAGGTGAGGAAATGTTGAAAAATTGGAAGAATTTTCATCCTAATTTGCCTGGAACCGACATGTTATTTTGAAGCAATCTGATCGAATGATCAATGATGTTTTTGGATTAAAGGTAGACAAAGTTAATACCAAAACTGCAAGATTAAACCTATTTTGGAAAGATAATAGGCTGCTTCAAAATTATGAAAGGTTTTTTTTTAATCTGAGTAAGCTCTGATTGAAACTGAGGCTGGTGGTTTTCAGAGCCTGGGTCATTCCCAAAGCCAGTGAACTACTTCTGAAGTAGTTGTGCCAATTTGCACATGTTAAGCTCTCAGGATAATAATCATGATGTTTGAGGGATATTTTTGAGCAATGCATTTCAACTCGGATTCATTCTGGAAGGGTACAGGCAGGGCGATAGACTGTGTAATCACACTGCCACCATCTGCAAAGAACTTGAGATGTGTACTTTGTGTTCACAGGCGATGTTATTGTCAGGAGTTATGGAGGGATGGTGGGTGGGGGCATGGTAATTATAAACAGTTAAATCTGTTCCATAATATATACTTGCACATGATTAGTCTGATTGCCTATTGTCTAGAGGAAACCAGCGCCATAATGTAAGTGTGCCCAAGTGTTTCCCCTTTGTCAGCAAAGTTGTCTTTCATTTCTATTTAATCAGTGTTTGGCTATAATTGGGGTTGTGTTGTGAAGATTCTTGGTGCAGATTGCTTTTCCGTTTTAAAGCTGTGTGTACTTCACAGTGACACATAATTTAATAACTTGTAATAGTCAATTAAAGAGAACTGAGTAAAACTGGTTTTGATTTCTTTTTAACAGAATTTAATAAATTATTAATACAGCTCGATACCAACATATTTCAAAGTTGTTTTTGCTGGGTAACTTAATGGTGTCAAGATATTTTCTCTTCATTTATTTATCTATCTATGCATTTATTTGAATATATATATCTATATATGTGTGTGAGTGTATATACATACATGCAGTGTGTGTATATAGACACTGCCGTTGACAGTAAAACATTTGAATCCCTTCATGAGATCAATCATAGTACTAACTACATAAAAATCTCCTTGTTTATAAGTTCTGCATTGTGTTCTGTAATGAGCCTATGAGACTCTGGGCTTTTATGTGTGCCTGAACTATAGAGATTTTTTTTATTTTAAGTTATAAACAAAATGATTGGCACTGCATACAGTAACATCAGAGTCTGGAGGACATGAAGTCCAATGCTGGTGCACCTAACCTTCTGCTCCGCTGCTGGCCTCACCTTGCATCTAGATCGTGTTTGACTCAGCCCTTGCCTTACATTACTCACCCCACGTAATCAACATTGTCAGCCCACTCTTTTGTGGCCTTTTCCGCTGCTAATCCAATTGAGCTGGAGGCTCAGCTAATTTAATTATGATCGTGAACATTAATATTAAGAAAATAAGCAAACAAATATTTTTTTTGCACTCTGTTCAGTCCTTCGAATAATGAGGGCACTTCAGATAACCCCTCTGCTGCAGGAGTCAGATGGAAAGATCATCTCGCCCTTGAGCTCAGGACATGGGCGCTCTTCTACCTGGGCTCTTGTCTCATTCCGGGCTTGAAGAATGGGCCTGCCAGCATGCGAGTTCCAGAGCTTTGGTACTGCATTGCTTTACGCAGATGCAGGAAACGTGAAGGTTCCACCTTCCAGGATCACCTTGCCACCAGTTCTGATCATAGCCAGAGACAGGGCCAGCACCCCCAGGCTGAGGAACAGCTTCTTCCCACGGGCAGTGAGGATGCTGAACGACCAAAGGAACGGCTCACACAAACCATCCGAGACTCTCATATTCCTGAAACAATATTTGTTTGTAGATATGAATACTGGTTCTATGTATGTATTATTTGTCTGTGTATGTGTTGCGTCTGGCGGTGTGTCTGTACGTTTAGAACCGAGGATCAGAAAATGCTGTTTTGTCGAGTTGTACTGGTGCAATCAGATGACAATAAACTTGACAAACCATATGTTCAGTATCATATACATTGTACAATGTACATATGCCCCAAAATTCTTGCTAGCTGCAGCCAAACAGGTTCATTTGGCAACTAGGATCATGCAGAAGGCAAATGCAAGGTACAAACACAGCATCATTGATACATACAAGGAAAGATCACCACATCAGTGTCAAAGTTATGGTGAAAACTGGTCAACCATTTTAATTCCCTTCACTATTACCACACGCTATATCTGCCCTCGACCTGATCCACTGCCATGGCGAGGCCAAGCGTAAACTTGAGGAGCAGCTCATTAACAGAGATGCTTCTCATTTTAATTTGCTCAACCTCCATCCACTCTTTCCATCTCTGCTTCAGCTAACGCATGTTCTTACTTTTCTCTCTAACATTTCCCCCCTCCCAGAGGTACCTCCCTCCATCCACTTCTCCACCTCTCCCACCTTCTGTCCAATACCTAATCACCTCTTAGCCTCTCCCCAGCTTCTACCTCATCTTCCTTTCCTACTTTAGACTTGATAAAAGGATCCAACCCAAAATGTTGACCAATTATTTCTAGTGAAAAACAAAAGTCTGCAGATGCTGAGATTGTCTTTTTCTTAAAAAAAAAGCAGAGATGCTGGAGGTACTCAGTAAGTTTTACAGTATCCAGAGGAGGTAAAGATATATAACTAATGTTTCGGGCCTGAGCACATCCTCAAGGTATGAGAGACCTTGAGGAAGGGCTCAGGTCTGAAACATCGGTAATATATCTTAGCCTCCTGTGGATGCTGCAAGACCAGCTGAGTTCCTCCAGCATCTCTGTGTTTTTACTGATTATTTCTAACCATGGATAGTGCCTGACCCACTCTGTTTCTCCAGCAGCTCATTGTTTCCACTAGTTAACTGTCCAGCCAAAGATGAATCATTACTGATGCATGTCAGTTCTTCAGTTCAGCTAAAAGCCTGCACAAATATACAATTGTACACCAAGGTATGCAGTATCTGTCTCCCAGCAATTGCTGCTTCAATTCACTTGCAATCTTGTATTTTGATGTGACTGTAGGAGAATTAATGTTGGGCATTGGGAATTGAGTTGGCCTTTGTTTTCAGTGAAAAATGTTGATGAATTTGACAAAAGATTTGTGACAGTTGTTTGTATTGTGAAATGATGAAATTAAATATGCTGACTAGTATCAAGACTTGCACTAAAGGTTAGATTTTAGTCTGAAATAATCCATTTCACTTGCAAGGATTTTTTGTATTGTGGCTTTTCTGGATAATAGTCACATCCAGAGAGAGATAAAGGCATCCGTACAATATTATAGGTTGGAACAAAAAGATCCTGCATGAAATCTATTTTATATCGGCATTGATCATGATGTTTTGCATATGAACTTGTTATTTTACATAGAATATATACATTTATGCTCATATAATTATGTTCAAATCAATGGGATATGTCATAAAAATGAAATGTCTTTTCTCATCGTCCTTAAGTGGATAACAGAATATTCACACAACCAGCCCACCTCCAACCATTTGCATTAAGGTTAATCTTCAGCCATTTTTTCCACCGCCATCCCAGTTAATTGGCCTGCAGTGTCCCAGGATAGGAAGCTGTTTGTGCTTTTTCCACTGGGCCGCCTTTAACTGGGACACTGACTGCTTTTCCACTGAGCATAACCCATCCTCAGGGATCAGAGATTCTACCTTCGCCGGAAACGGGTGACTTTCTGCTGTCCTTTTTCCACTGGTCGAATCGGCACGCCGGCATGATCTGGTGCCGGGGATAGGAGTAGGGGGTCAAGGTTGCCGATCCTCGGCAAGATTTGATGCCAGCGTGCCGATTTTCTTTTTCGACTAGACGCTGTCCCAATTAATTCCCCGTTGATTCCTGGGATAAGGTGCCAGTGGAAAAGGGGCTTCAGATGTGACGATTACATTTGCACCTTCCAAGATCATTTTAAGTACAGTGAGGGAAACTGACAGTTTTCTGTCATTTGATAATGTGCAGGTTTGTGACAGTGAGCCATGCCTGGAAATGTGTTCAAATTGCTAAGTCTCATTACTATTAGAACTGTCGCAAAGAGAGGAGACATTTAGTCTTTCATTCAGGGCTGGATTTTATCGAAATCATACAAGTGAGAAGGTAGTATTTAATCAGATTATTTTTATATGATTAAACTTGAAAATGATAATTTTCTATTTAAATCAACCACTTTTGATTCAACCATATCACTAGGATTCTAACAACTTTTATCACGTAATAAATGTCACTGTTTTTGTAAATGGCTCTATTAATATTTTTAGGAGGTGTGAAAATGATATTGCTCAGGAATATCAATTTTAAAATAATACTGTAAAATTAATTGAAACTGTTCTACTGTTGAAGTGCTTGGGTGCAGCTGAAAGGATAAAGACAAGCTCACATCATTAGTGAAATGTAACCTACTAGTAACAATGTTTGAGAGCATCCAGCTTCTTTGGTCCAAAAATTAATCCTGCAAACACTGACGCGACTGGACGTTTTATAGCGTTTCCACTGAAATTAGAAAACCCTGTTTGATTTTTAAAACCTATAAAATTCACAGATGGTAGAGAATCTCCCTCACCAACACCCAACTCCCCCCCCCTCCAACCCCCACAAAGTGACATGATCTACTGGGATCGTTGTTTAAAGAGGGTTTGCAAAATCATTGAGGACACCTTCCTCCACCCTGCATCAAGCATCTTTCAGCTGCTCCTGTCGGCCAAGAGCTACGGGAGTACCAAAGCCACCACCACCAGGCTGAGGAGCAGCTTCTTTCCATGGGCAGCTAGAATGCTGAATGACCAAAGGAACTGCTCACTCTAATCATCCAAGACCCTCAAATTCATGAAACAATATCTATTTATTTATTTGTCTGCATGAATACTTGTCCTGCATATATATTATTTGTCTGTATGTGTTCTCTGTCTTGTTGTGTGTCAGCGTGTTTTGCACCAAGGATCAGAGAATGCTGTTTTGTCAGGTTTAACTTGTACAATCAGATGACAGTAGACTTGAGAATCTTAGCATCATCTATCGAATTTAGCTTCTCTGGTAATGAGGAGTTAGCTCCAATTCTTATTACAGCTGTTTTGTTTTCATTATTTTTCATCAGGCAACAGGAATATTGATAACATTGGGAAAATTGACCCACTCACAGCAACCATTCCAATACGCATTGCGACTGCATAAATTTGGTGCACATTACCCAGCAGAATATTCCTTGGGAGTAAAACACAGAAGTCTGCAGGCACCTTGATTGAAGTTAAAACACATTGCTGGAGAAAATCAGCAGGTCAAATAGTGCACTTTATATAGCAAAGATAAAGATACATAACCAACATTTTGGGCTTGAGCCCTTCATCAAGGTATAAGCAAAATGAGGACAGGCACCCAAACAAAATGTTGAGGTAGGAGTGCATGGGGAAGAGCACAGTCCCACTGGCAGGAGGTGTGGATAAGGGAGGGACTGCACACCAGCCAAAAAGGAAAGGGGGATGGCTCCGTGAATAGATAGGGAAGAAGTGAAGAACTGGAGGAAAGAAGACAGAGGGATGGGGAGAGCAGGGAGTAGGTTAGCAGAAACTGGAGAATTCGATGTTAATGCCATCCAGTTAGAAAGTGTCCAGACAGAAAATAAGGTGTTGCTCCTCCAGTTTATGGGTGGCCTTGCTTTGACAATACATGGAGCCATGGATAGACATGTTAGTGCAGGAATGGATGCAGAAATGGAATGGTCAGCTACCTAGAGATCCCGGTCACAGATACCAACAGAGCGAAAGTGCTCAGTGAAGCAATCTCCCAGTATGTGTCCACTAATCCTCAGCAAGATTCACACACACACCCTTCTGCCCAAAAATACAATGTGACATGGTCTGTAAAAGCCTTGCCCTCCTATCTGTCCAGTACCTGGATCAAGTTACTATCTGAGACTCTCAGGCATCTAAAATATACAAAAGCTATTGAATTTCATACTTCATAAAAATATTGTGCACATTTCAAAAAATAACATAGAAGTACTTAACATTAGAAAACATCTGAATTAATTAAATGCATTTAGCTGTTAATTTTTTTTAAATTGCTATTTAACTGATTCCTAATCCCTTACAGTTAACTGTTCTTCTGTAATGATATGCAGGTCAATCCTGGCAGATTGAGAGGGTAGATTTCCCAACAACACTGCTAGGAAACTTGGAACTTCGTGCTCCACACAGCACTACATGGGAAAATTAAATGCAAGAGTACAGTTGAGATGATTGTCTTTCAGTGTCTTTCAGGAGGCCTAGAATATCTGTTTCTGCACAAGCCCATGTGGGAGTCGAGAAACTTTATGACACCTGCAGAGGGAGAAAAATGAAGGCAGTTTTAATGATAATGAGTTGATTGTTGTACACCCAAGTAAAATTATATTTGTTGAAAAATTTTGTGGTGGAAAAAAAATAAACAATAATATACCATATATACAGTAAAGTCTCTGTTAACCAGAATTCAAGCAACCTGCAAAAAATTGCGTAAAATAAATAAGTTAAAAAAATTCAAAAATATAACCCCCCCCCCAGAAGTTGGTTCATTAATCATGCAACACGCAATCTCAAACAAATGGCAAATGCACTTATCCAGCATCTACCAATCCACATAGATGTCAAATATTGGGATTTCACTGTATTAAATTACCTCAGTACAGAAAAGCATGATATATATTGGCAAGTAAATAAATATTTGCTCCAGCAGTTAGTGCAAGAAATAAATGGTGTTTCAATTGGGCAGACAGGTCTTTTTGCAGACCCGGGATAGTTTATGGTTTAGGGTGGTATGGGAAGGATCAAGACCCTAATAGCCATTGAGTTTTTGAACCTTGAGGTGAGGTTCCACGGACGATTGCATCATTTCTCAGTAAAATCTTCAAGGATTTAGAACCTAAAGTAACAAATCTCTCGCTGGAACCCTTCCATCTTTATGTTCACATCTTCATCTTATACAGGGGAATTTGGAGCAGGAGTCGGCCACTCAGCTCCTCATGTTCTACTATTCCATACAAACATGGTTACTCTTTCAACAGTGGCACTTTCCTGCACTAAACCCACATCCTTTGATGCCCTCATTTCTCAATTGAGTTTACATTCATCTATTTGCTCTGACCCACTATAATCCTGCCGTTGCTTTTATTTTGAATGTCTCAAAACAAGCTGCAAACTTGTTTTGCTGCATCCAGTCTACAAGGAACATTTTATTTTAAATCTAAACTGTCAGTTTGAATTTCTGAAAGAAAGAAGCCATGGAGATATCAAGAGTGAAGAGTACTGTCTGCTTTTCCTTCTATTCATAATTAATTTTGGTCCGGGCTGATAGATAAGACACGAAGGGATGTCATTGTTGAGGAGGGTTTTTTTTCCCCTCATTGGAAAAGATTTTTAAAAAAGATTAGTGCTGCCAGAGCTGCTGTAACAGTTGTGCAGACGCTGGTGCGGACCTGCAGAGAGCTAGATCTCAGCACTCCCCTGCGGGGTCCAACCACCAGTCCGACTGCTGTCGACTCCGTATAGGCTTTTAATGGCTGGTTAAAGGAGCCAACAGTGACTTATTTGAAAATCCCATATCCGCAATGTCTGGGCCCTCGATTGTGGTGCCTATGATCAGTGGCCGAAAGGGGTTGCAGACTCCAAGGAAGCGGGAACGGGCATCAGGAGATGGGAAGGAGAAAGAGGATACGGGCGACAGGACGGTAACCTTAGTGGCAGACCAGTGAGGGGATCTGAGGCTGAAAAACACACGGGTGGCGGGTTATTGGCGACTCGAGGCGAGGTACCCATGTAGGATCTGGGCTGCTAGTAACTGCTGTCAAAGGACTTACACCAGGCTGCAGACAGCTGGGGACTGGTTCAAGACTGGCTGAAGGGGCACCAGGTATTGGAGCCAGCATGCAAAAGGATCATGTCAGAGGTGTACATCTGGAGCTTGAATTGCTAATAGTTTGGACTGAAGGCAGTGTGGTTGCAGGAGTGCTGGAGGTAAAGCCATGCATTTTCAGTGACCCTGGCCGGACTTTTTTTTTGCTTCTCCTTCTTTGGCTGTCAGGGGTGCTGGGCAATATTTTTCTCTTAGCAGACTAAAGGAAATTTTGTGTAATATCACATTTTCTGTTTTATTAAATAGCAATAAAATAATCTTGAATCATCCGTACAATAATGCACAGTCTGTCATAAATTGCATTAAAGCAATTGTCTCATGATCTATATGATTTTGCAACAGAGATATCAACTGAGCTTTAAAAGGCATTGATTTAATAGATTAGAACGTTTTCTCCTGTATCTGGCCTCTGACATTGAAGTCAATGTTTTATATTTTCTAAACTGGATAAGTGACTACAATAATGTGTTCAGCATCACCAATTGGAACTGAAATTGGAACTTGAAGCACCTCAGGTGTTCTGACCAGCATTCCACCCTTTGCAGACATTGCCAGGTAAAAACCAATATTAAATCATGGCCCAGATATCTTGGCAGAAATAACAGTGAGGGTGTCACTGCACCCCATTATTAGCACCACGAGGAGAGTTCAACGTGGGATGGGGAAGTAATTTTATGCCTGTATCTGGACAAAAGTCTCTACATTGATATACATGGATGACGTGATTTTGCTGCCCTTCTGTCATGGAGACCCACTTATCGAGCAAGAAAGGTGGATATAAATTTTAATGTCTTGTTAAATCTTAATTTGTCAGGACAGATTCTCAATTCTTATAGTTTAGTAGCTATGCATTCATATACCCTGTGTGCAAAGGTCTTGGGTGCCTGTCAGCATATTCTTCACTGAAATGGCTTTCTGATCACTGCAAGTTAAAGTCTGGGGACACGGATAAATTCATTGAATAGGTGCAAGTTGGACTGCAAGCACAATCCAGCCCAGTATCTTTTGCTGAAAGATAACGTATGAGTCCATTTATGAAAAAATAAATGGCTGAAATGTAACAGAATTAAGACCAATCTCAATAAACGGCAGTTTAACCTCTCATGGGAAACACATCCCATGTAAAATAGCTTCATTGAAAGAAACATCGTCAATGAAATCCAACTTAAATTTGATTTTTTGCCTTTATGAAGGGGTTAATTTTCATTACTTCGCTTTTCTGTCCTTGTATCTGCTCTTGAAATTCAGTCATTCAACAATACTTGCAGAGCATGTCTGCACTAATCTCAATTATTTCTCAATTTTACAATTTAGACCCCTGGATTAATTTATCAGGTGGCTCCAATGTCATTTTATATGCCATGTTGTCAAAACTATTCCCTAAGATATTTGTATGTCTCTATCCAATGTTTTAATCATATGGTTGGAACAGTGCAATGTCTTTTTCAACAGTGAATATCTTGCAAAAAAATAAATAAATGGATGATCTTGCGTTTCAACTTACTTCCTTGCATTCTATTCTATGTAGCTGTCCCTTTGACCTGTCAGTGACAGAGATACTCGCATCGATTCTGTGCTTCAACATGTATCTAAACAAATGTTTAAGAGCAACGTACATTTATCACATTTTTTTGCAAAATCAACCCAATGATTATTTAGGGGAAAATGTTGCAGCCAAGATGCACAAATAGCACAGAAATGTTTACTAATAGCACGGTAATTTTGATTAAGTTGCCTGCTCTTCTTTGAAATGTTTCACAAGTCTGTGACATCTACTCCAGCAGGCAGACATGGCCTCAATCTAACATTGTATCCAGCATTTCAGTATAATTTCACTCAACACTGCATCAACATATAATTCCACAATTTATGTTCATGTTCTGCATGAATTTCCAGCTTTAAGATAAGTGTATGATCAATTAATTGACATACAAAATCTGAGAAAGAAATGAAATGGGGAACATATTCACATCTCCTTCATAAATACACTTAAATCCCTGCTATCTGGAATTCAACCAACTGGCAACCCCCAAATCACTGGCCAAAAAAAATTGAACGGAGGATATAAATAAATAAATAGATAGATGGGTTTAAATAAAAGTTTAAATTTGTAAAAGTAAATGTTCTCCAAAGCAACACCCAATCCCTTGGTGGTGAAAGGAAGAAACCTTCAGCCAGCAGCCTGCCGCCCACAGCAGCTGTTTGAATAAAGTTGAATAAAATGGCATCACCCAGGGTGAAGATCTGGCCGATGCCACTTGCCACTGGGATGTTTCTCCCAAAGTATCTCCATATCCCTGCTTAGTAAGAGTCTTTAACTTTATCAGTATATCATTAAATTTATTACTAAGGTTTCATCTGTAAACTTGGGGGAGGGTGGGTTAACAATGATGGCGGCACAAAGCAGTTTGCACGAAGCTATTACAGTGCCAGTGAATGGGGTTCAAATTTAAATTTTGTTAATTATGGGAATTACCTGATTAAAGTAAACTTGACATAATTAAAGGACTATGATACTGATTTTTTTTTCCAAATTACAGTTTGCATAGTCGTTTATCTTTTAAACTGCTTAATCTTAATGCTGGTGTATTCGTCAGGCATTGTAAAACTGAGTGTTAAGTAACCACAGTGTTTGCATATCTGGCATCTACCAGTCTCAGTAGATGCCAGATACTGGAGGTTTTACTGTATAGCCTTAAATTTGTTGGACGGGCAGAGACTCATTGTTCGAGCCAGTCATACAAATGGGGCGGCAATAGCAGAAAAGGAGCATTTTTTTAATTTCCATTCAGTTGTTTTGATCAGCTAATTTGATTAGATTAGTTTCTCTATCATGTTACGACTTGGAGCGTAAGTTTGCACAGTTGCTCATTGTCTACCTCCCACAGTATACAGAGCATGCATGTAGTAAACAGGCAATAGTTTCATGCAAATGTGAAATTGGTGAAGTCATAATAGTGAAAATAATAATTACATTAAGAATACCATTAGTGTGCCTTTCACTCTGTGAAGGCAGATCTTCTGATATTGGTACAGAAGAGCACACCCTATAGCTTGAACCTTGATGCCCTCTTTATGGATTCACTTGCCATCACAAGGCATCCTCTATGTGTCAACTGTCAAGACCAATCAGTTTTATAAGCTTGTGTGAAATTCTGCCTCATTTTTCTGTGGGCCTAACTGATTCAATTTCTTCCCTGCCATCTCAGAAATCAATATAATAAATCTAAATCCACTTCTTCTGTGGTAAGAGCATATTCATCAGGTAAGGAAATTAAAATTGCACACAAGGCTCCAAAATGACTCTCACCAAAGCCCTGTACAGTTGAAACAAGACCTCTCTGCGCCTAGAGTTAATTCCTCTTGCAATTTTCCATCCTCGATGTACCTAAATGCCTTCTTTCAGTGACTAGTGTACAAGGATATCCAGATCTTATTGCCCCTACTCCTTTCCCTGTCCATGACCATTTTTTTTTTCTTTTCAGAATCAAAGTGGATGCCCTCATATTTTCCCATGGTCGCCTGTACCCGCCACAGTTACTGACATACTGGCTGTGAAGTTGGACTTTAGCCTCTTTGTGTCCTCGCAGTTTAAAATAAAAACCTCACCCCACCCCAAAACTTTCAATCTTGACAATACTGAAAACCTCACTTGATAATTTGCGTTTCCCTCAACTTTGTTGGAAAAGTAAACCGCAACAGCCAGTTTTAGCCCCCAACCAAGGTTGAAAGATCTGACCTAGTTTGAATATTCAGTGTTACCTCGAAAGACTACAACATGCTGCTTCATAGCTCAGCCCCTTGGAGGAAAATAATTATTTTTCACATCCAGCCTTATCCCCAGCTTTCTCATTTTAGTGTTGGCTTGGGAGCATGGTGAGTTATTAAACTACCAATCCCATCATGGCAAGTGGCAAATTTCAATTCAGTAATTGAATATAAAAAGCAAGTTTCAGTAATGGGGACAAAAAAAAATTGTATTGATGAAGGGAAACCATTTTCTGGAAAGTAAATCTGGCCCTCTTGTTTATATCTCCTCCCCTCCCCCCCCCCCCCCCCCAAACTCTGAGCAATGTAATTGACTCAAGTGTCTTCCGACGTGACCTGGCAACTTGTTAACGTTGAAGGGTGGGGAATAAATACTGACTCGTTAATCCAACAATGTGCGACATATTAAAAAGTGTAAACATTCTAAGCAGGTTAGAGAAGGAACCCTTTTTTCTGTATCATTGAGGTCAATGGAACTCGCATCAAAAGCAAATCTCAGAATTTAATATGTTTATTTACATCTGCTCTTTGACAATCATTTCCCGTTGCTTTGTGCCCATTGGGAAAAGTCGTCCTTCGTGCAATTGCTATTTACTCAGTCTCTTCCAAGAGTCAGCAAAAGTTTGAAATTTTGGGGATATTTCAGTATTTGTTTTACACAACATCGGATCACCTTGCAGACAAACTTCCAGGAAATATTTAAATTATAAACTAAATGAAACCTAGAAGTCCATAATTGCAAAGCAACCAATTGAGTCCATGTACCTTGCTAATTGAGTAGAATGCAAAGCTTTGCTGATAATGGAAAGGTGGGTGGCATTTTAAACAGGGTGGATGCAACTATCAACTCAATTGTTCTGCTGTCCCAAGATTGCACTGATCCTTCCAGAATGATCACAGGGGAAGTCTTCTGCTGGGAGACTGACCTGAAGTGCAGTGACGTAGCCCAACAGAGTATTTAACATGAGATCCTGCTTCACTCTAAGAAGGTCCAAGCTTACCCAGCATCAAAGCTGTTACTGAAAATGAAGGTATGTGAATGTCTTTAACATTCAAAACCGTTCAAAGACTTAAAAGGAAACATTAAAAATAAAAACCCTGTTTAAAAAATCACATCTATTCAAATATTAAAACATTTAGCAATGATCACACACATTAACAGAATTAAATATATTTAAACAAATGAAATTACATTAAGTAAGAATCTCTCCTTACTGTTTTCCCAACAGCTGTTTCTTCCTCTTTAATCTAGAGGGGTCACAATATTAATGTGGCACAGCCTCAGCAAGCAGATTTCCCAGTTGAACAGTGGATAATAAGGCAGAAAGCATAAATGAAGGTGGCTGCTTAAGCCTAAACCAGGTCTGGACATAGTGGCTTCCAGGAACGTGGTTAATTTCTGATAGATTGACTGGATATTTGTTATGTCACAGTTACACAAAACACTGTCTAGACCACTAGTGGATTATTGTGAGTACACTGGAGGACCACACCTAAGAAGGGTGTATTTGCTTGATGACACTTGGATTCTAAGAATTACAAGATGTGATCACAGAAACTAAAGCCGCTTTCAGGTGCTCGGACGCAGATAATGCTGCGCTGGCAGACGCGGCTGGGGGAGTGCAGCTGGGACGTTCAAGTGGCTGCGGAGAAGATGCCTTTCTGTCACCTGAACATGCCACAAGGAGAGCTGCGCCTGAGCACATGTCGGCTCCTGTGGACTGTGGCCGTAGTCCCACTGCTACTTTCAGGGGCAGTGGGGGATTCTCGGAGCTGGAGGTTAGACCTACAGGCAGAGGGTTAGGTAAGTGCTCCTTCTGGCCGGGTTCTCCACTTTCAGGTGGCTACCCGACAGCCGCATTGGAGTACAATAGGCGGCTTTACATCTGGTATTTTGGCCACCTGTAAGTGGCTTAAGGTTGAATTCCCTGGGGAAAGAGAATGGAAATCAATAGCACTCAATTTCAGGATTAATTAATTTGAGATTAATTTAAGATTGATAGTTTTTGAAAACACAAGGATATTAGGTGAATTAAGTTACAGATGTCGTCATTACGTATATGAACAAACTCAAAGAGCTGAAATTGCCTTCTCTTGCGATAAGTTTCGATAACTCATTATTTAAATTCATAACCTTTGGAACGGCAATAAGTAAGGCAATATGGATGAAACTGATTAGAAATATTTTGTCTGAAGTTTAAAGAATTGGTTTGTACTACCATCAAAAAAAAAAACAAAGATTACTTCGCATGCATTTCAGTCATACGTTTGGTTCCAATAAATCTATAAGTCAGCTCAGGAGTGTTTTTGAAAACTTATTACTGAAATGAAAGGATTGAGTGTAAGATGCAGCTTGTATATTTAAGTCCAAAAATAAATCATTTTATCACATGGAGATAAATCAAGAGCACAGGTTGAAATGACAGCCGAAGCAGCTAAAATCCAGGTGGGAAACTCGGCTCGCATTTTTCCCCAAGAATTAACAGCAACAAAGTGTAAAGGAAGAAGATTTATTTGCATGTCCATTTCCATCTGGATAATTTTGTTTCTTGAATTGAAAATGCACTTGGCAGGGATTTGCTGCAGTAATGTGTCTTTTGCTCCATCTATGTGAATCCTCTCTTGACAAATCTATTTCTGCAGTCACCTTGTCACATCTTGATCGGGCATGGGAATGATATGTGGGGTTTTCATACTAAGCACAAGAAATAACAGGATCGTCTATTCTAAAATGGCAATTGTTGACACAGATGTATAGTACCTTTGAGTTTTAATGGCAATCATGTGACGTTCGTTGGATCAAGACTGGAACACTTTGCTGTGCGATCCACATGAAGGTTAGTGTTAGCTAGGGTTCAACTAAAAAGATTTTTTCATAGACTTCTGTCTTCTTTCACTATCTTATTTCCCTGGTGTGTTTAATTTAAAAGCATATTGAATGCCATGGATACTGAGCTTCTACATTTTAAAGGAAGACAGTGGCATTCCATTGACATAGATGCATCAAAAGCTGATAATCCCCTTAAGAGCTTTCATTTGCTTCAGGACGTGGTTTGTCTTTGTCAAGGAAGATACACAATCAAAATTCACTTTGTTTCTTATTTTAATCCCTTCGCACTACCACCATAATTTTTTTTATAATACAAGTCCACAACTCAAATCCATCAGCTTCAAGTCTCACAGGTTTTAAATCCAAGGGCTTTGAAAGATCTAGAGCTGGTAATAACTACTCATCCTACAAATGCTTCTGGTTTATTTTGTGAGTGTAAGAGAAGTAAACATTAATTTATCTGCACCAATAGTCAGAATATCTTCAGCCTACAAAAGGTTCTTGTGTTTTTACTGAAATGAACTTGAAGCAGTGATTTCGTGAGAATTTTTCGATTATGGAATTGGAAAGTGAATTTTATTTCATGGTTTCTATTGTTGCATGCAACATCTCAAAAAGTTAAAGGCACCATCGAAATAGTACTCATTGAGGGGTCAACAGTGGAAAGATCTTTAAATTCCTGGGTATCAATATCGATGAAAATCTGTCCTGGGACCTCCACATCGATACTATCATGAAAAAAGCTCTCCAGCTGCTATACTTTGTGAGAAGTTTGAGGTGACATGGTATGTCACCAAAGACTCTAACAGATTTCTACAGGTGTACTGTGAAAAGCATTCTAACTGGTTGCACCAATGTTTGGTACAGAGGTGCCAAATCACAGGACAGTAAAAGACTATAGAGAGAACTCTGCCAACATCATGTACATCACCAAGGACATCAACAAGAGGCGGTGTCTTAAGAAAGTAGCCTCTATCCCCAAGGACCCTGGCCACACCTTCTTCACTCTGCCACCATAGGAGCCAGAATATGATCAACCAGTGGCACAAAATTAGCCTCTTCCCCTCTGCCCTCTGAATCAGAATTTATTGTCATGAACAAGTCATGAAATTTGGTGTTTTACATCATAGTGTAAACATTCATCTTACAACATTACTAATAAAAAAAAAGCACAACAGACTAGAAAGGCCAAATGGCCTGTTTTCTGTGCTGTAGTGTTCTATGGCTATATGATTCATTGATTATTTAGGAATCTGATGGCAGAGGGGAAGAAATTGTCTTTGTGCCATTGAGTGCTTGTCTTTAGGCTCCTATTTTCTTTCTTTGGCTTGGCTTCGCGGACGAAGATTTATGGAGGGGGTAAAAGTCCACGTCACCTGCAGGCTCGTTTGTGGCTGACAAGTCCGATGCAGGACAGGCAGACACGGTTGCAGCGGCTGCAGGGGAAAATTGGTGGGTTGGGGTTGGGTGTTGGGTTTTTCCTCCTTTGCCTTTTGTCAGTGAGGTGGGCTCAGCGGTCTTCTTCAAAGGAGGTTGCTGCCCGCCAAACTGTGAAGCGCCAAGATGCACGGTTTGAGGCGAGATCAGCCCACTGGCGGTGGTCAATGTGGCAGGTACCAAGAGATTTCTTTAGGCAGTTCTTGTACCTTTTCTTTGGTGCACCTCTGTCACGGTGGCCAGTGGAGAGCTCGCCATATAACACGTTCTTGGGAAGGCGATGGTCCTCCATTCTGGAGACATGACCCACCCAGCGCAGCTGGATCTTCAGTAGCGTGGACTCGATGCTGTCGACCTCTGCCATCTCGAGTACTTCGACGTTAGGGATGAAAGCGCTCCAATGGATGTTGAGGATGGAGCGGAGACAATGCTGGTGGAAGCGTTCTAGGAGCCGTAGGTGATGCTGGTAGAGGACCCATGATTCGGAGCCGAACAGGAGTATGAGTATGACAACGGCTCTGTATACGCTTATCTTTGTGAGGTTTTTCAGTTGGTTGTTTTTCCAGACTCTTTTGTGTAGTCTTCCAAAGGCGCTATTTGCCTTGGCGAGTCTGTTGTCTATCTCATTGTCGATCCTTGCATCTGATGAAATGGTGCAGCCGAGATAGGTAAACTGGTTGACCGTTTTGAGTTTTGTGTGCCCGATGGAGATGTGGGGGGGCTGGTAGTCATGGTGGGGAGCTGGCTGATGGAGGACCTCAGTTTTCTTCAGGCTGACTTCCAGGCCAAACATTTTGGCAGTTTCCGCAAAGCAGGACGTCAAGCGCTGAAGAGCTGGCTCTGAATGGGCAACTAAAGCGGCATTGTCTGCAAAGAGTAGTTCACGGACAAGTTTCTCTTGTGTCTTGGTGCGAGCTTGCAGGCGCCTCAGATTGAAGAGACTGCCATCCATGCGGTACCGGATGTAAACAGCGTCTTCATTGTTGGGGTCTTTCATGGCTTGGTTCAGCATCATGCTGAAGAAGATTGAAAAGAGGGTTGGTGTGAGAACACAGCCTTGCTTCATGCCATTGTTAATGGAGAAGGGTTCAGAGAGCTCATTGCTGTTTCTGACCCGACCTTGTTGGTTTTCGTGCAGTTGGATAATCATGTTGAGGAACTTTGGGGGACATCCGATGCGCTCTAGTATTTGCCAAAGCCCTTTCCTGCTCACGGTGTCGAAGGCTTTGGTGAGGTCAACAAAGGTGATGTAGAGTCCTTTGTTTTGTTCTCTGCACTTTTCTTGGAGCTGTCTGAGGGCAAAGACCATGTCAGTAGTTCCTCTGTTTGCGCGAAAGCCGCACTGTGATTCTGGGAGAATATTCTCGGCGACACTAGGTATTATTCTATTTAGTAGAATCCTAGCGAAGATTTTGCCTGCAATGGAGAGCAGCGTGATTCCCCTGTAGTTTGAGCAGTCTGATTTCTCGCCTTTGTTTTTGTACAGGGTGATGATGGTGGCCCCGGTCCGGGCAGTTAGGCTCCTATACCTCTTTCCTAATGGTAGCAGAGTGAAGAGGGCGTGGCCTGGTTGGTGGTGGGTCTTTGAGGATAGAGGCTGCTTTTTTTAAAAAAACCCACCGCCTCGTGTAGATGTCCTCGATGGAATGATGTCTGTGATGTCGCAGGCCGAGTTAACAACCCTCTGGAGTTTACTCTTGACCTGAGAGGTGGCACCTCCATACCAGGCAATGATGCAACCAGTCAAAATGCTCTCCACCGTGCACCTGTAAAAGTTTGCAAGAGTCTTCGGTGAAATACCGAATCTCCTCGGACTCCTTACAATTTATAGCCACTGGCGGGGCTTTTTTGTGATTCCATCAACATGGAGGCTCCAGGAGAGATCCTCAGAGATGTTGACAACCAGGAATTTGAATGGACACTACCTCACTGTATCTTTTTTTTTGCACTAATTTATTTATTTTTAAATACAATTTATAGCAATATTAGCACCTGCAATGCTGCCATAAAACAACACATTTTGTGGCATGTTGATCCCAATAAATTTTGATTCAGAAATCCAACCATTGACATTGTTGATTCAATCGAGCCTCTGGATTTTGATGCTTCAACTTGAATCTGGAATCATGGATCCTATTTCTAAATGTATTTATAAAATGAAGATACTGTGGAAAAATCAGCACTGGTGGTCTTTTCTGATTGCCTTTGAATTGAAGAGGCAGTCTAATCAACCAGACTGGAAACTCTTTTGTCACAATAATGAGCAATGTCCTTTCCAAAGGGACATTGGTCAACAAGACAGAGTTCTTTTTTTCCCAGCATTCCAGTCGTCTCTTAGTCACCATTACTGAAAACATGTTTTAAACATTCCACATTATTTTAATTACTTATATTTAAATTCCCCAGCTGCCATAATGGGTTTCAATTTTTATATCTAGATGAACAGTCCAAAACTCTGGCTGCTCATGAGTTATTTTGCCACACTGCCAGTTTCTCCAACGCAAGTTGGTTCTTTAACACCCAAATAGAGAGAGATAAAAATTGAATAACAATGAGGGCAGTGAGATGTAAAATAATGTCAGAGAGCAGGGAGGAAGAGAAAAAAAAAACAAAAGTTGCATTTGGAGGGAATGGCATAAAAGTGGAGAAGGAAGATTGAAGATTTTTGGGGGAAGGATGGTTCAGAGAGAGAACAAAAGAGAAAAGAAGTAAAAAATTGGGACAAATGTAAGAAGAACATTTTCAAATTCAGAATCAGTGAGTTTGCTCTGCTGGTGGACTCCATATGGTCTCCAGTGGCAGAGCCAAACCTTGCTGGGGTGTCCTAACATTTATGCCAGAGAATAACTTTCCACATCCTGAACCACTTGAAGTCGGCTGCAGTAACTAAGATCTCATCGATTTCAAGAGGGATTTTAATTTAATTTTTTTTAAATTTAGACATGCAACATGTTAATAGGCCCTTTTAGCTCACGAGCCCGTACTGCCCAATTGCACCCAATTAACCAACAACCCTGGTACATTTTGAATGGTGGGAGGAATCCAGACCTCCCAGAGGAAACCCACCCAGACACGAGGAAAAAATACAAACTCCTTACAGACAGCGCCGGGTTCGAACCCAGGTCGCTGTGCTTTAACGGTCGCTGTGCTTTAACAGTCTAGTTCTAACTTCTACACTAACTGAACTGACCTTATGTGGCGACTGGGAAATAAAGGCAAATTTCTTCAAAAAAATACTGGGTGAATTCTTTATGATAAGAAGAACAGGTGTTCAGTCTATTTACTGGGCATGTCAGATCCCTGAATTCCCACATTCTTGTCCACCTCATGATCTCTGCCATGCTGACTGGAACAAGTTTGGAAATCCACAGTACAAATTTCCTTCCCTGGGGCTGTACTGATTGGTTACAGTCTGGAACCGACAGGACTAGGAGAATGATGCAGAAATGACACTTAAGAATTTAATGAAAGGGGAATACTGCAATTTTTAAAAAATATGTTGATGGATAGTAATGAAAACCATTTAGAACTCAGCACAAAAGTATGCGTTGATGTGCGTACAGTAAAATATGTATCATACCGTCTTTAACGTACTTAAGATTATCATAATATTTTAAAACATTGTGCTGTTGACAGAAAAATTGCAATTCTATTACTTCAGGATTATTGAGAAATAAAATCACAGTCATTTTTACTGTTCTGAAAGATAGCCTGGATTTTACCCCACAGGGTATATAGTTGGAAAATAACATCAAAATTTATGCTGTGTTCTACAACATGTTTATTGACTGGTACTTAACTGCAAAATCTCCTCCTAATCTCATTAGAATAAGCATTAAAAACTGCTGGTGAATGTATATAATCAGGATCCTTTTTATATGTGACAATTTTGTTTCAAGTCATCAACACGTGGATTAATGAATAAGGTCGCTGTTTCTTTCTCCACGACCTGCCTAAGCCACTCAGTTAAATTGCAACCTGGAACTCAATGTCAGAACACAGCTCAGCTCATTTAACAACACTGTTGGGAGGGTGGGGGAGGTAAAGATTCCATTATTGTCACGGAATACTACATTTAGAATGTAACATGCATGAAATTCTTTAACTTTTCTCTACCTAAGGCAGACAGAGATTCGCCACTTTGTCCAGCACCCCTCACAGAAACCTACAGCACCTGGTGTTCCTTGGCAGTCTACCCTCCAAGTATTAACCAGGCCAGAGCCGGCTTAGCTTCCAAGATCAGTCAATCCCATGCGTGTTCAGTCTATTTGGTGGGGGGATACTTTCATCTTTATGGGCAATGATCTGTCAGATTCCCAGTTGATTTACTGCTCTCTGATATATTCAGTCGATAAGGATGTAAAATTAAATATGTGGAGTTAAACTTCTCACACCATTTCATTGCGTAATCTGATTTAAGTCCGACCTGCTACCTGTCTCCAGTATTTTTTTTATTTTTTTTTATTTTGGATTTCTGGACTCTGCAGCTTTATTGCTTTTCCAAGACAATAAAATGTTATTGACATGGGAAAATTATTCATTCTGGTTCACGATGAACTTTCTGAACCTTTTGATTCAATTACAGCCTGTAGCTCCCTGTCAGGTGTCTATTATTTTACATATATTCATATATAACCATAACCACAATTGGATTATTGCCCAAAATACACTTCCAGATATCCATTGTTGAATACATATGCAATCCATCTGAAGTTCTCGATTAGATTACATTCTGTAAATCACTGCCAGCTATCCATTGTTTTCTCTGCAGTACATGGTTCAAACCAAGTTCTGTCCCTTTTTTAAAAAAGTTTTAACATTATATTCTCTGTCACACAAGGCCTGCTTACAGCTTTCTGAGAGATCATGTTTCTTAAGAAAACCAGATGATCCCAAATGCTTTAATCTTTTATCATGTAAGACTTAGGAAATGAAAAGAGCTTGCATTTATGCAGTACTTTTTTTTATCCTCGTGAGAAACTCAATTCCTTCACAGGCAATGAATTAATTCTGGAGTGCCATCAGCGTCGGCCTATTTGCACCGTGACAGAGGTGCACCAAAGAAAAGGTACAAGGACTGCCTAAAGAAATCTCTTGGTGCCTGCCACATTGACCACCGCCAGTGGGCTGATAACGCCTCAAACCGTGCATCTTGGCGCCTCACAGTTTGGCGGGCAGCAGCCTCCTTTGAAGAAGACCGCAGAGCCCACCTCACTGACAAAAGGCAAAGGAGGAAAAACCCAACACCCAACCCCAACCAACCAATTTTCCCTTGCAACCGCTGCAATCGTGTCTGCCTGTCCCGCATCGGACTGGTCAGCCACAAACGAGCCTGCAGCTGACGTGGACTTTTTACCCCCTCCATAAATCTTCGTCCGCGAAGCCAAGCCAAAGAAAAAAATTTGCACCATGGAACCTCCTACCAACAGCAATGACTGGAGGCAGTGGCATTGCTTGGGGGTTCAAGGCCGGCTAGGAAATGGAGAGCGTTCTGCTCTTATTCAAAATATAGATAGAGTAACAAACTGCACATATCCAGACACCTGCCAACTGATCTCCAGATCTGGATTTCAATTTTACCATATCAGAGTGGAAATTTAAATTCTAGTAAGTAAAGAAATCTGTAATAACAAAGCTAATATCAGCACTCAGAACCTTGAAACGACTCATTTATTGGAATTCTCTGATGTCTTTCAAGGAAGAAAATCTGTTCTCCTTCCATGCTCTGCCTTGTAATTCTAATACAAATTGGAAAGTCCAATAAATGGTGTCCTATTTCAGAAAGACACATCCCACAAGCAAATAAATAAAAGAAATAAAATGATTGAATCTTTTATAATCTCCCAAGAAAAGTGCATCATGTGTGCTTCTCTTGTGGTTCTGTGATGAACTAGCCAGCAACATCTATCAACTTAAAGCGCAATCACGTTCACTACTTCAACACACGTGCATCCAAGTCATGAACAGGAGACTGCCAGTGAACTTGTTGAGAACTTCCAGTGCTGAGATTGGGAAATACACTTTTTCTTCCTGTGGCAGGGAAAGCCTGACTCAGGATCTATTTACCCACCATTTAAATCAGTGCTTTGCAGCTGTGATTGAGAAAGATTAAGAACTCAAGTTACATGTTTTTAGCTATATGCTTTATGATGCAATTTTATATTTTTTAATTTGTAAATTATTTCAAATTTTATTTTAATAGTATTTGTTCTGAATAGGAATAGAAATGACATTTATGTGGATGAAAAAATTGGAACTGCAGGGTTGCTGTCTGCCGAACATTTTCTCAGTAAGTTTGAGTGTGTTTCTTTTTCTGGCCTATCCACATGACCTGATTATGTCTTGTCACTCCCTAGTGCCGCATAAGGCTTCATTGATCTAGTCTAGGGCAATAAGCAATCACATTTGATATTAAAGATCCAAACCAGACAAGCATAAGGAATGGAAATCCAAGTGGCAAATGTCGGCAGAATTCAAGAAAACCCTGGCAATCACCTCCAACACTGTAGAGTTCTCTCATTACTTCACTGAATTGTCAGTGTACATATAGGCCCCTGCAGTGGGATGCAAGTCCAAAAATTTCTCACTCAAAAGTCACAAGAACTGCTGCTGAGTTGTGAGGTTACATGTCAATAGATACGCTGTGTGAAAATTGCTGCTGTGATGACAGGTGATGGAGTTTGGGATCCGCATTCTGGAAACAGTGGGGCACGGATGGTATGCTGCATTAATTATGTCTTCACAACACAATGTTCTGTATGAGATGTCTGGTGACAGTCAGCCTTCCAGGAACTTTTACAGCTAACTCCGTGGCTGAAGTTCTTTTCTACCAAAGGTGATTTACCTGCCCAACACCAAAAATTGTGATAATTGTGGAAGTGCTAGAGGAACATATTTGATACACATTCTAACAGTAGAAGCTGCATAAATGTGCTTTCTGTAGCTCTTTTTATTGTTAATTTTTGGAACATACCAAAGCTATGACTGGGATACTATGGCTTTAACTTCCAGTTGGAATTACATTTTCCTCTTGGCTACAAGCTTGTGGTCCTCTCCCTACCCCTCCTTCACATGCCCCCTCCCTCCCACCGTCTGATTCCACCCCCCACCCCCCAGCATCTGCAGATTTCTTGTATACCTCCATCCGAATGCTGGTTAAGCCTTTTTATGATGTTTAGATATTTAATTTTTAGTTGAGACATGCAGTACGGTAACAAGCCATTTCAGCCCACACCCAATTAATCTACACCCCTGGTACATTTCAAACAGGGAGAGGAAATTGGAGCTCCTGGGGAAAACCCACACAGACACAGGGAGAATGAAGAAGCTCCTTACAGACAGTGTGTGATTAGAACCACAGTCCTGATTACTGCTGCTGTAGAAGTGTTGTGCTAACCTCTACGCCAAACCTTTTTGTCTCACAAGGTTTCAGTATTTGAAATCCATTTTAGCTGAATGAAAATGACGTTAGTTAAATATAATTTTGAAGGATTCACAGGATTGAAAATATGTTTTGGGAATATTAATGAATGCTCAAAACAGATCTAATAGTCAAATAGTATCATCTCAGAACTTTATTTTGTTTCCTTTTTTTCAATTGCTTTCTGGTTAGTTATTACTAATTACCTTTGGAAGTTTACCTTTGACGTTAATGTATTAATACATTATATTTAAATGGTTAGGAAGCCAACATCAAGGAAATTATAAATGTTAAAACCATATATTTCAAGAAGACACAAGGTAAGTTATAGGTTGGGTTTTAACTCACTCATCTTTATTCTTAGCATGTTGAAAGTTTGAATGAATAACTTCAGCTTAACTGCACATATATCTCCCCTGGTGAAAATTATATTACTGATCAGGTCTCAACCAAACCTTAAAACTGACCAATTAATTCAGAAGCAACAATAAAAATTGCCCCAATATTAATTACCATTGATGGAAATGGGAATAAAAATTTATTCTGTCATATTTCGTGATACAACTGAAAATTTTACCCACCTTTTTAAAAGTTATTGAGTAAATTGGTTGCTTTATTTTAAAAAGAATGTAGATCATAACTTTTAGAAATTCTTGAACACAAGGGATAGGTCACAAAAATGGGCTAAGGTCTGCTCGGCTGTCCATAGAGACACAGTTATCCAAACGGGCCCTGGTATAATCTTCAGATTTTTCTTAATCTTCTGGGTAAATTTGGTATGCTGGTGGGATATTTAAAATTCCCTCTCTTCATCCATCCATCCATACTTTTTGACGGCCTCGTCAAATTTGCACTCGTTTGGTTAGCTGCCAGTACCTTCTCGGGAAAAATTTATTCACTCACCAGTTTGTCAGGTGGAAAATTAGATGGGGTCATCATATTATGTGGAAGAGCAGCAAATGACTCAGGAGAACTGCTAATTGAACAGAACATTGGAGAGCTCAACAAAGTGAAAGTGAATGTGTCATTTACAGGAGAGCAAGTGTTTCCATAATTTCCATTTGTGAAAGTGTCATTTTTTTTAATGTTGCTTTCATTCAGTAACCACTTTAATAGAATAATAGTTTTGTTTCTTTTTATTGTTTCAGATGGTGTTCTTAATGGTATAATTACTGTTTAAAAATAAAGAAAAAAGACGTGACAATGTTTGTTTTCAGAGGTTTTGAGATTTTGGAATTCTGTTTTTCAAAATATGACAGAACCGGATCTTGAATATGTTTGAGGCAGAGGTAGGTATATTCTGATTCAGTGAAGGGCTGACTGGTTAGGGGTAATGCAGAGTCATAGCCTCAGTCAAATTGGTGAAGAATGAACTGGATAATAGATCTGACTCAAGGAGCCAAATGCAATAAAAACCCCTGGTATTTGGGACCTTTGGAAATTGGTGGACGCTGATAAGTGAATTTTGTGAATTTTCCAGTTGTTGGAGATTGCACGTTGTGTGATTGGTGAACTACGCACTAGGGGGATTAATTTTAAACATTTGTATTTTTCACCTATTTATTTTCTGAGGTTTTTTTGCTGGTTGCTTGAGGCTGCCAGTTACTTGGATTCTAGACAATGGGGACTTTTTACTGTATCCTCTTGCATTGTACGTTTGCTTTTGTGTTCAGATGCAAGGCAGCTTTGAGATACTTATCATTGATTTATAGTTTGCATTGGATATTCTGACTCCTCCTCCTTCTATGGGACAATGGCTGCCCAAATTAATGTCCAGATTACAGAGGCATTGAGAAGGTTTGAATAGAGAAGTCTGAGAAAGTCTTTTGCCATCTTGGTCCCACCACTGTCTTTTTACCTCAGAAATAAGACAGTGGAGAAAAAGTTGGAATCTTGGATATTACATTGTATATTTTTAAAAATTCTGTGGAAAGTTTAAGTACATTTCACTTTTATGCATTTGCTTTGAACATTCTGCAATTTCAGGGATAGAAGGATGTGTCTTATACAGCCCCCCCCCCAAAAAAAAAATAAACTTCCAAAGCAGAATTCACACAGCAATTTTATTTCCAAAAAGAAAAAGAAGAGTTACAGGGCCAGAGGGCCTCAAAACCCAGCAGCAGCAGAAATTCACCAAGACAAATGGTTACTTAAACAAAAGTTACTTTTAATTTTCTTTAAACAAACTTTAAACAAAGGATCAAACTTTAACATATTACTATTAACTTAACCCCATTCTAATTCTAAGCATACACGTATGTAATGTGTATAAGTTCAGAAAAGTTCTTTTATTCACAGTCCAATCTCACTTCTCCACTCCTTCAAATTCACCGGTATCAGGCAATTCTTATACTGTGCACAGGATTTAACATTTATGAATTTTCACCAAGCTCTGGTGCTCAAAGGTAATTGGTTACTGCTCAGGAAGGTTCTTGTTGGTTTCAGAGATTTGTTGCTCATTGGACACACACAAGCTGATTCCCTCTGATCAGCTACTTTAGTGAATTGCCGAAGAAACTTGCCCCATCAGGGTTTTCCAAATGATAACCTTTTCTTCTGTAGGTCACCACAGAGTTCCTCTTGTTTCTCTTATTTCAGGTGAAACACTCTAGCCAGCCATTTCCTCTTGTATAGACCACAAGGGTTTTTCGCAGGCTGAATTCAGAACTCACAACCCATCTTCAAAATGGGGTTTTCAGCAGGCTGCCAGCTTGCTATGACTACGGAAACCAGTTCTCTCTCTTAGAGAAAGCCTATTTGGTTCTGTCTCTCTCTCTCTCTCTCTCTCTCTCTCTCTCTCTCTCTCTCTCTCTCTCATCCCGCCCCTGAGAACAGCAAACTCTAACCAGACAGATTGAGGCACCGGACCCAAACTTCTGAGTTCGTTCAT
The DNA here is from genome assembly GCF_036971445.1 of Narcine bancroftii. Taxonomy (NCBI): domain Eukaryota; kingdom Metazoa; phylum Chordata; class Chondrichthyes; order Torpediniformes; family Narcinidae; genus Narcine; species Narcine bancroftii. The sequence goes on from NC_091477.1 coordinate 15,443,008, forward strand.
CTGTTGCTTTCAAAACAATAATCCGTTACTCCACAACATGTCCAATTAACACCTACTTGTAAAGTCTCTTGAGCTTGGGTTCTTCTATTTGTACCTCCTTATGAAAACCTCTAGCAAAGTAGTTTTGATTGTCTTTATAAATGCCCTGGGCCTGGACTGTCTGGTTTGAGCAAAGCTCTTGCATTTTAAATCAGATCTGTTTTGTGAAGTGTTTGTGGCCTCCACTACCACAACAATCTATCTCATTCAAAAGCATATCTATAATCAATATAAAATATGATATAATCCATCACAAGAGAAAAAAAAACAGTGTGCTTTAAATCAGTCACTTCAAATCCTGATTTTTCAGATCCTTTTTAAATCATAAATGCATGGACACATTTTTTTTTAAATCAATAAAAATAGAGTATTGTTACATGTGCATTGGGAACAGGGGCAATTCCACATAATAACATGGGTATGTGGTTTCCTCTCTGAACATGGATGTTTCATGGCCACGTTGGTTGGAATTACTGGACCCTCCAGTATGCTCCATAGCTAGAAAGTCATGCACATTTCTAAATATATTCAAGATTCTTTTATTGTTGTGTAATAAAACAGATGTAATATTACAAAAAATGCATTTAGTATTGTGTAAGACAGATTTACCTTCAGCAGAAATTGCCTAATGCCCCTGAGAGTCAGAGAAAGAGGAACAAAAGAGGGTCCCTTCAGAGACAATGAGTGCACATGGATTCATCTCCAGTGCTCCCACAGCCTCTGGAGCCACACAGACCAGTCCTCACGTTGGCAACTCAAGCTCCAGATCCAAACCTCCGGCACGATCAGGAAGCCTTCAGTGCCCAAGATCCATTGGGAGCCCATCCCACCCTTGCCACCCTCAAATCCTGGTTCCGATACCTGGTACCCTTTCAGCCATTCACAAGCCAGAGTCTCCAGCAGTCTGCAGCCTGGCCTGAGTCCTTTGATTGCGTGACCAGCAGCCCGCATCCTGTGTGAATTCCTTGCCTCGTCTTCAACTGCCTGCTGCCTATGAACCCTTCACTGGTCTGTCGCTGTCCTGTAGGATTGTCTCCTCTGCTCCTCCTTCTCAAAAGGGTTTTTTTTCCTCCGATAGTGGTGCCTCGCACCTGTCCTCTGCTTCCTCGGAGTCTGCACCATCTTGAGGCCGCTGCCGAACATGGGCACTACCATCTTGGGCCCAGATCCTGTGGACACAGGATTTTAAAATAAGCTGCTGTCAGTTCCTTTAACAGGCCATTTATTTGCAGCCTGTCTGAAGTCATTATCTATAGGACTCGGTGCTAAAACCCTGCGGAGCAATGCTGTGTCTCCACAATGCGCTCTCCATGAGACTGCACCAGCATCAGTGTTGCCATTACTGCAGTTCCGGCAGCACCGCCATTTATTTTGTGCAGCTGCTGTCTATTGGTCGAGAGGCATACTTATTCACACAAAATTCTCAAATTAAAAATAAAAGTTCTCTTTGGAAAAATGGGCCTGGCCTCACTGATATAGAGATGGTGGATTGCTTTATCCATTTCAGTCGAATTGGGGCTGTTAAGGTTTGTTCCATTAACTTGTTTTGCCCACTACAGAGTCACGATAACTTTGCACTTTTCCATATTTGTAATGGTGCGAGTGAAACTGTCATTTAAAACATGAACTGTGATTGAAGTAAAAACACAATGCTGGGTAAACACAGCAGGTCAAAAGATACATAACCGACGTTTCAGGCTTGAGCCCTTCATCAAGGTATGAACAAAATGTGGGCAGGCGCCCAAAAAAAATGGTGAGGTGGGGAGTGGCGGGGTGGGGGGGCAGGTGGGTGCCTGCCCACATTTTGTTCATACCTTGATGAAGGGCACAAACCTGAAATGTTGGTTATGTATCTTTATCTTTGCTATTTCAAGAACACTATTTGACCTGCTGAATTTCTCCAGCATTGTGTTTTTAGTTTCCTTTTGGAAATAGACTGGCTTTGAATGGCGACCATTGGCTTCACCAAGAGAACAATCTGCCGGAGGAATTCGGCAGGTCGAGCAACAGTTCCTCCCACAGATTTTTTTCTTTGCTTCAGATTCCAGGATCAACTTTCTCGTGTGTCCCCAGGCAACAATACTAGCCCACCTGCATCTCAAATCCGAGAAGTCAATTCTGAAACCTGGAATGATTAGTCTTGGCAAGGCACACAGAGCGATAATGATTTTCAACATGGAACATTATTTCCCTGTTAAAATATCTGTTAAAGCCAATTAATAGAAGTATGTTTAAGAGTTTAGAAAATCTGCTTATTGTAATTCTGTCTTTGATGTTCAGATGGCTTTTGGATGTTCTTAACATGTCTTATATTTGTTAAACCTTGGTAATTGATCCATGAGTAAGCAGTTGCCACAATATTACTTTAATCTGATTAATACTGATCCTCTTTAATACACTGGATGTATTATTACATAGAACATTAGAGAATAGTGCATGACCTTCATTCCACAATGTATATAAACCTACTCCACAGCAATCTACTCCTGCCCTGCCTGACACCTTTATTTTCTTAAGACTTGCGTCCATCTAAGTCTATTAAATGTTCCATTCCCATCAGCCTCCAATTTGATATTTTAACCCAACATTACAATGTGTTCCACAAAAAGTCTGGCTGATAATAACATTAACTTAGCACAATTTGAACAGCAATGCTGTAATTCAAGTTAGTGTACCTATTGTTAAAATGAGTTATCAGATTCTGTACCAATCAATGATTAAAAATGCAGGGCAAATATTCCACTGTCATTTTTAGACCAATTGCAAAGCTAGCTTTGCACGAGAACATGTTTATATTTTTCTCTGCACAGAACTTCCACAATTTTAGATGCTGTCAGATGTTGTGACAGATGTGTGCAGATGTTTAAACAAAGGATGCAAGCCAAGTCATTACCCCACTGGGATCTCTTTCGCTTTCATCAACTTTAAACATCTGTTAAGTCGATTGGTTTTCCCACCTCATCAATTTTGTTGACCAGTGCCCACTTCAGGAAACAAGGTGAACCTTGGCGTGCCCTGTGGGATAGGACAAGGCTCACTAGCATTCAAAGCTGAGATTCATCACCTGTTTAAATAAACAAAGAAAGAGAGAGTTGTTAATTATAGCCCCACTGGAGATGACAGCGCACCACCTTCTGAACAGGCCGCCTGCTTCCACTGCACATGTTGGTGCAGATCACCAAAGGATATTGTGAGTCAATTACATTTTGTTAGATTTCAGATTTATGGTCAGAGTACATAAATGACAATACATAAAACGCTGAGATTCTTTTCCTGCAGACAGGGCGGAATTATTACTTATTGGTCATGCAAAAAAAAACTCTCATCATATTTAAGCAAATAAAGAAATGTAAGCAAAATGACAATAGATAGAAAAATATCAATAAAGTGCAAAAGTAAGAATCCACAAATGAGTCCCCAATTGAGTTTGTTGTTGAGGAGTCTGATAGTGGCACAAGTCTTGTGGCACCTATACCTCTTTCCTGATGGTAGCAACAAGAACAGAGCATGTGCTGGGCTGCTTGGATCGTTGATAATTGCAGCTACTCTCAGACAGCAGTATTCCCTATAGATGTTCTCAATAGTGGGGAGGGTTTTTCCTGTGCTGTCCTGGACTGTGTCCACTACCTTTTGCAGGGTTTTACACTCAAGGTATTGGTATCTCCACACCAGACTGTGATGCAGCTGGTCAGCACACCTCCCATCACTCATCTGTCGAAATTTGCGAGGATTTCCCATGTCACACCAAACCTCTGCAAGCTCTTCAGGAAGTAAAGGTAATGACATACTTTCTTCATGATGCAGTTAGTGTGTTGGGTTCAGGAAAGATCCTCTGAGATTGTGACTCCCAAGTGTAGTTATAGGGTGCAAGAGATCCTCCTGACCACTAGAGGGAGTCAGAGACTGTAGTGATAGACTGCTAGACATCCTCCTGACCACCAGAGGGAGTCTGAAACTGATTTGTTGCAGCTCATTTGGATTCAAGATGGATGCCTCCACACGGTCATGATAAAGCTAATAAAGTATAGTTGTTTTGAAATAACCCAAGTTTCTTTATTACAAAATTTGTTCAACCTCTTCACCTTTGATCACTGGATTGTTCACCTCTGGTTTTCCATACCCAAAGTAAACAATCAGTTGTATGAGGTTGAGATTGTTGTTGGTGCACCATTTAGCCATCTTAGCCATTGAAGCCTAAGATTCCATTTGAATCTACAAAGTTTGACATAAAATGGAGAAAAATACTGACTTTGTAACTCAGTCAGAAATTTCAGAAGCCTTTCTCCATCTCAGATCAAGGGAAAAATATCACATGAACAATAAGGCAAGAATGGCAAACCCAGAAATAATGAATAGAATATTGTGTACATTTAGTGGAAGAGGTTACATTAATTCATGAGCTTAATTCTGGAATGTTGATTCTCACTACTCTTGCTGCCGTGACGGGCTAATTTATTATAGAGTAACTGATTGACTCTCCAGTGTTTCTGGTCTGCATGGTTAAGTGTTCATCATGTAATGTGCCAACCCATTCACCCATCATACATCAGCTTTTAATTGTTATTATTATTGATAATTTAAATGGTCTGCTTCAATTATATGTTGAATCATTTAAACTCTTGATAATAATATAAAACAGATGACAGAAAATTGCCTGAAAATTATACAACCTGGTGGGTTAAATTTAATTCTTGGTGTCCACCTGGAATATACTATGCTGCAGGTTTAGCATACACCAAGCTGCTTATCAATGTTCAGAGAAGAAAGGTAATGTGAGTATTACAACCTGAGTCTCAATGTAGACAAAACAAAGGAGATGATTGTGGACTTCAAGAGGACAAAGGATCACTTTTGACTACATATCAATGGCTGCGTCATAGAGAGAGTGGGGAGCATAAAGTTCCTTGGCGTCCATTTAAAGGACGACCTGTCCTAAACTCACAACATCTCATTAGTCAGGAGGGCGCAGCAGTGCCTACACTTCCTAAGGAGGTTGACAAGAGCAAGGCCACTGGCCACCATCCTAAGAATGTTCTCTAGGAGCACAGTCGAGGGTGTCCTGGCTGGCTGCATCAGTGTGGTATGGTAGCTGCAAAGCATCAGTTTGGGGGTCAGTATGGAGGGTGATTAAAACTGCCGCAATGATCGCTGGACTTCCTTCCCTCTTTTGACAATACAGGGAGTGGACCCTAACCATCCAGCTCACAATATATTTGAGCCACTACCTTCAAGAAAGAGATATAGGAGCATAAAAACCAGGACTGCCAGGCTAGGAAACATTCTTTCTGAAGGCAATGAGACTGTTGATCAATCCTACAAACCTGTAAATTATTTATATATGTATATATACGTATATATATATATATATATATTATATGTATAATTTTTAATATATATTTTATTTTATATATATATATATAAATATATATGTATGTGTGTGTGTGTGTGTATTATTTTTGCCCGATCACTATGCATGTTGTTTGTGTGCAGGGTGTAGAGTGTAAGTGCACTATGCTTCGGAGATGTGCTTTTTCATTTAGTTATATTTGTATTTCCCATCAAATGACAATAAACTTGACGTTGAACATCTATTTTTGGGGTAACTGGTATGGGTTCACCTCTGATCACATTTGAAGCCCTAACAAATGATTATTACTTCTTTATCTGTCTGGATTCCAAAAATGCATAAAGTTCTCGTCTTCCAAAATAAAACATCCCATAACCTTGTGTGACTGCATAAGCTAAATTCAATTATGTAGAATAGATGCAAATATGCAAACAACCTGTACACTTATGGTAGCTTTATAAAATATAGGCATTATATAAGCAAGTGGAAAAATACACCAAATAAAGAGATTGTGCAAATTAACAACAGAAGTTTGAGATATAAGCACCAGCAGAAGTAAATGGCAGCTGTACAAGATAAAAGCTACTGTAATCTGATGGTGGTGGATGCTTTGGGCACATTGGAATTGAATAAAATAAGGACTTGAACTAAATGGTGTTCCCAAGGATTTGCATTGGCAACTGAACAGTTTCACATTGCCAAACTGAAATGTAAGTTGATGCGATCCATGAATATTATTATATTAAATCAAAGTAATTACCATATATACATGTGTAATACTCAATGCTATGTAAAATTTGAATCCCCCTCGTATATCGCATATAAAAGATGATGTCCCCCCCCCATATTTTTTGGCCCCAGATCCCGCCCAACAGAACTCCTGACACCTTGACTGCAGATTCTTGCCTAGGCCACCCACCTACCACTCCTCCTGATGCCCTGACCATGGGCTCTCGCCTTTGCCACAGCCACCTGGCTATCCTGATGCCCTGTCAGCTGCCCACCAACCAGTGCTCCTGATGCCTCAACCATGGACTTAACACCCTGCTCCATCTACCCGCCCTCCATTCTAAGCTCCCGTCACCTCAACACAGACTGACCATTTAGTCCCGGCCACCCGCCCACCTATCCAAGCTCCGAATACCACAAAGTCAAGTCACCTTTATTTATCATTCATACCATGCTCACACAGTGAAGAAGAGATGGTGTTTTCTCCAGGACCATGGTGCATATGATCTTAAACATAAGTTTGATTGGAAGTTATTTTAAAATATTTATATGTATACAGTAAAAGTCCATGGTGCCCTATCCACATCTCTTCTGGAAATTCAGGAGTCTGATGGCTTGGGAGAAAAAAATGGTTGCCCAATCTGGGCGTGAGGGCCAAGTATTGCAGTACCTCCTACAAAATGGCAGAAGGGAGAACAGTTTCCTTGAGGGGTTTATGGAGTCCTTCACAATGTTTATTGCCTTGCGCCTGTATCGAGTGTTGTAGATGGCCTTCATGGTAGGAACAGAGCCCCCAAAGATCTTTTCCACTAACTTCATTATAGCACACATGTCAAACTCAGGCCCGCAGGCCAAATTTGGCCTGTGATATAATTATATTTGGCCCGCAAGATCATATCAAATATGTATTAGAGCTGGCCCGCTGGCCGCTGCGCCAGTATAGCACATGCACAGCTAATACTACAAATCCCAGAATGCTTTGCAAATGCATTGGCGCCGGCCCGTAAGCCCGCTAATCGCCCCCACATGCTCTCTTTACTTTCATTAGCACCTGCGACCTGTCGCCCAACTCACATGTAATAAACCCCTTACGAAAAATGGCCAAACCAAAGACAGAAAACAGGACCTTTCAAGACAGGTGGGAGGCAGACTATATGTTCATCATTTTAAAAGACAAACCTGTTTGTCATTGAAGCAAGTTGTTATTTTTTTGACTTGTTGGCTTGTGAAAAAATATACATTTAAAAGGAGCTTAAAGGCTATAGAGAAATATTATTTATTGAATATTTTATTTCTCATTTGTTAATGCATCTTCTGGAAAGAGTTTAAGCAAAACTATTATTAAACATTTATTTTAATAAGAAAAAGTTTAACATTACATATGTTGAAAGAAGAGAAAACATGCAGATGTTGTTGAAAATTTTCAATAAATATTTAGTTTGGCCCATGACTTAGTCCAAGTTTTTAATTTTTGCTTTCTAATATTACAAATTATGTGAATTTGAGTTTGACACACCTGCTCTATAGGGTCTTGCGGTCTGAGGAGGTACAGCTTCTAAACCAGGCGGTGATGCAGTTGCACAGGATGCTCTTGATACATCCTCTATAGAAAGTAGTGAGGATGAACTTTCCTCAGCCTTCGCAGGAAGTAAAGGTCTTGTTGGGATTTTGTGGCTGGTGTTAAGGGACCAGGTGAGATTCTCTGCCAATGCACTCCAATTTTTTTTTGCACTTGCTGGTGTGTGTTTTCCACAATGTGAGTGACCCTCCAACTGATCCTTGACTGTGATTGAAAGTCATCACAGCAAACTGAACATCAGCCCAAGTTTCTCTCCAGCAAGGACGGTCACTGAAAAACAGTCATAAATAAAGAAACAGACTGCCATTTTTAATCATCAGTTCCAGGAAACTGGATTTGCATCTACCTCTGCTGTGTTTGATTTGTATATAAAAAGAATAGGATTGAAACTCAGATTTTCCTGGTCTATTATATGTCAGATTTAGTTGGTTGTAGAATCGGGGCAATTTTTCATATTTTTTTTCTGAAGAGATATTTCATCTAGCTACGTCCCACGCCTTCCCAAGATCGTGTTATATAGCGAGCTCTCCACTGGCCACCGAGACAGAGGTGCACCAAAGAAGAGGTACAAGGACTGCCCCATTGACCACCACCAGTGGGCTGATCTCACCTCCAACCGTGCATCTTGGCGCCTCACAGTTCGGCAGGCTGCAACCTCCTTTGAAGAAGACCGCAGAGCCCACCTCACTGACAAAAGACAAAGGAGGAAAAACCCAACACCCAACCCCAACCAACCAATTTTCCCTTGCAACCGCTGCAACCGTGTCTGCCTGTCCCGCATCGGACTTGTCAGCCACAAACGAGCCTGCAGCTGACGTGGACATACCCCTCCATAAATCTTCATCCGCAAAGCCAAGCCAAACATAATGCATTGATCTGAGATCGGAAACCCAAGGAAGTATAACTTTAATTCCAAATGCTATTTATATTGCGAATAGAAGTTCAGAAACAATTATCTTATGTACACAGACCACTTTGTGGAATAATCTTTGCCTCTTAATGTTGCCGATTGCATATAATATATTTGCAAATGTTCTGGGTGAAAGAGGAGTTGTTGACTCACAGTTATACATGGTTATGACAGCTTTGGAGCATGAAATATACTGGAAGATGATCAAAGAATGTGACTGACAATGCCAGCAAATTGTTGCAGCACAATGGTGAGGAGTGGGTCGAAGATTAGTATAATGCACATGCAGCTGAGAAATTGCTGACATCTCCTTTCAATTTGTGCCACCACGTACTACAAACAGCAGTATAACAGACAATCAAATCAATGCTTTCTACAGAGAGAGAGAGGGAATAAGTGAGGGGGGGGAGAGAGAGAGGGAAAAGGAGCAAGAGGGAGAGAGGGGTAAGGGGAAGAAAGTATAAGATAGAGAGGTAGCGGGGGTGGGGCGCAGTGTGGTGGGGAGAGACCACTGTTCTTGATTATTATTTTTGTGTATCCTCTTTGGCCCACCTGGCAAAAGAGGCTGAGAGCCAGAGGAATGTAATATTATGAAGCAGGAAGCAGTGCGAGCCTCAGTAGATAAAAGCTTTTGGGATTAATCCTTCTGAAAGAGCTGCTTAACCATAGAAGCAGAAGACCGTGCATACTGAGATGAATTTGTGGCTATATTCCACTCGTACTGCAAGCTTAAAAGAGCATTTCAGATTGCCACAGGGGCTGTGAGTGGCACAGTGCAACATCATAAAGCATCATAAATAGATGTATGTATTTCTGATCAAGGACATCATTGTTCCCAGTGGTGTAGTGTTTTAGCTTCCTTCAAGTGATGGCCAGTCATCAAATTAATGTTTTTCCCCTTTAATTGTCCATGAGTTGCAGAAAAAGTGTAATGAGTTCAGTAATCTACCTGCTTGTCAACAGAAATTGGAATTGCTATTGTACACAATGCTTGTTTCCATTGTTGAAGACAGAATTGTCAGTCAGTGATGTTGTTTCAAAAATATATAGCAGCTGGTTTTCAAAGAGAAATGATCTTAGGAGCCTTTATATGTTCATTTACAGCAGTAAACGAGTAATTAAAAATAGCTGTGTTCTTTCTTTTCCAAAAATTGTCCCCAAGAAGACTTTATGGATTCAAATTCTGTTTTCTTTTCTGGAAAATGTTTCAATATTTATGCACATAGACACATAAGTGAGAACAGTAAAGCATCATTTTTCAGGTGATGGCGACAAATTCATGAAGGAAGGGTGGGTGATTTGCAAGAAAAAGAATGTTCTTATTTACAACTTAATACCTCTTGAACCGAATCACTTGGGCTTCTGTTGATGACACTTGTTCTTCCCTTCAGTATGTGATTTTCCATTGCAAAAATGCTGCTTATCATCTTTCTTTAAGAAAAATACAGCCATCAGCCTTCAAGTCAAAAGAAAGAAAGAGAGAGAGTGAAAGAAATAGATAAAACAGGGTCCATGGCAGCGAAGCATGCTGTTCTTGTTATCTGGTGCTCGCTCTATCTACTTTGTCTTATTGCTTGTTGTCAGATGTTCTCCTTCCACATTGTTGTTTCTTGTTATTTGTCTTGCTTTCTGCCTGTGATGTTCCTCTCTCTTCCCGATCCTCCTCCTTTCACTCACATCAGCAATTGCCACAAATCCAAATCTCATTGATGTGATGTTAGAAAACTGGAAATTCTGCATATAACACAGATCTCTGCTTTGATCCCACTGCTGATCCCATTGTTAGGAGTGGATAAAAATATGAGTTTTGTATTATTTAGCATTTGGAGAACTGAGCATGTTTAAGATGGTCAATTTTATTTTTTGTTTTGCAATAGAATAAGGATATCTGAGAAGAATTCTGATAGAAATAAATATAGAAACTTCAAGAAAAACAAAGAGAGTATTTTCAGAAAATATGGGCTAATTGATATGACTTCATGAACTGTCATTATCTCCTGTGAACGCTTTAATTTAGAACGCTTCTACGGTATTTTAAGGGAACCGAGATTTTTTTAAAAAATGATTCAGTGTTACAGGTCACCCCAAATCTGTTTGCAGAAGTCACATGAAAAGTTAGAATTTCATTTGCAAGGTTTACAGAACAGCAGTGATGGGTTTCCCTGTGAAATGTTGTGCAGAAACTGACATTTCAGTTTCAATGCAATGCTCCCCTCTGATATGTTGCAAGGTCTCACAGTTGTCAGTGTGAAGCCCAGCAGGTGTGCTTCGCAGCCAGCTCTTAAAGGGATCTATCGAATACAAGTGGCAGTCTTCCAGCAATGAGGCAATTTTACTACTGTAAAAAAGAATGCTGCAGTGATGGGAGGAGCAGGAGAGAGCTTTCAGGGGTTCAGAGAAAACTGGGCAGGCTGATTAAGTAGTATCCCAGCTGACAGTTTTTTTTTGTGCAAGTAGGTCATGGCAAAACAATCCTGACAGGAGGTTGCTTAGGCAGTCTTTACAAAGATCTGCATTTATTCAGTGAATGCCTGCATCTTAAGGACATTGGCAATGCAGGAAAATACCCAGGTTTGTGTGCAGTGATATCTTTCTTCAAGCCTGCCACTAAGCAATCAATTTTGTAACATGTTCATAACAATAAATTCTGATTCTGATATTTGCTTCCTAATGCAGGAGTGAGCACAAAAGATCCAGGAGAAATCAACGGTAGCCACTTTGTATAATCCTGTGGCAAAGAAATTGAGAGCAGCCATTGGCTTGATCTCAATAGTCAAAGTAGTCCAGGAATACAATGAAGCTGTATCAGAAAGGTATATCAGGGAATACGGGTGTTGACTCTTTGAAAAGCACAATCTCGGGCAAAGTTGGTTTTGTAAAAACTGGTTTTTCTAGGAGTAAACAAGAATTTGTGCATTGCAGTAAACAAGAACAGTTGATTCTCAGACCAATAAAATGTTGTAGAATGAACATTGCATCTTGCAGTACTGATTATGTCATGAAATCCTGCCAAAGATATAGAAAGTGAATTTTCTGATGGAAGCTAAGGTATTTAGAAACATGTACAAAATTGTTCTAATCCTGGTTAAGCCAATTTTCAAAAGCACAACCCGATTTTCCTCCGTGGATGAATGAATATCTCTGTCTTTTTAATAAACATTTGCAACTGAGATAGCTGACAATGGCAACTTTGAGCATATTATAATAAAACAATATGTCAAGATCTACAATTTATTAGCTTGTATTTATCTGTCTGTAAACTTACTTCTAATTTAGTTGAACATCAGTGTCCATTTCGTAAGTGTAAGTACAAACAAGTAGTTAGTATCAGAAGAGACTGGTTCCAGTGGTTCACAACCTTTTTCTTTCCACTCACATACCTCCTTAAGTAATCCCTATGCCATCGGTGCTCTGTGATTAGTAAGGGATTGCTTAAGGTGGTATATGAGTGGGAAGGGAAGGTTGAGAATCACTACTCTCGACCCAATTGTTGCTGAAGTATTTTGCTTGAGAAAAATTGTCCTTGGCCAATTTTCTTTGGAGTTATGAAACCATGCACATAACGAGTCAATGAGGTAAGATTAAAACAGTGGTTTTCAATCTTTCCACCCACATACCACCTTAAGCAATCCCTTACTAATCACAGAACACCTATGGCATAGGGAATACTTAAAGTGATACATGAGTGGAAAGAAAAAGGTTGAGAATCACTAGGTTATCCTCTGGAAAATAAGCTAATTTTGCATGCACTGATTCAGGTGCCAAGCACCAGTGCAATCACTGGCTTTCCCCGGCTAATTTCATAGACATCCGCTCAACAGTCAATATATACATTTAAGAAAAATAAATTCTCCCCTCAGAAGAGTTATCATTGCTTCGTAATGTTCTGTTTCTGAGATACTTTCCGAAGTAAGAAGTCTTTGGGCTAGAATTTGCAACTTGTCCCATAATATGTGGTGTTTGTGCATGTGCCCGTGTGTCAGAGAGTGCGAGGGGTGGGGCAAAGATTCTTCTGATTCAATTATTTAGATAATCTGCTGCACGCTTCACACAAAACATTATGTATGGTAGAGTGCGCCTGATATGACTAAATTCACTCGAAAGCCTTTCCTCCACTGTGGTGGAACACTGCATTGCAGTCATTGTACTGGTTGGCCCGCCCCGATACTGTAACTCCTCCCCATCCAGGATCCCTAAAGAAGGCGGTATCACCCAATCCTCTCCCTTAGTTCTCCCTTGGAATCGAGCATGTAAAATATGACTGTAAGATTATCATGATTAAAGCCTATTAATTTCGACTTCTGGTCAGTCGGGTGTAATTGAGAGAACTCATCCACTGCCAACCATCATTGAAGATGGTGGAGATCATGGGTAGTGAATGACAATGAGTTTATTATCATACACATTGTGCCATGCAGATATGCATGAAATTCTTACTTGGTGCAGCTAATGAGGCCAGGAATGATTCAATGAAGGTGAAGCAATTATCAGTCTGTATGAAAACATTTTTAAAAAACTTTGAAAACAAGAAGCTGGAGACCTCAGACTCACCAACAATGAGCTATTTAGTGACAGGTTTTGAAAATCTTACTGAAACAGGCCTCAGCCCTTCAGTGTGTAAGACCTGATTTGTTTGAAGGTCTCGGACTCACTGTGCAGTTAGTGTAGCAGTTAGCGAAACGCTGTTGCAGTCTGGACTTGGTTTCGAATCCCGCGCTGTCCAAAATAAGTTTGTACGTTCTCCCTGTGCCTGCGTGGGTTTTCCCCACTGACCAGCTGCCTCATGATCTGGTATGTGGACACCGATGCCCCAGAATGTGGATGATGGCAAAAGAATCAGATTAGGACAACTTTTTTTTAATAAGGCAAGTGGTTTGGAGTCTGGAGGTACAGCCAGACTAATTTTCAGCTTTCAAGAGGGATTTAGGTAAGAACTAGAAAGAAAACTGAAATTGCATAGCTGTCCAGAGAATGAAGCAGAATTGGGATTCATTAGATTTCATTCACTGAATTTACAAATAATGTAAACTTCTATTTACATTTTTATATAGTTTAATTTTTTATTGTTTTTCATGGTCTTGATTATGGCTGAAGGTCAGAAATACTGTAAATTTTGAGATATTCAGGAACTCGTTAAGCATGGGTTAACCATTGATGCAGATCCTGTTTAATTAGTTTGTGGGTAGAGATTGTTGAATTAATTTCATGATTTGGAGCACCTCATCTTATCCTGAAGTGTTTTATAAACAATAAAATAGTATTTCAAGTGTGATATCTTTTGAAATGAGAGAAGAACAGCAAACAGATTACACAAAGGGTACAATATAACAATTGCTAAATCATCAGTTTTACCTACACAACATTGATTGGGAGATAGAAAAAGGATATGCTTGATTGTACTTTGAGCATTTACAGGAACCTCTTTCAGGTGATCTCTAAATTGACATAGACTTAAATATGCATGCTGGTATATCAACTGGAGGGTTTCCCTTCTGGACTTCCCAATATTTGCAGGGTAGACTGAGGGTTTTGTGCATGTTGCAGTGGAGATCATGTATATTTGCCACAACACGTGTCTTAGTGAAGAGCCCAAAAACATGTTCCTGGGGATTTCGGCCCAGCCTCCTTGTCTGCGTTTTTGCTTCTACAAATAGGTTTGATATTTAAACCAAGCAAGCACATGGCTATTTAAACCAAAGTGCTTGAGCTTGTATCTTGTCCAGGGGTGAACAAAGATGAAGGTGGATGAAATCTATGGTGGAAGCAAATGCAAAGTTAAAACAGGTATGTGCTTTAGAGGTAATAAAGGTGATGTTAGAATTAGAATGACGTTTTCTGAAGATTTAATTTTAAGCGTTAAACTCTTGGGGGGAATTTTTTTTTTAAAATAATGTTGCTGATGCTTCCTTCAGCTTTCAAATTTAGTTATGTTTCTTCTCTTTTAGAATTCTCAACCCCAAGCAGTAAGGATCCAAATGTTGCCTGCTATTTCTTTTTTTTCCCACACGTTACTTTAAATTTATTTGCTCAAACTGAGGCTTTTTTTGGCTCTGCATTACTGATAAAAAGTAACCTGCAGGGGACCGGCAGATGTCAGGATTTGACGGAAAACTCAGTGTAATAATCTCTTTTGAAAGAGAAAGCTTTTATTTATTTTGGTGTGCTGTATACCTGCTCCATTTACAAACGACAATTTTGACTTGATCTACTATCTTTCACATTCAGCTGCCCATTTATCATTCTCCCATAGTGTTCTGATGTGGTTTGTGTCTTTCTTCTTAAATAGCAATGTGTTCTGAAATGTGCTTAATGCTGATAGCAAATGTCAAGGCTGCCGTGCACAGACACACGATAGCCTATTGATACTTGAAGAAAACGGACAGCTTTCTTGACAAAATTGGATAATGGCAGTGATCCCTCCCCTTCCGCACCCCTCCCCACCCCCCACCCCACCCCCCAGGTCCCTCCACTGTAGCACTGAATCACAAAGTGAAGAGATCATGCACAGTTGTCCATTTGTTTTTGTTTTATTTATCATTCGACTTCTCTGTGCCAATCTTTTTTGAGCTACTTCGAGACAGCTATCGGGTGATGGTCTCGCTACAATACCCCTACTGCTCTTTGATCAGCACAGCCTCTGTGGACCTCACTGCCAATGTTGCCTTCTGTCTTGTGACCTAAATGAGACAGGGAGATACCAGCAGCACAAGAGTGTGTTCAGTCCTCGCAAGGCTGTGCTTGATGCTTTGCAAATTTCCCACTCTTGAATTGCGACTTTGCAACCCCTTGAATCCCACAGCTAACAATAAAGAAGGAGTGCATTCATCAAACATTCTCAACATGATTTCAGGTTATATTTTCTTTTAAATCTTAATGTGGTTAGGGAGATGGGAGCAGGAAATGTATTGCACTTTTGTTTGTCAAACTTTCATTGAAATGTCACAAGAAAAACATTGTCAGTGTTCTCAACACTTAAACACTCAAAAGAGAAGTTGAAGGTGAGCTCTTAAGTCTCAGCTTCTAGTAAATGCTTAATTTACACTATGCAGGTTGGTACTGAGAACCAACCATGAGAACATATCCCAAAATAATAATTTATCTTGAGGAAGGGCTCAGGCCCAAAACGTCGGTAATATATCTTCACCTCCTAAGGACACTGCATGACCTGCTCGGTGGTTTTCCTGCAGTCACATCATCTGCAGTCTTTCGTGCTTCACTCCAAAATAATATATTTCCAATTTATTCAAGTATCTCATGTATTTTCCTAATTTGACTAAGCTTGACTATAGACCTCATCATCACGAAATGTAAATTGGGCGGGCGTGTTTGTTATTTCTCTTGGGTTTTGTGACACTTGATCAACCAATCTCTAATTTCTTAAAGTGGTGCCTCCTGAAGGAACTTTGCATGGAGAAGTAAAATGACAATAATGAATGAAAAAGAAACTCTGTGGATATTACACTTTTTGTCACCTCGGACATTCTGAAGTACTTTTACAGCTCAAAGATACCAACGGGAGGGTGTATGAATTCTCGGAAACAACAGCGTGAATTGATATAAATCTACAATCTATTAGGGTGACGTTTGTTTGAGAGAAACCATTGACCAGGTAATGGCTGTTCTTATGAGAGTATAATATTCCTGATAACCCAGATAATAATTTTGATTGTTGTTGCTCAGGGAATTGTAGGATTCTGTAAAGTAATCACTGAGGAATAAAGAAAGCAGGGCATTCAACTAGCAAAGAGTAAGATCCCTCAAACTGCAACATGATAAATGGCTGGGCAGGGACAGCAAGGGGGGAGTACTGAGGGAGGCAAGAGGGGAGGATAAAAGAGGCAGTGTGGGAAGAATCAGTGAGAATATAGAATGAGCAGTTAGTGAGCAAGAGAGAGGCAAAAACTCAGTAAATGCTCACATCATCCATAGGAGGTGAAGATATATTAACGACATTTCTGGCCTGAGCCCCTCTTCAAGGTATTAGCAAAAAAAGCCAACAGGCATCACAACAAAGAATTACAGTGATAGAGAGAGAGAGAGAGAGATGGAAGAAGGGGAGGGGAGGAGTCCAGACCAATCAATTAATTGGATATAAGAGGAAAGGTGAGAACTGATTTTGGCTGTGAAAGGAGACACAGAGAAAAGGGAAGAGAGAGAGAGAGAGAGAACCAGAAGAAATATAAATGCCGAAGATGTGAAGGGGGGGGGAATTTAAAACAAGTCAATGTTAATGCTATCTGGTTGGAGGGTGGCCCAGATGGAAGATGAGTTGTTGTTCTTCCAATAGTCGGGTTATCTCAGTCTGGCAGTGTCTGAGACCATGGACAGACATGTCAGCAAGAAAATCAGATGGGCAATTGAAAGAGATAGTTGGGGATATTTTTAATTCAAGGTTATTTAATTTTGTGAATGGCTAACACTGCAGGCTGTGATGTGCCATTGATGGATGGAGTGAATATTTAGTGCAATAAAGTGGGTGATAATGAGGTTGACCTTCTGTGGATGGTACTCAGTATCTTGGGTTTATTGTAGCTTGATTCATCTGGACAAGTGAAGAGTCTCTAAGCAGGTGAGTCATTCACCTCAGATACTCTGTCTCTAGCCTACCCTTGTAGCCACAGGTTCCTTCGATGTTTACCTCATCATGTTCAAAAACATTTGTTGATTTGAATGTCCAACGTCGATCAGTTGGCGGATCATGTCCATGACCTCTTCATTGTAGTTAGAAGGATTGGATTCTTCCCCTTGTCAAAAAGAGCAAAGGGAACTGGAACAATTGTTTACTGTGCCTTGTCAAACACCAGCACCTTCTTGTTCGAAGATAGCACCAGCATCATATCAATCAAAGATAATGGAGTTGGAGCAGCAAATGGCAGCACTGACTACGCAGGTCCAGGCTTTGCGCATGCAACGGATTTCCTTCCATTGACCTGATTGGAATTGTGATGGTTGAGGACGTGGTAGAGGCGATGTTTGTTGGAAGCATCAGAGATTTGGTGCTGCTACCTGGTCCTGACAGCCACCTTGTGACTTCTATAAATGGCAGCTAGGAAACGACCAGGTGTGGCAGTGGAGGCAACTGCTGCCCATGGCCACATCTGCCGCTGTCTTTTCCTCAAAGATCATCTTTTGGGTGTTCAGTTTCTTGTCAATTCCGGTGTAGAGATTTCAGAGGTCCCTCCAACCATGGAAGAACACAGACACCCCAGTATGTCATGTGGTCTTTCAGCCGTGAATGATTCACATATTCAAACAGATGGCCAGAGGTCACTCACATTTGATTTCGGCCTCAAGAAACCTTTTGGGTGGGTTTTCACGGTTGCAAACGTTGCAAATTCTGTTTTGGGAGTGGATTTTTTGACGCATTTTTCTTTGTTGGTGGATTTGAAAAATCGCTGCTTCGTGGACCACAGCTCTTGATTGCAAGTGATCTGCATCTCTTGTCCCGCCAATGTTGTCAGCCTTCAACCTGGCCCTTTCTGAGCCTTGCTCAAATGTTTCCCTCACCTAGTGAGCCCATCGTATTGTCACACCGACGTTAAACATATAGTAACCTACCATATAGAGACTCGGGATCCTCTGCTGGTAGCGCGGGCTCGTAGATTACCCCCAGACGATCTTAAAATCGCAAAATCAGAATTCAACCACATGCAAGAGCTGGGTGTAGTCTGCAGATCTGACAACTCCTGAGTTGATCCTGATCTCATCCAGCTTTGCTGGATCCACTCAGATGGCCTTGTGGTGATTATTGTGCTCTACCATGCCTGACTGATGCAACATCCCCAATTTACAAGATTCTTCAGCAAACCTCCATGGCAAACGTGTATTGACAAAAATAGATCCAGTACGTGCTTACTGTCAGATTCCAGTTGAGCCTTCCAATGTTACGAAGACGGCAGTAATTCCCCATTTTAGCACATTTGAGTTTCTGTGAATGCTGTTCTGTCTACAGAATGCAGCTCAGACATTCCAGTGGTTTATGGACCATGGACTTGCTGGCCTTGAGTTTCTGTTTGTTTACATCATCGATATTCTTGTTATGAGTGTGGATGAAGAGGAGCACAAGCGCCACCTTATCTCATTGTTTCAGAGGCTTGATGAGTTTGGCATTCTGATTAATCCCAGTAAATGCATTTTTATCACTGCTGATCTTATATTTTTAGGATATAGAGTTACACAACATCCTATTTTGCCCAGTGAATTGAAAGTGTGAGAGATTTGAGAAGTTTCTACACCCTTTATATTTGACTAGTTGTGGCGATTTTTAGGCGCGATGAATTTTTATCACCGATTCCTGCCAAATCCGGCAGCATCTACTAAAAAGATGCAATAACTCTTTGTCTAAAAGACCATTAACTTTGGGTCATAATGCTGTATGGACATTCAACGATGTGCCTGCTAATGCCACAATGCTTGTACAATTCCATATTCTCTCCTACCACAGATGCATCTGTCAATTCTGTGGGAACAGAGTTAGAACAAGTTCATGGGCAATTGGAACCTCTGGCTTTTTTTTCAGCCAAGCTGTCACCGGCTCAGTCAAAGTATAGTACGTTTGGTCGAGAACCCTTGGCCATCTATTTCGCAGTGATACATTTTATGGAAAGGTCTTCCCTTCATCATTTATACAGACCACCAGCCTCTTACAAGTATAAGCACACATCTCTACTCGCCCAGAGAGATTCGGCACTTGGACTTCATCTGACAGTTTTCATCAGAAAAACTGCACATCCGAGGCAAAGTGAATGCCGTGGCTGGTGCCCAGTCCAGGTGCGACATTGATGCTTTATATAAAACTACTGCCATCGATTTCTCCACCAAGGCTCGTGCACAGCACACTGATCCCAAACTCATCTGGTATTGCTGGATCAACTCTGGTCTCCATCTTCAAGATATGACCCTGAGTCTGGATGAATCAGGTAAAAAAGTTAGTCTGTGATTTTTCCACAGGATGGCCTAGTCCTTTTGTACTGGCAGCAATAAGGTGGGAGATTTTTGAGTCTCTTCACAATCTGTCGCATCCTGGGAGAAGAGCATCAATCAAACTAGTTTTGGAATGTTATATCTGGCCTCATTAAACAGGAAGTTGGATTATAGGCAAGGACCTGATTGCTGTGTCATAGCTCTAAAGTCTCCAGACACACAAGTTCTAAGCTGGGGGATTTTGTGGTCCAAATTCCCATTCCTGCACATGCACCTAGACTTGGTAGGCCTGCTTCCACTATCTTGGGGATATACTTATCTGCTCACGTGTGAAGACTGGACTACCAGGTGGGAGGAGGCCATTCCTATTACTGACACCTCTACAGAGATGGTTGCTTGGGTTTTCATGGATCGTTGGATTCCATCTTTCGGTGTTCTGGCCATTATTACAACGGAACTGAGGGTCTCAGTTTGAGTCAGCATTGTTCTGAGCTCTCATGGATCTTCTGGACGCTACCCGTATTCATCCTACAGCTTTCCATCCACAAGCCAATGACCTCATTGACCGTTTCCATCAGCAATTGAAGGCATCATTAACAGCAGGTGGTGATGCATCTACTTGGAGCAAACATTGCCAGTGGTTCTCCTTGGAGTACCAAGGCAGATCTTGGATGTTCAGCAGCAGAGCTAGTGTATGGCACTACGTTAACCTTGCCTGGTGAGTTTGTGGTGAATCCGAGTCCAATCTCAACACTTTATGATCCACCTAGTTATGTTGATTATCTTCAGGATTACATGAGATTACGCCAACCTTCTCCTACGTGGCAGGCGTCACCTGCAGTGTAAGGGTCGAATGATTTACAATGCTGTACTCGTGTGTTCATCTAGCCTGCTGCTGTTTGCAAACCACTTCAGCCTGTTTATGATGGTCCTTTTCAGTTCTTACGACACCACCCGAAGAGTTTTGTGATTGACAGCAATGGAAAAGCTGAAGCGGTTTCCATCGACAGTTTGAAGCCGACATAAATCAACAGTCTGTTCTGCATCGTAGCCAAAGTCAGAGGACCAGTCATACCCTTGCCATTCGGACCATGTATTGCCTGTCTTGCTCTATCATACGAGGTCGGGCTGAACTGTCAGCTGTCTGGTCCGGGACAGTTCCAATCAGTTGCCTCCTTGCATGGCTCAGAGGCTGAGTTGCGGGGGTGCAGGTGGGGTCTGTCACGGTCGCGTACTTACCTGTGGTCAAAAGGAGAGTGAGTGTCAGGATCACCCGTGTGGGAGTGAACTAATGAGGTCAGAGGAGGTTAGCTGAGGAGTTTAGTGTTTGGTGAGTTGAAGAATGCAATGTTGTGTCGAGTGAACAATAAAAATAATGTTGACTTCACGGTGCGCTGAAAGAAACGAGTGAGTGTATTCTTTATTTGTTTGTTAGCTGTGGTAAATCTCTGCTGTTACACTCCCACCTTTCAAAACATACCCATGCTTGTAGCTTATTTGGGTGTAATTGGGTGGCATGGGTTTGTGGGCCGGATGGGCCTGTTACCATGCCATATGTCTCTATTTAAAATTCTAATTTTAATTTTAAATTTACATTAATTGCCATTTATCAGCATATGCCTAAATGTTGGCTTGGTTTTGCTCCATGCATGAATTGATATATTTGCTGAGGAGTTGTCAATCAAATTAAGCCTTATGCCGACATCAGGGAAGATCCAACTGATGAACTGGTTGCAGAAGACATTGGTGAAGCAACTGACCTTGGCCATTGTCCTGAGGGAGTCCTGTGGTGGTATCCTGGAACTGGGATGATTGCCCAAGGTACAGCTGTGACATTTGAAGCCCCTTGATTTGGCTTTACTGGGGCTCCTTGATACCACATTTGATCAACTATTGCCTTAAATTCGAAGGGTAGTTATAAAATTACCTAAACTTTAAAATTCAACTCTTCAGTCCATGTTTAGAGGAAGACTCTGATGAGATCAGGAGTTGAGTGGTCCTTCAAAATCCAAAACTGGGCAATGGTGCGCAGAATATTGATCAATAAGTGCAATTTAAAGACACATTTACAATAAGTTCCAACATTTGGTTGATGATTGAGAGAGCAGACTGGTTTGCTGATCATTATATTAGTTTTGATTTGCCCTACTTCTTTGGAAAGGGCGTACCAAAAGATTTGAGCATAGAACAGTACAGTATTGAACAAATGTTTTGGCCCACTATTTCTGTGCTCACCATAATCCTAATCTAAACTGATCTCATCTGCCTCCACGTGGCATGAATGCCTCTTTCCTTATATGCCGCTAATACGTTGCTGTGTTACCTGCTCTATCACCTCTCTCGCAGTGTATCATCTACCACTCTCTATTTAAAAGCATCTTGCTTTGCACCTCTCCTTTCAATTTATTCCCCTCTTGTATTAAATCTATACCTTTTAGCATTTGACATTTCCTCTCCTGGAACTCGATTCAAACTATCTAACATATTTCTGCCTCTCATCATGTTTTTCAATATTTTTATCACATCGCCTACAAGCATCCTGTTCTCCAGAGAGAATAATATAGGGTTGTCATGCCTCTCCGTATAGCCAATACATTCCAATCCAAGCAACATTCTGGTTAACTTCTGAACTCTCTCCAAAGTTTTTACATTCTTCTTCTCATGTGGCCAACAGAACTGCACTCAGTACTTTCGCATAAGCTAACCAATATAGCTGCAACATAACTTCCTGAATTTTACACTCATTATCCCAACTGATGAAGGCAAGCATGCTGTAAGCCTTCCTTACCACCCATCCACTTGTGAGGAACTAAGGACTAGCACCCATTGATCCCTTTATACATCAATGCTCGTGGTTTTGCTATTTACTGTCTACTTTCCCCTTGCATTTGATCTCCTCAGGAGTATTTCCTCAGAATTTGTAGAGGTTTGGTATGACATCAGAAACCCTGACAAATATCTACAGGTGTGTTGTAAAAAATACATTGCATTGGTGTATGGGGACACCAATACCCATGAGCGTAAAGCCCTGCAAAAGGTGGTTGACACAGCCCAGCCCTGCATTGAGAAACCCTTCTCCATCATCGATAACATTTATGTGGAACACTGCCATCAGAGACCAGCAGTAATCATCAAGGATCACACTCTGTTCTCGCTGCTACCATCAGAATAGAGATATAGGTGCCACAAGTCTCTCACCACCAGGTTTAGCATCAGCTGCAACTCCTCAACAACAAACTCAATCAAGGATTTAAGGACTCTTTACTTTTTAACTATATTGATTTTTTTCTCTCTTTGTATTGCACAATCAGTTTGATTTCTTTATTTGTTTTACATGTACCTGAATATGTCAAGCACAGTTTATTTGCACTACCAATAAGTGGTAATTCTGCCTGGCCCACAGTATAAAGGATGTCAGGGTTGTATGTGATGCCATGTATGTACACTGGCAACAAATCTGAAATATGACCTCCTAACGTGCCCCGAGGCAAATGCCATCTGCTATTTTTCTGCCCAGTTTCCCAGCTGTATCCTTTGACAATCTTTCAATGTTTGTGCCACCTGCAAACTTGTAAATCAAACTAGCCATATTTTAAGCCAAAGTCATCAATATATATTGCAAATCCCAAGTTCTCAGCAGGTTGAAAAGTCCAACACCACTCATGACTGGGTTTGATCGGTTCAGCTGGCCATTGGATCACTGAGCTCTCTGCCTGTTGCACGTTGCTTTTGCTGCTTTGCACACAGTCTGTGCTGTAGCTTCACTGAGCTATTTCCCGTACTTCAGACATACATATATTATCAAATGAATAGTTGAAAAGAATAGCATTTTTTCGGAAATAAGGTCGCAGTATAAAATAGAAAGATGATGGTTATGAGAAGAACGTTTAGAGAAGGCAGCACTGGAGAGTTGTGGGTGCGTGGAATACATTTCCAGGGGTGGTGGTGGAGGCTGAAACATGAAGGATATTTAAGAGATTCTTAGGCAGGCACATGGATGAAAGAAAAATAGAGAGACATGAGTTAGGAAAGGCTGAGTAGTTTTTTTGGTTGGAATATATAGGTGAGCACAAGATGGAGGGCTGAAGGTCCTATACTGATTTGATTTCAGATTTAGATTTGACCTCCGATTTATTGTCAGAGTGCATCCATGACATCACATACAACCCTGAGATTCTTTTTTTCTGCAGGCGAGGCAGAATTGCCTCTTTATTGTAGAGCAAAATAAAAATGTACACAACATACACATGGAAACAAATAAATACAAACAAATTGTGCAACACAGTGAGGAAATAAAACACAATAAAGTGCAAAAGAAAGAGTCCTTAAATGAGCGTCCCATGCTTTATGTTCTAATCACGATTTAATGTCAGCAGGTCACGGTTGGGAATAGACGCATTTTCAAATGCAACCTCTGGGGTTCACAACACAGGAACCAAGATGTCAGGCATCTCTTGCATTTCTGGGTGAACCGAACTTTAAGCTAAGCCGAATATCACTGCAATTTCATAACATGCAACAAATCTGTGACACAGCAGTCATTGCAGAGGTCAAAGAAGCTCAGTGCTTGCCCCTACCATCAAAGATAAATAAAGGAGGGAAAGAATTTTAACAGTCAACAAAAAAAATTACTTATTTTGAGAAAAGTGTCAAGGTAAGGAATGGGGAACATTTTGAAGCATAAACTTTGGGCAATAGTAAAAAAAAATCTATTTAGGAAAGACTACAGATTAATAGTCTCCTGTCAAAATAAATAATTCCATTGATGCCCTAAAGTCATCGGCATCTCACCTCAATTATATAAGTTTTAGGATGGAGAAATGAAAAATTCTGCCATGAACATACATCCAGGTAAGAAGAGCATTTTTTTTTAATAAGGTCACAGTATAAAATAGGAAGATGGTGGTTTTGAGCTGTGGATGATAAATTGCTGTCATTGCTATTGTAATTTGTCACAGTTCCATGCGAGTGCTTCCCAGCTGTCATTTTTTTTGTCAACATATTACACAGTGGACATGTGTACACAAAGCCAGGGATGATGGAAGGATCCATGAAAGAAGATAAATAGCGTAATGACATCTTGGATGCCTCTAAATATGTGGAGTAAATATGTTTCATCACTAGAGTCCACTGGAGTAATACCTGACATTTCAATCACCTGGATGTGTAGATCTCCATCAGATTCTGTTCATTGTGGAATACCCAAAATAAAAGCCCACTGTTCACTCACACTTGGTACTGTATAATCAGTACTATTGCTACATTTTCAGCTCTTGTACAGTGTGCATTACTGTGAAAAGGCAGACAATTGTCTTGTGTACACATAACATTCGCAATTAATTCATTAACAATTTATACATTTGTTATCACAATCTATCCTCTAAGTTATCATTAAATTTAGTAGCTTTACTAAAACAAGTTGACTTTAACAGGCACTTGGCCTTTGTTTTCTAAAATGGAATATTCCTCTTCCTTCTCAGATGGATGCTATGTCTGTGTAAAGATGCAAAAGCTTTTGAGTAAGTTCTGTGGCATAGAAAATTGACTGTTGCATTATGTTTCGATGTTACGTGATCCAGTAACCTTTATTCAAAATTGGAACTTACAATGTGCAATGCAAATTTCAATAGGGCCGCAGTCAAAAAGGACCTTGGCTTCTAACTTTGGGTCACTTATAGAGGGATGCAGGAGATTTAATAATGCGGAATACAAAAGTTGCTGAGGAGTTAAACAAAATGCTTTGTATGTCTTCATGAAATAAAAATGACCTGAAAACCTCTCAGGTGCTATGGAGAACCAAAGATCCAATGCAAAAAGAGGAATTATATGAATTCTATATTATGATGTGTACCGAAATAAAGTTAAAAAGTGAACTTTGTTTTGCAAGTCAACCTCAAGTGCACCAAGTGGTGCAAAATGAAAGAGTAATGTATATTGTCACAGAGAGAAAAAAAATAGCTGAAACAATGGAAGGGCAGCATCACTTTATTCATGAAAACTCCATTTAATAACCACTAACAGCAAGGAAGAAATTGTTCTTGAATCGGGTGGCATGTTTTTTCAAACTCGTTGCTGATCTACCTGATGGGAAGAGGGTAGAAGAGAATGTGATCAGTGTGGGATAGGTCTTTAATATATTGGCTCCTGAGGTGGCAGGAAGTGTAGACCAAATCGATGGAGAGGAGGTTGAATTGCATGATGGGTTCAGCTGCACTTACAATTCTCTGCAGTCTTGGACCAGGAAGTTCCCACACCAATCTGTGATGCAGTAGAAACATAGAACTATGTTGTGCCGACCCATATATTTATTTCTAAAAAAAAGTACTAAACCCTCCCTACCCCATATCCCTCTTTTTCTTTCATCCATGTGTCAAAGAGTCTTTTAAATGCCCCCAGTATTTCAGCTTACACCACCATCCCCGACTGTGATGATATGCTGCGGTACATCCCTCAGCCAACAGGTGGCCTAGAGACACTGCACCCAGCCAAATGACATCTGACCACCAGGTGGGCCCATGATATAAAACCGAGTTCCCCCAAATGGTACTGTGCCTGTGTTTTCCTTTGGTGCAGCCTGCCACACCAACGAGGCATTCCAGGCTCCTACAACACTGTGTGAAAAAAAAAGAACTTACCCTTGATGTCTCCCCTAAACTTCCCTCCCTTAACTTTGTACTTATGTCCTCTGGTGTTTGCTGATTCTGCTCTAGGAAAGGTGCTGGCTGTCCACCCTATTTATGCCTGTCATAATCTTGTAGACCTCTATCAAGTCTCCTCTCAACCTTCTACACTCCAAAGTGAAAAGTACCAGCTAACCTTGCCTCATAAGACTTGTTTCCCAAAGCAACATCCTGGTAAATCTCTTCTGCACCCTCTCCATGGCTTCCACAGCTTTCCTCTAATGAGGTGACCAAACAGGATTAGACATGATATTTTCCAAAGAGCATCTTTAAAAATTGTAACAGACATGCTGAATTTCATTTAGCTAGTGGAGGCATTGGCCATAGCTTTAATGTGGTTGGACTCAGGACAGATCATTGGTGAGATTTATACATAAAAACTAAACCTGGCGACCATCTCCACTTCAGCACGGTTAAAACGAACCTGGATGTGTCTCTACCATGCCTCCTGAAATCAATGACCAGCTCCATTGTTTTGTTAACAATAAGGGAGTGATTGTTGTCTTGATACCATGTCACTCGAGCCTCGATCTCCCCTGAATGTCATCTCATCATTTCCCAGTTAAGAAAAATACTAACAAGAGAAATGAATAGGCATGAGACTGATAAATATCAGCGAGTGTATTTTATCTCCCTGAATTTTAAAAGAATAACCCTTTAAACACTAGGTACACTGGTTATCGATTTCTAAAAAAAAGGAAGAGAGAAATAAACTATACATTGACAGTGCATGTGGAAAGAGAAACTGTTAAAGGTTGTTGATGAGCCATGGCATCAAAGTATATGGCAAGGCCAGGCAGTGGGCTAAGTGTGGAAAATGCCTCCCTCATTATTTAAATGGCAGGGCTGATTGGATGGGTTGAATCACCTATATCTGGCCTGATGTCCCAAAATTTCAGGTTAAAGGCACTTCATCAGAGTTGTGATGGATTGAGAGTTGATTCACAGCAGCAAAGCAAAGGAATAGAATTAAACGTTCTCTTTCCTAATTGGCAGGCAGACCCTCAAAGCACTGCAGGGACCTGTGCTTGGACCCCAACTATTTCCTGTCTCCAATGAGGTGTTTTCAAATTTGTGATGAAGCAAAACTAAGCAGGAATGTGAATTGTTGAGAAGCTACAAGACGATGGACACAAGCTAGGTGAATGTGTAAATGAAATACAATGTGCATTTAAAAAGGAGAGCATTCATTTCAGTAGAAAACAAGAATAATAGAGTATTTAAAATCACGAGGATTCAGAAATATTCATGTTAAACTTGTACACAAGTCAGTAAAAGTCAACATGTTAGTGAATGACACAACTGAGAATTTATTTTCTATGTTTGCACAGTTTGTGTACATTTCTTTTTTTGTATAAATTTCTTACTTCTTGAGTACAATTTGCAGTTAAGTTCCTGTGGTGAGGCAGAATTATCACTTATTGGTCATGCAAAAAATAATCTCTACTCAACGTACACATGTAAAAAAAAAAGAAATGCGAACAAACTGACTGTACAATACAGAGAGAAAAAAATAAATAAAGTGCAAAAGTAAGGGTCCTTCAATGAGTTTGTTGTTGAGAAGTCGGATGACAAAGGGGTAGCAGCTGTTCCTGAACCTGGTGGTGTAAGTCTTGTGGCGCCTTTTTCCTGATAGAAGCTGTGAGAACAGGTCTTGGTGGTGTGGATCCTTGATGATTGCTGCTGCTCTCTGATGACAGCGTTCCCTGTGGATGTTCTTGATGGTGGGGAGGTTTTTTTTTTTTGCCTGAGATGTCCTGGACTGTGTATACTATCTTTTGCAGAGCTTTCTCCTCAGTGCTATTGGCGATCCCATACCAGACTGTAATGCAGACAGTCAGCACAATTTACACCACACATCTGTAAAAATCTGCCAGGGTTTCTGATGTCATACCAAAACTCTGCAAACTCCTGAGAAAGTAGAGACCATTAGTGTGTTGGGTCCACAAAAGATCCTCTGAAATAGTGATTCCCAAGAACTTAAATTTGCTCACCCTTTCCACCTCTGATCTCCCAGTGATCATACACTTCTGGTTTTCCCTGCCTAAAATCCATTTTCAGCTCCTTGCTTTTGGTGACAGTGAGTGTGAGGTTGTTGTTGGTGCACCTTTCAGCCAAGATTTCAATCTCCATCCTGCATGCTGACACGTCACCCCTTTTTATGCAACCCACTACCATGGTGTCATCAACAAATTTGTAGATGGTGTTATTATCATGGTGTATAGTGAGTAGGGGGGGGGTGGGGTTGGCTAAGAATGTAGCTCTGTGGTGCTCCAATACTAATGGAGATTATGGAGGAAGTTGTGTCAGTAGAAGAGCAGCAGTGATTAGGTACGAGAGGACTCTCTTACTACTTATGACCATATGTCACTTCCATAATATTAAGTAACTCTGTGATAGACCACCTATGAACTTTGTTTCAGTTTGATTTCATGGAAGCCCTTGCAGATGGGTCCCTTTGCAACTTATTTCCTTATCCATCTCTCCACCAGGACCCTACCTAATCTCTCTGTATCAACAATGATGACTCTTACAATCCCCTTTTCACCACCCTAAATTTAAAGATTAGACCACTTGTCAACTGAATCATAACTAAAAAAACAGAATTTTCACCCACAACGGCCATAAACCAGCAGCTGACTGCACCCAGAATTGACCACATGCACAGTCTTTTTTATCTTATTCCTACATCGTGGCTGAATAATCTCTGCTGATTAATTGATGCACCATCTCATCAATTAAACAGAATCCCTCTGGACCACCCTCAAGGCAACCCCTGCACTCAGAGCAGTGTACAAATGAAGATATTACCCTTTTTTAAAAAAGATGAAGTGCAATCCAGACATAAAATAAATACATCAACAAATATATCCTGAAAGCTTTACGACACCTGTGTACAAGGTTTATAGGCGTGGTTATTGGGATGGTGTCTGCTAAGCTTTCAAGCGACAAACCTGGAAAGAATACACTCTTTGTTCTTCCCAGGAAGCCATTGCTTAGTTTACCATTTCAGGCATCAACCAGTATCTTGGCTTGTAGGTTCCCAATGCAAAGCTCTCGTGATCCATTTTACTTTTTTTTACATATCAGTGCAGCTTTAAAAAATCGGTTAAATTTCAGAAAACACAGTGAGTGCATTATTTTGCCCTGCGGTCTTATGCAAAACTGATTGTTATTCCTTACTAATTACTGTAATTAACATTTTAAATGGCTCAATTTATAATTATTTTTTATTTCATTTGAAGTTCATAAAGAGGATTATTTCTGCAATTTCCTTGGATTGAGGTCAAAATAAATCCACTGATCAGGTCCAAAATTTAAAATCAGACAGAATTTAAAATGAGCACTCATTGTGGCTGGTGGTGGAAAGGTAGAATGTGCCAGAGCACTCCATGAATCACATGGTTCAATTAACATTTGAGAGCTCTGCAAGAAATGACAACCTTTACACTTTTCATCTCATTCTTTCTAATTCAATTTTTTTTGTTGTTTTTTCCAAGTTGCACTCACAAAATTTTAGAAACCTGCACACAGAGAGAAGTCAATGACCATAAAATGGTCCATTGAAAAGTAATTATTCTTTAACCTCCATTTCATCCATAGCCTGATACATTTCTCATCCTCAACTGTTTACTTGACTCCCTGTTCAATTTATAGATAGAATCAGCTTTGCATCACTTTTTTTCCCCCCACAGATGAAGGGGAAAATAACTTTTTGTTTCTTTTGGAAGAATGCATATTACAGTAAAAACCCTTGGTACATGGCCCCTATGGAGATTGGTAGATGCTGGATAAGTCTATTTTCTGGTTGCTTGAGACTTCCTCTTGCAATGCCTAACTAAAACTTATCGCTGCTTTTGGAATTTTTGCCGGTTGCTTGAGGCAGCCAGTTGCTTCAATTCCAGATACCAGGACTTTTACTATAGCTTTAAATCCAGGACTTCTGGCTATTGATCTATGCACAGGGGGAAAGAGTTTTTTTTTCTCCTCAATTATCCAGAAAAATCTGTCATCTTGAAAATTTAAATCACGTCGCCTCATTCTTGATTTTTGTAATCATTGATTCTGTGGTAAATAAGCAAGGATTTTAGAATGGCCAAGTAACTCCCTCCATATCAAACACTTGACCTTCACATAATTCTCTCAGGAAATATGGAAATTATTTCCAATTTATGGTTAATTGAATCATGTAATCGTGGCTTTTCTTCTGCCAATTTTACAAAGGAATGTGAATTTAGAAAAGTTGTAAAATCCAGTCATTATCTGTTTTGCATTCATCCAAATAGATGATGTATTCATATTTTATATTTTACCCCCAAAATACATACAAATGTGTTTACAAACCAACATCTTCCATATCTGAGCTGATTACTTCTGGAAAAAGACTCATTCTGAGTTGCAGAAAAACAGGTTAATTTTCCATTCTTTTTCTTGAAACAACATTTATAAACCATGCTCAAAGTTCACAAGAGTAAAACATGAAAGTCTGCAGATGTTGTGATCGTAGTAAAAACACAGAGGCTGGAGTAAACTCAGCCAATCCCTCAGCGTCCATAGGAGGTAAAGATATATTACTGATATTTAGGGCCTGTGGCCTTTTTCAAGGTGTGAACGAAGAAGGTCGGGCATCTGAATTGAAGGCTGGGAAAGGAAAGAAGGAGTCAATGCAATGCAGGTACCTGAGAGTCTGGTGGAGGGAAACTTGGAAACCTGGAACTGGAGCTGGAATCCAGGCAGCACCAGATGGCAGTGGAAACAAGTAGCCAGGAAGGACATGTGGCTGTGGAAGCAGGTCTGGGTGAGTACATGGTCATAGAGCTTGAGAGCAGCAGGGAGTGAAGATTGGGAGTAGCAAGACAGACTCTCATAGAACTCTCTTCAAAGTGAAGAGGAGAACTTCTTTCGGAAGGCCTCCCTTGAAGAGATTTTTGTAGAGGAGCAACCAAATTGAGTCAAATTTCACAAGTGTTTTGAATGAGCAAGTTTATCTCAAAGATGTTTGAATGGAATTTGCTTTGAAGGGCAAGATGTGATTTCTGTCATTCATGACTTGATCCAAGTTACTGCCTTGAGAGGAAAAGGAGGGATAATTTGCTGTTTACATATTAAGTGGCCACATTGGCCAACTCATTTTAGGAACCTGCTTAGATTCACTGTGTACTTCAAGGCAGGTGATTTCCAATGCATCTTTACATTCAATCTTCTGTTTCCCATTTACAAAAGCCTCAGATCTGATCCTTAGTTTGAGTTCATCTGAACAATAACAATAAAATAGGATCAAATTTTGATTTCCGGTGCTAATTGCCTACAAGAGTATCAGTCACTGATTAAATTCACTACCCATGCACAGTAAAACCCCTGTTATCTGGCATCTATGGGTAGATGTATATTCTGGTTGCTTGAGACTCACTCTTACAATGTCTAACTAATACACCAGCATTAAGAATAAACAGTTTCAGTGAACAAATTTTACTTACATGAATATATAAATGCTAAATCATTTTACTTTATTGTCAGTCACATTCTTTGAAAACATTTAACCATTGTTGCCCGAAAGAGGAACAATGACTTTATAGATAATTAACACCCCACCCATCCCACCCCATCAAGTTACCAGATAAAGCCTCTGGCCAGGGCAACTCTTACTAAGCAGGGATAAAGAGACACTTTAAGAGAGTTCCCCCAACAACGAGCAGCATCAACCAGCTCTTCATCCTGGGCGACATAATTTTATTCACACACAACTTTATTCGAACAGCTGTTATGAGCAAAGCAGGACCAAAAAGGCCCTCTGCTGGCTGAATATTTGTTCCCATATAACCATAACCATATAACCATTTACGGAGCGGAAACCGCACCGGTTCACTGATTTTGTGCGCCCTCTTCAGGCATTGGTCCCGGTAGATCTTCATTCAATAACGATGAACGAATTCAATGCATGTGGAATCAGTTGTAGAAATGTTAAAAGTTAATTCAATGTTTCCCCAACTTCATGCAGGATACAGCAAATCTGTAGTTGTTCCACCTCTCTTGTCAATCATACCCTACCATCTTTTCCCAATGTTTATCATGTCTCCCCATCTTCACCAAAGGTGTGTGTTACATCAATAAGATTTACTTTTACCGTTTTAAACAGATACTTTACTTATTTTATTCTTATTTATTTTAATTTTTTTTTAAATTTAGTTTCCTTGATTTTTTTTTTGCCGGTTGCTTAAATTCCAGACACCAAGGGGTTTACTTTACTGATTTGACTCAAAGTCAGTGGAGAAGAATGTGCAGAGATGAGTATACTAGCAGCCAATATCCTCACACAGGTTCAGCACTTAGAATCAGAGACAGATTTCCTCACCGAACAGGGTTTCACATGTGGTCATATAACTTGTGGGTAACTTCAGATTATTGCTTCAGAGTCTTTGTAACTTTAACTAGAGAATTATTAGAAGTCTCAGAAATTAATCTGCAAACTATTTTAAGAATAAATTTACCTTTAATATGTTATTAGTGATGATAATTTCCATCCTATTAGGAGTACAAATGCCCCCATCGACAATGATTGACTGAAGGTAAATTGCTTGGTATCAGGTGGGAAATGTTGTGGATATAAAAGCAGCTATCACTGTAAATGTTCTGGAAATTGATTGGCAAGGCCCGGAAGATATGTTACACTCTAAGAAATTGACCAACGAGACAGAATTTGACAATGTCAAGGATTTTTTTCAAGAAAAATTCTGGCTGATTTATCAGGGGATGACTTAATTTGATGTTTAAAGTGACATTTAAATTTTAGTGGAGTTCTGATGAATGTAAAAAAAAAACAGTATTAACAAGAATGAAAGCTGTGAGCATAGGCTTGACATATGATAATCAGCTTGGTGGAATTTGAGTGGAACGTGAGAACAGGAATTAAAAATTTGGGCAAGCTGAAGCTTCAAATGTAGATGCTTTGAATAAAACTAATTTATAGCCTCTTCCTCAACTCAATATAAGCAGAGCAATGCACACTGCCCCCAAGAATGGCAGTTTTGAAATTTGTGTTTTTCTCTCGCTTCTGACACTATTCCTGACCCACAAACATCGCATTATGTTCTCTTCAACAGCGATGCTATCAGTATTTCACAGTGTTTGAGAATTCACCAGAGGAAGGAAGAAGAGAGTTGAGAATCTCTCATTTCGCCTTCATATTCCATGCCATTGGCTTTATTTGAATTGACTTTCTATCTTTACTTTCTCATTCAGCCATCATCTTGCCCTCTTAAAATCCCACACTATCACTTTCAGACTTGTTTTTCCACAAGGGGACTTTATCAAGATTATTTTTTGTCTCCCTTTGCACTTGATCTTTGGTCCCTCGCACTACATTTTTAAGTTGGTTATTGTTCTTTATGCTGGCAATGGAGAACTGGAAAGCCGCTCTATTTCTCTTTGCACAAGGGTCGAGTTGGGTTTGTTCATCTCAATTTTGGTTGCCCATTAAAAATAATCCAGATCTGAAATGATGCATCCAAACCGATGTGCTCTTGGACTTTTTAGGACTCTTTGTGGATTTATCTTTGGCAAAATTATGCCACCAATTAATGAACCCTATTCAATTGCTGTGGCGCACTCAACCAAAAGGAAATAATCTCAAATTAAATTTTCATTTCCTGCCTATTACAGAAGAGTGGACTCAACAAGAATAAACTCTAGCTATTCTCAAATGGTGACAGCAACCAGTCAAGAGCGATTAACTAAGTGGGTGCTGGAGACTTGACACAGACTGAGAAAGCACATGGAATAATCAACAGGTCACAGTCAATATGTATGAGGAGAGCGAACATTTCAGATCATCAAAACTGGAAAGTTGTGAAAATATGATGCTTTTCTTGAAGTATTCCACCCGTAGATCTTTTCTCACCTTTTCCTATTCTGTTGATACATTATTAATCGACACCATTTCCCTTTCCTTTGATTCTACTTAATCTTCAGATCATAAAAAGCACTTTGTTTGAACTCGACATCCTACATCTGCAATGATTAACTAATCGGTTACGGAGATTGACATGTTAATAGTCAGACATCAGGCCAATGAAAAGAGCGACAGGTCATTAAATAAAGACTCAGGAAGTAAGATGAGTCCACACCAATAGTGCATTGCATGCTCATTATGAATTGGAAGCCCATTTGACATTGCATCCACGGGAATTAAGCCCTAAATAATAAGGAGTAGCATATTTATGTGAAGGCTCAGACCAATTTTACCCTTTGAAAGTTAACTCTGGTCAAGGACCACTTGTCTCCTGCCTGCAGTACCTGGTCTTGAAATGCACCAGGGATGGAAAAAATAAATAAATGTAATTGATATTCCTGAAGCATTCTGCCCATATGAGATATTTAGTATTATCTCATCCCAAGTTTTGGGTACTGCATAGAGATGTGAATGATTTACATAGTAATTTCACTTATTTGAACAGTCATTAAAAGAATGGCAGTGTTTGACTGTCACTGATGAGTATTACACAAACGTTTCCACTGAAATAAAATCCTTTTTAATGAGACACTGGCACTACTGAATGGTTTGAGGGAGTGATGGAACAAATGCTTGCTGTTAATTATGGCATGCCCTGTATTTTTACACAAAGTATTCATCATTCAGAGTGCGTTTTTTTTTAGAGTGTGATTTTTTTTTTCCTTTAATTCTTCTCTCTTCACACCTCCACAACACACTGACCTTCTTTCATTGTTCAGTGTTAATTGCCAAATGAATCAACTGGGTTATTTTCTTCTGTGCCCTCAGGAAACACAATGATAATATTAAAGACAGTTTGACACGCTCACCTAAAGCTGCAATTTATTTTTTTTCCTCTTCTCCGCATAGATCATCGTTCATAAAGAAAGCGAGATTTTTTTTCTGTTGAAATGGCAAATTCTACACTACTGCTCGATCGTGGATCCCCAAACCAGTTCGCTGGGATTCCAAGTAAAAACAAACACTGCAGCTGTTAAGTTGCCATCACATTTTGTGTCTGCATTATGGGTGGGGTGTTGTGCTCAGGTTAACAGCTTTAAAAGTTTAGCCATATTCACAATAAAATTGCTAATGTCCAGTGACCAGTTAAATTGGTAGATGGGGTTGTTATCCAAGTTGCCCTATTCCCCAAAAGCTACGTACTCATGTAATCTTGCCACCTGACAAAACTCTCAAATGTGTTCATTTTGCTACAGTTACTTTGGAGACACAATAAATAATCAGAAAAAATTGAAACGTCCATTCCAGTAAAGCTTGCCTCTGAATGATGTGGTAAATATTGATGAATTTCTTCTCTGGTAATGACAGTGAAATGGAACTTTTTGAGATTGGTATTTTACTACATCAGATTTAGTGCTTTTTAACAAAAAAAAACTTTCTCTCCATTTCGACTTATAATTTTCCTTTATCTATCC
Organism: Narcine bancroftii; assembly: GCF_036971445.1. Taxonomy (NCBI): domain Eukaryota; kingdom Metazoa; phylum Chordata; class Chondrichthyes; order Torpediniformes; family Narcinidae; genus Narcine; species Narcine bancroftii. The sequence continues at coordinate 15,478,638 of NC_091477.1, forward strand.
ATTTCTTCCCTCTCTTAATTCAACTTTCTATATTTGATTGCAGTTCCAGGTCCTGATTGACTCAACCCGGGTCGGTCAGTGCTTGTAATAGGCAGTTTCTGTTCTTCAGTCCAAGAGGTGGCTTGCCCTATTTTCTCAAATCCTTGATGCTTTGTAGAGCACACTGTACATGTTCAGTTGTGTATCAATAAATAGTCACATTGCAAAAGAAAACCTTTGGGAATGATTGATACGCCAATCATTTGGCATTAACACCAAAATCAATTTTATGATCCGTGAGATGTTGATGAAAGAAAGATTTTTGTTGTTGTTGTTATGACAGGCTAGCTAACTTATTTAATCCCCATTCTTCTGTTAAATTCTTTAGATTCACAGGTACAGTATATGTCTTTTCAATATTGCACTTTGATTCCACCATCCATCAATTGGATTGTACACCTGGATAGAAGAATAGGTTTCAATTGTAATTACAATTACAATTGGCATAAAACAGATCAGGTATGAAAGGCAAACAAGTTATCATTGAGTAAAAGATCACTTTAGGATATTCAGCATGTGTTCTTTTATCAAAATTGAAAATCTATGGCAGAACGCAATGCGTCAGGCAACATCTGTGGATGGATAGAAACAGTCAACATTTTGGTTGGATCTGGCATCAGGACTGTGTTCCTTTAATATGTGAACATTATATTTAATTATTCACAGACTTCAACATGTTTTTAAGATGGATCTTTGGATTTGTTTCAGATGAATTTTCACCTGAAAATGCTTTTATTCAAATAATCAATGGTTCACCTTTTATATATCTCAAGGGTGCAACAAATAATGATCATTTGTGGGAATGGCCAGTTATCCCATGGGATTTTGTTTGTCATTAGAAAGTTAAACCTACAGTGAACAATCACTTCAATGTATTGCCACTAATATATCTTTCAACTTGAGTATACATCTCAGGATGATTTAAGTAAAAATAATTCCACCCAGCTACCTAAATCATCTAAATTGGCTTAGAAGTGACTTTGCGGGAACTTTTTGAAGAGAGGACTAGAGGAAAAGATTTTTTTTTTCTGAGATGAGGAAAACTATAAGCATGGCTGCCAAAAATAGAGCAATTAAATGTGGAATGGTGCAAAGAGGTATAGATGCTTCGGATGATTATAACATAGCAGATGCAAGGCTAAAGCTGTAAATGCACCACAGATTTGCATTACCTAAAGTCTGCATTGAGCAGAATGTAAGAGATGGTAGAAGGAACAGGCCAGACAGCCCCTCAGGCCTCCCCTGGCATTCAATAAGGTCTGACTTTTCCCCAAACACATCCCTGCTTATAAGACTTGGTTTTCTTGAAGTCTAAAAATATGTTAATCTCATCTTAAAATACTCAGCATCCACAGTATTCTGCAGTAGTGTGGAGTCATAAACTTCATAACTTTATTGCACTTTAAGAGGTTGAACAAATGGGTTATTTTCTCTGTAGAGTTGAAGGGTGACTTGGTGGAAGTTTATACAATTCAAAGAGACACAGATCGAGGAGAAAAACATCAAATACTAGACAACACGATTTTCAGTTGAGAGTGGGAAAGTTTAAAGATGTGTGGGACATGTTTATTTTTAGAAGACAGCGGTAGGTATCTGGATCAGGCTGACAGCATAGTCGTGGAGGCAGATGATGGTAACATTACAATGCTTCTCAAAAGACAAATATGCAGGAAATGGAAACATATGGATCACGTGCAGGCAGAGACATTTAATTTGTGCTTCATGTTCTGTGCAAGAGAAGTAAAATAATACAATCTCAATTTGAAAAGACTCTTGATCAAGAATGATCTCATCAGAGACAAAAATCCTCTCAACATCTGCTTTGTCAAGGCCCCTCAGGATCCCACATGTTTCTATAAGATCAATTTGCCCATTCTTTGACAATCCAGAGAGTACTAACCCAATCTATTAAACTTCCTCCAAAATCCCCTTGAGAAGGCTGATCAAGATTGAACAAATCATGATGACTTCTTAAAAGAGAGATGCATCAATCAGGAGGGTATCGAGGTAAAAAGGAAAAAAATGAGGGAAATCACATTGTAAACATGTTATGGATGGAATTTCAAATATTTTTGGGGGTATTTTATTAAAGGTATTTTGAATACGAGCAAAGCAGAGGAACTTAGAATATAGTTCCTATATTTTAAGGTGACTGAAGATTCTTGTTTCCAGTGAAACAAATGTTTATAGAATGAGAATACAAAAGATTTGGGGGAAGTAGGAAAAATAGTTTGAAATTTATGTTGAAGGAGGAAGGTCGTCAAATGCAGGGATGCATTGTTAACTAACTTGTTAATTATAAAAGTCAGTAAAATTGTGCTCCTATTTTGAATGAGAGATTAAGACTCCTTTTTTTCTCTCTGTATTGCACAGTCAGTTGTTTACATATGTTTATTTGTTTATGTGTGTACAGGTTTTTTTTTCACTACCAGTAAGTAGTATTTCTGCCTGGAAAAAGTATCTCAGGGTTGTATGTGATGTCACATATGTACTCTGACAATAAATCCAGAATCTAAATTTCCTTGAAGGGTATAAACATAACAATTCATCCTCACTATTGTCTGTATTTTTGTGAGTGTTGCCAGTGATGTTAATTTCTTTCCCGCTCCAAGCTACATTGGAGAACATTGATGCAATTGAACATGGTGGAACTGTGTGACAGCAAGCAGAGTGGCTATCTCACAGCACCAGGGATACCCAGGTTCAATCCTCTCCACAGGTGCTGTTTGCATCTTCTCATTATTGCAATCAAAGATTTTCTGGATGCTCCAGTTTCTTCCCAAATCCCAAAGACATGCAGGTTGGTTGTGGAAATTGATGCCAGTGTGTAGGCGAGTAGTTGAATTTGTGTGAAGATGAAGGCAACATGGCATAAATAAAAAAGGGGAATAAAGTAGGATCAGTCTAATTGGGGTGGTTGATGGTTGACAAGGACTCGATGGACCAAATGGTCCTTCAGACTCCATGAATGATCTAAAGAGGGATGTTTAGAGTCAATCATTCTGGCAAATATCTCAAGTCATTTATTCTGGAAAGAAGGCTGAGGAATATTAATAAACCAGTTGTTTCATAATCTGACACCCATGCCCTGGTACATACCATCTGTTAATTTGTTATGTGAAATAATGTCAACTGTCTTTCCGAATTCCAGTTAGAGGGACGTAGGTGGGTAAAATCTATCAGTCAAACCTGTAATTTGTTAAGAAATTCATTATCTTGGTTTGACACAATCTGACTTCTTCTCAATTCTTCTTGGTTTATTTCTGATTAATCCATGTCATTCCAGGTGATTGCTCATGCTGTTTTTCATCAAAATGTATATTTAACTGAAGGAAGGATTTATTTTTATGGAAGAAGTACAGTGAAAATTAAACAGAATGGTTCATAGGTGACAGAACTACTTGATGAGAGATTAGGCAGCCTAGCTCTCTGTCCTCTGGTTGAAAATCAGAGAGTAGAGGTCGGAATTAAGTTTGGGAATTTTGATCAGATTCAGACAGGAAATGTTAGCCTTTTCTCTGATCTCTTGAGCTCAGGGTGAATGAGTGAAATGCAAATTTGTTTGACAGCTTGACAAGGTAGATATGGAGTGAATGTTTCCCCTGGTTGAGGAGTTTAGAATGAGGGATCAAAATTTCAAAATTAGGGATGGGCCATTTCGCACTGAAATGAGGAGAACATTGTTCACCCTCTGCTGGTGAATGTTTTGCCCTGCAGACCTTTGCAGGCCCAGTCTTTGGTTCCATTGATTGCATTCAGAAATAGATCAATAGTTTGGTTCTTTGCATTTGTTTAAGTTATATAATATTTTCTTTGTTATATTAGGGAATGGGGAGGGAAGAGGGGCCGGGGTAAAATAGACTCTGTATGTTATATACTATTGTTGAAAGAGGCTGTGTTTGAATTTACATGAATATTTGAAAATTAAAAATAAAATATTTTTAAAAAATAGATTTCTCTTTACCAAAAGATTCAATCGATCAAATCAGGCAGGAAATTTGTAGAAAACCGGAAGATCAGACTAGGTTTGGGAGCTGAATGGCCTTTGTTATTCCTATTTCTTACTTTCCTACATTTGGCATCAAGAAATGTTGTCTCCTCTCCCTGGTCTGCTGTCACTCAGCACGACTTTCAAGACAGAAATAAAACCACGGATATCACAATATGCATCTCATTATGAGGAATCTCACTTTTATGTTGTGACTCCCGAGTTATTTTCAAGTCTTTGTTTATTCAAACGAGCCTCCAATGTCAATTTTTCGAAATACCTACTGAAACAAAATGTCACAGGAAAGCTACAGAGATTAATACAAAGTAATGTGCCACGCAGTAGATTTTCCTACTGAACCCAAGGTTCAGCATTTGTGTTTGATCAAATACACTTCAGTCAGCTGCTGCGATTTGTGTAAGACAACCTCTGGCTTTGACTTCCCCCTGATTTTCAGGAGTCATGGTGAGGCACATTTAACATTTTCAAATGAGTTGTCTGAATCTTTCTATTTTCAAACATCACTGCAGCCTTTCTCTTCCTTCCACTCTCTCAGATATTGGGTTTCTGAAACCAATCTTATCTAAAATAATACAATCCCGACTAAATTATTGCATTCACATTTATTAATAATTGAAGTGTAATCACTCTTCTGCTCTCTCAAATGATGAAAATAAATTCAACTCTTTAGCATCCATAGAAGACGTGGAAGTGAATCTCAAAGCCTTAATGCAGTACATTACTAAGTAATTCTAACAAATTAAAAATAAATATTAGGGGATAAAGCTGACAGTTCGATCGGCACAATCAATGTCACCAACTTTAATTGGATCCCAATGAAATTACTCTTTTATTTTTTTAAATGAATATTTTAAGCATTTTCTGCAGGATATAAAGCCTATGTCAGTGTTTGAGTTTACCACTTGAGTCATGAGCATATTAAGATGCAATTTAATTAAAGCGATAAAATGTTGGACCATATTTTATTAATCCATTCTTCCAGGACCAATTCTATTAATGAATTGTATGCTAATTATTTTTGATTATTACCAATGTGTAACTCTTGCAGAGTTGTGTCTATTTTTGACACAGATCAGTATACACATTCTTGCAATTCACACAGAAAACTACATTTTTATCATGAGGAGATATTACTACCAGGCAAAGTAAAAATCTGAATGTTTGCAAATGAACAATTTATATAACCTGAGAGGAACATTCAGTCTCACTCTGCACCATTGACTTCGACTTCTCCCCTGATTTTCAGGAGTCATGATTAAGAAAAGAAAATGATATTCATTGATTTTCAGAAATATACAAACTAGAACAATGCTGTGTGTAATAAGATGATTAACAATTGCCTATTTTGCATAGCTATTCAAAATGAAAGCATCCTATCAGCTTTTTTTATATATCTTAACATCCTTGATTAAACCCAGGTAAAACAGCAACAAATAAAAATTAAATTAAATATTTGAACCAAATGTGTAACAATGGAGTAAAGCAGTTATCTACTCTACCCTCCACCCTTCACACCATATTACAACCAACTACAGCAAAACTCATGGTATGTGGCACCTATTTTTGATTGGTAGATGCCGGTTGAGCGAATTTTCTGGATGCTTCAGACTGCATGTTGTGTGGACTGGCAAATTAATGGCAAGGTGTGTCAATATTAAACTTTCATATTTTTTTTACCTATTTTGTTTCCATATTTTTTTTGCCAGTTGCTTGAGGCTGCCATTTGTTTGAATTCCAGATAACAGGGGTTTTACAACACATTTCTTTTAATAATTCCTCACCCCTTCATTTAGCAATTGCTGTTTTCCAAATCCTATCTTTTTTCATGTCTCCTCACTTTAAAACTCAGCCCTCTCCTTCCAAACCACCTATTGTATAAATTTGACAGATTGCTTTGTTTACTTATAAAACATTCTTTGTTCATTTTCTCCACTCAGCATTATGGGAGATAACCTGGAATAATGTGCCAAAGCCTCTCTCCTTCATCAGAGCACTTTGCTGGTAATGTAAAAATAATTGATCAGCCGCATACTTCTGAAAAGTATTCTGAAATGGACAATTTACAAAACCTCTCGATAAAGCAACAATTAAACACTTAAACCTCTGTTCACATATATACTGCATAGTTTTAAAATAATTGGGTGACAGCCAAGATTTCTATTGAGAAGAACATCAGCTATTTGCAGCTCAGCTCAACTCGGATTTCCACATGTGCTCAGTCCATTGCAGAAGTTGAAAATGATCTGGAAGTTGCAAGCTGGCATTTCTGACCTCTCGCATCGCTGTTCACTATATTTAGCAAGTCAGAACACAAGGCCAGATCCATTTCACACGCAGACTCACATATGGACAGTGGCACCCTTCATTTCAATGGGACATACTCCTTAATTTTGGGCATGGCTTTCATTTACTTCATATCATTTTTAATGTTCTTAATTATTTTTCGTATTGTATAATATTTTTAAATATTTTAAAATTATTCAGATCTATTTGATTGCTTTTAAACATATTAAGAAACCTTAGTATTGGGTCCGTATGGGGATTGGTAGATGACGGATAAGTACATTCTCCAGTTGCATGAGATTGTGTGTTGCATGGATTGATGAACTAAAGGTGAAATGTGCCAAATATGTATTTTTTACTTATTATTTTTCACATGTTTTTGCTGGTTGATTAAGGCTGCTGGCTGCTTGAATTTTGGATAACAGTGGTCTTTGATGTAGCTTTGCAGCTGGAGACTTGTTTTCCTCACAAGATTTTTGAGAGTTTCTCTCTAGAAAAGGTGTCGGTGGAAAAACATCGTAGGTGGAACATTTAGGAAATGGGTCTGACCGGCATAATTTAACCTAGTGGTTTTCAAACTTTTTCTTTTCACTCAAACCACCTGAAGTATTCCCTGTGCCATAGGTGTGCTGTGATTAGTAAGGGGTTGCTTCAGGTGGTATGTGAGTGGAAAGAAAAATGTTGAAAACCACTGTTTTAATCATACCAAATTGGCTTGTTTTGTGCACGGTTTCATAACTCCAAAGGAAATGGGCCAATGACAATTTTTCTCCAGCCAAAAATTTCAGTAACAATTGGGTTTAGAGCAGTGGTTTCAACCTCCCCGCCCCCCACCCCCCCCCCACCCCACTCACTACCACCTGAAGTAATCCCTTACTAATCATAGAACACCTATGGCATAGGGATTATTTCAGGGGGTGGGGGGGGGGGGGGTAGAAAGAAAAAGTTTGAGAACCACTGATTTAACCTATACTTGTGACCTTTGGAGAAGAAATATCATTCAACTTAAAATGAGCCTTGCCACAGAATGTTGGTGTGGATGAATGTATGTGCACACACTTAAGGACAGATGCATGGTTTGTTAAATTAAGTGAAAATCAAAAGCATTATTTTCCCTTCAGTTGTGTGGTAGCTCATTTGTTTTCCTAAAGAAACATATACTGCACACATTTAGATTAGATTAGGGTTCAGATTTATTGTCAGAGTACAACCCTGAGATTCTTTATCCTTCGAGAGAAGCTGAATTACCACTTATTGGCAATGCAAAGAAAAAAACTATACTCAACATAGACAGATAAACAAATTAAGAAATGTAAACAAACTGACTGTCCAGCACAGAGAGACATTTTTTTTAAAGTGCAGAAGTAAGAGACCTTAAATCAGCCCCTGATTGAGTTTGTTGTTGAGGAGTCTGATGGTGGAGGGGTAGGAGGTTGTGCAAGTCTTGTTGCACCCATACCTCTTTCCTGATGGTAGCTGCGAGAACAGAGCATGTGCCGGGTGACGTGGATCCTAGATGATTGCTGTTGCTCTCCAACGACAACGTTCCCTGTAGATGTTCTCAGTGGTGGGAGGGTTTTACCAGTGATATCCTGGACTGCGTCCACTATTTTTGCAGGGCTTTACACTCAGAGGTATTGGTTTCCCCATACTATACCGTGATGCAGTCATCAGTACACTTTCCACCACACAAATTTTCCAGGGTTTCCTATATCATAACAAACCTCCATAAACTCCTGAGGAAGTAGAGGTGCTGATGTGCGTTCTTCAATTGAAAGAGCCAACCTCTCTCTATTCAGGAGGAAAGGCAAACGTGTGGCCAGCAGAGGGCAGTTTAAATCATTTATTAAGTGTGAACAATTTTCTTGTAAGAGAGCAAAATTATTTTGAAGAAATGCACGTTAGGGAAGATGACATTGTTTGTAATGGAGCCATACAATTCCCATCCACTGTGGTTACCACTTCAACCATTTCTATAAATTGAGTATGCTCTCAAACCAGCTTCTAACTCCTCTTGCTGTTTCCACTACATCCTCAAGAACCCCAATGCAGCTCCTCCTTCACTGGACAACTTTTTTTTTCAAATAGTTTGCTTCCCAGAAAAAAAAATAATTGTGACTGATGATAGACAACTTCAAGCTGAACACAAATAGTTATCTGATTATCTGTAACATGTAGGAAGTTGGAGAAACATTAAATTTACTTTTTTTGAATTTGGCATTAAACATATACTCTCCACATAAGTAACAGAATGTATTTCAGCTGTTGTAACATTAACAAGACATTTCTGCTCTATTTAATCTTCCTGTAGAAAATAAATGCTATTGTTAAGTTCACTCGCTATGCTCTTGCCCGAAGAACATGTGTATCTACATGCATTCAATCTATATCAATGTAATACACAGCATCTGTTTTTGTGAGCTGCTTTTAAAGCCTGTCTGCATCTATCCACTTGTAATGGGCCTCTGTACCCCCTCTACAACTGGATCCTTGACTTTCTCATTAGGAGAACCACAGTCAGTACGAATTGGTAGCAATCCCTTCTCCTCACTGCGACAGAGGCGCACCCCAAGGATGAGTGCTTAGCCCACTGTTCTACTCATTAGACGCCCACGACTGTGGGGCCAGGCACAATTCCAATTCTATCTACAAGTTTGCTGATGACACCACAGTTGTCGGTAGAATCACGAACAGCAATGAGGAAGCGTACAGGAGGGAGATAAATCAATTATTTGAGTTGTCACATCAACACCCTTGTGCTCAATATTAGCAAAACCAAGGAGATGATTGTGGAGGGATTCAAGGGAACACAACCCAGTCCTCAATGAGGGCTCAGTAGTGAAAGGGTCAAGAATTTCAAATTCCTGGGTGTCAACATCTCTGAGAATCTTCTGGACCCTCCATGTTGATGCAATCATGAAGAAGGCCTGCCAGTGGCAATACTTCATGAGGTGCTTGAGGAGATTTGGTACGTCACCAAAGATTCTTGAATACTTCTACCGTGGAGAGCATTCTGGCTGGTTACATCCCTGTCTGGTATGGAGGCGCCGAATCTCAAGAATCTAGAGGGTTGTTAACTTGACCTGCAATATCACAGACACCAGACTTCACTCCATTGAGGACATTTACATGAGGTGGTGTCTTAAAAAAAGCAGTGGCTATTCTCAAAGACCCCCACCACCCAAGCTACCGTTGGGAAGAAGGCACAGGAGCCTAAAGATGAGCACTCAGCAGTACAGATGCAGCTTCTTCCCTGCTGCCATCAGATTCCTGAATGATCAATAAACCAAAGACACTGCCTTATTTTTCGTGCACTATTATTTTTATTATATATTATTGTTGAAAGATGGTTCATAATATGAATGTTTGCGCTGTGTTGCAGCCGCAAAACAGCAAATTTTTGTGATGTTCGCGACAATATATTCTGATCTGAAAGGTACGTGATAAGAAAATGTTCAGGTAATTTTTGCAATCGGCAGCCCAAAATCCATAAAATGCACCCCAAAGTGTTCAAGGAACAAAATTTTTGTGTCCACTGTAACATGACCCTTGGGAGAAGGCCAAGTTTCTCATCTGTTGCAATTTGTATGTATAATGCAAAACAATAAGTTGGACAAGATACCAGACACTGTTTCCACCATGAATTCATATTGATGTATCCTCAAAATTAACAGGAGGTGATGTTTAATTTTCAAGTGTAAGTCCAATGTTTTTTGCACATACCCATTCCTCACAATGGCCCTATGCATCAAATTTGTAATTGTTTTAATGGTTCTTTTCTATCATTTGTGTTCAATATCACTCCGGAATTTAGCTAACCTAATTCAATGTTTTCTTTCCAAGAATACCAGAATATCATGTATCCGATCAATGGGATTCACACATGATAATCTTGTTGATGATTAACTTTGAAAGAAATCGAACTCTGCAGTTCTAATTTTAATGCCAACACTGCTTGAAGTCCACATTAAACAAGGATGTATACTCATTAAATACAATGTAAAACGTGGACTCCATGAAGATGTCAGAGTTCCTTTCAATTTTCTCTGAAGATTATTTCTGCCTGTGGAATAATGAGACTGTCAGGCACTTACACTGGGTGAAGTTAATTGGAGAGGGCAAAAGGACAAAGTCATGGTTATGGAAAAAGGGTAAAGGTTTTTCCGACTGAAAACTCACTTCAGATAACAAAGTAGACCAGCATCTTGTTCTTTCATCCCATGTCTATAATGTAGGTTATCGGGTATTGCTCTCCTTGCAATATCTTCTCTTTTCTCTTCCCTTACTCCTGTGCATTCAGGATATTTTTATGCCAAGGATATGAATTATTTTTCCTGATTTTTTTTTCAAATGCAATTATGGAAGTTCACAATTTGAAATGACTGTTTGTTTGAAAAGACCTTCCTTGCCATCCAGCAATCCAGTAACAATAATTGCAGAAAAAAAGGCATCATCTTGCATCCGTCGAGAATGAGTGATTAATTAAAGTATTTGTTGTACTTGCTTGTTTTGTTGCATTGCTCACTGAAAGGGAATAGATGAGAGCCTGTCTCATGATTGGAACCAGATTGCATTTGTGAAAAATTAGCTTATGTAAACAGGCAGAGATGCAAAATGCATCATGTGGCTCTGACTAATTGTTGAGAGACAGATATAGCAAATACATAAGCTGTCAGAACCGCACAGTTAACATGACCTGACGTCAGCTGTGTTTATTAAGATTGTCTGGAAGTGCATGTTTGGAAAGTGTGGCTGAATTCTGTTAAGGTGGTTTGGCCTTTGACTCTGATGCTTTCAGGACATTGCAAAATAATAGATTGTTAAGACTTGCAACCTGTAGAGAGAGTGAGCAGTGTCATATCTTATGCTATAGTTATTCAACAAAACATATCTGAAGTATTGAGCTGACATCATATTGCAAGATTTAGACTTATTTTTAATTCATTTTTCACATTTTGTCCACCTTTTCTTTGTGGCTTCATTGGTCTCATATATCATTCCCAGACTGAGGGTTACAAGCCAATCAAATCTGACAGTCCAAGAATTTAGTGCTGAGTACATTTGAACACCATCATGAATCACCACCACTTATTCCTGCTGAGGACCCACAAAAAACAATAAAGCTTTTAAAAAATAGATATTTGTGCATTACAATTTAAATTCTTGACAAAATGATAAAAACTATGTGGGTTCCTTTGAACAAATAATAGCTAACCTTCTGCTTAACTCATTGACCATTTATAGCTTCACAATGTTCACAGTTTGATGAAGCACATTTTAAGTCTTGGCAATCATTGCAAGTTTCTCCATTCTGGTTTAAACACCTTCAGGAGTGTTTGAATGAAGGTTTTATAAAACAAATGGTGATTTCTACACCACAGTGATGTTGTGCTGAGCAAGCAATAACTCTATGCCATAATCATTTTGAGTTGGCAATACTCTGGAATTGCTTTCACTCTCCAGTAACTAAACTTCTCCTGGACACTTCTGAAATTAACCCCAATTTTTTAAAAAAAACAGAAGTGGGCATGTAAACATATTTTTCTTTTTTTAAAATATTTTCTCACAAATATATTGAAGATAGAAAAAAAATGCTTCACTGTGTGGGGAAGTTGGTAATGAAATATTCAGCAAGTGACCAAGAAGATTTGCAAAGTCTGTGGAATCCCTTTGTGGTTCTTTTCTTTGGTGGACTGTTAAGTTAATTATCCCATTCAAAAATTGTTCATTGTTCTGGTCGCCTAATTATAGGAAGGATATAAACAGAGTGGAGAGAGTGCAGAGAAGGTTTACCAGAATGTTGCCTGGGTTTAAGCATCTGGAGTATGGGGAGAGATTGGACAGATTGGGTCTTTATTCTTTGGAATGTAGAAGGTTGAGAGGGGATTTGATAGAAGTATTTAAGATTATGAAAGGGATAGACAGAATGGATGTGGATAGACTATTTCCGTTAAGAGGAGGAAAGTTTAAAACAAGAGGACATGAGTTAAGAATTAAGGGGCAGAGGTTTAGAGGTAACATGAGGGGGAACTTCTTTACTCAGAGAGTGGTAGCTGTGTGGAATGATCTTCCGGGAGAAATAGTGGCGGCGGAGTCAATTGTATTATTTAAGAAAAGGTTGGACAGTTATATGGATGAGAAGAAGATGGAGGGTTATGGGCATTGTGCAGGGAGGTGGGATTAGAAAGGGGTGTTTGGTTCGGTGCGGACTAGAAGGGCCTAATGGCCTGTTTCCGTGTTATGTTAAAAAGCATATGGATTGAGATTCTGTGTCTTCTTGCCATAATTATCATTTGTATTTCCAAACTGATTCAAAGCTGGAGTATCACAATAAATTCTACCCTGTGCCAATATTGGCAGGAAGAAATAAGGACAGAAAGAAACATTTCTAAGGGCCATGGGAGTTGTGAGCAAAATATAGATATTCACAAATCAAATTACCACTGAGTAAATGCATTTTCAGTGGGTGATCCTAAAAGTGTTGAGTATTAGATTAAGAAATATGTGCCAAATTGACCAAGGAACATAATGTTAGTTCATAATGTACAAATAGATAACAACAGTTCACTTATCCCCAGTGCAGGTAAAAGTAAAAAGAGGAAGATGATGAGCAGTTACTTATGCATTTAAAATTGTCATTGATATTACCTATTGACTCTTCATTCCATTAAACTGTGTAAACAATATGTTCATGGATCATTCATGACCTGACGAATTATCAAAGATCAGAGAAACAAAAGCCATTTTCAAAATTTAGCTGGCCAGATAGTTATTAAAACTTGTTGAAAATGAATTGGCTACTGGCAGTATACGGAACTGATATATCTGGAAATTAGTTGCACTATTTTGATTATGGAAATAGCGGTTTTGCTTTGTATTAAAATATGTAGCCCTTGTCACTAAAAAGTGTTTAGTTCAATGGGTTCATCTAATGAAGACAGGAGCTAAGCCATAATAAAGATGATTCTTTCAAAAACGTTGTTCAAAATCAGTGCAGATTTTAAATCCACATGATTGAATAGATAAATAAAATAAAATTAATCCTTCATGTAGGATCTATCACTTCAGTTTCTTTAATGGTGTGTTTGAACTAAGTCAACTAAAACCATATTTCTCACAGTTATAAACATTCATAAAAGATATTTCAAAATAAATCAAAATCTATTAGATAAATAAACCAATAAATGTATATTGCAGCAAACCCAAATATTCTTTTATTTCAGAATTTTGTTTTACATGGATACATTTTCACAGGTAATTGGAATTATTCCCTCTTTTTCTCAACTTTTAAAATACATATTTTTCATTACATTAGGATCTAATACTTTTATATCTCTTGTCCAAAAATAAGGAAAGGAATGCAGAAAATGTTCATGTCAGCAGAGATGATTGCTAATTTCAAAAATAAATGCAATATTTATTTCAATAAAATAATTCTACAGGACATTGCTATAACAAACAAAAGCAGTTAGAGTAACTGGATCACTCCTTTGAATGCTGCAATGAACCCAAAGCACCAAATGATCTCTTTCTAAGACATAGTAACAGCATGTTTTTGTTTAAAGTTTAGTTAGAGAGCCATTGTGAGAGGAAAGATATTATAACCCACGCAAATGAGAAATCAAGTCAAATGGTTATAAATAACTATTCTTGTGTTGCTTGTGACCAGAATAAAAGCCTTTGAAATTAGTCAAATTTCAAAGAAATATTTCTGTTGGAACATTTATATTTGTAGGCAGGCTCAAGAAACTGAAATGTACAAGAATTAATATTTCCATATAAATTGTTTGTACAAAGCAATTATATAAGTCATTCGTATATTGCATCAAAGTAATTCTAGTTTTGTTATTTGTTCCCCAGAGTCCACAGTGGTGTTTTATTTAATCAAAGCAAATTTATTAAATAATTTATTGATCCTTACACTTACCATTTAGACATAAAGTGTTCCATTCGATGAGGCCACTGATTTGTTATAGCACTGAGCAAGAATGATTTGGTCCTTTGCAATAGGAATTGGCATTCATGCATATGAGAGCACCATTTACTGATTAATGCAACTGTTTGTGTCTGATCATTGGGTGGACACTTGATTGGATTTATTTTTGAGGAACAATGCAATGCTGGTGAAACTCGGCAGGTTAACCATGGAGTCCACAGGCTTTTGCCTTTTACTTTTTATTTGTAAGGACCCTGCAGTCAGATAATTCAGACGCAGATGTAAATAACGGCCACCAAGGAAAGCAAGCAAAGGCAGCTGTTAAGTAACAACATCAGAAATGAGACTGAGAAGAAAATTGACAAAAGAAAAGCATTAAGGGTCTAAATCAATAAACTGAGTTTAGTTTAAAAGAGAGAAGAAAGTGTTCCCTCCAATTTATTTCATGAACCAACCCAAACTAGATGACAATCTGAGTGGTGCAGATAGTGGATCTTGTCCATCCTCAAATCTTAATGGGCCTTGCACACAAACATTTTAATTGAGAGAAAATAAGTAGCAATCATGGACAATGTATAGTTCTGCTTTTGATGTAGTTTGTGAGAAATTGTGCTTTTGTGAGATTAAACACTATTCAACAACTGATCGTCTTTTCCCCAGGTCGTCCCATCCCACATTCATCATCGCCCAGCCATCCATTTGCCCAGCAGAGCAGCACCCATCTCTCATCATCCAGTGTGAAAGACTACCAAATGCCATTGCTTGACAGCAGCGTCTCTCATCCAGCTCTTGAATCCAACCCCAATGAGGAGTTCGCCATAAACTCATACCTATTGCGAGCAGGTTCCGGTGCACTTCCACCTTCTAGTAATGGTAAGAATCACTCTTATAATCTGTCTGACCTTGAAATGTTGGGGGAATTCTCACCTCTCAACATGCTTGTTGATGCTTTTTTTTAAGTGATGTTTTCATCATTTTTTTTTCTTTGACATTGTAAGGCATTGTTTATCTTGACAAGCAAGTCAAGCCAAAGTGTTATTAAAATTTCCTGTAGTGAATAATACCACTTATTGGAGGATTCAGTGATCAAGAATGTTGTCTGGGAACTATATTAGAAATTATAATTTTGATTAGGAATACATTATATTCTTTCTCATGCTGCATTTAGCAGTTCTGACTTGTTCGTGAGATTTTCAAAGATTGTCTATCCTTCTTGTTCGTGAGATTTTCAAAGATTGTCTATCCTTCATGCTATTTCCTTTGTAATAATTCAGAGCGCAGACTGGGAAGAAATATAATTATGGTCCTTCTCAGGATCTATGACTTCAATGTGATCCATTCATTATTTGGAGAAGGAATATCAATCATGGCAGGACCAACCGCTTTGGCAAATGATTTGAACTATTTTCTTTCAAAGCCTCTGGAAAATATAACCTTGAAACTTAAATGATAAATATTTTTAAAAATCAGACTCGTATTTTGTATGCTGGCCACGTGCACTTAAAATAAACCATATTTTTTTTTGTCATTGATTGAGCCAAACTGATATTCCTGTGAGGCCAAAACTGATTTGAATCTGTCTTGCTATTTTCTTATTTATTTAATTTCCCCATTCCACACAAGTTCCCTGTGTTCATTTCTTCCCAATTTAAAAAAAATTTATAAATTTAAAACCACAAAAAAATCACATAATAATAATACAAATCAACTACAAATACATGTTGCATAAAGAAAAGAAAGAATAAACAAAACATGTATATCCCACCCCTCCACCCTCTATCCCCCAACTAAAAGAAAAGAAAAAGAAGAAAGGGGGACAAGAGATCCTCTACAGGAGTTGCTCTTACTTTAAAGTTTATTTTAGTATCCTGAGACCTAAAGGAGAAAGGGAGTGTTAGAGCTTCAATTAAATATTTGCACATACACTTTGTAAATAGGGGCATTATTTCTTCCAAAATATATAGTATTTATCTCCTAAATTTTAAGTAATTTTCTCAAGTGGTATACAACTTCAAACTTCAGCATTCCATCTTTCTACATCCAAATCTGTATCAGACTTCCAAGTTATGGCAATACATTTTCTTGCTATTGCTCAAGCAATTTGAACAAACTTCCTTTGATACATATTCAACTAGATTTAACACCTTTAATATCACTCAATAAAAAATAACATCCTATGGGTATTTAATCCCTGTTATTCATTCCAATGGATTTGAATATTTCTAACCAAAAAGGTATAACTCTAGGACACTGCCAAGTAGAATGCAAAAATGTACCAATTTCCTGTCCACATCGAAAACATAAATCTGAAAAAGTCTGATCATTTTTTTAAAACTTGTATGGTGTCAAATATAAGTGATGAATAAAATAATAATGTACCAATCTATAACTCACATTTATTGTTCCTTTCATATTTTCTCCACATATTCCATCCTAATCCAATCAAATTCATCTATTTGTTTATTCAAATCTACTTCCCATCTTTGTCTAGATTTATGAAGTTCCTTTTTTCTGGTTTTCTTTTGTATTAACCTATACATCATTGAAATCAATTTCTTTATATCTCCATTATATAACAATAATTCTAATTCTGTCTCAACTGATAATAATGGCTCTTGACCAAAATTTTTACATAAAAATTTCATAATCTGATTATAACTAAATCTAAAATTTTCAGGTATCTCAAACTTCTCCTTCATTCTATTAAAAGAAATACATTTCCCTGGTTCAAAAATATCTTCTATCTTCTTAATTCCCTGACACTGTTAAATTTAAAAAATATATATATTTCCCATGGAAAACGGAATCAATCTATTCTAATTAAATGGTGTTTTTCTAGGCATTAAACATCACCCCCCAAACTCTTTATCAGCCTTATTCCAAAGTTCAATTAAATGCATCAATATAGAAGTTTTTCTATTTGCTATTAAAAATCTCGAATTCCATTTATAAATAAAATCTTGTGGGTTTGGTTCCTCTATTTTTTTAAGTTTGATATACACCCAAACTGGAATCTTATTTAAATCATGCATTACATTAATAAAATGTAACTGGGCAATTTTATCATAATTCATAAAATTAGGGAGCTGCAAACCTTCTAAATCATAATCCCACATTAATTTATCCAAAGAAACCCTTGCCATTTTCCCTTTCCATAACAATTTCCTAACGTAAGCATTTAATTATTTTTTTTTTAAATTGAGGAATTGCTATTGGAATTGATTGAAACAGATATTGTATTCTAGGAAAAAATTTCCTCCGAACATAATTTACTCTAGTAATA
The DNA here is from genome assembly GCF_036971445.1 of Narcine bancroftii. Lineage (NCBI taxonomy): Eukaryota > Metazoa > Chordata > Chondrichthyes > Torpediniformes > Narcinidae > Narcine > Narcine bancroftii. The sequence goes on from NC_091477.1 coordinate 15,496,188, forward strand.
GGTGACGTATTCCATCTTTTGAAATCTCTTATTCTTTTTAATAAGGGAGAATAAGTTAATTTAATTTTTAAAAAATCCAATTCAACTCGAATACCTAAATATTTTATTCCTGCATCTGATCATTTACTTTCTTGCATTTTGGATAATCCCCATCTACTAAAGGCATAATTTCACTTTTTTCCCCCAAATTATTTTATAATCAGATAATTCTCCATATTCTTTTAATCTAAATTTAAGTTAATGCAAGAATTTAATGGAACATTTAAATAAATCAAAACATCATCCACAAACAAATTTATTTTATGTCTTCCTGATTCACTTTAATACCTCTTATCTTTAAATCCTGTCTTATTAGTTCAGCTCAGGGTTCAATTGCTAAAACAAATCAAGCTGGTGATGGTGGAAAACCTTGTCTTCTTAATCTAGTCAACCGAAAAGTTGTTGAAATAGTCACTACTTTCGCACTAGGGTTCTTATATTTTTTTTTAATCTAAGCAATAAATATTGACCCTAACCCAAATTTCTCCAAAACTCTAAAGAGAAAATCCTATTCTAATCCATCAAATGTTTTTTCTGCATCTAAATCCACCGCAAAACTCATATCACCCATCTTTTGAACCAAACGTACTAAACTAATCAATTTTGCCACATTATCTGCAGATTCCTATTTTTTAACAAATCCAATTTGATACATATGTATTAACTTTGGTAAGTTTTTTGTCCATCTATTTGTTAACACTTTAGCTAATATCTTATAATCAACATTAATTAATGAAATCTGTTTATATGAAGCTGCTTTCAACAGATTTCTATCTTTCTTTGGTATTACAGTAATGATTGCTGTTGAAATGGAATCCCGCAGTGAATGTGTTTTCAGTGCTTGACTTGATACCTCCATTTATGATTCCAAAAGATCCTTAATTTTTTTTTATAAAACTCTATAGGAAACCCATCTTTCCCTGGCAACTTACTACTTTGTAATGAACTAATTATCTTAATTACCTCTTTTGCTCTAAATGGAACATTCAAATACTTTTGCTCAAACTAGGTAAATCTATTTGAGATTTAAAAATTATGTGCTCTTTCTCCTAATTCATATTTCTGCTTTGTTTTCTGAATTAATTTTTTCAGTTCTATATGTCTTCATTGCTTTTTTTTATTAATTAATTGTCTCTTTTTTCCAGAAGATTTCTTTTGCTACTCTTTTTCCAACTCTCCTATATCTTGTACCAAATGATTTGTCTCTTTCATATAACCTTTCTTAATTTTTTGGCTGAATAACTTATTATTTGTCCCCTTAAATAAACTTGAAGTGCTTCCGATATGATAAATTTATTATCTATTGAAGAAGACTTTGTATCCAAAAAATATTGTTTTCTTACAAAATCACAAAAATCCACTCTTTTTAACAACATAGTATTAAACCTCCACCTATAAGATGAACCTTCTTTCTCAGGGATTTAACATACCATTAAAAGTGGAGAATGATCTGATGATATTCTAGATTTATATTCAACAAAATTAATTTCTACCCTGTAACTGTGCTGATATAAAAAGAAATATTATCATGTCTATGGGAATAAAAAGAATAATCTCTCTCCTTAGGATTCAACTTATGCCAAATATCAATTAAATATAATTCCTTCTCAAAATTGATGTCATTTTAGCTATTTTAGTTTTTGTTGCCAGTTTAGTGATTTATCCAATATGGGATCTATACAACAACTGAAATCATCTCCAAATAATATTTTTTCATGTGACTCTGATAAATGTGAAAATGTATCCCATATAAAGTCTGCATCATCTATGTTTGGTGCATAAATACTCGTAAATGTCTACATTTCAGAATAAATTTGACAATGAACCAGGATGTATCTTCCCACAGGATCTATTATAACATCTTGAATTTTCACTGGTAATTTTTTATTAATATTATTACACCTCTTACTTTAGAATTTTAAAAGTGAAGATATTTTCTTCCCAATAGAAAGGAATTGGTTGCTGTACTTGCCCCCGCACCTCCTTTTTCACCACCATTCAGGTCCCTAAACATTTCCTCCAAGTGAAGGAACACCTCACTTGTGAATCTGCAGGGGTCATCTACTGCATTCTGTATTAATGTTGTGGTTTCATCTACACAGACTCAAAGATCACATTTTGATGAGCACCTTGGCCCTGTCAGCCGTATTAGCATGGATCACCCAGTAGACACCCTTTTTGTCATTCCCTTGCTGCCATGTCTGTCCATGGTCTCATGCACTGCCAGACAGAGATCATCCACTAATTTAGGGATTAACATCTCATCTTCTATCTGGACACCCTCCAACCATATGGCCTTCAAATTGACTTCCAGTTTCCGATAAACCACCCTACCACCCCATCTTCTTCCCCCTGTTGCCTTTCCTTCACTGCATTCTCTCTCTTTCTCCCTCCCTCCCTCCCTCTCTCTCCCTCTCTCTCTCTCTCTCTCTCTCTCTCTCTCTCTCTCTCTCTCTCTCTCTCTCTCTCCACCCACCCCCCCCCCACCCCTGCTTTTCTACTTCAACAAGTCAAAATTAATTCTCACCTCTCCTCTTATCATATCTGATTAACTACCATTTGTTGATCTGGACCTCGCCTGCCAGCATTTATTCTTTATTCTGATACCTTCCTGTTCTTTGCTTATACCTTGAGGAAGGGCTCAGGCCTGAAAAGTCAGTAATATATCTTTACCTCCCATGGATGTTGTTAGTTTCTTTAGCATTTAAAACCATAGAAAATTACAGGCACTTCAATTTTGTGCTGAACTATTATTTTTCCTTTTCCCACTGACCTGCACCCAGTCCATAGTCCTCTATGCCCCTCCCATTCATGTACCTGTCCAAATTCTTCTAAAATGTTAAAATTGAGCCCTGATTCACCATTTCAGCTGACAGCTCATCCATACTCCCAGCACTCTCTGTTTAAAGAAAGTTCCACCAATGTTCCCCAGATACTTTTCCCTTTTCTCCCTTACCCCATGTCCTCTGGTTTGTTCCTCACCTACTCACAGTGGAATAAGCCAATCGACATTTAATTTGTCTATACCCTTCATAATTTTAAATATCTCTATCAAATCTTCCCCCATGCTTCTACGTTCCAGGGAATTAAGTCTTAATCTGTTTAATCTTTCCCTGTAACTCCGTTCATGATGTCCAAGCAACATCATAGTAAATCTCTGCACTCTTTCAATCTTACTGATATCTTTCTTGTAGTTGGGTGCCAAAATTGCACTCAATGCTCCAAATATGGCCTTTCTAATGTCTTGTACAACTTTACCATAACATCCCAAATTTATGAAGGGCAATATGCCAAAAGTTATCTTTACAAACCTATCCACCTGTGACATAATTTTCAAGGAATTATGTATCTGTATTCCCAGATCACTCTGTTCTACCATAGTCCTCAATGCTTTACCATGAATGTCCTTTCTTGATTTGTCCTTCCAAACTGGAACTCCTCACACTTGCTTGCATTAAATTCCATGTGCCAATTTCCCAGCTGGTCCAGATCCCTCTGCAAGCTTTGAAAGCCTTTCTTACTTTACACAATGCCTCCAACCTTTGTGTCATCTGCAAACTTGCTGATCTAATTTACCACATTATCATCCAGATCATTGATGCAGATGACAAACAACAATGTCCCCAGTGCCGATCACTGAGACATACCACGAGTCACAGGTCTATGTATTTTTACCACAGTCACAACGTGTTTCACTAAGTTTCACTCTGTCTTTTTAAATACTACTTTATTAATCCTCATCCCAAAGTTGCATATTTATTTTCTGTTCAAGCTCGTATCCAAATCCCTTGAAAATCTCTTTTTGAATCTCCGTCCACCAGAATTTCAGGCACACATTTCAATCTGAGCTCAATGCATAGAAATGAAAGTGACTCCTCATTACCCCTTCAATTATTTTTCATTCACACTAATCATCATATTGTTTTGTGATCGACAAGATCCACCCGGAATGTATGTTAGCAAAGTTAAAAAAAATTCTCAGGAAATAAAATTGAGTAACTGTGACCTCAGAGTGTCCTGGATTTAATCAGTATTGCTGATGGTGTACTTTTAATAAAATATTGCTTGAATATGTATATAATTAACTTTTGTATTGGTCAACAAATCTAACTTTGATGATGGAATTGATGTTGCAACCATCTTAAATATCAAAAGAATGACCTCCTATTCAGTAGCTTGCTGTCAAGATCCCTTTGCCACAATCTCAAATTAAAATGTTGCGGACTCATTTGTTTATAGCTACAACTTCTCTTCATTGTGTCAACAGTCAGGAATAATTTGGTATGAGAATCCAGAAGTGTCAATGTGGGTGAAAATGAGGGCAACTGATAGAAACCAATGCTGTCACTCTGTCTCTAAACTGTAGTTACACCTTTTGGAAGAGAAATAACAAGAGCCTGTGGCAGGATTAATGTTATAATAATACGAGGCTGTGATGTAGTTCTATTGAAGAAAAAGCTGGTCACACAGCACATGTTGAGAGAGGTAAATAGTTCACAATTCTCTCTCCACATTGAGTGCAGGGCCTTCTGTCATATTCTACATCAAATCTCCTTTCCAGCCTCTGCAACATTACATCTAGAAGGCCACAAAACATGTTCATGCAATGATAAAACATTATGTTTATTAGGTTTGAAAATGCTTCATGTTCATCCCCCAAACAATCCCTTTGACCCCATTAATGTTTTATCACCCCAAGCACTAAATTGAGGACCAGTCCGTGCCGTCATAGCCACAAACTGTCCATGAGCAACAACCTGGACTCGAGCGATGTGCATGAGATATTGTGCTCAGGTTTTTCTAGTGGACTTGCTTCTGCTGTCCAAGGCCATTTTAAATGTATCTAATAATCAGAGGTATCTAAAAGCAGTTGAAGTAGACGTAAATATTTCTTTAATTAATCCTTTATTTTTAAAAAATCTACATAAAAATGATTCATTAAAATCATTCATATAGGTTAAAGAAAAAAAATAAACCATTTACCTTTGCCTGATTTTTCCATCCAACAGAGAAGAACGAAAGGACCAGGTACAAAAGCTTATCTGCTCCCAATCTCAGCAGGGGTCAGTTCCATTTCTAGACTCACAAAGAGCACTTAAGTGACCTCACAGTCCACCACAAGATTGAGTACTGACTGCAAGGGTGGCGTCTACCCTCCAGTGAAATCCAGACCTTTACAGTGAAATGTTCAGGTGCAGAAAGGAACATTGTGATTTGTAAAGAGGTGCTCACAGCAGTTTTCTTCCAAACCATCTGCAAAGAGCAATCAATTTTAGACCATTATATGAAGCACATCAATTTCTTTGAACGCTGATTCTGCATTCATTCTTATTTATTCTTTGTGACTTTTGCATTTATGAATGTACTCAGTTCTATTAGATCAGGTACCATATTTTATTGCTTTTCCATTGTGATATGAAATGAAATGCAAAGTTATCTACTTATTTTACAAATGGTGAATTCCATTCTGGCTTGATTCTGCTTTGTTCTGCAGAAATACATCATGATATTCTCAATCAAATAATTATTTTCAAAAAAAAATTAACTGCAATAGCTGAAATCTGTGCAGTATTGTCAGCTTAACAGTTTTGAGTCAGAAAATATATGGTGGGAAAGGGTATTTATTCTCAATATGTCCACTTACTCTTCTAAAACTTCAATCCCTCTTCCCAGCATCACCACCCACATCAGTTCCAGAAGACATGAAAAAGGTACTGAGTGAGGGCAAAACATTTGGCCCATTAAGCTAATTTTTTCCATGATCATTTGTTTTCTCATTTGACTCTTTTCAAGCCACTGCAAGCAAACAAGTTTAAAGGCAAACCTATTGAATTCTTTTTTTGCACAATACATTGAAGCAATATAATACAATCCTACAGCTCATGGCAATTAACCTAACCACTTGCATTTAATGAATGATTCACCACAGATCCAGCAGTGTAACAATCTTGCACTCATGGACAATATAAATAATGAGCTACGCCTCTCACATTTCTGTTTTCCTCGCGAATGAAACACTGACATTACTGGCAAGGCCAAAATGTAGTGCCCATCTGCTAATTGCCCTTAAAGAGATAGTGGTTAACTTTTTTCCTGGATTGCAACCGTTCACTGTGAGAAGGTACTCATGCTGTACAGCACAGTAAATATTTCCAGGAATTTTATCGAATGATTATAGAAGCATGGTGATACATTTCCAAGTTCACATAGTGTTTAATTGAAGGAGGACTTGCAGTTGGGAGGAGAGGTTGTGGTTTTGGACATGCTGGAAGCAGCTTGGCATGGATGAAAGAGGAAAAAATTAGGGTGAACCTTAGGGGGAACATATTCAACAGAGGGTATAGGGAGTGTGGAATTGCAGGCTCAATTTTAACAATTGAGAAAAATTTGAACAGGTATATGGATGGGAGGGGTATGGAGGGCTATAGTCTGGGTACTGATCAGAGGGATGAGGCAGATTAATAATTTGGCACAGACTAGAAGGCCCTGTTTTCTGTGCTGTAAATGTTATATGTTGCAGCAGTGCATTTCCTCCATGGTACAAGCTGGTGTGTAAGTAGCAAAGGGAGCATATGTTGAAGATGGTAAAAGGAGTGCCCATGAAATGGATTATTTTGCCCTCCATGATCTTTGGATGCCTCTTAAAAACTGAGCAAAGAATTGCTGCAGGAATTCAGCAGGTTATTGACTCTTAAACGTTGTTACATTTCCTTCCTCCTCCCCCTACTGTGCCACCTCATTGCAGAAACCATATTTCACATTTGTAGATGATGGAAGTACTTTGTGGATGAGTTATTTGCCACAAAATACTTGGTCTCTGAATGATTCTTTCAGCTTGAATATTCATAAAACTGACCCAGTTAAATTTCTAGCCAGCGATGACCCCAAGATGGTAGGGATTGAATGAGAATAATGCTATTGAATTATGTCTGAAAGCTGTCACTGCATGCTTATGCCATAGGCATTACCTGTCACTATTTAGCTCAATCTTGCTGCATGTCTACACAAATTACAGGTGATCTAAGGGACTGAAGCCTGTGGAATCATCACTATGTGGTTCCCATTTCTAAGCACATAACTTAAAGAAGGCAATTGACGAAGCAGCTGAAGATGGAAATTGTCTTGAGAAATTCCTGCAGTGATATCCTGGGGATGAAGTAATTTCCAACAATGAACACCAATTTCCTTTGTGCCCAATGTAAAACCATTCAGCAGAGGTTTTTTTATCCCCCCCCCCCCCTTGATTTCCATTAATTTCAATTTTATTTGATCTCAGTTAATGCTCTTTTGATATTGGACAGTACATCTCTGGTAACAAGCCTCCAATCTTAAAAATAACCCTCCTCCACCAATTCGCCACCTCCTATCACCAAATCAATTTCCCCCCCCAATTTACTTCCTCACCTTAGATCCCACCTTCCAGCCAATCTTGGCAAAGACTTTCATAAAGTCCATGTTGACAATGTTTACTGCCCTTGGTAAATTATAGAATCTGCAAGGAGCTGGTGAGAATATAGGAATTTTTTTTTAAATTAGATTAATATAGGCTTACTGTAAATTTTCCCATGGTCTGGGAAAACTCGGGGGTGGGGGCGGGGGTTAATGGCCTACTTCCATGCTTTATCACTCTCTGAATCCGTCAAGGACTGCCACACTCATTTTGCATCTAAAATTTTGCTGTTTGACCCTGTCATGAAGTTACATAGAAATGCTATATTTGTTAAAAAAAAAAGCTCCTTTCACTTTACCCATGACTGAGGGTAAACAGTGGTAAATGGCTAATTTAAAGTTTCAATGTAGGGCAGATCTTAGCATTTTCCCATATTGCCAGGCTGATGTTGTGATAAATGTACATTTACCTCATTGCATTGCTCAATATTGATATTGCAGCTCAAGAATATGCCACTAGAAATTTTATATTTTACATTTAGACCTACAGCATGGTTACAGGCCATTTCGGTCCACAAGCCCATGCCACTCAATTAATCTACAAGTCCCAATATGTTTCAAAGGGTGGGAGGTAACCAGAGCTCTTGAAGGAAACATACACAGACATGGGGAGAATATGCAAACTCGTTGCAGACAATGCAGGATTTGAATCCCAATTCCAATCGCTGGCGCTGTAATGGCATTGTGCTAACCACTGCACCAGATGTACCACCCTTATGCTATTGTGGGTGACAGCCATTTCTGTGTCCAGTGAACGTACATAGTTATACCTTCTTGATATAGCATAAGTGAAAATAATTACCAAGACTTCAGGGAATGGCAATCATTTACTCAGTTCTACTTCCTCAAGTTGATTGCATGTGCTACAGCCTTGCTCTTTCGACTCAAATACTCACCTCTTCTCACTTCCTGTTTGGTTCATCACCAGTGTATGTAAGATCTGAAGGCTTGTTTGGACTGTTCCAGCAAGCTGATTTTCTCAGTTACACATTTGACTTAGCAGGGATGTGATGTCAAGGCTTTATAAGGCACCGATAAGACCTAATTTGGAATATTGTGAGCAGTTTTGAGCTCCTCGTTTAAGAAAAAATGTGTTGAAGTTGGAGAAGTTTCAAAGGAGGTTCATGAGAATGATTCTGGGAATGAAAGGTAATCATATGAGGAGCTCTGGTATTTTAGAGAATGAGGGGGTATCTTATTGCAGTATTTTGAATAGTGAAACACACTGGCAGAATAAATGGTCAGAGAATCTAGGTCAACTTCAGGATTGAAGGTGTCCGCTTAGAAGAGAAATGCATAGGAATTTCTTCATCCAGAGGATGGTAAATCTATTGAATTTGTTGCTACTGGCAGTTTTGGAGGCCAAGTCATTGGGTGTATTTTAGGCAGAGACTGATAGTTTCTTGATTGGCCAGGGCAGAAAAGGTTATGCAGTGGGGTTGAGTGGGAAAATGCATCTATCTGCTCAGGATTGAATGGCGGGGCAGACTCCACGGGCTGAATAGCCTATTTCTGTTCCTATGTTTTATGGTCTTATGATCTAAGTTTTGAAACATGCATCCATGCTAATGCTGAGACCACTTTGGTGACAAAGCTTCTGGTAAATTACTATTTTAAATGCTAATCATTCTGTGAAGAGCTCTGTGACATTTTGTAAGGTTAATTTACAGATAAACATGCATTATTGTTGCTTTATTTTGGTTAATATCCTGATGGATATTCCTCAACTTTTCCCTCTTGTGTTTACTCAGCCTGAAATAAGTTGACCTGCATCTCATAGGGCAAGAGGAACACAGTTATAAAATTGGCTGAGGGATAGAAAATATTGAGTTGAAAGGCTATCTCATCAACTGAAGGAAGGTATACAGTTGGGATCTCAATACATCAGTGCTGAGACTATTGCTGTCTCGATATATATTAATGACTTAGACTTGGGGCTGCAGGGCTCAATTTCAAAAATCCTGATGATAAAAAACTTGGAAATGCATGAAATAGACAAAACCATATTAATACATGCCAAGAAAATGTAGACAATGTGGTAAAATAGGTGAATGAGTAAAATGGGTGAAAGGGACACATTTAATGACCCTTACTTTTGCGCTTCATTATTTTTTTCTCTCTCTGTATTGCACAGTTTGTTTACAATTCTTTATTTGTTTACATGTATACTTTGAGCACTACCAATTGGTGGTAATACTGCCTCGCCCTCAGGGATAAAAAAAGAATCTCAGGGTTGTATGTGATGTCATGTACATACTCTGACAATAAATCTGAATGCACGACAAAAATACTGAAAAATATAAAAAGATGTAATTATGGTGGAAACATTTAGGAAAGTAAATACCAACCAAATTCAAGTTCAGGTTTATAGTCACATATAGGCAATTATGAAGATTATTTTGTGGTTGACTAATAGCCATCTCATATATGGTGCAAGTGAGACATAATACAAAAATTGCATAAAGGGTGTCATTGGTGTGGAGTCAAGACAACATCATTTTGCTACTTTGGAGTTCATTCAAGAATCTGATAACGGCAGGAAAGCACTGTCCTTCAATCTGGTGACCAATGATCTTGCACCTGAATCTTCTTCCTGATGGGAAGGGGGTGAAAAGTGTGTGGCCAGGGTGGAATGAATGTTTTAATACATTGGCTGTGGACATTATTGATAGAGTCAATGAAGCAGAGGGGATGTGTACAATGAACTGAGCCTCATTCACAACCCTTTGCAATATCTTCCACCCAACCAAATTAAAAATTCAAAAATGGATGATAGAGTTGAGATTCCTGAAGGAATTTGTGCACAAGTTGTTCAAGGCAATCGGATGGGTATCAATATTTAAGGGTAAATGTTTGTTCTTTCCATGTGTTAAATGTGGGAAGTTGGTTAGGCCATAACTGTATTGTGTGCAATCCTGGCTATCCTATTACAGGGAGGAAGTGGAAGCTTTGGAAAGGGTACAAAATAGGTTCACCAGGATGCTGCTTGGTCTGATGGACAATGTGAATTTACTGTCACATGCACAAATACAATGTACAGATTCAATGAAATTCATGCTTGCTACAGCGGAAGAGATAAGTAAGATATACCAACTCAATGCTTAATGTTTAAATTAGCTACTATCATGTAAAGGCCTTTCTGAATGAAAAACTGGGTACAAATTTTACATTTCCAAATTGTAGTGATCCTGAATTGTTGATTAAAAACAATAATATATGCAGATTTATCTCTCTAATGTATTGTTACAGAGTTCGGTGTTGTGTTGTGTGGTTTTATGTTAAAATAAAGAGACAGTTTGCCTTAGAGAGCCAAGGTGAAGGTGGACTGCTGAGAGAGTGAGAGACGGACTGAGCATGTGCAGAAAAACTATCTAAAAATTTCTGGACTTGGACAATAAACCACCACTGGGGGTGCTGTGGAGTGGAAGAAGTTTTTCTGTGGGTTGGTTGGAAATGTAACTTAGACTTTAATTACATATCTTATATTTAGGATGGGGAATTTATTAGTTTTACACTGTTATAGAAATTTGCATAGTAACCAGTGGACATTGTAATAAAAGGGGGAATTTTGAATTAAAGTTTGAAGGTGAATTTTTGTTAATAAAGTAATTGTTCATCTTTACCCCTGTGTGATATGCCTTCTTTGTGGTTGCTGGTTTGATCTTGTAACAGTATGTTTTGTTACAAAAGGGATCTTCTAAAGAAAGGATACATAAATCAACAGAGAGATGGGAAGTTGATTTGAATAGGCAGATGATAACCAAAAATGAATGAAGTTGTATAGGGATAGTATGATAAATACAATTAATGTAAGATGCAGGTTGCTACAATGTAACTTTTTACATCAGTTATACCTTACCATGCATAGATTGAACTATACATTACTAGATTTGTGTTTTAGATATGTTCAAGAGGTTGGTACATATTTGGATTAGACTTGGCTTATTGTGAGTAAGTTATTAGAACGAATAAAAGGGATCAAATTCCCACAGGATCCAATGCTATTTCTGTTAGGTAAATATTAAACATATTGCACCTACATTTAAATTAAATATATATCAAATAAAGTTTGTAAAAATTGCCTGAGCCGTATCTAGGAGATGTATTGCAATAACTTGGAAATCTGATACAGTCTTAGGAATGGAGAGCTGGAATGTGGAAATTCATAGTTGTATTCCCCTTGCGAAAATTACATATAGCTTAAGGAATAGATACTGTATATTTTGGAAAATATGGAGCCCATATTTGCATAGTGTTGGAATGAATGTTTAATCATTTCTCAGGTAATCTCAATCCTTGGTGACCTCCTTTAATTGATAGTAAAAATGATTTCTGGAAAAGGATTTTCTTTCTTCTTATATTTTGTATCTTTTTAAGTCTTTTGGGGGGGCTTTAGGAGAGAGGGGGAGGGGTGGGGGAATGGTGGGTACATACACACACCATGTATCATGGATTAGACTATTTTAAAGATTTGTTTTGTAAATTTTACTTAGTGTTTAAGATTTATAAATAAAATATTCAAAAAAAAATTGAAATTACTAAAAATTCAAGAGAGAAAAAGAGATGATAAATATCCAGAAGTAAAACACATAAGTTTGCAGACACCATGGTTAAAATAAAAATGCAATGCTGGAGAAACTCAGCAGAAACTCCCATCAAATGCTTGGCAACATTTTTCCACACCTTGATGAAGGGCTCAAGCCCAAAACATTTGTGATGTATCCTTATTTTTGCTAGATAAAGTAAACTGTTTGATTTGCTGAGTTTCTCCAGCGTTGTGTTTTTACTATGATAAATATCCATTATATGAGATCTGGGGAAGTTTGTTTTTTTTCCCTGGAGTATCACGGAAACCTGATAGAAGTTCATAAAATTATGAAAGACATTGATGAAGTTGACAGTCAGAATTTTTTTTTCCCAGGGTGAAGGTATCACATTCTAGAGGACATGATGGGGGAGTTGGAAGAAATAGGCACACAAACTGTTAGCCACCTGGAACGGGTTAAATTAGCTAATTACTTGAATCAGATTAACATTTCAGGTGCTGTGACCAACGGGATCACCATTGAAGTGGCAAAACAAATCTGATAGAGTAAAAGAATAGGTGAGCCAAGTTGCTTTTTCTGTCCTGTACTATTCTGCGATTCAAATAATTATGCAAATATAGAAACCATTGAGCTGTTTGCTCTGCAATTTAAATTCATTGCTAAATCTGTTTTAGGTCTTTAGCTGAATCCTCCAATCAAATTATTGCATTGAAAAGCTCCCAGAATATCAATTGTCTACCCTCAGTTCAACCTGTTGAGTTTCTCTTTTTTTTGAAAATTTTATTTATTGAATCATAATGCATATGTTGAAACATACAATTAATGAATAAAACTTAAAAAACTATACACAAAATACATACATGATATTTTGAAACTAATCCCCTACAACCCCCCCCCCCCACCTCTTTCCCTAACTAACCTCACCCAAAAGAAAAAAAGGAAAAAGGAGTTCACATAGCGACAAAAATAGTCAGTTAATCACCATGGCTTGGAGCAACACCACTACTGTGCGGCAAGGGGATTTAATAATTCAACCCCAGATAATCCAAATACGAGCTCCAAATATTGTGATAAAAAAGATAATTATCATGTAAATTATATGTTATCTTTTCCAATGGAATACAAGACCTCAACTCCATATGCCATCTCTGAATACTCAAATCAGTCTAATTTTTTCCAAGTAATTGCCAAACATTTTTCTAGCCACAGCTAATGCCAATCTCAGAAAAGCAATTTGAAATCTATTTAATTTTAATTCTAAACTAATCCTCTTAATATTACACAACAAAAATACTAAAGGATCTAGTGGAAATTTCACTTTCAAAATAACTTCTAAAAATTTCTTAAGTTTATTCCAAAAAAGTTTCACATGACCAAGAAGAGTGTAAAAAAGAACCTGCTGAGTTTCTCCCACACTTCTGTGTACCTTCCGCAGTTCAAGCATGCTTTGCAAAGACTCTAATATCTGGGCAAGGTTGATGGCATTTCCAGTAAAATGTCTTCACTGTTATGAGGGATACTTGATATTCAATCATTCTTAGGTTCCAAAAGAGGCCTGAAAGGATTGTTGGAATAAATAGATTGTAAATATTTTCAGTGGTGTTATCACTGTGCTCTGAAGCTTAATGAACAGTGAAGTGCAAGATTAGCTTTTTATTTCACAGATAAGAGGAGAAACGGGAACTAGTTAAGGTTTTTGGACTTATGACTTTCGAATATTCTTTGCACATGCAAGAACTGGAAAAATTACACTGCTCACCCATGACTTAATTCTTTGGAGTTGATGGGTCAAGTGTTCTTGCACCTATAACTAAATTATACTAAAGATAATTTTGAGTTAATTTGCCAGAAAAGTCTTAACAGTACTGTTCTGTTTTATGGTTAGTTCCCTTTCCTTCTTAAAATGCACTTTTCTTATCAACTCTCCGGGAGGTTTCATATACAGTACATGTTTGTGTAATCAAAAAGGGGAAACCAGATGTGTACAGTCCAGTGGAAGATCATTGGGGGAATCAGAGTTGGAGAGGACAGGCAAGTTAAAGTTCTTGGGAGTCACCGTTGCGGAGGAGCTTTCCTGGACACAGCACAGTAATGACGTGGTGAAGAAAATGTGTCAGTACCTCACTTCCTCAGGAGTTTGCAGAGGTTTGGTAGGACACTGGAAACATTGGCAAATTTCTACAGATGTGTGGTGGAAAATGTGTTAACTGGGTGCATCATGGTTTGGTATGGGGACACTGCTCAGGACATCACAGGCGAAATCCTCCCAATCATCGAGAACATCTACGGGGAATGCTGCCGTTGGAGAGCTGAGAGTCATCAAGGATCCACACCACCCAGAACATGCTCTCTTCTCATTGCTACCCTCTGGAAAGACATATATGTGCCACATGACTCGCACCCCCAGGTTCAGGAACAGCTGCTACCCCTCCAGCATCAGACTCCTCAACAATCAGTGACTCATTTAAGGATTCTTACATTTCCACTTTATTTGCTTTTTTTCCTCTCTGTATTCCACAGTCAGTTTTCTAACATTTCTTTATTTATTTACATGTGTTCATTGTGTACAGTTATATTTGCACGACCAATAAGTGGTCATTCTGCTTCATCCACAGGAAAAAAAATCTCAAGGTTGTATGTGATGTCATGTATGTACTCTGACAATAAATCTGAAATCTGAATTACCAATGACCTGCTGCACATTGCTGTCATGGTAAAATGTTAGTCAAAATAGTGGAAATGCAGCCCAAATTTCAAGAGTCTCTGGAGAGCAAAGAATTGTGATTTACTTTAATCCAGAGAGTTAGGAGTCAATCATTGCCCTCTTACAAAGGTTATTTTTTTTCTCTCTCTATCCATGCACATGCTCATTATTATGTTAAAGATTCTGGTCAATTTACAGGAATTTCAAGCATGCCAAGACATTCCAGAGTTAAAAAGGCCTGTATTGGGTTGTTTCCTGAAAGCTAGATCACAATTTTGGTTCAGATTCAGACCATTTGATCCTCTAATTTTGATCTCTTCCATTTATGGCGTCTTTGAAGTGTTTATGCCTCAGGCCATTACTTTCCTTTTGGCTATATATTTTTAACAATAAAGTTGGAAACTGGACATAGAGCCAAAATAGCATTAGCTATCATGTTATTGTATTGGAGAATAGATTTTTGTTAAATTTGATGTTCATTGTGCACTATTGGAAATTTACAGGTTTCCATGCATGCGACTCACGTTTACACACAAACCACCACCAATATTAAAGGTAAAGGTTCCATTATTGTCATGTAATACTATATTTAGCATGTAACATACATGAAATGCTTTAACTTTTGTCTTCCACAAGGTAGACAGAGAGTCTTCACTTTGTCCAGCGCCCCTCGTAGAAATCTGCAGCACCTGCTGTCCCTTGGCGGTCTCCATTCCAAGTAGTGACCAGTCCTGTGCCTGCTTAGCTTATGAGATCAGACAATCTCAGGCGTATTCAGGCTATTAGATGCTAGTAGGAATTAAGTATTACTGTGTCTTGTTGAAAAATAACCCATTTTGCCTCTGTATCAGCTATATTTCTCTTTCTTTTTCGGTATGTTGGAGCAACCATGATGTTATTTGTGTTCTCTGTGTACATCTGTGCTTTTCTTTATCTCTAACATTCAGTCATCTTGAGGTATACAGCAAACAATTTTGAATCTCTTCAGCCACATTGTAGTCTTTATTTCTTGGATGTTTATGAAAATTAATGTTTCACACTTGATGCCATTATTACGATCGTGATTTTTGATTGAAAACCTCCAAAAATAATAATTTTGCATACTATCTCTTGTTTGTTGTCTTGCTGAATTCCATTTTAATGTTGAAGTTTATACATTCAACCCTGAGATTCTTTTTCCTGTGGGTGAGGCAGATTTTCCCCCTTAATGTAAACCAACTGCAAGGCAAAATCAATATAGTGCAAAAGGAAGAGGCCTTAAATGAGTCTCTGATTGAGTTTGTCATTGAAGAGTCTGATGGTGGGAGTCTTGTGGTAACTACAGTTATACCACTTACCTGATGAGACTAGAGCATGTGCTGGCTGTTGTGAATGCTTGATGATCGCTGCTGCTTTCTGACAGCAGTGCTGCCTGCAGATGTTCTCGATAGTCAGGAGGGTTTTGCCTATGATGTCCTGGGGTATGTCCACTTCCTTTGCAGGGTTATTGATGTTCCGGTATCAGACCGTGATGCAGCTGGTCAGCACACATTCCACCACACATCTGTAGATAAATTCCAGGGGTTTCCGATGTCATACAAATCCACGTCAGAGTTTTAAGATTTTTTTTTAATTACTGTCTGTCCCCTTTGTATTCCCAGTCTAATGAATGTTTGGTATTTGATTTTACACTTGCTGGGATCATGCAATCTCATCACATTAAAAAAATCTAAGTACTAACCTGGAACATTTCATATTACCAGGCATAAAACTTATAAAAGATAAACAATTTTTCTCACATCCACTGAATTTTAAAACCAATAAACAAATTGATACGTTTTCTATCCATCGACCTGATTGCTTTTTCTTCAATTAGCTTTTGTACCAATTAACATTCAACTCAATGATCACTTTTTATTTCATTTTTCCCCAGTCTCCCTCACTTGCATTTTCCTGTCGATAATATAATGCTTACTTCAATATACATGACCGATATTATAGTTCCATATAATCATACCTAAATGCCAGTTCGTTTGCTTTCTGAGTTTATTGGTTTTAAAATTCAGTGGATGTGAGAAAAAAAATGTTTATCTTTTATAAGTTTTATGCCTGGTAATATGAAATGTTCCAGGTTAGTACTTAGATTTTTTTTAATGTGACTCTGATTGCATGATCCCATATTCTGTATATCAGTGATTGTTACATAACCAGAGCTTTATAATGCATTATCTCCCTGTCATATTGAAAGCTGGTGTAATGATGTGACTCTGTAATAGTACAGATTCTATCACCAATGTATATATGTACATATGTACAGATGGTAGTGTAGCCACACCTACTGGCAGATCTTAAAGGATTGCTCCTAGCCAGACCAGGTCATTCTGGACTGGTCGACCTACTTGTGATATGCTCCAGTCTTTTAGTTAATAAAAGCCTTGGTTTGGATCAACAAGTCTTTTGTTCTTTCGACGCGCATTACAACCACATATCTGCTTTTGCAATTCTGTAGATGATTTTAAAATTGTCTGTTGGTCATACTCCCTATCCCTATTACGTTGTGGGGCAGACTTGATGAGCTGAATACCCTATTTCTGCTCATAAGTCTCATAGACTTGTGGTGATATTTATGCCTCAACCAACAATACAAAAATGAATTATCCTACCATCATCAAGGCTTAAAGTTTTGCTAGATTATTTTTCAATCTGAGAATGAAGTTGGGTTCTAGCTTCCTTTGGATTCCTCCAGATAATTTATTGTGAATTTTATTATATGCAATGCAAATGTGGCTTCTGGGTTCATTCAGCAGAAGACAGTTTTGATGTTGTTCAAGATGCATCTTTCAATATATGTATGTCAGAGCTTCATGTCTTATATGCAAAAATCAAATTAGTTAACAGTTCGGTGCAAAAGTTAATGTGAAATCAAGGACTGCATCATTTACTTTACTAACACTCAAGTGAGTTAATCTTTGTTATGTTCCATACTTATTGAGTTAGATCACAATTACAATCACAACTAGAATCTGAATTAGTGGTGCAAATGTTGTCCTGGCAATAACACTGCTCTTTTAGCACCATTAACATTCTATAAGGGGCCTACAATAAATTTCACATTGAATAATATTTCAAAGAGTTATTTTCATGCATTAAATCTACAATACAAATATGGAGTCATGGCTGGCATCTATAATAGATTGTTGTCATTACTGAATCAGGATATTGTAATACTGTTCTGAATCTCTTAGTCATGTGATATTCAGTCAGAATATTATGATACGTAACATGTTTGGGTGTTGATAAAATAGGTGAGAGAAAATCAGAAGGTTTTATATATAAATGGGAAGCAAAGTTATTATCTGGGGAAAACTGAGACTTTGATTAATGTTTGGAAGAAAGTAAATGATGGAATAAGAATGAGGGTGCTGTCCGGTCTAAAATGTCTTTGATACAAAACCAACTTATTCAATTTTCAATTGATAATTAATTTTTAAATATTTGGTTTCAGAAGCAAATTAGATATATAGAAGATGGATATGTAGGAAGAAGTTTAATGACAATTGATCAATTAAAATATAAATATGGGATACAAATAAGATATTTTTGTTACTATCAAGGATGGGTGTATTTGAGAGATAAACTGGGTCCAACAATGTCATTACCGAAATGTGGTGATGTAGATATATTGATCCGTAGTAGATATATTAAGAAATTTATTTCTTACGTATACTTTATTGCAGAAGGGAACTATTAAACAGGGGATACATAAGTCCATACAACGTTAGGAGATGCATTTGATGAAGTAAATTGGTCAGCTTTTTGTCGGGACAGTGTAACAAATACTATAAATGTTAGATATAGGTTAGTTCAATACAATTTTTTACATCAACTATATTTTACTCTGCAAAAGTTAAATAAATTGAAATTAAATATACCTGATCAGTGTTTTAGATGTGGTCAAGAGGTACTTGCTTTTTTTTACATTATACTAGGTCTTGCTCCAAAGTGAGACCTTTCTGGTCAAATTTAGTGTTTTATTTGTAATGAATTATGGGAATTAAATTTCCAAAATCTCCAGTGTTATTTTTAATAGGTTATATTGGTGGGATAAGACTGAAACTGAACCTATTTACACATCAAAAACATTTTTTAAAGATTGCCTTAGCAAAAAAAATTAAATATGTTTGAATAAGGCCTTTTGTTTATTTCACTTCTCTGAAAATAATGACTCTAAATGAGTTATGACTTCAGAACTGTCCAACATTTTTATTCAAGTGGGCATTTCTAATTTAAGGAACTAAAATTGTGAATTTCACAACTGCAGAGGTTGCCAAAGTCACAGATAATTCTATTCCTTTGTAATGTCTCCACAGCGACAAGTTACAGCAAATGTTGGTGGATAGCTCATGCAGAATGATATCCATTTACCAGTACTTCTCAGTTTAGAGATATTGATGCCAATTATAGAGGGTTTCCAACCTTATGGGTATTAAATTTAGACATTCAGCACAGTAACAGGCCCTTTCCGCACAAGAACCCATTTTGCCCAATTACACCCAATTAACCTACAACCTCGGTACATTTTTTGAATAGTGGGAAGAAACGGGGTGCCCAGAGGAAACCCATGCAGCCACAGGGAGACATACAAACTCCTCAGAGACATTGTTGGATTTGGATCCCAGTTGCTGGCACTGTAACAGCATTGCATTAACCATGCTGCCCATTACTCGAATCAAAAGGATCAAATCTTGACTTGCCAGCTGTATTATGAATGAGGCATAATAAAAGCTGAAATTGATTCAGTGATTTTTGTTTTAATTTAGTCGAGTATCTACCAGTTCTGGAAATATTGGATCAAGAATGATATTGTTGGTTCAGAAGGGGCATTCACTCAGTTGGATAATTAGGTGTTAATTCTTCTTTTGGCATGGGAAGGCAGTGCATTACGAAGATGGATGTGGACAACTGTTGCCAGGTGCAGAGTGAGTTTCAAAGCAGCCGGTCTTGCCTCAGGGACAAGTGAAATCAAAATCGGCAACCGTCATTCAGGTGTAGCTTGGGTTTGAGGTTAATCAGCTCAGCGCAGAGAGGCAGATCTTTGACAGACTAAAAATCAATAATAGATTTGGCTGCAGACAATCGAACTTCAGTTGTGTCTTGGAATTTTCCACTGGATCCATGACTTTTCTTATATGGAGTTTTTAAAATGGGGCTGTGGCCCACAGCAACAGCTAAGTCACAGCTCTGGAAATTCGACTCCCAAATGTGGCCATCAAGGTGACCTTCACATGAGAGAACTGTGGGGCAGGTTAGAATTTTCTGATACTTACTGCCCTTGTCTGAGCATTTTACCAATAAAAACAATATATCATTTGATTTTAAACCTGTATTGTATCACTTTTTTTTTAACAATTTTGGAATTGTAACTGGAAATAAAAGGATTGAAGTAAGCAGGATAGCACTTGGGAAAAATCCCGGGACTAGTTGTTATAAAATGTGTGAGAAAATGAATCCGTCTGTTCTAATTAGCATCAGCTGCTTTTATTTTTGCTTCAATGTGGAAGGCACTGCACAGTTTAAAGATGTTGCATCAATTTAATAAACATGAAAGTGATTTATAATACTTTGTTAATCAAGTGTTGCATAAAGAGGACTGTGTTTGCAAAGTGCATCACAAAGCAACTCTATCATCACCTTTTCAGGAGCTGTTTATTTTGAAGGGACCCTCTGTACACAACATACAGGATCAGATTTGTTTGTATTTGCAGCTTTTAATGCTATTTTTTGATTGCCATAGATTGTAAGCAGAATTTACTGGACAGACAAGAAAAAGATGATTGCAGAATGATGCTGTGCAGTGCATTTGCTGCTTTTTTGAAGCTGTGTTTTACCCAATGAAAGTTTTATCCCTATCTACAGAAAATAAGTCTGAGGTAATATTTAACACTGCATTCAATGAGCATGAGAGAACAGTTAATTATTTTTATATGAAACTCTCCATGAGTTTCAGATACTGTCAATGAGGTTCAGGTGATTCAAAGTTCAGATTTATTGTCATAATATATTCATGACATCATATATAATATTGAGATTCTTTTTCCTGCGGGCCAGGTAGTCCAAAAGTCAAGTCAACTTTATTCATTGTTCATACCATGCTCGCACAATAGGACAAGATAGCATTTCTCCAGGACTACGGAGCTTATTTACATAGATATAAGTTAGGAAAGTAGTTAACACATTAAAATATTAAGATTGTAAGACATATACACTGGAAGTCCAGGGCACACTATCTACATCTGTACTGGGAGTTCAGGAAACTGATGGCTTGGGGTGGGGGGGGGGATATGTTTCCCACTCTGGGTGTAAGGGCCAGAGTGCTACAGTACCTCCTGCCAGATGGCAGAAGGGAGAACAGTTTATGTGCAGGATGTATGGAGTCTTTCACCATGTTTATTGCTTTCCGTCTGCATCGAGTGTAGTAGATGTCCTCCGTGCTTGGAAAAGGTTCCCAATGGTCTTTTTCCACTGACTTCACTATCCTCTGCTGGGTCTTGCAGTCCAAGATGTTTCAGTTACCAAACCAGGCGGTGATACAGTTGTACAGGATGCTCTCAATATATCCTATGTAGAATGTAGTGGGCATTGGGGTGGGGGCGGGGGGGGTGATGGTGGTGGGAGGAGATGACCTTTCCTCAGCCTTCACAGGAAGTAGAAAGTAGAGGAACTGCTGGACTTTCTTAACTAAAGAGCTCGTGTTACGGGATCAGCTAAGATTCTCCACCAGGTGCACTCCAAGGAACGTGATACTCTTGACTACTTCAATGGTAGAACCATCAATGGTCAGCAGAGTATGATCTCCCCGAGCCCTCCTGAAGTCAACAACCATTTCTTTGGGTTTTTTTTTAATGCTCTCTGCACCAAAAAAAAACCTGTACAGAAGAAAAAAAAAAACAACATATACAAAAGAGAGAAATATAAAAAAAAAGAAAATACAATCAAACTGTGCAATATGGAAAGTAAAATTGAAGTGGAAAGTAAGAGTCCTTAACTGAGTCTTTGATTGAGTTTGTTGTTTAGGAGTCTGATAATGGAGAGGTGACAACTGTTCCTGAACCTGGTGGTGAGAGTCTTGTGGCACCGACGCATCTTTCTGATGGCAGAAGCAGAAACAGAGCATGTCCTGGGTGGCGTTGGTCCTTGATTATTGCTGCTGCACAGAAATTAAGAATTAAAGTTGTTATTCAGAGAGTGAATTGAAATGTACATAATTTCCTATTTCTAAATACAACATCCTGCAAACATTGACTGTGCAGCCTTTGAAGAAGGCCAAGAATGCCTTGTAGATTTTATAAATTTTGACATGGGGTCAAAGTTCATCCTTGTTTTGTCACATTAACCACAGATTACAGTAACCTTTGTATGGTTCACCAGTTTCAAAATGCAGGTCAATAATTTGAACACAAATAAATACCCAATGCAATTGCTCTGTAGAACAGGTGACCACAGCAAATTTTATGCAAAGTGTGCTAAACCTTTGACACCCTAACCCTTTGTAATATGAAGTCCAGGCCCCAGCTGAAGTGTTTGATTCAACAACAGAGTTTAAAATGAATGCTGGTGTTATTTAGTAGGAAATTCGCCAGGATTCTTGAGAATTGGAGCTACCTTCCTCAGAGCATCAAAGGTTATGGGAAGATTTATTTAGAAATCTGTGACAAATTGTTCAGTATCCAGAGGACACACTTTGAAAGAAATTGGCAAAAGAACTAAAGGTGACCTGTGGAAAAATTACAATTTACATATTGTCATTTGGAATGCTCTGCCTGAGATGGTGAAGGGAGCGGATTCAAAAATAACTTCTGCAGGGAATTAGATGATTACATGAAATGGAAAGATTTGAAGAGCTGTGGAGAAAGGGCAGGGGAGTAGAACTCGTTTAATAGTTGCTATATAGGCTGCTCTCTGTACTGGATCATTCTATGGTTCTATCATGCCTTTAAATGGCCTTGGGGAACCCTGAGGCATTACAAACCAAATGTACTTTGAAGTGCAGCCAATAAAATATAGGAATCTCAGAAGCCAAAATTATGCAGACCAGGGCCCCACAAACAAAAGAATGATAATGGCAACTGATTTCAAGTGAGGGATAAATTATTAGTCGAGACATCAAGAATAAATTTAAACGGTGTCATAGAGATGTTTGAGAGTGCTTTCAAAGTACTGGATATGTTTTATGACTTCTTCAATGCCAAGTCTTTTCCTTCTAGTGGGATTCCCAAGTCGAGAGATTGTGGGTTTAAGATGAGGAGTGGGGTAATTGGGAGGGTATTTGGGGAGGAATTTTTCACACCCAGAAATTTGGCATGGGCTGCCTGGGAAGGTAATGGAGAAAAGGAGTCTTCCAACATGTAGGAAACATTTGGACAACCATTTGAATTCCTGAGGCTTGGAAGGCGATGGACCCAATGGGATTATAATAGAAAGTTAAAAATGCAATGCTGGAGAAACTCAGCAGGTCAAACAGTGCACTTAAAATAGCAACGATAAAGATACATAGCCAACAATTCTGGCTTGATCCCTTTGCTCATACCTTGATGAAGGACTCAAGCCTGAAATGTTCATTATGTATCTTTATCTTTGCTGTATAAAGTGCACTGTTTGACCTGCTGAGTTTCTGCAGCTTTGAGTTTTTTTTACTTCAATGACGGTGAATGAAGATTTTTCTGTTTTACTCTTATAATGGAAAGGATGGGCCAAAGGGCCTGTTTCTGTTATTCTCTATGTCAGCATGATTCCAGGGCAGAATCATGTCTAACCAAGAGAGAAAAATTATTTAAATTGTTATTAAAAGGCATGAAGTTGCAGATGCTGGAAATCAAAACAGAAAATGTGAGAAAAGCTCGGCAGCTCCTGCAGTGCCTCTGGAATGAGAAACCAATCAATGTTTCAAGTTGATGCTCTTTCATCAGAACTGAGAAGTCTGGAAAATTGCAAATGGAAGGAGGAGGGATGGGGAGAGCAACAGGATAATTGGTGATCGTGACTGAGAGAAACCAAAAGCCACATGGTGGTGATGCCTGCTGAGAGACGTCGGAGGGAAAGGATTGTTAATCACAACTGATTCATCTGGAAGAGCTGTAAGGAGAAGGAGATGAGTGAAAATGGGACTGAACATTTAGAAAACATACAACAGCAAATAGAAAATGTGTGTCAGAAGGGAAATGTTATGGCAGTCATGGGAGATTTTAACATGCAAATAGATTGGAAAAACTGGGTTGAGACTGGATCTCAAGGGAGAGAATTTGCAGAATGCCTATGAAATGACTTCTTTGAACAGCTTGTGGCTGAACCGACCAGGGAAATGGCAATTCTGGATTGGGTATTGTGCAACGAACCAGATTTGACAAAACAAAAGGAAACACTTAGGAGGTAGTGATCATAATATGATAGGTTCTCCCTCTCAAATTGCAGGGTGAATTCTAAGGTCACAGGTATCAGTATAACCATGGAACAAAGGGGACTATAGATATATGAGAGGAACTGGCACACGAGCAGGGATGATGGCAAAGCGGCAATGGCTGGAGTTTCTGTGAGAAATAAGGAAAGTGCAGGACAGCTATATTCCAAAAAAAGAAGAAATATTTGAATGGAAAAATAACACAAGTGGCTGACAAGAGAAATCAAAGCAAAGTAAAGGCAAAAGGAAAGGGCATGTGTTTGGAAGCAAAAATTTATGCATCAGGGACTGGGAAGCTTTTGAAAGCAAACAGAGGGTAACTAAGAAGGTCATGAGAAGGAAAAGATTAATGTTGAAAGGAAGCTAGCAAATAATATCAAAAAGGATACTGAAAACATTTTAAGTATATTAAGAGTAAAACTGAGGGAAGAGGAGATATAGGACCGATTTAAAAAAAAAAAAAAAAAAATTATGCCAGAAAAATTATATTGGGAGACATGGAGATGGCAGAAGAATTGAATGAATATTTACTTTAATCTTCACTGTGTCAGTGAAAAAAGGTGGGTGCAGTCATGATCGCCAAAGAGAAGGTGCTTGGGCAGCTGAAGGGAAGATCAGTCTCCCGCACCAGATAGAATGCACCCTCAGGTTCTCAAGGATGTAGCTTGAGAGATTGTGGAGGCACTGGTAACAATCTTCCAGCAATCAATAGATTCTGGCATGGTTCTGGAAGACTGAAACAGCAAAGGTGATTCTGTTATTTTAAAAAGGGAGGGAGGCAGCAGAAAGTAAATTATGGACCTGATAGTCTAGCATCAGTCGTTGGGAAATTGTTGGTGTTGATTTTCAAGGTTGTTGGAGTTGATTGTTGAGAAGTACCTGGAGGTGCATGACAAGATGGGCCAAAGTCAAAATGGTTTTCTTAAGTGAGTATTTTGCCTGACCAACCTATTACAATTTTTTGAGGCAACCACAAAGTAGGCTAGACAAAGGACATGCAGTGGATGTTGCATTTTTAGACTTTCTAAAGCCCTTTGACAAGCTGCTATACATGATGCTGATTCACAAACTGAGAGCCCATGGTATTATAGGAATGATAGTAAAGCATTGCCTGAATGATAGGAAACAGAGAGTGGCAATAAAGAGATCCTATTCTGGTTGACTACTGGTTACAGTGGTGCATTGCAGGAGTCAATGTTGGGGCAATTTCTTTTTATATTGAACATTAATGATTTGAATTTTGGAATTCATGGGTTTGTGGCTACATTTGCAGATGATACAACGATAGGTGAAGCGGCAGGAGAAAACAGAAAGGCTTGCGAGAGACTTAGATGAGGAGAATGGACAAACATGTGGCAAATGAAAGACAATATAGGAAATTGTATGGTCATCCACTTTGGTAGAAGAAATAAAAGGGAAGATTATAATTTGGAAGGGGGAGATAATTCAAAATTTGGAGATACAAAGAGCCTTGGGAGTCCTCGTGCAAGATACCCTAAAGGTTAACCTCCAGGTTGAGTCAGTTATGAAGAAGGCAAATGCAATGTTTCCATTCATATCTTGAGGAATACGATACAAGACCAGGGATATAATGATGAGGCTTTATAAGTCACTGATGAAGCCTCACTTCGAGTATGGGATACAGTTTTGGGCTCCTTATTTAAGGAAGGGTGTGCTGGCATTCAAGAGGGTTCAGAGAAATTTTACAAGAATGATTCCTGGAATGAAGGGATTAGCATATGAGGAAAGTTTGACGGCTCAAGGACTGTACTCGTGAAGTTAAGAAGAATGAGAGGGATCCTCACAAGTATTTTGAATGTTGAAAGCCCTGAACAGTGTAAATGTGGCAAAGTTGTTTCATAGGGTAAAGGAGTCGAGGGCAAGAGGGCACAACTTCAGGCCTGAAGCATGCTCATTTAAAACCGAGAGTCGGAGACTTTTTTATAGCCAGAGAGTAGTGAACCTTTAGAATTTTCTGCTAAGGCAGTTGTGGAGTCCAGGTAGTTAGGTGCATTTAAGGCAGTCTATCTAGATAGTCAGGGTATCAAGGGTTATGTGGAGAAGGGAGGGGAGTGGATCTGAGTGGAAGAATGGATCAGCTTATAATGGAATAACAGATGGGCTGAATGTCCCTCTGCTCCTATATCTTATGAATCTCACAGCAGTGATGGGCATGTCTTGAGAGGGACCAAAGTCCGTGACATGGAGACATTGGTCTGAGGTTCTGGAGGTGTTCACAAAACTGAGGAATATTTACCAAAATAAATGCAGCTGAGACATTATCAATAGGAATGCTTCGTATTTCTAGAATTTTATTTTTGTGCTTTCATCTTGTGAAAGGTGTTCATTGCTGGCAAGGCTAGTATTTGTTCATCAACCCATAGATCGGTGTTCATCTCCCAAAGACATTAGTAAGTTGGGTGAAACATCTTTCTTGTTTAAAACAAATAGTGGTGGATGAGGAAGGTTTCCCAAAGATGCAGCGCAATAGAAATCAGTTGGAGATATAGTAAAAGAAATGGCAGATGGCGTTTAATGCGCACAAGTGAGAGATGTTGCTATTTAAGAAGTCAAATGTAAGGAGAAAGTATCCAGTAAATGTCACGACCTTTTTTAGCTTTGATGTCAGATGAGGTGTACATCTATAGCTCCCTGAAAAGGGGAACACAAGCAGGTGGGGCGTCAAAGAGGTAATGGGGCATGCCCTGTGTTCTATAATTGGGAAATAATGTGCAGCTGGAGGAAACACGAGTTAGTGTGTGTCGTTCAAGTCACCACTTTCCAAGGAATATGTTGAGAGATTTGTCAGGAGATGTTCACCAGGATGTTACCTGCATTAAAGACTATCGATAATTAGGAGAGGTTGGACAAGGCTGAGTTGTTCACTCCAGAGCATCAGAGGCTGAGGGGAGAACTGAAAGAAGTTTATGAAATTATGAGAGGTATAAATGGGGTCAATAGAGTCTTTCCCCCCCCCCCCAAGGCATAGGTTTGATGTAAGAGGGGGAACATTTAAAGGAAATGTGCAAGACCAATTTATTTAAGTCGAGAGTGAGAGGTGCCTGGAATGAGGAGTTGTGCACTTCAGAGACAAAGACATGAGCATGTGGGGAAGCAGAAGGGTATGGAGCAAGTGTAGGCTGATGGGAGTGGTTTAATTTGGCACAGACATTGTGGGTCAAAGAGCTGTTCCTCTGAAGTATTGTTTAATGTTCTGTAACAATTTAATAGTTTTGTGGTTATCGCCTGATCATTATTTTTCAAAAATGGTGTATTTATATTCAGTTGCTTTGATGAGATTTGAACTCATGTCTATGAATTGTTAGTCCAGGTCTCTCACTGCAAGTACAGTAACTTAACAACGATATTGCACCATATTTGACCAATGATTTGGAGCCAGATTCCCCAGCTCTGATTATTTTGTTGCTTTTTCTTCATTTTTATTTCCTTCCTTGACTGTATTCACCTTTTGCCCCTGCGATTCATCTGCAGTTAATCAGTATTCATCTCTTTCTCCTCCAGCGTCACTGTCTGGGTCATTCAAGCTCTATTGGGCTTCACAGAGATCCCACCCCTCATTTCTCTGCAACTTTAAACACATCTCATTTCTAAGTTTTCTCTGTTCTGATGAAAGTTCATTGAACCTGAAATGTGGGCTCTCTTTCTATCTTCTGACATGCTGATTGTTGCCAGCATTTTCTCTTTTTCTTTTCATTTGAAATGATGCATTGTGCTTTTTAAATGGATGTCTCCCAATATGGTACAGTATATTTTTGCGATCATCTCTTGTGAATCCAATATACTTTCTGCCTTGTAGCTATATATTGTTGTAACCTTATTATTTGAGGAATACAGCTCACTCAAAGGTAATTTTGTACTGCTAGAATGGTAAAAATAGGATTCATCAGAACTGTTTATCTCTACTCGTACTTGTTTCGTGATTTGTGGCTTGGCATGGATGCACACCAATGGTGAAAATTATTGCCCTATTCATTGTAGGAACCAAGATTTCAGGCTGCCTTTTGATTGCAGAAGCCATAGCTATCATATTTCTGATCAATATATATGGATTGCTGTATAATTTGGTTTCTTGTAATGGCAAGGAATCTGATTTCATGTTTGTTAAAGTGCCATGATTATCACAACCGAACTGTGATTTGGGAGATTAAGACTCAAGTGTCAGCCATCAAGGTGCTCAAAATGGAACATCAAACTGCTCTGCTCCTAAGCTCTTTATGGATTAAGATTTTTTTGTGAATGATTGCTCAACATAACACAATGGTCAAGTGGAGTAAAAGTGAATGAGTAATTCCCCTGCAAATCTTGCCAAACAACTGCAATATTCTAAGACTTTTGGATACAACTAGAAGAAACTGACATTGATTTTGGGTACATAATTTATTTGCAACTATCCTTCACTCACGGCATTTTTTGATGAAGTAAGAACAAAGAAAAAAGTAGGAGTAAGGAGTAGGTTAGCTGGCCCATCGAGTACGTTCTGCCATTCAATAAGATCACAGCTAATCTTGCCATGGACTCAGCTCCACCAATCTGTCTGTTCCAACTAACTCTTAATTCTTCTATACTTCAAAAATCTATGTCTTGAACTCCTTCAATGAGGCAGCTTCTCCTGCTTCATTGGGCAAAGAATTCCACAGTTTCATTTCTCAGGAAGTAGTCCCTCTTGATCTACTCTTCTGAATCTTGAGGCTCTATCGCTTTGTTCTTGTCTCACCTCCCAATAGAAACAATCCTCTTGCATCTACCTTACCTATTCCTTTCATAACTTTATCTATCTTTGTAAGATTCCTATCTCATCCTTCTCATTTCCTGAGAGTACACAATTTCTCCTCATAAATAACTCATTTATCCCTCGAATCAACTTGATAACCTCTTCTGCACTGCCTCTAAAGCCAGCAAATCCTTTCTTAAGTAAGGAGAACTGTACACTATATTCCAGGTGCAGCCCCACCAGTACCCAGTGCAGTTGCAGCAGAACTTCCCTGCTCTTAAAGTCAATCATGTTGATGAGTTTATTGTCCTATACATTATACAATGTGCGCATGCACTGAAATTCTTACTCGATGCTTCCAAGCAGGTGCATAGTGTAAAACCGCATCACCAATAGTCTATATTAACTTACCGTACAGAAAATGGTAAGAAATATAGATGGACAATAAATATTCACAGTTATCATAGTGCGAGAAAAAAAGGGGGCATTACAAAAGTGCAGAAAGGTCTAACACGGTGTCAGATTATTTAATGATTAGAATAGTGTGGGGAAGGTTTAGATTTTGATAGACATTGAGAAAAACATTGTTCTTGAATGTAGAAGTTCTGGTCTTTAGGATTCTGTACCCTCTTCCTGAAGATAGCTGAGAGAAGAAGTTGTGATCAGAGTGACGGAAGTGTTGGCTGATTTCTTGAGACAATACTTCACATAGACGTCTTCAATCAATGGCAGGTCATATATAGCCTGCTGGACTCGACTATGCTTGTCACTTTCTGCAGTCTGTTGCATTCGATTGCCAAACCAGGCTGTAATGCAACCAATCAGTAAACTTTCTGCAGTGCACCGGCAGAATTTTGATAAAATATTCAACAACATGTCAAATCTCCTCGGGGTTCTTAGAGAGTGAAAACTTTGGAGCGCCTTCTTCACAGTTGCCTCCATGTGCTGACTGTAGGAGTGATAGGATAACTGAACTCCCAGGAGCTAATAAAGGCTAACATCCCATTTGCCAATTGCACTCGCAAAATAAGCAGGTCTTTCTGTACAACAGCATGGTGCATTTTCACCATTTAAATAATAGTCTGATCTACCATTCTTCTTTCCAAAGCAGATTACCTCACACTTATCGACATTGTGCTCCACCTGCCACTTCTTTGACCAATTATCTATATCTTTCTGCAGACTCTTAGCATCCTCCTCACAATTTGCTTTTCCATGCAATTTGATGTGATCAGCAAGCTTGCATATGCTTGACTTGGTCCCTTCCTCCAAATCATTTATGTATAATGTGAACAGCAATCCCTGTAGCATCCCATGAGCCACTGATCCCCAATGAAAGAAACACCTATTTATCCTACCTTTCTGACTTTTACTTGTTAACTAATCCTCTATCCATGCCAATACATTACTTGCCACCTTGTGCATTCATATCTCATGCTGAGATCTTTTGTGCGGCACCTTATAAAATGCCTTCCGGAATTCTAAGTATACAACATCTACTTGCTCCATTCAATCACTGCACTCATTTAATCCCCAAAGAACTCTAGTTAATTAATCATGACCCACTCTCCCTGAATCCCTGTTGTGATAACAAGCTTTTATTGGTGGAAGTTGTTTTTTTTATCTCTTTCAGTTCTTTAAATTGATGATACTGATTTTTTATTCTGCTGTTTGCTCAAAGTCTATAACCGTCCCATTTCTGAATCACTGACTGTGTTAGCACAGATTCTATCACCAATGTGTATATGTACAGATTGTAGTGTAGGGTGACTGTGATTGGCTGAGAGCATAGCCACACCTACTGGCAGGTCTTAAAGGGTTGCTCCTAGCCAGACCAGGTCATTCTGGACTGGTCGACCTACATGTGATATGCTCCAGTATTTTAGTTAATAAAAGCCTTGGTTTGGATCAACAAGTCTTTGGTCCTTTTGATATGCTCTGCACTGACCAATACAGCATTGGCAATAAATAATCTGTGATTCAATTAGGCTTCCTTTTGGGTGACACCAATTATGAGGTTTGGAAAACAGGATTGTGTTGAATGAAGTTTCCCTGCATATTCCCTTTTTATTTTCCCACCTTTGCTCTTGTTCATGATTCTCCTTGGCCATTTAAGGAAAATTGAGAAGGCAACATTGTTGGCTTATGTCTGGGAAATCCTCAAAAATGCCAGTTTTAAAAAAATGACAGTATATAACTCGCAGTTCAAATACATGATTTCACTTGAAAAATCACCAGCAAACGAGATCCACTTCATCTGTAGTGTTAAATATTAGACCTTCAATTCTTCTGTCAAATGCACAAACATGAGTATCACATAAGCAATTATGCTTAGGCAACCTTTTGCTTTCCAATATCACCAGGTAGTGCTATTGTGAATCTCAGAACTGAAAAGTGAATAATGTTAATATATTCCCCCTAATGGTTATAAACAAATGTTTGGAGCAATCGTTTTTGACTGATTTTTTTAAAAAATGTTGCAGAATGTATTTACATTTCCAAACTGAATCACATGAAGCAGACACTGTAAAATGAATGATGTGTTAAACATTTTGGGGGCAACTGTGATATCTCAATCTGTGAACACTTAATAGTAGTTGTAGAGCTCGTCGAAAGAACCAAAGAGTTGTTGATCCAAACCAAGGCTTTTATTAGCAAAAGACCAGAGCTCTTCACAGGTGGCCGACCAGTCCGGAATGATCCGACCTGGCTAGGGACACAACCCTTTAAGGCCCAGACAATAGGTGTGGCTTAGCTCTCAGCCAATCTCTGTAAGCACAGTCTAGATACAGTAACTATATACACTATGTACATTGGTGATAGATCTGTCCTATCACAGTAGTACAATAGTGAAAAGCTGAAAGCCCATTTCATTCCACAGTAAGGAGAAGATAGTAAATCCACAATGAAATGAAATATTTCTCCATTTGAAATGTAAGTGGGGATTTTATATTAAATTTCAGTTAATGCCCAAAACTTAATTCAGGAGCTAACTGTTGAGTTCTGTGATTCAAAATGAATACCATCCTCAAAACAAATTCACAGGACCTCTCCTTGCTTCTACCTTCTACTTACCCATGAGTCAGAGAAATTGCATGTTTATTGGGAGAAAAAAAGGGATATGGAATTAAGTAGACACTCTTTCAAAAAGATGACATAGGATTATTTGGCCTGCTGCTAAACTGTTTGATTCTACAAACCAGCAAATAGATTGGCAATTTGTATTCAGAATGTCTTGTGAACTATCCACTAGCCAGTTTACAACTGTCCTTCAGGCTGACAGATGAAAAGGAGAACATTTCACAGAAATTTTTCTTGAAACTCTTTGGCAGAGATGCATATGTAAGGATAAGACGTGAGGATAGAATCTGAGTGCACTGGCCTTCTGGGCTTGCTCTCGCTATCAAGCCTTCATGCTTGCCTTATGAACAGTGAGCAGACAAGATTTACCTTGAGGAAAAGAACAGGGATGTGTGTGATTAAAACCTATCATCATCTCTCCAGAATTTCTTCCACAAACCTCAAATGGTATTAGCCATTGCCGCCATGGGAAAAGGGTGGAGCCTGTCCACTCCATCTATGCCTCTCATAATCTTACATATCTCTATGAAATCACCTCTCATCCTTCGTCACTCCAAAGAGAAAGGCCGCAGCTTTCTCAACATTTCCTCTTAAGGCATGTTCTCTCATCCTGGTATCATTCTGGTAAATCTCTTCTGTACCTTCTCTAAAACTTCCGCATCCAATGAGGTGACCAGAACTGAACATAACACTCTTAAGTGTGTTCTAACCAGAGTTTTAATGAACTGCAACATTACCAAACAGCTCTTGAAGTTGATCCCCCAACTAATGAAGTCCAGCACATCAAACACTGTATCAACTTGCACGGAAATCTATAGACCCCAAGATCCCTCCGGTTTCTCCAGACAGCAAAGAATCCTGCCACTAACATTGTAATCCACCTTCAAATATGATCATCCAAAGTGTATCACCTCACACTTTTTCTGGATTGAATCCATCTGCAACTTCTCCACCCAATTCTGCATCTTGCCTACATCCCATTGTTACCTGGGGCAACTTTTCACACTGTCCTCAACACCTCCAACTCTTATGCCATCTGTAAGCTAATCAACTTACCCTTTATAATCTTTACAAATGGCATCCAGGTCATTTATAAAGATTACAAAGTAAAAGGTCCCAGAGCACATCCCTGCAGAATACCACCAGTCACCAATCTCCCGGTAGAATATGCACCTGTGCACTGTTGCCTTCTGTGGGCAAACCAATTCTGAATCTATGCAGCCATGTTTCTGTGGATCCCATGCCTCCTGACTTTCTGGATCACTCTGCCATGGGCAACCTTGTCAAGTGCCTTACTCAAATCCATTAACACCACATCCAGCACTTTTCCTTCATCAATTCATTTGTCACCTCCTTGAAATACTCAATTAGGCTCGAGAGACCAAGATTATTTGTTATTATGTTACTGATAAAATATTCTGAGTTATGATTACCAAGGGTAATTTCCATGTTTTTTGAAAGAGTGAGATATATTGAGGAGGCAGAGACTGTTTAGTTTCTCTAGCAGATGTCAGCCTAAATTTTCATTTGCATGTTCATGTTGCTGCAGTAGGATTTGAAACCAGAACATAAAGAGGAGGCTTTTGGAAACTGAAGCAGAGTTTATATGTTACTTCAAGTTTATTGTCAGATATAAAAGCAATATACCAAAAAACTCAGAGATCTTCCTTCTAAGTAATATAAGAAATAAAGAATTTGGACTCGATTTGGATGGAGGACAAAAAAGATTTATTATGATAGCCCTAGCTGTAGCAAAAAAATGTATTATGTCAACCTGGAAATTAGAAGACAACTTGAGAATACAACAATGGTACATAGAAATAAATAAATGTATTCCATTAGAAAAAATAACCTATAATTTAAGAAATAATATCACAATATTTGAACAAATATGGGAACTATACATGGAACACAATAGAGAAATCCTACCATGGACCTCCACCACCTAAAATGACAGAAGGAGAAGACAACGAAATGAACTGACTCAGTATATAAAAGTAAAAGATAAAAATTTCTTGTTTATTTTTATTAAGTTTAACGGGTTTAATGTATCATATAGATTGAACTTTGAATAAATGGGAAGGGGGGAGATGGAGGGAGGGAAGGGAGGGGGGAAAAAAGGGGAGAAAATGACACTATATATTCAAGAGAAAAATGTCTATGTATTTTGGTCAGTATGGTTCATAGTGTGATAAATAAAAAAAATTTTTTAAAGTTTATTGTCAGAGATAGAAGCTGTTTTTCGAGCAGACCAGTAAGTATAAAAATACAAGAAGTGTGTGCGCGTTTGCATACTGGCCCGAGCCACTTTCGGGGTGGAGCAGTTGCTGTGCCAAGCAGCAATGATCCTCGTAAAGCTTTCCATGGTGCACCTATAGAAGTCATTAAAGGATGCTAGTGGCATCCAAAATTTCCTCAGGCTTCTGAGGATGTAGAGGTGCTGGTACGCTTTACCAGCCATGGCATTTATATAGATGGAGGTGTTTACACCATGCTATCTCCAGCTCAGCCCCATTGATGTGATACAGGAAGTGAGCTCTTCTTTTCCCATTGTTGAAGATCTTCCCTGTGATGACAGTATCTTCTGTGAATTTATAGATGGAGTTGGAGTGATGTTTGGCCACACAGTGGTGGGTGCACAGGAAGTACAGTTGGGACTGAGTACACAACCTCACGGTGCCTCGGTGTTGAGAATGATTATGGAGGAGGTACCAACACCAATCCTCGGACTATGGGAGAGAAAGTCATGGATCTAATTGCAGAGAGGATTGCTGAGACTAAGTTCATGTCGCTTACGATTATGTGATATACATGACCATACTAGTTGTACAAAAATAATAAATAGCTGACTACAATGTTCATGTTAGGACATCATAAGTGGGAAGGTGGCAACTGGGTCTGAAATTAAAATTAAGAGATCATCTACATAAAGGGAAACCTTGTGTTCAATCCCTTTCCTCTGTATCCCCAAAATGTCTTTGCACTTACAAAATGCAATTGCCAATGTTTCATTCACCAGATCAAATAATAAAGGACTTTGCGAGCATCCTTGATGAGTGCTATGTTGCAGGCTGAAAGGCTGAGGTTGTTGTAAATTAGTAACCATTGTGGCAGATGGCTATAAATACAATTGAACCCATGTCATAAAATCAGAACCAAAATTAAAATTTTCAAGGGTTGTAAATAGATATGCCCATTCTATTCAATCAAAAGCATTTTCTGCATCCAATGAAAGAATACAATCAGGACGTTTCCCAGAAGGCAAATACATAGTATTCATTAAGTGAAATATGTTAAAATAGAATTATTGGTTTTCAATACACCTTCTCTGAGATTCAGAAATGACTGATGGTAAAATGTTTTCCATCCGTTTGGCAGAACATTTTAGCCAAAATTTTAGCGTTAACATTTAGTAAGGAAATTGGTCTATAGGAGGAATATTCAGATGTGTCTTTACCTTTCTTCACAACTAAAGATATGCAAGCCTCATTAAATGAGTCAGGAAGTTTACCCTGTTGAAATGAATCTGCAAATACCACCTTCAAATAAGGTGTTAACAATTGAGCAAATAATTTTAAAAATCCCACAAGAAACCTTTCGGCTCCATGGGAATTTCCAGATTGTAATGAGGAGATTGAAAATGTTATTTCCTCTTATGAGATAGATTTATCCAGTCCAGTTTTATGATCTGAAGTAATCTTGGGGATATTCAATCTGTACAAAATATTCTTCATCAAATTACCATCATTTGTGCATTCAGAAGAGTATAGTTTGGAGTAAAATCTTTTAAATGCATCATTTATCTCAAGATGATTTGGAGTCATAATACTATTTTCTTTATGAACCTTTGTAATGTGCCACTTATCACCAAATCCTCTCATTTGGTTAGCCAAAAACTTACCAGATTTATCACCATGAATGTAAAATTGACTTTTAGCTTGGCAAAATTGGTATTTGACTGGATATGTTAAAAGAAGATCAAATTTAGTTTTAAGTTCAATCTGTTTTTTTGTATACATTTTGAGTTTTTTTTAAATCTGAACATATTGTTGATCTAAATGTTTAATTTGTTTAATTAACTCAGATCTTTCTTTATTCATTTTCCTTTTTTTATTAACAGTAAACAAAATGATTTGCCTCCTAAAAAAAAGCCTTCAAAATATTGATATAACTAAATTAGAGGTCTCCAAGGAGATATTAGTGTCAATAAAGAAAACTGTCTGTTCTTCCATGAATTTAACCAAGTCCTTACCTGATAATAAGATTGAATTAAAGCACCAGTGTCTTTTAGCTTGAGGAAAGTTAGGAAGAGTGAATGACATTGTAAAGGGGGCATGGTCAGATATGACAATACGGTGGGATTCCCAAGAATAAGTTAATGGAATTAAATGATTATCAATAAAAAAAGTAATCAATACATGAGTAATTGTGATGAACTTGGGAAAAGAAAGAATACATTAACCATATAACCATTTACGGAGCGGAAACCTTAGTAAAATAGAAAAAAACACTAGACATCTGAAATTCTATAATCCAGTAGAAAATAATGTATTAATAAGACAGATTTGATTCATGTAGATGGGTTAGAAGATGAACAACCGAGGATAGGGTCCAACCAGCAGTTGATATCCTCGCCAAGAATAAGCGAATATAAACTTAAAACTGGCAAGGAAGTAAAAAACTCTCAAAAAAAAAACCGAGATCAACATTGGATTGTAAATGTTTACTAAAACCACCATTTTATCATGTAATTTCCCTGAAACAATAACAAAATAACCGTTCAGATCCGAAACAACATTATGCATAATTAAGGGAATATTCTGATTAATAAAGATTGATGCCACTCTAAATTTATCTTGAAAGAAAGAATGATCGTGCTGCCTTTTCCATTACAATGTCAGGTTTGAAACACCACAGCCACGAATCTGTGTCTCCTGTAAAAATATGATCACAGCTTTAAGTTGTTTTAAATGTGAAGCCACTTTCCTTTGTTTTACTGGATGATTTAGGTTTTTCACATTCCAACTCAGGAACTTAATGGGATTAGCCATGATCACTCAGTTATAGAAAGTAAACACTAACAGTAAAACTAATTTCAAAAATCCCAGTGTGCATGTGCAAAGTTGAGTTTGTGCAGCATGCACAATGACCTCCAGCCTCCAGAGGGCCCTGTTAAACTAGAAAGTAAAACTCCATAAACAGGAACCAGAAAAACATAACAATAAATCACAATGGCAATGCAACGTACCCACAAACTCATCTCCATTCTTCTCCAGTCCACACCCCACTAAGGCTGTCGACTAGGCCAACAACATGCTAATTAATTGTAGAACCCCACAATCCTCCAGTAGAGATTAGATGTTCCTGCTCGAAAAAAATTATAAACATTACCCCTGCAACTGTTCATACCAGACCTAAAGAACATGATTAGTCTATTTCGCAGAATACATAAAAAAAATTAAAGACTTCTCATAAAGATTCTTTTCAAATGTATTACAAAATATAAAAAAAGTTTATTTTAATAGAATAATCTTAACCATAAATACAGTCAAAATGTGTTGAATTGTTTTCCTTCAACCACTCCAAATTAAATCAACTTGCAATAATGTTGCTTTTTTCTGTCAAGAATGAATGTCATTCAGAACTTGGAGCGGGAAGTTTACAAATATACTCCCAAGCATTAGCCACTGAACCAAACCATTTCTTTCTTTTTTTAAAACTTTATTTAAAATTTTATGACATGAATAAAATAAAAATTACATTTAAAAAAATAATAAAAAATAAGATAATAAAAATTAGAATACTACATCATTAAACTACACAAATTAACCCCCCCAATAATTATAACACAACATTAATCATCTAATTTAAAATTAGTCCAACCTCCCCCCCAAAATAAAGAGTGAAGAATTAATTAACAATGTTGTAAATAAAATAGAAAAAGCCCCACTTACAAAAAAAGGATAAAACTTAACAACAAAAAAATTACTAACAACAAAAAAAAATCAATACTAAAATAATACCCTTAAACATATATTTAAATCAAACATAATACATGTATTTAACAAATGAAATCCACTTTAAAACTAAGTTCAAATATTAAAATCATATATCAACCACATATCTGTTATACAAAAAATCATAATTAATAATACATAAATACAGAATTTCCATTAATACCAAGTTTCCTTTATAATTCATCGAGAGAACAAAAACATCCCTTAGAAAAACAATCAGATAAACTTTTTATTCCCTTCCCCTCCCCTTGTATAAAAAAGAAAAAAAAAGAAAAAAGTTCAAACTCTTATAAAATACTCCATATTCTTCATTTATAACATATTCAAAATTCTCTATCGAAATTAACTTAATTTTATTAATCTCTTCTCCCTCAATGTATTTGTACTTAATTTTCTTCTTTTTCTTCTTATCACCTTTCCCCTCATCTTCCTCTTCATCTAATTCAACATCCTCAATTTTTGAACCAAACCATTTCTTCTTCCCACTGGGAGGAGAGGTGCAAACACATGTTGGGAACAGCAGTGAAGGCTTATGCCCACTCTTGTATAACTCCAACATAATTTCCCTGTAGATGGCCAACTGCTTCGTAACTTTGGGAGGGTAATCTTCCACGATACTAAATTGTTTGCCATGGTATCACAGTGTATCTTTATGATGGGCTTCACAGATCAGCAGGTCCTTTGTCTGATTGCGATGTAGGCGTATAACCATTGAACCTGGTTTTTGCCCAGAATTAGGCTTAGGCGATCAGGAACACTGCACTCTTGTCAAGTTGCAGTGGTGTCGGTAGCATCTCATCCCCAAACACTGTTACCAACAAATCAGAGAAAAATTGGGTAGGCATGCCAGTTTCAGTAACTTCAGCTAAGCCTATAATATACTGGTTCTACCGCCTACTTCAACTTTCAATAAT
This sequence comes from Narcine bancroftii, assembly GCF_036971445.1. NCBI lineage: Eukaryota > Metazoa > Chordata > Chondrichthyes > Torpediniformes > Narcinidae > Narcine > Narcine bancroftii. The sequence goes on from NC_091477.1 coordinate 15,535,104, forward strand.
CGATAATTCTGCAGATATTCTCTTGTTGTTGTCTTCGAGATGGCAGACCTAGTCATTCAAATCCTTTGAAATGGATTGTGCTGAGGCCCAACATTCACCCTGTTCTTCCGTAGAATGGCAACCCTGTGCACGTTAATTTTGCAGTGCCAAAAGCCTATCATCTAGGCCAGAGATGTGCAAAACTTTTGTTTTTAACACTCACAGTCCACCTTAAGTATTCCCGATGTGATAAGTGCTTTGTGTCATTGGTAAGGGATTGCTTAAGGTGGTATGTGAGTAGCAAGGGAAGGTTGAGAACCAGTGATCTAGACCCAATTGTTATTGAAATATGTTGCTTGAGAAAAATTGTCATTGGCCCATGCATATAATGAGTCAATTTAGGGACGATTAAAACAGTGGTTGTCAACCTTTTTCTTTCCACTCACATACCACCTTATGCAATCCCTTACTAATCATGGCACATGGTATAGGGATTGCTTAAGGTTGAATGTGAGTTTTAAAAAGTTGCCCACCCCTGATCTGCACATTTAAATCCTGTGTCAATAAATTCTTTGTTTTGTTCAAGTACATCAAAGGAACCCTCAGTCGTCGGTTTTGTCTGTAGATTAGGCGGAGTTTATTATTTCTTTCCAATCTTTTCCTGTTTTTACCTATCAGTCCAGCTCTTGTATCCATTTCAAATATGGAATATGCAATTCGATACCACTGTGAAAGTTTTTGAAAAGTAATCAGCGGAAAAGGTATATTGAAGGCATGGAGCTGTGATAGAGATGTTTACACCATATCACACTCCAAACCAGATTTCCATAAATGATTTTTTTTAAATAAGTGTACCTATTCATTATGGTAACAGGCCATTTTGGTCCACAAGTCATGCCGCCCAATTTACACCCAATTAACCTACACCCCAGTACACTTCAAACCTTATTGAAGTATTTATTTGTCTTCCTGCACCGTTTACTGCCTTCCTGAAGGTCATGTGCTCTTTTATTGAGGCTTTACTACAGCAGATAAATTCAATTATATTACCTCTTCACTGTGTAGACATGAATCCGTATGTTCTCAACTTCTCAAATCAACTGGTAGTCTGCTGTGGTGGCATCGGAATCAGCTGTATTTACTTTCAAATAATGAATGTACTTCATAAAACCTGACTGTTCTGAAATAATCTAGAGATCTACACAGATGTGTTGTCACTTTATTGAGATTGAATGATGAATGATCTTCACTTTGAAGTTACATAGGTAAAATTGTTCTTGTTGATGGGTGATTAAGTGCTAATGAACTGCTTTTCATGCAAAAATATCTCCTGATCTGTGTGTTGCAGAAAGATTTGTATTTAGCAAAGTAATAGAGATTATGATATGAAATTAGTTAGATTTTAATGTTTGCATAATAATATCAGGTTCAGATTTATCCATCACATACAACCCTGAGATCCTTCTTCCTTCGGGCAATGAAGAATGGCCACTTATTAGTAAAAGTTACTCAATGTACACATGTAAACAAATATAGAAATGTAAACAAACTGTACAATACAGAGAGAGAAAAAAAATCAATGAAGTGCACAAGTAAGAGTATTTAAATTAGTTTCCATTGAGTTTGTTGTTGAGGAGAAGCAGCTGTTTCTGAACCTGGTAGTGTGAGTCTTGTGGCACTTATGCCTCCTTCTTGAAGGTAGCAGTGAGAACAAAGTGTGTGCTGGGTGATGTGGATACTTGATGATCGCTGTTGCTCTCTGATGGCATCTGATAGTGGGGACGGTTTTGCCTGTGATGCCCTAGGCTGTGTCCACTACCTTTTGCAGGGCTTTATGCTCAGAGGTGTTGATGCCCCCATACTAGTCCATGATGCAGCCAGTCAGCACACTTTTCACCATGCATCTGTAGAAATTTGCCTGGGTTTCTGATGTCATACCAAACCTCCACAAACTCCTGATAAATTAGAGGCAGTGATGTGCTTTCTTAACAATGCCATTAGTGTGTTGGATCACGAGATAGCGAGTCCAAAGAGCTTAAAGTTGCTCACCCTCCCTACCTCTGACTCTCCCAATGATTACTGGATTGTACACCTCTAGCTTTCCCTTCCTGAAATTCACGATCAACTCCTTGGTTTTGTTGACATTGAGTGTGAGATTGTTCTGGGTCCACCATTCAGCCAAGTTTTCTATCTCCCTCCTAGTATGTTGACTTATTAACCCTTTTTATACAACCCACTATCGTGGTATCGTCAATGAATTTGTAGATGGTGTTGTTGTTAAACCAAGCCACACAATGTTTCTCCCCAATCACGGTGCACACACATGCATGCACAACACACATTACACATTCACAAAGAACAAACTTTCCACAGTGATGACCCATGCTGAAATTTGTGGCGATTCAATCCCTGAGCTAGTTACTTTCTTCTTTCTTTTTTCTTTGGCTTGGCTTCGCGGACGAAGATTTATGGAGGGGGTAAAAAGTCCACGTCAGCTGCAGGCTCGTTTGTGGCTGACAAGTCCGATGCGGGACAGGCAGACACGATTGCAGCGGTTGCAGGGGAAAATTGGTTGGTTGGGGTTGGGTGTTGGGTTTTTCCTCCTTTGCCTTTTGTCAGTGAGGTGGGCTCTGCGGTCTTCTTCAAAGGAGGTTGCTGCCCGCCAAACTGTGAGGCGCCAAGATGCACGGTTTGAGGCGTTATCAGCCCACTGGCGGTGGTCAATGTGGCAGGCACCAAGAGATTTCTTTAGGCAGTCCTTGTACCTTTTCTTTGGTGCACCTCTGTCACGGTGGCCAGTGGAGAGCTCGCCATATTACACGATCTTGGGAAGGCGATGGTCCTCCATTCTGGAGACGTGACCCATCCAGCGCAGCTGGATCTTCAGCAGCGTGGACTCGATGCTGTCGACCTCTGCCATCTCGAGTACTTCGACGTTAGGGATGTAAGCGCTCCAATGGATGTTGAGGATGGAGCGGAGACAACGCTGGTGGAAGCGTTCTAGGAGCCGTAGGTGGTGCCAGTAGAGGACCCATGATTCGGAGCCGAACAGGAGTGTGGGTATGACAACGGCTCTGTATACGCTTATCTTTGTGAGGTTTTTCAGTTGGTTGTTTTTCCAGACTCTTTTGTGTAGTCTTCCAAAGGCGCTATTTGCCTTGGCGAGTCTGTTGTCTATCTCATTGTCGATCCTTGCATCTGATGAAATGGTGCAGCCGAGATAGGTAAACTGGTTGACCGTTTTGAGTTTTGTGTGCCCGATGGAGATGTGGGGGGGCTGGTAATCATGGTGGGGAGCTGGCTGATGGAGGACCTCAGTTTTCTTCAGGCTGACTTCCAGGCCAAACATTTTGGCAGTTTCCGCAAAGCAGGACGTCAAGCGCTGAAGAGCTGGCTCTGAATGGGCAACTAAAGCGGCATCGTCTGCAAAGAGTAGTTCACGGACAAGTTTCTCTTGTGTCTTGGTGTGAGCTTGCAGGCGCCTCAGATTGAAGAGACTGCCATCCGTGCGGTACCGGATGTAAACAGCGTCTTCATTGTTGGGGTCTTTCATGGCTTGGTTCAGCATCATGCTGAAGAAGATTGAAAAGAGGGTTGGTGCGAGAACACAGCCTTGCTTCACGCCATTGTTAATGGAGAAGGGTTCAGAGAGCTCATTGCTCTGGGCTTCTGGCTTCTCCTCCAGGAAAAACAAGGACTGGTTTGACGAAAACAGCCAGGAAATCCAGGAGCTGCTGGCAAAGAAGCGAGCTGCCCACCAGGCTCACCTTACAAAGCCGTCCTGTCCAGAGAAGAAACAAGCCTTCCGTCGCGCATGCAGCCATCTTCAGCGCAAACTCCGGGAGATCTAAAATGAGTGGTGGACTAGCCTCGCCAAACGAACCCAGCTCAGCGCGGACATTGGCGACTTCAGGGGTTTCTACGAGGCTCTAAAGGCTGTGTACGGCCCCTCACCCCAAGTCCAAAGCCCGCTGCGCAGCTCAGACGGCAAAGTCCTCCTCAGCGACAAGATCTCCATCCTCAACCGATGGTCAGAACACTTCCAATCTCTTTTCAGTGCCAACCGCTCAGTCCAAGATTCCGCCCTGCTCCAGCTCCCTCAACAGCCCCTAAGGCTAGAGCTGGATGAGGTTCCCACCCAGGATGAGACATATAAGGCAATCGAACAACTGAAAAGTGGCAAAGCAGCAGGTATGGATGGAATCCCCCCAGAAGTCTGGAAGGCTGGCAGCAAAACTCTGCATGCCAAACTGCATGAGTTTTTCAAGCTTTGTTGGGACCAAGGTAAACTGCCTCAGGATCTTCGTGATGCCACCATCATCACCCTGTATAAAAACAAAGGCGAGAAATCAGACTGCTCAAACTACAGGGGAATCACGTTGCTCTCCATTGCAGGCAAAATCTTCGCTAGGATTCTACTAAATAGAATAATACCTAGTGTCGCCGAGAATATTCTCCCAGAATCACAGTGCGGCTTTCGCGCAAACAGAGGAACTACTGACATGGTCTTTGCCCTCAGACAGCTCCAAGAAAAGTTCAGAGAACAAAACAAAGGACTCTACATCACCTTTGTTGACCTCACCAAAGCCTTCGACACCGTGAGCAGGAAAGGGCTTTGGCAAATACTAGAGCGCATCGGATGTCCCCCAAAGTTCCTCAACATGATTATCCAACTGCACGAAAACCAACAAGGTCGGGTCAGCTAGTTACTTTATTTGTTATGTAAAGGTTTTATCGATGTGAAACAATCAAAATGGTACAAAATAATTGATCACTTTTAAATATCGTTGAAGTCATACAAGTTAAGTTTTTTTTTGCATCTTCACACTACTAATTATTTGGCTCATGCCAACAAAGTAAATCACTTCTCTGATCAAAGTGCTATGCAGTGTATTTTGTCTTTCATTCTAGTTTGTGACCAATCAATGAGACACTACTTTGTGACTCATTTATTTTAGTTATGAGGGCATGAGGAGACAGGTTTTTATAAATTTACCACAAAACAACCCACTTTACTACAATGGTTCAGATTATTTTCCAAGATGAAGATTTGGTGACATTCAGCTCATTGGGGCTCTTCACTCATCAAAATGCATAATTGGTTCTGTTATTATCCGATTGTCTGCTGTGCGAGTAAAACTGTAGCACTGATCATTATAAATGCAGAGATCCTTATTTTAATGCAACATAGAGCATTGCAGTGCAGTACAGGCCCGTCAGCCCATGATGTTGTACCGACTTACCCCAAAAAAAACGAAACCCTCCCTTCCTCATAACCCCCTATTTTACTTTTATCCATGTGCCTGTCTCAGAGTCTCTTAAATGCCCCTATTGTTCCAGCCTCCACCACCATCCATGGCAATGCATTCCAGGCACCCACAACTCTTGTGTTTAAAAAAAACTTACCCTTTAAACTTCCTTCCCTTCACTTTATATGAAGGGTTTCCACACAAAAAGATTTCTGTTTGGACAGAAATTTCCTTGTCACTTAATCGCACAAAGTTGTAATTTCAAGTACAATCATACCAATTTCTTCATTTGACATATGAAGGCCAGAAGACTTTCTTATACCAATGACCCTATCATCCTTCTGCATCCCCAAGTCTATTCAAAATACGAGAAAGGAAGACAAGTCTGGCAGTTGCTGAGATTAAAGCAGTAAAATGTAATTTGATATGAATAATGTGATCAAGGAATGTATTTTTATGCTTATTCAATTTTGGTATGTTGGTGAGATGATTACAGTAAAACCCCTGGTATCCAGCACCAATGGGGATTGGTAGATGCCAAATAAGTGAATTTGCCTATTGCTTGAGACTGTGTGTTGCATGTTTTGGCATCAATTTTAAACTTTAATGTTTTTCACATATTTAATTTTTTGCTTTTTTTTTCCCAGTTGCCTGAGGACTCCTGTATAATGATCCTATAATGCCATTATTCCATGTAATTTGGAAAAAAAAACAGTTGTTCCAATTGTTTGGAACTGGTTTTAAATGAGCTGTGGCTCTTTGCATGCCAGTCAATGTGGCACAATCGTTCCCATCATTTATCCAAGAGAAAAAAAAAACTTATGTTTTCATTTAGCTTTGGCTTGTGTAAAATATAAATGAATCTGTTGATAATAACGTATTTTGATGCACTTGATTCATTTTCGTTTTCTGCAATCCTGCCTTTTAGTGAATGCATATCCCTTTGTGGGACCATGGTAGCACTAATTCTCTGGGCATTTCCAAAAATGCTATTTTTCCAACATTTCCATGAATTCATCTGGAATGGGATAAAGAACATTATTTTGTCCAGGTTGTTACTACACATATCTCGCTGCAATGAGCAGCTTGTATAAGAATGGGCCATTTAACCTAACGATATTAGTTTTTATTCAGCATAAAAGGGTCCTCCATTTCACTCCCTCTATACATTTTTCAACTTTGAATTACTACCGGAATTAATATTGCTCATTTAAAACCAGCTCTAAACAATTGGAAGAAGATTTTTCACAAATTATGCATTGCAGGAATACAGTAAACCTCAAGCAACCAGCATATTCTACATCACCACCGTACACAGAGGTTTCTCAACTGATATGCTCTGTGTATTGTTTTCAGTATATTTCTTTGGTGTCAGGATGTTGGGTATTATTCCAGTTATGTAGAATGTAATTTTTTTTTAATCATGGATTCGTGAAAAGTCACAACTTGCATTTTCCCCACTCTTTGACCTGTTACTGCAGAAAACCCACACAGAAGAGTTAAAGTGACGGGCAAGTAGCACAAAGTCAGTTTCATGTCTCTCTAATTGACTGGATGAAGGACAGCACTGGCATATCCCCGTCAGCAGGTCACCCAGGTGCCAGATTTCCTGGCTGCAGCTTCCATATTGTGCCAGAGACCTAAATAAGTAGAAGAAGAAAAGTAACTTGAGAAAATGTCACCCTTTTACAAAAGAAACTGCAGGCCACTTACATTCAATCATAGACTGCAGGTAGCCTTGGAATGATTACCAGACTGTTGTGTGCATAACTGCTTTCAGTCAATTCACAGGGAGAAGCCTGAATCTTCGACCAGAAAATCTTCTGTTTCCATGCCAACACTCATTTAAATTTCTCCCATGCATAATTCAATTAAAAATAAAATTAGAATAACATTTACAGCAGAATTATTTTATGTTATATTGGTGGCAGTACAGGTGGATTATATAAAAATATTAAGCTATATGTGGAACTGATGTTAAAATGGTCAAACTTTTCAAATGTTAAATGGGATCAATTAAAGATGTAACAGCATGTTAAAGTTAAAAATATTTGGCTTAGTGTTAAATTTGTGAAATGTAAGCTGAGTGAATCACATTTTCAATTTATTCTGTCACATTATTTTGACACTTTCTAGTCTACTTTGCACACATTTCTGTTTTCCACCCTCTCACGACTGGAAAAAAAGAATCCCTTCCATAACCACGTAAAACCATGAAAATCAGACGATCCATTCTCATGATTGGTATTTTCGAGCCTGCAGCTGACGTGGACATTTTACCCCCTCCATAAATCTTCGTCTGCGAAGCCAAGCCAAAGAAAGAATGAAGGAAAGATGGTGAGATCTCTCCATGCTTTAAAAATGTGGACATCACAATAGCAAACCAAAAATCATCATGCATATGTCCCACTCTGCTCTTCCTGACATTTAGGTTTTGAAGTATGGTTGATCTTACCCTATTTGAATAGAATCTTGCTGCTGTACTTAGCAGAGTGCTCCATCCCATAAGCGTGAGCATATCTCAGCAAAGCAAGAGGTCCTGGGAGAGGCAAAAAAGCCTGTGCCATGGATTTTTTATGGGGCTAACAGAGGTTAAGCTCCTTTTCTGGTGTCATTAAAATCTTGCTCCCTACTGCAATAAACATGAGCTTTAACTGTAATGGGCAATAACCAGTTGCTTTGCAGTTGATATGCACAACCAATAAATTAATGAAAACTGCTTTCAAACCCTGACATTGGGTTCATCCCCATTTATAAAATCTCAGACAGAAGCTCGTTCTGCCCATTATTCCAAAGCCAGATTTCCGACAAAGTCGTCGAGTTCACTCCATTTCCCAAATTTTTTGAATTTTTTTTGCAGTTTATTTTCTTTGCTTCTGACTATGCTATTGTACTGGTCTTGCCTTCCCCAACAGTCTGCGTTTTGTAGGTCTCTGTGCAACAAAAATGTTTTTGTTGTGCCCCCTTTATTCCTTTTATAATTCATCAAACCCAAGTGACTGACTTCCTCCAATAAAACAATTTCTCCTTATTTGTGCTATCAAAACCACCTTCTGGACTCCTCCATCAGATTTGCTCAGGCTTTGGCCCCAAAGGAAGAAAAAAATAACTTCTTTAAGGACCTTTCGCTGACCAACAAATTAGCTGTAATCTCCCTGTTGCTGTCAGAAGTATTATAATGGAGGACAAATGTGTGAATGATTTCCCACTGCTGTCATTGGTTAGACAGTATCATGTTCCCATCCATTGTCTACCCAGAGTTAAAATTGTCTTGAATTACAGAGCTGGCTGTGGAGAGATCCATTCTTCAACAGCAGTTCGCAGACAACCAGTGTTAAGATTCTTTGAAGTTATTGCAGCAGAGGGAAATCCGGGGATTGATCAATTTAAAATTCAACAAAGAAAATATCTACAAAGGAGACCCATTGTAAAGTTGATTGACAGAATCAACTTGCTTTTAGCAATTAAGATATAATTTTCAAATTTGGCTATTGTGGATTTGATTCAAACAATAATTCAATTCTGCTGCTCGATAGGAACAGTTCCCTCAATGCCACTGAATGCAGAGTTTAATTTTAAGGATCATCTCAACGAGAGATGATGCCAGACATATCTCCTGCTGGAGGAGAATTGAAATGTAATTTCCCTCTGCCACCTTGACCTCGGTCCAGCTCACTCCATGTCACTGTGAATCAGATCAATATTGACACAGAGGTACACTGCTTTGTGACTTGCACCAAGTATTCCACCAAGCATTGGTGGAGCTTGATGTGTAAGTAACAAGAGAAAGGGAAAGCTGTCATCAAACTATAAAGATAGCCTATCTATTATTTTCAGAATTGAATAGAAAATCTTGTGATGAGTTTAACATGATTTTCTTTTATGTCATTCATACAATAATTATGCTACCTTATTACCTTTATAACTTAATCCCCATTGTTAACCACTCAAATATGTTCATGTTACAACGAGTATTCAAAGCATCTGTCTGAGTAAGTACAGGAAATCTGTATCAACTAATTCAGGAGTGAGAGAAACATTAAAAAAAGATAGCTCTATTCCATCAACAAAAGACATTCACTGTCCAAAATAAAGACAGACTGGGAGCAACAATTAGAAATGGAAATTGAGGAGAAACTGTGGGAGGAGGCTATTGAGAGAATTCACTCCACCACTTCCTGGGACATATTCAGTTTAAGGTGCTGCACAGGGTTCACTTTTCTAAATCCAAACTCTCAGTCATTTATCCAGATGTCGAGGACAAATGGAATAGGTATAATGGCTGCCCTTGCCAACTAAGTCATATGTTCAATCCCTGACCAAAAATACAGGGGTTGTGAGGCAGAGACTTTGCACACTATACAAAATATTTAAAGTTAATTTGCAATCCTGCCCATTGACTGCAATATTTGGAATCTCTGACAACTCTCTAAATTCTCTACAGAAAGTAGTAATAGCATAGGTGTCTTATTAGCCAATCGTCTAGCTTTATTGCACTTGAAGTCTGATAGGGGTCCTTGTATTGCACTGTTTCTTTATTAAACCATAGAAAATCAAATACACATTAAGAGGGGTCCACTGATTTTTTTCATAAATGGCATCCCTTTAGGCATTATTTTTCTGAATTAAGAGAGATTACAGAGTAAATATCTTACTGTGCAATGTTTTCACAAGTATAATCAATAATATACCAGTGAAACAGTCAGCAAGGTGATGAAGGAGTGGAGGACTATGTGTGCATCTGGGTGTGTATGTGAATATATATGTGTTGGTTTTTCTGTATAATGTGAACAATGTTGTTTTGATGCTCAATAAATATATTTGGGGGGAAAAATTTTTTTACTGCCACTAGCTGGGTATAGGATCTTGGCCTCCTGCACATTTTAGGTTTGCAAGTCCACCACTAATCCAATTTTGGGTTGCAAATGGCAGGAAAATCAAACTCATTGCCCTGGACAGTCTTTATGACGGTTCTTTTTTTTCTTTTAAAGTTGTTTTTTTTTGCATTCAACAATTCTTCAATCAGCAAAGTTTACAAACATGTCCACAGGAGCTTGTCCAAAAATATTTGTGATACCACAGGGGGCTTTTAATCAGTGATATTTAAAGCGATCAACTCTTTTGTGATTACAGATGGCACGTAACTGGGCAAGTGTTCTCTACGTTTACTATCTATGATTATATTAATGAGTTTTTTCCCTTGGCATTAATGCTCTAAAACAAGACAAAAATATTGCCAACTGTGTCCACTGGACTTAATTTAAAAAAAAAACGTTGGTTGTTATTTCAAATGATGTTTTTAATGCTGTTGACAACTGTGAAAATACTATTTTCCTGGAAAGGATGATTGCTGGTGTTCATGGTGAGCCTTTCACTTCAACTAAAGCAATTCTTGTGACGACAGTAATGCTGTAGATCTGAGAACTCTTGGATTTTGAACCAGTTAGAATGAAGAATCCATTGACAGACGGATGGCTGGTTTCCCCTCCCCCATCCCCCTCCTTGCATAACTGATATTCCAGTTGAAACTGCGTTTTTGAATGAAAAATGAAATTGAGGTCATTATGTTCGTTGTAACAGTTCAAAAAGAAGTTATGAGCATGCATATTGGCAAAAAATAGAGATTTTCCATGAGCTGTAAAATAAAAACTGGAGATACTCAAGCAGCACCTGCAGAGGAAACAAAAACAGAGAAATTGTTTCAGATTAATGATGTTCCTGCATATTATAGAGTTTATCCATTGTCTAATTTAGTGTATTTTCTTCAACCAACACATTTACTTAGCTGTTATTCATTACAAGATTATCTTGACAGTCGTTCACAAATCAGTTCCCTCCGCTACCAAGGAGGAGGAGGGCAGTAAGTACATTGGAGCATCACCACTTACAAGTCACATGACACCCAGACTTGGGAGTTCATCATTGCTTCCCCACAGTGACTAGGTCTAAAATCTGGAATTTCCAAAACAATACAAGTATTTTCACCAAATAGATTTCAGCAATACAAGGAAGTGATGCACCACCAGAACTCTAGTCTTTTTCAGCATTTCCAATAAAGGCTGACCTTGCCAGCGATACCTACTTGCAGTAAAGGAAGACAAATTTTTTAAAAAATTTCCACACAGTGGGAGCAAAGGAAAAGTGACATGGGTGAGACGTTGTCATGACGTTGTTTTCATGTACTTTTTAATCACCTGCAGAGGAAAGGTAGTGGTGAAAGCCCATTGTTTATGTTGCTTGGCTGCTTCCTTGGTCAGACAAGGAGGGAAGACCAAAACGAAACAGAAATGTAAAATAGTTCAAAATATAAAGCAGTTTTTTTAAAAAAAGTCTAAATCAACATTGTGGATCATTTACAAGTTCCATTGAGCAAGTTAAATTATCTGGTGTTAGCCTTTTTTTGGGGGGGGTGACTTGGTTTCTCAGCTCCTTCATACGAGCTTCTGTTTACCTTTTGCCTCTGACTGCAAGATTTCCCATTCTGTTTCTGTACAAAAATCATTAACTCACATCACCATGGTTACTACAAGCTCTGAGCTAACTGTGATGTAGATATAAGTATATTCACAACAGTCAAGTTGCATAATGACCCTCTGTGTTCAAGGACACCATTTATGCAGCTGGTACTCTTTGAACACTGAACCTTCCATTATATTCTTTCAGGCTATCCTGTTATTCGAAGACCCACAGCCTCTCCTCCCTCCACACCCCATTCCTCTTTTCTTTGAACCATTTCAGCCTTCAGAATAATGGATATGTTAAATACCCCTCGAGGCATTGCAAGTTAAGAGAGAGAGAGAGAGGACCGCAGGAAAATATCAACATATATTTGAAGAAATTTTGACAATGCCTTAGTCGGTGCCTAATCTATTTTGACATTCTGCTGTTAGAAATGAATGAAAAGCAATGTCATATTTTATTTTAATTATGGCATTTACAGCAGCCCACACAAGAGAACAACACTGGATTTCTCTGGATAAATTGTTGAGGTATATGTGGATTTGAGATACTAGACAACCAATATGATGTGTTCTTCCTGAATGAACCTTCTGAAAACAAATTACCTCAGATGCTGAAATAAAATAGAAGATAACTCATGAGTAGGTCAAGCCACACAAAGAAACAGAATTCACAGGATTGATGTAGACACCAGTGCATTCACAACAGTCGCTGATGATCCCACTCTATTCAAGGATAACCATTTACAAGGTTGGAGGAAAGGACACCAACCTGAACAGTTATTTCTGTTTCCCTCTCAATGAGTGCTGCCTTACCTGTTGAATATTTCCAATATCCTTTCTATCCTCTCTTCTGCAACCATCCGTCCTCCATTCCCCACCTCCTTGAAGACACCAATGCATAGATGTCCATCTCTCTTTGTTTTAAGTGTTATTCACTGATTCCAAGGCTTTTAGTCTCTGCATTAGTCTTGCCCAGCATAATGAACTAGCTAGTTTTTCACGTCTACTTAAGTGGCCTGTTATTTGCCATGGCGATACAAATCAAATCACCATTCTTCTGTTTTCACTTCTTTCCTCTTGTGTCATGTTTCAGATAATCAACACTTAAGATTCCTGCAATAACTTGGTTTAAATTCTAAATTCATAGGTTTAGAGTGAATTGCCATGCAAAATGGATTTCTTGTGCAGTCTGTCACTGCAAGTACATTGATTTCAGGAATCATGTTGTGTTTTAATAAAAGTAACCCATGATGGTCTCAGCACAGCTGATAGATTGCAGAATAAAAGGTTAAACTCGAGTGATTCCAAATACATAATCTCAACTCCAGGGGGTCAGATGATAGATTTATGAAGCCTTTAAATATGATTACTACCTTGTGATCACTGCCGGGTATCCATTACTCTACATATAAACCGTTTGAAACTCTTGATTAGATTATAGCCTGAAACTCACTCGCAGGTAACCATTTTTCAAGAAAGACGTGATTTCTGCCAATTTTAGTAACATGCTATGAATATTGCTTTACTGAAGAGAATTGCCTAGAAATTCAACTCTTGGTTATAATGCTAAATGTCCAAATTGTCACGTCAGTGCATTGAATTTTGATTCTGTAATTAATTGCATTGAACTTAGAGGAACATCGCTGGGGCATTTCTTGCAATTCTCAGAATAAATCTACTTTAGTTTTATTATCCACCTGCATTTCTCTGAGATACCTCCAGTAGAGTTCACATTTCCTACAATTATGCATGTCTGCTCTTCCACCAATTTTCTCACCTCCAATCTGCAGCTCCTCTTCATCCCATTCAGTGATTCCTTTATGACACCAATGCATGAACCTTAAAGTCTCCAAGCACTTTCATTGGACTCACAGCAATAACTTATTCAAAGCTCAAATCACAATTCTTGCAAGTTCCATACCTATCACATTTTCAGACCCAGTCTGGTCCCAATCCATTAATTAATCCCCTGCCTGTGAGAGACCGTTCTTCCATTGCCCTTGTTTGTGAGTTTATCTGTTTTTCTCCTTTGTGCACACTGTAGTTGCACAATACACTAACAAAAAAATGGAAAACACTCATGGAAGCACCAGAGGCTTTGCCACATAATGACAAATTAGCACACCTCTATTGATGCTGAGGATCAAATTTCAGACCAAAATCTTTCAACAGGTGAAATATTCCTCCTTCAATATTAATAAACAGAAAAATAAGTCGTTATGAAATTACAAACATTTAAGAATTATGAAAGCTATCTTTGAAATGAGTGTTGACTCTGATAACCATATAACCATTTTCGGAGTGGAAACAGGCCATGTCAGCCTTTTGAGTCCGCACCGGTTCACTAATATATCTAATGCACTGGCCTCATAATTCTTAAAAACAGTTGAGGGAAGACAAAATATACTGGTCAGACGGTTTGCATTATTTAAGTAATTCCCTTGAGATAATTTTGAAATCTACTGATTATTATGTGGTTAACTTTGGGACCCTCTGGAGTGACAGAACTATGTGTAAGGGAAAATTTTGAGTCCAGTGATCAAAATGCCATTATTTCAAGTTAATTATGGAGAAGGATAGGTTTGGGTCTTGTGTTAACCATATAACAATTACAGTATGGAAACAGGCCATCTCGGCCCTTCTAGTCCGCACCGATTTATGTGAAACTCCACTAATTCCACCTACCTGCTCCCTGCCCATAACCCTCCTACCCTCTCACATCCATGTACTCATCCAACCTCCTCTTAAATGACAAAACTGACCCTGCTGCCACCACCTTCTTCTGGAAGGTCATTCTACTCAGCCACCCCTCTCTGAGTGAAGAAGCTTCCTCTCATGTTACTTCTAAAGTTTTGCCCCTAACCCTTAACTCATGACCCCTTGCTACAATCACCCCTACCCTCAGGGGAAAGAGTTTATTCACATCTACTCTGTATATCCCCTCCATAATTTTAAATAACTCTATCAGATTCACCCCCTCCCTCAACTTTCTACGCTCCAATGAATAGAGACCCAGTCTAATTAATCTTTCTCCATAGATTCTCAATTTGAAACAAGTTCATTTTAAGGAAATGCGAAAGAATTTAGAATGTGTGGATTGGGATGTTGTTTTCCAGCAAGGATATGTGAGTTAAGTAGAGGACCTTCAAAGGTTACATTTTGAGAGTTTATAGGGAACCTTGGTTTTTGAGGGATATTGGGGATCTATTTTGGAAGAAGAGAGAGGTGTATTGCAGGTATAGACAACATGGAACAAATGAAAGGTTTGAGGTGTATGAAAAATGCAAGGAAAAATTCGAAAGAAATCAGGAAGGCTAAAAGAAGACCTGAGGTTTATTTGGCAGACAATGTGAAGGAAAATCCTAAGGGTTTCTACAGGTATATTAAGAGCAAAAGGCTAGTAAGGGACAAAATTGATCCCCTTGAAGATCAGAGTGGTCAGCTTTGTATGGAGCCAAAAGAGATGGGGGAGATCTTAAAATTTTTTATCATCCGTATTTACTCAGGAAATGGGCATAGGATAGTGGGAAGTCAGGAAAACAAGCAGTGAGGTCATGGAACCTATAAGATTAAAGAGGAGGATGCTGTCTTGAAGCAAATAAGGGAGGATAAATCCCTTATTTGCTTCAAGACAGCATGACAAGACATTCCTTCAGACCTTGAAGAGGCTAGTGTAGAAATTCAGGGGCTCTAGCAGAAATATTTAAAATGTCCTTAGCCACATACCTCCAGTAGAGTGCCAGAGGATTGGAGGGTAGCTCATATTGTTCCCTTGTTTAAAAAAGGCTCCAAAAGTAACCCTGGAAATTATAGGCTGGTGAGCCTGATATCAGTAATAGGTAGATTATTGGAAAGTGTTCTAAGAGATCAGATGTACAATCATTTGGATAGCTAATATTGATTGGAGGTAGTCAACATGTTTTTGTGCATGTTAGATTATGTTTAACCAATCTTAGAGTTTTTTGAGAAGGTTACCAAGAAAGTTGATGAAGAAAAATCTACGGATATTATCTATATGGACTTTAGTAAGGCATTTGACAAGGTTCCACATGGGAGATTAGTCAGGAATGTTCAGATGTTAGGTATTCATGGTGAAGAAGTGAACTGAATCAGAAAATGGATGGACGGAAGATGCTAGAGAGTCGTGGTGGATGTTGCCTTCTCAGACTGGAGGCCTGTGATGCGTTGTGACTCGGATTGGTGCTGAGACCATTGTTGTTTGTCATCAATGAGTTGGATGATAATCTAGTAAATTGGATCAGCAAGTTTTCAGATAACACTAAGATTAGAGGCATTGTCGACAGCAAAGAAGTTTTTCAAAGCTTGCAGAGGGATCTCGACCAGCTAGAAAAATTGTCTTAAAAATGGCAGATGGAATTTAAAGCAGACAAGTGTGAGGTGTTGCATTTTGGAAGGACAAACCAAGAAAGGATGTGCTATAAATGGTAGGACACTGAGGAGTGCGATAGAACAGAAGGATCTGGGAATACATCATTCCCTGAAAGAGGTGTCACAGGTGGATTGGGTTGTAATGAGAGCTTTTTTGCATATTGGCCTTCATAAATCAAAGTATTGAGTATAAGAGTTGGGATGTTATGGTAAAGTTCCCTCAGACAATGGTGAGGCCAAATTTGGAGTATTGTGTGCAGTTTTAGAAACCTAACTACAGAAATGATATCAATAAGATAGAATGAGTGCAGAGAAGATTTATTAGGATGTTGCCCGGACTTCAAGAACTAAATTACAAGGAAAATTTAAACAGGTTAGAACTTTATTCCCTGGTGTGTAGAAGAATGAAGGGGATTTAATAGAGGTGTTTAAAATTATGAGGAGGATAAGATAGAGTAAATGTAGATAGGCCTTTTCCACTGAGGGTGGGTGAGATACAAACCAGACAACATGAGCTCAGAGTGAAAGGAGAAACATTTAGGGGGGATATTAGGTGGAACTTGTTCACACACAGAGTAGTGTGGGTGTGGAGTGAGCTGTCAGCTGAGCTGGTGAATACAAGCTCAATTTTGACATTTAAGAAGAATTTGAACAAGTACATGGATGGGAAATGTTTGCAGTATGAACTGGGTGTAGGTCAGTGGAACTAGGCAACAAAAAAAAAGATTTGGCGAAAACTAGAAGGGCCAAAGGGGTCTGTTTCTGTGCTATGGTGTTCTACAGTCTGGATAATTGTTCTTCCTTATGAATAACTTTTTTCTTATATCCTAATGTTTTGTCTACTCTTTCATTTTATTAACAGATATTACAATTGCATAATGTACCTGCAATTTTCCTAAGATTCATCCAGCATTAGACATTTGAGAACACAAATCTACAAATACAGTTTAGTTTATGTTAATTCTTTAACTGTTGCTGGATTAAAATAAAGCAGATCTGTATATTCTGAGAGCTGGAAGGGAAATTCAGTCCACAGTCTGCCTGAAGAAAATATCAAGTTCAGTCAAGGAGCAGTGATTTTCCAGACAATGCATAAATGTAAATATTTCTCTTCATAGAACTCATATATTGAAAATAAAGGTAGAGTATATATTATCACTGTTCCTCCTTTCTATTTTCTTGCTTGCACAAGAACACTGTGCAATCTAATTTATGGATTACTTCAAAGGGTGCTGATCAATGCCTGTGATTTACTTGCTGCCATTTTCATTAAATACCTCTGTTCTACAAATCTGTATCCTTTACTTAGAGAATCTAACATCTCATTTAAAATTTAATTCATCCACTGGATTTATTTCATTGTTGCTCCATAGTTTCAAATTATGCCTTTTCATATTTTTAAATAGATGTCAATCCATCAAGTCAGAATTTCTGGTAAATTGAGGAATGTGAACCCTTTGTCATGTTTCTAATGATGCAGCTAGAAGTAAAGTAAATTATCACATAAGGATCAGATACTTCTTGGCATACGCTATTTTATTGTTAGATGCCGCTAAAATCTTGTCATATGTGTTCTGTTATCATGTTGCAATGCTGTTGTTAATTAACAAAAAGGGAACTATTGATAATTTTTTTCATATATTGGATGATTTTGCTACCTTATGTTCATACCCCCCTCCCCTTTATTCTTACTGTTTTCATATTTATCATTAAACATTTTTACTTTGCACCAAACCTCCAGGCATCATCTCAGCTACAAGCATTTACAGAAGAGGTATGATGCCTGTTTGCAGTTCTGGACACTTGTTTTATCCTTTGTCTCATAATTTTATAATTTGTTGTGTCAATATTACAGACATATTATGTTACAAACATAATCAATTTCATATCCTATACAATGAGTGGTAAAATCCCAAGAAGCAAGAATAGAGGTGAATAATCTTGGGACATTTTTTATTGCTTTTAAATTTTATTTTTAAATTTTAAAACCACAAAAAAATCACATATTTTACAATATTGCAAATCCATATCAAATACATATGGTGTATATAAGAGAAAAAGAAAAACTAGAAAGAAAGACCTCTTATAAACCCCCACCCTCCCTCCTCGAACCCCGTACAAAACAAAATAGTATAGGACAAGAGATCTTCAACAGGGCCACTCCGTACCATGAGGCTTCTTCTAATATACAGAGATCTTTAGGAGAAAGAGAATGTCTAAGTCTTGTTTAAATATTCATACCACACTTTGTAAATATGAGCACCATATTTTCCAAAATGTATGGTATGTATCTCTTAATTTATAAGTAATTTTCTCATGGCATGCAACTCCAAACTTCCACATGCCATCAAATCTGTATCAGACTTCAAAGTTATAGCAATACATTTTCTAGGTATTAATAAAGCAATTTGAACAAACTTCCCTTGATACATATTCAATTTTAATTTAGGTTTATCCCCTTTATTTTTTGCTTGCAACTGAATTAAAGTCTACAATGTTACAAGACAGTCTCACTGAGTTGGATTCATGAAGGAAATTGCATAATTTCTTGAGTAAATAATTATGTCCTTTTCATAAACCTCACCTCCCCCCCCCCCCCCCCCCCCACCAACTCTCCAACCACCACACCAAACTCTGAATGTCGAAGAGCTTCCTGGCTCTGCCACAAGTTAATCATTTGATTGCCTATCACCTAGAAATGATTCAGTGGCAAATATATGGATTCTACTCATCATGAGATTTACCCACAGTTCACTAAGAAAATGGCAAGAATCAGTTTGCCTTCTCACTTGGAAGATACTGAACGTTTTAAAATGGATTGATGTCACATCACGTCAAAGAACGATCAGTGTTCTCACAGTTTGATCAGGGCACCCACCAAGTTTAATGACCTCCAGTTCTACCTTTCATTGTCACGTTCTATCATTAAGTATGTGGTGGCATCTACCTTCAGCTGCGAGGAAACCTTAGAAAGGTGGAGGGGTAAACCGCATTCTTGATGTGGATGATTCTAAACTCCAGATCCGATACCACATCCCAATTTCCAATGAGCCTGAAGAATGTAGCTTTGATGACCTTGTGGCTTGACCAGTTTGAAGATAGCCTTGAAGACTAAAGTTATAAAGGGGTGAAATACAAAAGTCTGCAGATGCTGTGTTTGAAGTCAAAACACAGAAATGCTGGAGGAACTCAGCTGATCTCGCGGAACCCTTAAGAGGTAAAGATATATTACTGACGTTTCAGGCCTGAGGAAGGGCTCAGGCACAAAATGTCAGTAATATATCTTTACCTCCTATGGATGCTGCAAGACTGGCTGAGTTCCTCCAGCATCTCTGTGTATTGAAGTTATAAAGGATCAGGACTGTCACTTTCCTGTCATTCAGGAGAAATGAGAAGGATGACTTTTCCATTTGACATGACCTGGCTTATTCCAGAAGAATTTTAACCAAGTTTTAGCCATGATCATCTGGTTAATCCATTGCCAATTTTAATCAAAAGAGAGTGAGTTTGAAGAAGTCAGTTGGTTAGACGGCATCCATGGAGAGAAATGGTTAGTCAACATTTTAGTTGAGGACACTTTGTCAATCCTTTGTCAGGACACATTTTTCTGCAATCTCTGTCGAGGAAGCTTAATTTTATTATCAGGTAGAATTGATGACTGAATGATTATCACCACTCTGCCAATACTTTGATTAGGTATGATCTTATTGGTAGAGCAGGTATCAGGGCTAGGGTGCTGTTTCTTATGAGTGGAAAAGATTATATAATAATGATTTCCACCATCCAATGCAATTTTTATAAATTATATCAAACTGTAATCAGAATGTAAATAGAGTATAATTAAATTGTTAAGCCATTAACACATTTGTTGGGTTTTCTTACTGTGGGTTGAAAGGGATGGTCAAACCTTATTTCTGAACTCAATTTGGCAGATTGGCATCAAATTGGTGTTTATTTTCTTTCTGTCATTCGTCAATCCACCTTCTGGTGCTCAGGATATTGCTTTACACATTTAGAGTACTTTGTTCTTTAAGTTGGCGTATCAATCTGTGTGCAGCTTCTGGAGAATGATCATAATAATTTTCTTCTTCTCGGAGCTTTCTTTGATTCTGTCTTCAGTTGAACAACATTTGTCCTTTTGTGAATTTACAGCTCATGACTCAGACTTCAATCCCAGATTTAAAGTTATTATCTATGCCTTTTTTTCTTCCGTCATTTGAAACAACAATCTCTGTTTGCATCCATCAGAAAAGACCATGTACTAAAGGCAATGAAACATTAGGGGTTGGTGTAGAAAATTCAATCCAGCTAAAATGAGTTCAATGTTTGTGCAAGGGCTGTTCTTGCGTGACTTGAGGACTGAAGCAGACCTTGATTCAAACATCACTTCAATGCTCTTTGAGGGCAGGGGAGGAAATTAGTCAGCTCTTTATCAAGCTCAAAATGTGGCTTAAGCAAAGGATCTTTCCAAAATGGGAACAACAAGCCAGGACCTTTCAAATAGCCAGAGGAATGTTCCCTTATACAGAAAAACCCCCTCTATCAGTCACATATGGGGATTGGTAGATGCTGGATAAGTGAATTTGCCAGTTGCTGAAGATGACAGGTTGCGTGGATTTGCGAACTGACTGTGGCATGGGTGGGGGCGGGGTGGTGGGTGACAATTTTAAACTGATTGACGAATGACAGAAAGAAAATAAACACCAATTCGATGCCAATCTGCCAAATAGAGTTCAGAAATAAGGTTTGACCATCCCTTTCAACCCACAGTAAGAAAACCCAACAAATGTGTTAATGGCTTAACAATTTAATTATACCCTATTTACATTCTGCTTACATGCAGAATAGCTTTAAATTTTCTACCTATTTATTTTCTGCAATTTTTTTTGCCAGTATCTTGGGGCTTCCATTTGGTTGAATTCTGGATAACGGGAATTCTACTGTATTTATTGCCTAAAGAAGACCACCGCCAGTGGGCTTATATCGCCTCAAACCGTGCATCTTGGCGCCTCACAGTTTGGCGGGCAGCAACCTCCTTTGAAGAAGACCGCAGAGCCCACCTCACTGACAAAAGGCAAAGGAGGAAAAACCCAACACCCAACCCCAACCAACCAATTTTCCCCTGCAACCGCTGCAACCGTGTCTGCCTGTCCCGCATCGGACTTGTCAGCCACAAACGAGCCTGCAGCTGACGTGGACATTTACCTCCTCCATAAACCTTCATCCGCGAAGCCAAGCCAAAGAATTGCTTTCTTACAGGTTGCGTTGTGTAAATTTTTTAATTTAGACATACGGCATGTTAACAGGCCATTTCAGCCCACAAGTCTGTGCCACCAAATTGACAGCCCATTAACCTACACTCCCAGTATGTTTTGAACAATGGGAGGAAACAGGAGCACCTGAAGAAAGCCCACACAGACTCAGGGAGAAGGTACAAACTCCTCACAGACAGCGTAGGTCCTCCCCAATTGCTGGGACTGTAAAGGTCTTTCTTTTTTTTTAATTCTTTTGTCCCTTTGCCTCTCATCTTGTTTTGGGAAGATAGAAAATCAGCTCAAAATTCTCCTCCAAGGGTCTGGATTGAAATCCAGCATTTTAGCCTCCAGAGCTTTATTCTGAAATTGTCAAACCCACTGGGAATTGATTCTATCTTGGTGTCCTATGCAAAAATTCAACTAACATTCGAAACAAGTGGTTTGGTTCTGTTTCAAAAGTTAACATGTAAAAATATCTGGAGCAAGAACCCAATCTCTGTTTACCTCGCATTTGTTTGCGGTTTTTTTGTGGTTGTGAGTCAAAGAGTGGGTAGCCATTTCCTCTCAGTGGAAGCAGGTCATCATGTGGCTGCCCCCCTTTAAGTTTCTGGTCAATCGGTGTTCAACAATATGTGGTAGGGTTTCGCAGAGAAGAAACAGGGAAGAACAATCTTTAAAAGCCAAGTCAAAAACAGTAAATTTTGGAAGGGCTCAGCAGGTCAGGCTATATCTGTGGAAAGAAAAACAAAGTGTGAGCTGAAATGTTGATTGTTTCTTTTCCCCACATACACTCAGCAACATGACCTACTGAGTATTTACAGCTTTTATAGAGATTTGTTTCAGATTTCCAGCATTCAAAGCTATGTATCTTTACAGCATTGTGTAAGTTCCTGGAAATATAGGAGTATTTTACTCCTCAGACAACCACCTTTCCTCCACACTACTCTCATGCCCCCTTAGTCAGCATCTGTTTGTTATCCCAAATATCAGCTGGGCCCTCCAACCCATTCTGGAATCACCAGTTCGCTGCCAAGGCTTTCCACTAGCAGCAGATCCTCCTTCCTCTAACTCACTCAACAGGGTCTTCTGCCATGACATAAATCCCTTAATTTTCCCACAGTCTTCAAAATCTGCCTGCCTGTTATTGCAGACTTTGACTTTGAGCCGCATGCTTCCCAGTCCAGTGCTCCAGCCTAACAATCTCCAAATCCTTACCAGGAATCCTATTTAATGGAGCCTGCAATTTAATTTTCTTGATAATTTGGGAAGGCATCCCTTCCTTGCCTTCCAACTTGGCAACTTCTCTCCCCCAGCAAACACTTTCCCCATGCCCTCTGAATCACCAAATACGATCTGACACGATACAGAACGCAACTCTACTTCAGTCCTTTTGTATGCAACATCACTCTCCCTTTCCATTTCGTGGAATGGAGTCCATGCAAATTGAAATCAGGAGGGATATGTAATGCATTGTGTTGTCATTTAGTATTTCTACTCATTTTAATGCATTGCATCCTCGATCAAGTTCAAGTTTACTGTCATCCAAGTACAACCAGATGAAGCAGCGTTTTCCTGTTCTCGGTACAAAATATGCAAGCACACAACCATACAGGCAAACACTAAGTATGTAGGACGAATATATAAAAATAAATAAATAGATTTTGTTTAGTCAATATGAACATTTTGGATGGTTAGAGTGATCAGTTCCTTTGGTACTTCAGCATTCTCACTGCCTGTGGGAAGCAGCTGTTTCTCAGCCTGCTTGACACTTGAGCAGCTGAAAGATATTGTGTGTAGGATGGAAGGAGTCCTCATAGATTTTACGCGCCCTCTTCAAACCACAATCCCAGTTGATGGGGGAAGGGAGACTTAGTCATTCACCATTCTCACTGCCCGTGGGAAGAAGCTATTTATCAGCCTGGTGGTTCTGGCCCTGATACTCCTGTATTTCCTTCCTGACAAGAGTAGCTGAAAGATGTGGGCGACCTTAATGATTTTGCACGCCCTCTTCAGACTGCACTGGAGCGGCAAATTACATTTTTATTCTCAAGTCCCTGGAACAGAACTTAACACAGGATCTCTGATACCAAACACCTCAAAAGCCTCTCCTCTCACCTCATTGACTGCATTCAGTGCTTCCAATGTGGCCTCCTGCACTTTGGTAAGACAGGGTGGAGACTTGTGGACCGTTTTGCAGAGCATCTGGCCTGCAATGGCCATCCTGAAATTTTGGTTCTATGCAATATTTAATGCCCTTTCCCGTGCCCACACCAACCTGTCATCCTTGACCTTCTCCACTACCAAATTGAAGCCCAACATAAACTCTAGGAACCTCACTTCAAATTGCACCTTTGCTGTCTACTGATATAAACATTAAATTTTCCATTTTCAGGTAACAAGTCCCCTCTGATCTTTTGACCTATTTCCATTCTTTACCCTTCAATTTGCACATTTATATCCTCTTTCCCACACTCCCCTACCTAGTCTCCGTCCATTCCTATTCCATTTGCCCTTCTGGTTCTATTCTCTTCTACCCACTTTTCACAAACAAAATATCACCCCCCCCCCACCCCCTATTTGGGATCCATCTGGTCCAATTTGTCCTACACGTCACCTCTATAGCTTCTATTATATTACCATAATTATCTTTTCTACATATCAGATTACAGCACTGGTAGCTTTTGTCTCTGTTTTTCACCCCTTCCTGTCATCTTTCACTTCTCCCTGTCTGACTCATCTTTCTCTACCTGACCTCCCCATCCCACCTCCATTTTTTTCTCACTTTTCTGGACCTTTATCTGGTACTTACCAATCAACTCTCTCAACCTCCTCAACTGTCTGTCATCTCTCACCCTTCCTGGTTCACAAATCCCTTGTCCAACACATCCTACCCTGTCTTCATTCAGATTTATTTTCGGAGAAGATGCATGACATGCTTATCAGAGGCTTTTACTGTATTGCTGATGGTCACATTTCAAAATAATTCCTGAAGTCTTTAATGTAGTTTTGCTGCTGGAGACTTGTTGGCCTCACAAGATTTTTGAGTTATTATGAACTGGAATTATGAACTGGGAGGATTAAAATTCCCAGACTTAAAAAATATTATTGGATGCCAAAAATGAAGTTTGTCACCTCCCTCTTTGATGGAGGAGACAAGTCATCTTGGGTAAAATTGGAACTGCATAAGGTTGGTGAGAAGATAACAGAAATTTTCATATAGGTTTTTGGTTCTTGTCATCTTTCAGAGAGATATTTGTTGTACACTTCAGTGTCTTGCCGAAGAAACTTGCTCCCTCAGGCTTCTCCAGATGATAACTTCTTTCTTTCAGGTCACCACAGAGTTCATTTTTGTTTCTCTTATTCCAAGTGAAACATTAGATAGCCAGTCCTCTCCTCTTGCATGAACCACAAGGGCTTTGACTGGGCCTTCTTCCAAAAGGCTTTCCACAAGCTTGCCAGTTTGTCCTGTTCTAGCCCCAGCTGCTTCTCTTAGCTGTTACACTGTGCATGTGATCTCTGTCTCTGTCTCTCTCTCTCTAGCTATCTTTCTATCGCTCTCTCTGACACAGAGCGAAAAGCCTGTTTGACTCTCTCTGCTTGCAAAACCACAAGACCCTCCTAGAACAACATGTTCTCTTCCAGACAGTCTGCGGCTCCAGCAAGATCTTTCATCTGTTGCCTTTTGTAAATAACAATCTATTAGCGAAGTCTCTTGAGCATCCTCCAAAGCTCTTGCAACAGCTCAGAGACCCAAATATGTTCAGCATGGGGCAGAGCTCCAGAATTTTAAATAAGATCTGTTTTAAAGTGCTTGTATGTGACCTTTTCTAACAAATCTTTCCCAATTTATCTCCCAAAACCATATCTATATACTCTGTCACAACATATACTCAAATTGGAACAATATAGAGAAGATTAGCATGGCCCCTGTGCAATGATGACATGCAAATTCATGAAGCGTTCCATATTTTCTTTTAAAAATATTTAAGAAAAATACTGTCAATGTGCAGTTCTGGTGTAAGATCCTTGTTGATATCATTAATGTTAGCTCTCACCCATCTTTCTAAATGTTTAATATTTCTGACTTATTGTGATGTTATTAGGAGCTAGGTGGAGTCAACTGACATGGGAGATGTTGGTAGATCAGCTAATTAGAGTCTGGGACCAGCATGTTCTGTCAGGATGAAAGACAGGAATGGCAAGATAAGAGAACCTTGAATGATGAACAAGGTCATAAATTTAGTCAAAAAGATAAAGAAATCTTATTTAAGGTTTAGGATGCTAAATTCAGATATGGTCCTTGAGGAATAGAAAAATTGCAGAGTATTCGGAAGGCCAAATGGGGCCATGAAATATCTTTGGCGAGAATCCCAAGGCATTTTACACTTACATTAAAAATAAGAGGATAACTAGGGTAAGGATAGGACCACTCAAGGACAAAGGAAAACATTTGTACTTGGAGTCAGAGGAAGTGGGTAGGTTACTAAATGAGTACTTTGCATTAGTAATTGCCAAGGAGGACATGGAGGATTGTGTTAATGCATTCTAATGTGTTAAGGTACTTTGAGATCAAGAATGAGGTGATGCTGGATCTTTTGAAGAGCCTTAATGGGGATAAATCCTCAGCGCCCAATGGGATACGTCCCAGCTTATTATTAAGAGCTGGAGAGGAGATTGCTGGGGTGAAGATCTTTGTCTTCTCAATAACAGCGAGCGAGTCCCCAGAGGACTTGAGAGTGGCCAATATGTGGCTTTGATCAAGAAGTGAAAAGGCACAATTATGTTTTTATCTCTCTCATTGTAGTAGCTCCTCATGTATGAGCTTTGCTGCAGTTCCCTGCACCTGCATCTGTTGACTGATGGTTATGAGTGAATATAGTTTTTCTACATGTTGTTTGATCAGTATGTTTTAAAATCCTATGCCTAGAAATGCAGATTTTGGTCAAGCCCTCTGAGAATTACACACTCTGTGTCACTTTTTGATTTCTCAACTGAATTTTAGTAGCAGCTCACAACACAGCTGTTATTGCACTAATCCTAATGATTAGGGATATATTTTCAGGCATTATCTTCTAAAGATCCAGATTCAACTTTTCTGATTTTATTTCCTTGTACACCATTTTTTTTTTATTGCTTTGTAATATTAACTGGACATTGAACGTGATGAGCCTAGTTTGGTCCCTGGTTCATTTTGTGCCCCTGAACTAATTCGGTTCCTTTCATTGTGTACTTGTGACCCACATTTTGCCAATCTACTTGTGTTTTGCCTTGAAGAGTGTTAAATTCCATTTCTGTTTGTCTGTCCAACTTCACGACCAATCTAAATCCTCCGTTGAATTTCCCCTCTTGATTACTTTTCTTAATTTAGTATTTGGCAAGCCCAGAGTTCGTTTTTGTATCTAGGTCATTCGTGTAAATTAGAAACAATAGGAACCGAAACATTGACCCTGTGGAACTCCAATTCTCTCTCCTTAGTCAGGCATGAAAATTCCGAGAAGTACCATCTGTTTCAAATCTTGCAATGAGCTTATCTCGTCCTCACTTACAAACTCATTTCCTTTGGCTTTTAATGTAATTGAAAGTCTTTAATACAGAATTCTTCTCAAAGTTTTCTGATGATCTTGCACAGAATTAGACTGAATTTACTTCTTAAGACAGGTTATCCAGCCAATTAGCTTGAGCCTATTATAGTCTGCATCAGCTTCCTACAAGTCGATTTAATCTAATGCTGCAAATTTATTCTTCTATTCCTTTCTCCCCTATTAACTTTCTTTCTCTTAAATGTATTTCCATTAATTACTTCAATCACTTTGTGCTGCAACAGGTTCACACATTCTATCACACCTTGGGTAAAGAGGATTCTTCTACATTCCTTCTGGATTTATTAGTAATAATCTCATTTAAAGTCATCATCAGATTGTTGTCCCTAAGCCCATGATGTAGTGACATTTGTGCACCTTCTGAAACTCGACATGTTTGACGATGTCGTGAGCTGAACACTGCGGTCCACTGAAAAATTCTAATTGATAGTCCCTTCACAACTGGAAACATCATCATGTTGTTGTTAATATCTGCTTGAATCCCCAAAGATATTTTCCAAAAGAGGCTGCTGAGATCTGCCTAATCTCAGGAAAAACCTTCTGAGTACTCTCTTACAGTTCAGAGATGGAATGACAAGCTTTGCATGCCGTGGTGAATCAGTGATCAGTAAACATTAAGTGGAAGATTGCATTGAAAAGATGAACAATTTAAAATTCATGTAAAGGATGCCAATGTAACCGGACAAAACACGTTTCTAGTTAATGAAGAAAAAAGCTGAGAAGGGAAGCGAGGAGACTTTTATATGTGGCAGGTTATGCATTGGTCAAGACCTTGATCAACAATAATTTTTCGATTGGCAGCAGATATCAAAACAAATATGTTTATTAGACAATGGGAAAGAATAAGGAAACATGCTGAATTGGACAGATATTTCAAAGAACCAATACACAAGCAGATTGTACCAAATGGCATATTTCTGTGCTGTACTTACTGTCAAGATGCACGATTAAAATTGAAACTTTGAATGGAATATAGATTTACCCGCAAATTAGAATTTTCTTTTCACTGCTCACACTAACCATCTGAGGCTCTCGTATTTATGACACAATATTTATTTATTTGTACGTATCAATACCTGTTTGACTGTATGAGTTGCTACCTCTCGATGTGTGTCTTCATGTTTTATACCGGAGAACATTGTTTTGCCGGATTGTACTTGTGCAATCAGATGACAATAAACTTGACTTGAATTTCAAATTGGTGCCCGATTATTTGATAATTAGCTCAAAGTTAAAATTGCTGGTGGGGAAAATCTGTTCATTGCACTTTGTGGTTTAAATCTTCATTTGCTATTGAAGTATATCTGCAACTTCATTAGTGCTGTTTTTATGATCCCTTTGAGTCTCATAACAGATATATGAAATTTTTAATTAGTGATAATATATGATCTAGAAATGAAATCTGTCCCAGAAAATGGCCATGGTTTCATGGTTTGTAAATGAAAGAGCATAATTTAAGTTGACCCACTAATAAGAAACAGTTAAGGTGTGTGATAATTAGTACTCTTCTTCCAACAGGTGGTAATTAAACCTTACATTCTTTGCATGTTGATTATGCTAAAATAACCTGAAGCGACAATCTACTCATTTGAATTATAGCATCAGTAGCCATTGGTTCTTGGAAACAGATTTAATTTCCGTGACGAAAAGAACAATATCAATAACCATCTTTTTTACTCAATTATATTCTTACTTTTTAAACCAGAGATATTTCCCAAAACCAATTTTTTTTTTGGATCATTGTCTTTTGCTTCAGCTATTGGTCCTCATGGTGAGAAATCATGGCAGCCTATACCTTCTAAGCTTAAGGAGGCTTATGATCGAGAGCAGTATGATTCTGTTTTCTTTACTGTGTAATTAAGGTACCAGACAGGAAAGCTGTATTGGACTATCATATATTATCAGCATGGAAAGGCATGATTTAGGAATGTTACCACATGAAGTGTTGTCCTTTCAATTCTGGGTTTAGGATTGAATCTGTTTTTAAGTTGAAGAGACACAAATTCTTATTCTTTCTATTGCCTATGAGGGTTCAGACTAAAATTTATGTGTGATTTTTTTTTTGCCCCATGTCATGTAGCATTGTCCTCATTTCTTCCATAAGTCCCCTCTCTCCATTCCTGTTCACCTATTTCCATTCACCAGTATGCCTGTTCATCTTCCAGAAGTTTACTTAATAAATTATAATGTTAACCTGAGGGGTTGGGTTTCCCTGTTGTATCTGCATTTAAAACATAATATGGAAATAAAAATCACCAAATTCATCTTCAGGTTGATTGAACTAAACGGCAATGTAATTGTACGCTGGGAAATTTGTTTGTTTTAAAGTCAATAGATTTGAATTTTGGACATTACACAGATGCTGCAATACTGCACAACTAGCACTTCTCATCCAGGATTAAATTTAGAGATTAAGAGTCCATTGTATCAAACAATCTGTTACACCGCTACGCTTGAAGTCAGTCAGTCCTTTCCACTAAGCCTTAGTATCTGAAATGATGCAAAGACGGACTTACTCTCAGTGGTATCTAGTAATGTGAAAAAACACCCCAGAGTGACTTGTATTGTAGCCGGCTGGTTTGCCTGATTTCTTGTGGAGTGTTGTTTCAGTACTCAGCTGATTTGATGAATGCATTATAACTCAGGAAGAGGAAGGGGCAATTTTGCTCCTCGGACCTGTTCTCCATACAATGGCATTATGTCAGATCTGTGCCTTTCCCTCATATTCCCACATCCCTTCAATATTTAACTATTTCCTCTTATCCAAGACTCTCTAATTAGCAGAACTAGTTTCACACTCCCTCTACCATGCTATCTGTTCTTTTTGAAAACTTCAATTTCAGGAAATACAATTCGCGTTCATGTTATCTAGTCTCTAAACTTAAGCTCTGGAATTCAGATATCAGTCTGGTAAAGCTGCGCTATAATTTTTGCAACCTCAAAATATCCTTCCCTCGTGCCAAAACTTGCACATTTGTTGAGAAATTTATTTGCAGAGAATTGCATTTGTAGAGAATTGCAGATATTAAGCATATTACCTTCTGCAACCTGTAGATGGGAGAAAAGAGAAGAAAGGTTACCCAAGTCCACTTTTGACAAAAAAAAATCAATTTTTAATTTGGAGGTATGTAGTTATTACATCAAACCATGTAAGCCATTTGCAGCCATTTTAGAGCATTCCTGTGAGATCTTCCAATGCATTTGATAAATTGAGTAACGAACTCGTGTCAGTGAGATAACATACCTCAGGAAATTCAAAGAAAATCCTGACATTTTTTTTTGCTTCAATGCAGAGAATGATCTATTCCTAAATTCATTTTAAGCTCTGTTTCTCATTATTGAGTTCATAAAACATTAAACATTCAATGACTAGATGGTAAAATCAGTTATGATAGACCATTTAGAAGTTTAAAGACAGCGCACTAGAACAACAAACTAGGTATCTATATATATGTCTTCAACATGAAGTATCATGGGAAAATCTAATTCCACAAAGCTTGGAGCAAGCCCAATAATAAAATTACAATGCTTTCAAATGCTTTGTTCTGTTGGCCCATATCCAAAAGTATCTCCAATGTGAGATGAAGATTTAGGATTCAACTCCAATTAAGGGTATATACCTTTCAAATATTTAAGGTTTAAATTAGTTTTTTTTTAATCAAGGCATAAATCTGTTGAGAACCTAATCGTCACATGGCTTCCATTAACAGGAAGGGTTTTTTTTACATTAATTGCAGAGTTTATAACTTAAAAGATATATGTTTGAAGCATTAATTCTAGAAATATCTGACTTCATCAATGGACTGATAATGAGTGATGGGAACCTGATTCAATTCAAGGCAGGCTTTGGTTGCTTTGTCAGTGAGTATGCTACATCATTTCAGTGTCTTTTGAATGAGGAATGGATAAATTCTTCTGTACTAGAATTCAGATGACAGTGGACATTGCATAAAACAACAAGTATTTAGAGTTAATTTGGAGTACTTGGAGTTAATCCATCAAAAATAGGGTGAAGATTGAGTTTTTTTGTGTTTTGTGTTCTTAAATTTCTAATGCATTGACATTGGACATAAAAATCAGAAATTACGTACAAAAATTTGTCATGAAGAACTTCAGTTACTTCTGGAAATGGTCTCTTGAATGTCTGTCCATACCATTACTGTCAAAATAAATCATTCACCTAACATTTCAAAAATAGATTATTATTCCTGAACAAAATTCAGTTGTATTCAGCATTTAAAATTGACATTTGTGCCTTCTATCCCATTATTTCAAAGAAGGGAACAATGCATCCAGTGGTGATATTCTGTTATTCATTTTAATCTACAGCACTTTATCTTCTTTCAACACTTTGTTCCATTTAACTGACATAAACATTCCGATCATTCAAAGTGCTGTTGCCACTGATATCAACACCCTGAAAGCAGTATTTTTTTTTAATTTCCTTCTTTTATTGCGATATTTGTCTTCCATTGTCATTTAACTTACCATATACACTAGCTTTTGAAATGTCAAGCAAGTCAATCGCTGGAAGGATGACCACAGGGAGGCTCTTCAGCCTTTTGCCTTGATCTTAACACGTAAATAAAGTATGTCTGAAATAACAGCATAAAATGCCTGTTTGGAGAAAGATGACAGTGGGCCAACAAAACTGAGTCATGAGATGCAGGCTTCGAACTAATCTTCCACATGGGAGTCCCTGTTCTTGACTCTCTGATTGTAATCTCAGCACATATAAAGACTATTCAGTTCCTTCTCCATTTCCCACCCCAAAGAGAAATGAAAGACAATAATCTCATAGCAATTTATACACCAAACTTTTAAAAATGCCTGCAAATAGCCAAAAACTGCAATGTAGGCCAAACAGTTCCAAATATGTAGCATCTCCCCTTGGGCAATAAAACTTTGTTTTAAGTACAGTCTCCCTGTATGTATTATTTCATCCAACTAGCTGCTTCCTGGTATTGCAATGACATTTTGTGAAGGGGTGCACGGTTAGCAACGTCAGCAACCCAGGTATGAATCCAGTGCTGTCTGTTAGGAGATTATATGTTCTCCCCGTGTCTGCATGGGTTTCCTTCGGGTGCTCTGGTTTCCTCCCTCCCTTCAAAACATACAGGGAATGTTGGTTAATTGGGTATAATTTGGCGGCATGGACTCATGGAATGGAAGGGTCTGTTACTGTGCTGTATGTGAAAATTTTAAAATAATTAAAATTTTAAATTTGAAAGCCCCAGAAAGAAACTGTTCAAGTGCATGCAGTTTTAATGACATTGCAAGCTCTGTCAACTTCTGCAAAACCTCTGTTGATAATTTCACTCATCCAATATTTGTTAGAATTAGAAAATAAATTAATTTATCAATGAGGTCGATAGTGTGACCTAGTGCAAGAAGACCTGGTGCTGAAATTATGAATTTTAGATGCATGATTGAATTACCGCTAATGAGTTTATTGTCATGTATTGTACAGTTTACAATGTACATATGAACTGAAATTCTTACACGCTGCAGCCAAACAGGCACCTCACAAAAATGTATAATTTTTAATTGAATTAAAAGAGCCAATAAATACAAAAGACAAATAGATAATGAATAGTTACAGTGCAATAAGTGCAGACATACCTTGTGGAGTCGGAGTAAGCTATGAGATGGTCCATAGGGCTGAAATATTAAGACTCTATAAAAGCACTGGTGAGACCGCACTTGGAGTTCTCAGTACAGTTTTGAGTGCCTTATAGGTGAAAAGATGCGCTGGCGATGGAGAGGATTCAGAGAAAGTTTACTAGAATGATTCCAGGAATGAAAGAGTAAGCGTATGAGAAATGATTGTTGGCACTTGGACTGTAGTCGTTGGAGTACAGAATGATGAGTATGGACCTCATAATGTATTTTGAATGACTGAAAGGACTGGACAGAATAGATGTGGCAAGGATGTTTTCCATGGTAGGGGATTCTAGGACAAGAAGGCATAACCTCAGAATTTAAAACAGAGATGTGAAAACATTTCTTTTGACAGAGGGTCATGGGTCTGATGAATTTGGTGCCATAGCTGGCAGTAGAAGCAAGGTTGTTTGGTGTACAAAGATTGACAGGTATGTGATTAGTCAGGGCATTGCGGGTTACAGAGAGAAAGCTGAGGAGAGGGGCTGAGTGGGTGGATGGATCATCTCATAATTAGAATGGTGGCACATACTTGATGGGCCTACTTCTGCTCCATTATTTTGTAATCTTGTGATGATTCATGTAACAAGGGGAGGTTTCAAAGTCTAACAACCATTGTAAAGAAACTGTTATTGAACCTAGTGGTCCTGGTCTTCAGCCTTATAACCATATAACCATTTACGGAGCGGAAACAGGCCATGTTGGCCTTTCGAGTCCGCACCGGTTCACTGATTTTGTGCGCCCTCTTCAGGCATTGGTCCCGGTAGATCTTCATTCAATAACGATCTTGAGATAAATGACACATTAAAAAGATTTTACTCCAAACTATACTCTTCTGAATGCACAAATGATGGTAATTTGATGAAGATTATTTTGTACAGATTGAATATCCCCAAGATTACTTCAAATCGTAAAACTGGACTGGATAAATCTATCTCATAAGAGGAAATAACATTTTCAATCTCCTCATTACAATCTGGAAATTCCCATGGACCTGAAGGGTTTTCTGTGGAATTTTTAAAATTATTTGCTCAATTGTTAACACCTTATTTGAAGGTGGTATTTGCAGATTCATTTAAACAGGGTAAACTTCCTGACTCATTTAATGAGGCTTGCATATCTTTAGTTGTGAAGAAAGGTAAAGACACATCCGAATATTCCTCCTATAGACCAATTTCCTTACTTACCTTCTGTACCTTCTGGCTGAAGGTAGCAGCGAGAAGATGTTGTGATCATTGTGTGGGTGTTACTTGATGATGTTGGCTGCTTTCTTCAAGTTGACTTTTGTGGATGGGAAGTCCAAGCCTGTGATGGACTTGGCTACGTTTGCTACCTTCTGAAGCCTTTTGCATTTCTGGGAATTCGAATTAGCAAACCAGGCTGTGATGCAACTGTGTGCTTTGCACAGTGGACCTGTAAAACTTTGAGAGAATATCATGCCAAATTTTTGTAGACTCCTCAGAAAATAGAGGCTTTTTTCACAGTGGCCTTGATATGCTGGCTCTAGGAGAGGTCTTCTGAAATATCAACACCCAGGAAATTGAAGGTAGTAACCCTCTGCACCTCCCTCCCATCAATGTGAACAGGTGCATGGTCCCTCAAACAGCCCTTCCTGAAATCAACAATTGGTCCTTGGTCTCTCTGATGTTGAGAGTAAGATCATTATTTTGGCACCACCTAACCAGATCCTCAATCATTAGGCCAAGGACAGTGGTGTCATCGTCAAATGTATTGATTGCTTTGGAGCTGAACATGGCTACACAGATGTGAGTATCTTGGGAATAGAGCAAGGAGTAATCATACAGCTTTGTGATGCCCCAGTATTGATGGTTAGCAAAAAGGAGGTGATGTCGCTGATCCACACTGATTGGAGTCTACCAATGAGGCAATCGATGAACCAGATCAGAAGGATGAATGGAGACCCAGATTCCTTATTTTGGTTATTTGCTGCCGCCATAATCAATAGGGGCTCTTCGTTCCCTGTCTTCCCCTCTCCCCACCCACTGCAACTCTAGGGGTGGCCACAACACATTTAAGTAACAACCTTGTTTAATTTTTACCTGACGTAACATAAATATTTGTTCATGTAATCAGTAGGCGAGGGGCATAGTTGAAAAAAAATTGAAAATAGCTGATTTATGTTCTAAATGCCAGACGCACTTACTCCTGATTGAGATAACACATAGATGGAGATTAAAAAGAATGCCACTCAATTGAACTGGTTGGTACAGATAAATCAAAGCAAATGAACATGAATATGTTAATGGATCTCATTGTGTATAAGTTTGGAGAATTTTTAAAGTTTAGACTTACAGCACTGCATCAGGCCCTTTCGGCCCATTTCGGCCATTTACACCCAATTAACCTACAACCTCCAGTACATTTTTTTTTAATGGTGGGGGGAAAGCCCAGGCAGACATGGGTAGAATGTACAAACTCCTTACAGACAATGTGGGATTGGAACCCGAGTCCTGATCGCTGGCGCTGTACAGCGTTGTGATAACCGCTTGGCTAACCATGTAGCTATTTTGCTATAGAGCAATAAAATAGTTGAACAGAACATTTGAGAGGATGTGGGATCTAATGCAAATTTAATTACTCTCCAGGCTGATGAGTTGGCAGTTGATACACTTAGCCAAGGCAGTCTTAATGGCCCAGTGTACTGACCTTGAGACAACACAGTGAGACATATTCTCAACTTGCCCCTGCTGGTGCATTAGCTGTCAGACATGATATAGTTCTTGAAGTATATGTTTCAGGTAAAAGATGGAATGCAGCAGTAATCTGTTGAGCCTATTGTCACATTATCTTTTCACGAGAAATGAACGACTGCACACTCAACGTGACCTGACCTTCAGAGATGAAAGGTTAACTGTGATTTTTTTTTAAATGTTCACTCCTGTATCCATAAGGAAGAGTTTGCCTCCAAAATGCAGAAGGAAATCTCTGCCAGCAGGGATGAATAAAAACCTATAGGTCTGAGTACAGAAATGTCAGACCAGCCGGTGTCTAGAAGGTCACCAGCCAAAAGTCCCATTAAATGGCAGACAGATCCTGGGCAAAAATCAGGTCAGATCCGTTTCTCCCAGTTAGGAAAATAAATTTCATGACCGTGGATTGTACTTTTCAAATTTCTGGGAGATAAACCTGTAAACCACCCACTTACTGAGAAAAATTTGCAAGCTCAGATTGTCAGATGTGGCATCTCTTCGGTGCTGCTCAGATATTGAGCCACAGTTGACAGACGGCAACTTTGTGAAGCTTTTGAAGGACTGACAAACACCTTGGTTTCTGCAGAGAAATGGAAAAATCAATAGTCCTGTAGGAGTGACGAAGGAAATGCTGAATGATAAGCATTCCTCAGCAGAGACTGGTAGATTTCCTTTTTATTCATTCATGATGCAAATGTCACCGGTAATGATGGCATTCATTGTCATGTAATTGCCTCAGAACTGAAGAGACAGTTAATGATCAGCCTCAATGCTGGATTTTGAATCATATAGTGGCCAACCATTGTAATTTCACATGCCATTCCCACACCGACAAGTATATCCATGGCTTCGTGCACTGCCAAACACAAATTAGAGGAATAACATCTAATATTCTTTCTGGGCACTCCAACTAAATGGCATTGACATCAAATTTGCCAGTATCCATTAACCCACCCCCTCCTCCAAGTCTCTCTCTTTCCCTCTCCTTTCCTCCAGCTTCCCCTCCCTTCTCTGACCCTTCTCCGTCACTTCTCAGCTTTTTTCTCTTCTCCCCTCTCACCTATATCCACCTGTAACCTTTTCCTGTCACCCTATGCTCCTCTTCCTTCCCTTTCCTCCCACCTCTCCTCTCTTCTCCCGACCTTTTTATTGAGAACCCTAACCCTCCTACCATTCAAAAACATACTAGGTGTCGTCGTAAGTCAATTGGGTGGCATGGGCTCATGGACCAAAAGTGCTACCATGCTGTATGTCTGAATTTTAAAATAAAATATAAATTAAATTTAAAGTTCATATTGGCAAAAATTGTAGCATGGGAATTATTCTAAAATTTTGCATTTTATATGTGAAATTAAATGCATCAGAAAGAAAATTATTGTCTGACAGAAATTTACAGTATCAATAGAAGCATCTATATAGGAACTTTTAGATGCAATATGTGTCCACTGGAAGAATTCTGTTCCTTTCTGCAGTGCTTTATGGAGTTGAGTCCAATAAATTTTATATCCAATAGTCTAATCTTAAGTATACGCTGAAAGAAGAGTTCAAAAATATCAAATATACCGTTTTCCTATCAACACCTTAATCTATTTCCAATCTGACTGTCATATCTGAGCTCCAGATGAGCTTCACATTGCATACCCATGTGTTTGATCTTTTTTTGCTTTTGAAAAATTATCCCATACTGCTGTATCTTAACTCTTTTGGTGCTGGATCCTTTATTCATGCCTCGGTTATCTCCAGAGGTTACTATAACATGACTGGCCACCTATGTTTTATCCTCTGCAGTCTTGGAGGCCTGGGAATTGTACCACATTTGGAAATATGAGCTACGTGGCACAATAGGGACTTGAAATTGTGCATGAATGTTGCATGATTTCCTAGTCTTTTAACACAATGGAACATCAGAGATGTTAGCTTCTTCGTCTATGAATTTCTGTTTAATTTATTGAGTCAAAAACTCCCATTTTCAGTCTTTGAGGCATGCTGACTCAACCAAAGATGAGGTGTTAACTTTTTGAAGAGACGTAAAAGATGATTCATTCACGTGCCTGGGGATCATTAAAGACTCCTTGGTTCATAATTGAAAGAGTTATCCCAATATTTTGCTCACTATTTATCCCTTGAACAAATTACTGAATCAGATTACCCAGGCATCACTGCATTGCTGGTAAGGGTTAGGTGGGAGAGAGGGGAGTGGAGACACAGCACTCCCACACAGGGTCTTACCAACCAGTGCTTCTGGCAACAGCTCCATACAGGCTTTAAATGAGCACCAGATAAACCCCCGGTTGAGGAGGAGAAACAGTGCAGATGACCCTTTGGATATTGATGATGGTGGTATGTGGGTAGAAAGAAAAAGTATGAAAACCACTGTTTTTATCATACCTCACTGACTTTTATGTAGATGGTTTCATAACTCCAAAGGAAATGGGCCAATGACAACTTTTCTCAAGCACAATATTTCAGTAACAATTGGGTCTAGAGCAGTGATTCTCAACTTTCCCTTCCCACTCAAATAGCACCTTAACCAATCACAAAGCACCAATGGCATAAAGATTACTTAAAGTGGTATGGGAGTGGAAGGAAAAAGGTTAAGAACCACTGCTCTTGACTGCAGGCTGATGGAGACTAGCCAGGAATCAGAAATAGGATTTGAGAGGGTGCTCAAATATGCTGAGGATAAGAATGACTCCCAAAGGGTCGTGGGCAGTGAAAGCATAGGAATTAGATGAAGGCTGCACAAACATTTTTTTACATGCATCTATCTAAAAGAGTCAGAGAAATCAAGCAAGGTATCTGACCGAAAGGAAATTATGCCCAGAATGAATGTAATTCCTAACTAAAGTCATAGCATTTCTCTTTGTAATAAAGTTATTGTAGATATAGATTTATTGTCAGAGTTCATACATGACATCCCATACAACCCTGAGATTCTTTTTCTTATGGGCAAGGCAGAATTATCTCTTAATGGTAATGCAAAAAAATCTGTACATAACATACAGATATAAACAAATACAGAAATGTAAACAGATAGAGAAATGTACACAAACTGATTGTGAGAGAATAATTTTTAAAAATCGATAAAGTATAAAAGTAAGAGTCCTTAAATAAGTCCCTGATCGAGTTTGTTGTTGAGGAGTCTTGATGGTGGAGGGATACAGCTGTTCTTTTTCTTGAACCTAGTGGACCAAGTCTTGTGCCACCTATACCTCTTTCCTGATGGTAGCAGTGAGAACTGAATGTGTGCTGGGTGGTGTACATGCGTCAGACATAAAACAAATGTAAATGCTCTTTTCATCCCATAAGCTGGCATTCCTAACAATGATAGTTAAAAATAATTAATATTTCCAATGTCAATGTGACTCACATTCCTGGCTTTCTTGCCTGTCTGCCACAACGCTTGAAGCTTCAAGCTCCAGTTTCTTGAAATGCAGCACAGAATTTGAGCTGAGTGTATCATTTTTAAGCATTTTACAATCAGATGAGATATTAAATAAAGTTCATATGCACTATTTAGATGTGTGCTAACAATTCTGAATCGCTACGTCCCAGTGTTCTGCTCAACAGGAGCAAATGGTTCTTCTAATACAAGAGGAGCATTCAAAAGACTTCTGGATAGGCACATGCATGGAAGAAAAATAGAGGGTTATGGGTGTGAGGTCGGGAAAAATTAGATTGTTGTTGAGTCAATTTAAAGCTTGGCACAACATCATGGGCTAAAGGGCTGTACTTTAATTTTCTATGTTCAATATCCCTGAGTATAATAAATGATTTGTTGCATAGAAAGATTGGGTTATGATACATATGTAATTTAAGAAAATTAATTGCATTTTAAAAGTTTTTCATTGTCTCATCTACATGGGGAATCTGAAAAAACAAGTACTGTCACTATTTCCTGAAAATTTGACTGTAATAAAACTTGTGAAATAGTCTTTAGATGGAAAACTATTTTTTTTATTGTGAATTTCATCATCAAGAGCTCAAGGAATACCTGGAATTTTAAAAGAACATGTGTTATCTTTCATAGAAAAACAATCTGAATGTTTTGAACCAGGAAAAAATATTTTAAATAAAATTGGTGTTGAAATGAAAGTCACAGGACTTCATAGCAGATAAAAATGTCCCCAATGAATGTTTGAATAATCTACTGTTAACCACATTAAGTGGATGCATCTAAACAAGGTCAAGCCACCTGAACTAGTAGTAATGCAGGTGAGAATGTTTGCCATATTCATGGATACGTGCTGAGTTTGTTATTCTGATTTCGAGATCCAATTTGTGCATTAGTTCATAAAGGTTTATCAGTTCAATCCTTGCAATGTTTAAAAAGAACTGTTAAAGAACACAAAGCATGAATTACTGTTAATTATTCCCTATCTTGTTTCGAGTTGAAAAAAACTCATTAAATCATTCAAATGACCCTGTTATAAAGGATTTATGGTGGACCTGTCACCTTCCACCAATAAAAACATGTTCAAAGTTGAAATGACAATGATATTTATTATTTCCTGATTTTTAGTGTTGCTGTTTCTTTATTTTGATTTCCTTCTGTTCCTTTCACGCTTCTCCTACATAATCTCGCCATCCCTCAACTCCACTTCAAAATTCGGTGAAGGAAAACCTGGTGTGTTGGTGGGAGGGGTGGGTTTGGAAGGGGACAGGTGCTGAAGGAATCTCTGGCTGCATTTTCACACCAGCTCCACTCTTCTTCCTCCTTTCCCCATCACCACCCTCGCCTCGCGAAGTAATTATAGCTTGACGACTGAATAATTTTCATGAAACTAGTCAAGCTCATCACAGGTGGCATGTTAGCATCTGCCAGAACTTGTGTCCTTGATGACAAAAATGCTAGCTTAGTGGGTTCAAATTATTCTACCCCCTATGAACATCCAAAAGGATTGAAAGTTGTCTCAGAAATTCATTGGAGTGGAAAATACCATTTAAGGCCGATGGAAATTTTGATTGTGCTTTATTTCAAGAATCCTATTCATTATTAGTATGTCTTTTACTGCAGTTGATAACCAAAAAGTGACTGTAATCTGGTCCTGCAGTTTTTCCATGACCATTTGCTGATAAGAAAAGACTGGCAGTGCATTTTACCACTTCAAAACTGCTTTTGAAATTTGCTTAAAGCAAAATGGTCAGAGAATATCTTACCTGAAAAATAGGCTATAAACCATCTCATTTCGCAACCCAGTTCAATCACTGGGGCAATAACGGTTAACCCATCTGCTAACTACAGATTGTTATTGAATGCATTAGATACATGCAGGACAAGAAAGGATGACATCCATTAAACTGAGATGATTAGATGTGAAAATATCTCCCTGTATAATATTTGGCAGGCAATTGAGACAAACAGCATTCCTGAACAAGATTAAATCATGTATGAACTTATATATTCATAGCATCGATATCATTATTATAATGAAGTAATATGGTCTTTACTCTGATCAGATTTACATGAACAATGCTGTGCATTCTTACGTCCTCCAAAGTTTCTAGAAGTACTGCAAATGAGCAGGGAAGTACACTCCTGTAATTAAAACTATTCAAAGTGCTCACCGCAGTCTCTTTGTTATATTTTCTTCGGAATCTGCTTATTACTTTGACATCTACATCAGCTTGTTAAGAACAAGCAGGGCTCCTCATTAACCCAATTGTTTCTTCACTGTGCAGTCTGCTCAGTTTAATTTAAGTACTCTTTAGATTTCCATGGTGTAAAATTAGCTGCTGTAGAATTTTCAACGAGAAGTCCTACAAATATCCATGGTGGCATGTGTGTGCTTGGAGAATAAAAGATAGCAAGGAGTTTGTTACAAGTCAGTAACAGATGAAGGGCTTCTGGTGATGACATAAACCACAGGTGCAAAACTTAAGTAGTTCATCAATGTCATCTGAACCCCCGAGATATGAGGTTGCCTTGAAACAAATTCCTAAATAGGCGATTATTTATGATCTAGATAAAAAGATAAATGCTTAGCATTGAAAAAAAGACCAGCGTTGAACAGCAAGTTTCCAGATGTGGGGAACAAAAATGGATGAACGCAGCAGGTCTGTGATTACATGTCTTGTACTGCAGTGCTGTGAAGCTTTATTTGACAGAATTACAGGGAAACAGCATGTCAGTATAGACAATGTAAACAAGTTGCTTGAAACCTTTGATAATTAGTACTTTTCCCCCATCAATTCAGTGTCAACAGATTTATAACAGGTTTTTTTTAAGAACTGTCCCACTTCATCCGTGAAGTAAGAGTGGGTGCAGCATCAGACCACTCATTGTGTTACTCCTGTCTCTACAGGTCCTCCAAACCATCACAGTCAGTCCACTCTACGTCCTCCTCTTCCTCCTCCTCATAACCAGACACTCTCGCACCACCATTCGTCTGCCAACTCGCTCAATAGGAACTCTTTGACCAACAGAAGGAACCAGATCCATGCACCTTCAGCTGCACCCAACGACTTGCCGACTACACCGGAATCTGTTCAGCTGCAGGACAGCTGGGTTCTTAACAGCAACGTGCCACTGGAGACAAGGTATTGTGTTAAGCTTTATATAGGGTGGTCAGATTTGCCTGATTTTATTACATTTGATAAGATCTCAGTCAATTGCCCAAGCAAGAACACCTAGTAGTGCAGTGACAACCACCTGACTCATGTCAAATTCTAGCACCATGGAAAATAAACTTTTATGTTTGCATTTTATATTTATTTATGGACAAGTATATATTTTGTAATTAGCATTTGAATATGATCAATCCATATTGTTAGCAAATTAGTGAAAGGCAATCCACATTTTATTTTTGAAATTTAGAGATACAGCATGGTATTACGCACTTCTAGCCCATGCGTCTGTGCCATCCAATTACACCCAATTAACCTACAAAGACCGTACATTTTTAGAAGGTGGGAAGAAACCTGGAGCACCCAAAGAAAACCCACACAGACATGGGGAGAACGTACAAACTCCTTACAGACAGCGACAGACATGTCAGATTATCCAGAACAGCCTGTTTCTAATGGTTAATGTAACATATTACCTTATTTCAAGATGCAACATAGAAATTCCTGAATACCTTGGAAAAATCAATGCATTCTTCTCAGAAAACTTCTTGTTAAGATTGACCTGCTGGAGAGGAAGTTGAAGATAAATTTCTCAGCAGCAGTCTTGGACAGGGGTCAATCTCCGATGTGGATTGCTTGCCAGTGCTGTTGGAAAGAGTTTAAACTGTCATGGCAGGTGGATGCAAATCCAAACAGAAAGTCAGAAATGCAATGCAGAGACCAAAACAAAAGATAGAAAAGTGAAGAGAGAGAAGTAAAAGTGGTGTATAGGTCGGCATAGCAGTTAGCGCAGTGCCTTTACAATGCCCACAATTGGGAATGGGGTTCAAATCCCATGCCAGCTGTAAGGAGTATGTGTACTTCCTCCCTGTTTCTGCATGTGTGTTGAGCAGCATGAACTCGTGGGCCGAAATGGCTTGTTACTGTGCTGTACGTGTAAATTAAAATTTAAAAAAATTCAATTGCAAAAGACACCAACAGACAATGAGTGTAGGGCACTTTATTTGAATGCCTGTAGAACCAAACAAGGCAGGTGAACTCATGGCACAAATAAGTACAAATAGACATGATTTACAGAAATGTAATTGGATGGTAGAGATGATAGATGAAATATCCGTGAAGTCCAAATATAACTCAGAAGATTGGCAGGAAGGTAAGGGAGGTGGAGTAGCACTCTCTCTTAAGGAGAAGATCAGGGCGATAACAAGAAATTATATAAGACCTAAGTAGAAGAATGATGAATATATCTGGGTAGAGCTTAGGCATAGAAAGGGGTGGGGTGGGGGGGGGGGGTTCTTAATAGGCCATCAAATTATAACATGACGATGGTACAGGCAATAAAGCAAGATAAAACTGATGGACATAAGAATGAAACGGCAACTGTCATGGGGGACTTCACCTTGCACATCAATTGGGTTAATCAAGCAGTCAATTCCTCTTCAGAAGGAGTTCATACTTTCTCAATAACTGT
This sequence comes from Narcine bancroftii, assembly GCF_036971445.1. NCBI lineage: Eukaryota > Metazoa > Chordata > Chondrichthyes > Torpediniformes > Narcinidae > Narcine > Narcine bancroftii. The sequence goes on from NC_091477.1 coordinate 15,578,447, forward strand.
CTTGAACAGTATGTTATCAAATATAGAAGGGATTATGCTACATCTGATCCCTTGCAACGAGTCAGATAAAATTAATGATCTTGCAGTTTAGTGTCCTTTCAGAGAGTGATCACAGTAAAACTGAAATTCTAATACAAATAGTCTGATCCAGAAGCAGCATATAATACCAAAGCAAAGGAGCCTACAAAGGGAAGAGGGAGGAGTTGCCTCGCCTCGACTGGGAACACGTGTCATGTGGTAGGATAGTTAAGGAACAATGGAAGACTTTCAATGAGATTTTTCATCATACTCAGCAAAATTATATTCCAATCAAGATGGGAGGAGCCAGCTTTGGATAATTAAGGAAATGAAAGACTATTTGTGTCAGTCATCACAGTTGATGACAGTTCAAACATGCCAAATGAGGGTTAATATCATTGTTAACACTGAAGAGATAGTGTTGAGCAAACCCTAAGGGTAGATAAGTCATCTAGCCCAGATGGAATGCATCCCAGGATGCTAATAGAAATAGCAGGTTATCATGGAAGCATTGGTGATAATTCACCAAAATTCTCTGGCCTCAATATTATGACACTTTTTAAAAAGAATGTAGGCATAAGGCAGGTAATTAGACATCAATTGGCTTAATGTTTGTAGTTGGGAAAATGCTCAAGGATATCATTGAGGAAGTTATAGCAGTATATCTGGATAGGAATGGTTCCATCAGGCAAACGCACCATAGATTCAAGAATCAAGATCCTGTTTGGCATACTTACTGGAGTTCTTTAAGGTTATAACAAATGTAATGGACAGAAGGGAACAGGTGAATGTTGTGTACTTGGATTTCCAGAAAGTGTTTTATGGTACCATATAAAAGCTAAACCATAAAGTGAGGATGCATGCGAATTGTATTCGCAGGAAGAGATGACTAGTTAGCTGACAAAAGGCAGAGAGTTGGGATAAATGGGTGTTTCTCTAGTTGGCAATCAGTGGTGATCAGAGTGCCACAGGGGTCAGTGCTGGGCCAACTCTTCACTATATAGAAGAGGGGAATGAGTATGGCATATCTATGTTTGCAGATGACAATTAATTGAGTGGAAAAGCAAATTAGGCTGAGGATGCAGAGAGATATAGATAGGCTAAGTCATAGATCCTCAAGATGGGGCATGGGAATATTTTGTTGGGGCGTGGGGCTTAAGAATATTTTAATGGGGCATGGGAATATTTTGGGAAATAATTTAAAAAATCGTTGAAAAATAAACTTGTTATGTTGGTGTAAAAGATGTGACTTGGCAACCCTGTCAGTATAACACAATTGTGGTAACGTCCAAGTAAAATCACTTTGTTCTTTATATTTTCATTGTGTGTTTTCGCTCTTCCGATGATTGATCCATCATTTCTCTTATTTTAACTGTTGTTATCCTTGGTTAACATTATAATTATATTTTTTATGACTGGTCTTATTATCACCCATTCCAAATGATCTCACTGGTGATGAGGATTCCAAATGATCTCAACAATCATGTCTCCGTCCATACCCCTTTACTTTTTCAATTCAGTAGTGAGTGAGACCTATATCTTTGTGCACTAGTGCATTGATAGGGGAGCGGGGGTGGGCTTGGTGAGATTATTGCTTCACACTAAAGTAAAGTAGTTGTTGAAGGGAAACTGTTTCAAAAGGTTTATGGAACTGTTTGATCTCCTCAGTGAGTTTTTGGAGGACAATCCTGAAATGAACCTCTTGCTTACAACAGTTGGCAAAGCTGATGTGAGTAACTTGACAGACATTTTTGAGAAAGTAAGTACATTGAACAAGCAGCTCCAAGTAGCAAATATGATGCTCGCTGAGGCAAAAACAATGATATTTGGATTCATGACACTTAAAATTATGCCAAAGAAACATTTCTGCAAGAAATTTCAGTCAATTCTATTGGTTGAATAAGTGTGAGGTAACTGATGTTGCGACAAACATCATTGTTGACCATTTGAAAATGTTGGTTACTGACTTTGATGATAGATTTTGTGATTTAAAGACCATGGATTTTCCCTCTTGGTTAACTCAGCCACTGTGATGGACTTATCTGAAGTTCCAGTGCAATACCAAGAGGAGTTATCTGAGTTGTAACATGATGAATGTATGAAAAAATCTGTTCAAAGTGAAAGGAACCACGATGTGGCTATCTAACGAGATTGAAACAAAATACCCAAACTCGACTACTTTAGCTAGGGAACTATTGACACATTTTCCATTTAGTACAATGTGGCTTCAGTGCTGTTAGTGATTTTCTACAAGCGAAGAGAAACCAACTGGAAATTACAAAATATAGAAATTTAAGGTTGAAATGAACAAAATTAGTCCCTCGAATCAAAAGAAATCTGCAGCCAGTGTCAGGGGCAAGATTCCCCTTGAAGAGAAGACAATTAATGAATGTGTGCTTGAGATAGTTGACATTTTGAAGTAATAGTTGAATATGAAATGTGTGTTCCAGTGTATTCCCGACCTTAATTGCATTGAAATACACTTGCAGTAAATGATTTAATTAAAACTTCTTTTGAATATATAACTTTTTTACACTAATGGTGGGGCGTACGATTTTTTGAAAAATTAAAGTGGGGCCTTGGGAAAAGAAGGTTGAGAACTACTGTGCTAACTGAATAGATGTAGTTCAATGTTGGGAAATGTGAGCTCATACACTTAGAAAGGAAAAATAGAAGATCAAATTATTACTTAAATGCTGTTACGCAGAGGGACTTGGGATTGCTTGTTCATGAATTGCAAAAGGTTGGTTTGCAGGTGTAACGGATTAATAAGAAGGCAAATAGAAATTTGGCCTTCATTGTTAAAGAGATTGAATTTCAGAGCAGGGAAGTTCCGCTGCAACTGTTGCATTTCTGGTCTCTTTTCTTGATAGAGGATACTCTGGCTTTGGAAGCAGTGCAGAGGAGGTTCACCAGGTTGATTCCAGAGATTAGGAGGTTAGCATCCCAGGAGAGATTGAGTTACCTGGGACCTGCACTCACTGGAATTCAAAACGATGAAAGGGTATCTTGTAGAAACATATAAAATAATGAAGGTAATAGATAAGATAGAAGCTATAAAATTGTTTCCATTGGAAGATGGAATTAGGGGACATAGCCTCAAAGGTTTGTGGGAATAGGTTTAAGGTAAGGACACAAGGAGGAACTGTGTTTCCAGAGAGTGTTAAATCTGTGGAATTGTCCATCCATGGAAGCAATGGAGGCTACCTCATTGAAACAGATTTTTGCAGAGTCAGGAATTAATGATTATGGGGGAAAAAGATTAGTAGGTAGAGCTGAGGACATGGCCAGATCAACCATGATGTTATCAAATGGTGGAGCAAGCTCGATGACCCAGCTGGCTAACTCCTACTCCAATTTTATATGCTATGCTCTTGTGTTATGTTAATTGAATGTCTGTCTGTGGAAGGATATAGATTGTAGTGAGGACAATGGAGGTGAATTCCATCGAGAGAGAGGAGGGTCGGCACTTCAGCAGCCTATATGTTCCAGGTGTGGGGTGCAGCTGTGGGACAGAATTTCCTTAATATTTGTCTTGTTGGTTTGGTGAATTAATGACAGGTAGAAGAAAGCTGTATTTTTTTTCAATTCTATTGAAATTCTCTTGAATAGCAGCTGAAATACATAGCATCTGGGAATCTAGTTGAACTAGTGTATATGTCAGTGTATAAAATGGTTTTCGTACCTTAAAAAGTCACCCCAAAACCAGGGGTCATCTTGTATGCCAAATAATATCTGAACCTTGATACCCTGTGGTTAAGAGTGTCCCCCATGGTGATGGAGAACAGTATAATACACTCCTGCGGTCCTCCCCCTAAATATTTTTCTACTGAAACTTGCGTTTTGTAATCTGGATTAATAGTAATGTAAAATTAAAACAATAAAAATGCATTATAAATCTATTTTACACACCTTAAAGTAGCAGCACATCCAATTAAGCTAACAGTCGCCATTTGCAACAGCTGATAAACAGTAAACCAGCAGCTAGGGTCCCAGGGTGCACTCCATTTACACAGGCCAATCACAATAAATCTTGCAGTGACCAGTTATTGGTACTTTAAAGACAGTGTTTCTTGCAAAGGATCAAGTTATCACTAATGTTCCATGAAAGAAGGCACTACACACTGGCCAATTCTAGAGAAGCATGCAGCAGACGTGGTCCATAAGCAGTGTCAAAATGGATACATGGCATTTTGCACTTTAGTGGGCTAAAGACAACCAAGAACACGGCAAAGACTACAAAGCCACTGCTTCATGGTGTAGTTGTTTTATGAAAAGAAATGATCTAGAACTGAGGCAGCAAACTCATGTTACCAGCAGATCTTGATGTTAAAATTACTATTTTCCATTGCTAAGTAATAAAACAATGTAAAGAATCATGATTATTGATTAAGCAACATCAGAAACATGAATGGAATGCCTAAGAACTTGGTTGGTAAAGGACTTTTGGGGCAGTAATCTCTCAGTGGTAAGTGTTGGACTTGGGGGGGGGGGGGGTGAGTAGACTTGTACAGTGAGAATACCTCAAAACAAAGCTTTGAAGTGGAAATTCTGGGAGTTACCTTGTATGCCAATATACACGGTACCTGGAAATACTATTGCGAGCAGGGTTGGTCACTAGTTCCTTAATAGAGAAAATAATGTCGCCGGCTCAGATGCATGGGCTCACCCTGATAATTTTTTCCAAAGACTGGGAATAGATTAGAGTAGAATCTCTCATCTCATGTGGATTCAAATGCTTCAGTGCACATTGTTTTTTTCCCCAGGAGGATGAGAGATTTCATTTGCCACTTTCAAGAAAATAAATTCTATTTCTGGGAAAATAATAATTGCATTTGAGCCTTGCATGACACCACATTACCAGTAAGACAATAGATAATAGGTGCTGGAGTAGGCCAATTGGCCCTTCAAGCCAGCATTGCTGCAGCAACAGCCTCATTTCAGACATTGGGGGCTGCTCAGCACTTGTTTGGATGGCCTCGTTGCGTTAGAGGCCATTTGTAAGCATTGGAATTCTTCAGATAGGGCTCTGGAGAGACTGTGCTGCAATAACCAATTGAAATGATAAATTACCCACTGCCACATTTAAAATCCATCTTGCAAATTGAGGTATTCTGGTGTTTTATTGACAATATAAGCTTTCGGGCAGTGATTTCTCTCCAGCTCTTACAGTAGATTTGTTTCCTTGCATTTTTTTTTATTTAACTTGTTAGTTTTTTTTCGGTTGCTATATAAGAAGTCATTGTCCTGCTTTGTAAAATCAGAATTAACCGGGTCATTACACTCTTGGTTTGCAAGTGTATTAAAGGCTAAAGTAAGAGGATGGAAATGGCTCCTCCTCCCCCCACAGATGCTGTATAGTGCATTCCTGCTCTCAGTGAAAAGATGAGAAGAAAAGATGGATGCTTCCCCAAAGGGAGGGTTAGATTATTTGCAGCATTGCATTAGAGCACAGAAACTGGTCATACAGCTGATCCATGCCAGCAATTAGGCTTCACGAGAGCCTCCTTCCACTCTCTTCAGCTCACTGCATCAGTACACTGTTCTATTCCTTTCTCCCTCATGCATTCATCCATTTTTCCCCCAAGTGTGTCTGTGCTTTTTTTCTCAGCTATTCCATGTTGATGCTACACTCTTCCCACTAATTGAGGAAAGCAGTTTCTTCTGAGTAAGTCGCAAAAGTTATGTTGTTATTGCTGTCCTCTGTGGCCCGAATGTATCACACTGACAGAGTTCTACACACAGGAAATGTTCCTGCCAAAAGAGAGAGATTCTGAAGTGTTGGCATAGAAAATGTATCAGTGAAAGGAGGCGTATCTTAGACAGTGACAATTAATGACCTAGACAGGGTTCATGCACAATGGTTTTTATTTTAAAGTGAAAAAAGACTCAAATTGACTTGCAAATAATTAGCATGGCATTGAACATGTCACCTCTTTTTAATGGTGTTTTTACAAGATTAATGTTGTCTCTGGAATGAATGCTTAAAATGATTTGGCAAATGAAAGGTTTAGCACCTGTGTAATATCACCTGTGAGCAGAGAATTTTTTAAAATCAAATCTGATCCGTGCTAAATAGATCGAGATCCTACACATTTTACTTCCTAAATATTAATAAAATATAATTTCTTCCTTAAGTTAATTTGATAAAGTATGACCATGTAAAACACGTTTTTATGATTACCTTTTAAAATTTAAGAAAATGTTATTGTCATTCGCTCTTTGAGATAACTTCATTGAGATGGTATTATGCACAGTAAATAGGTAATCCCTTAAAATTTCCCTCCTGGGATGAAAACAAGCTCTTAATGATGTTAGCACAGGTTACATGGGTGGAGCTTTTGTGCTTGGTGGCAGTGTGGGAAGGATGGAGGTGCAGGGCAATGTGAGATGAGACGGAGGGGGAGCGGAAAGAAACCTGGAAACTCATGGATCTCTAACTCCAGAAAAAAATAATTTTTGTATTGACAGATTCCCAGTCTGGAAGCAAGCATGTTTGACAGATTTGGCATCCAATTAATAAATGAAGGCTCAATTTTGTATCTTTTCAGATACAAACACTATGTCAGCTAACTCACAATTTCCTTCTCACCCTCCCCCCCCCCCCAAAACTTTGAAAATTGAACAACTAAAACAATTAAAATGAAAAACAGAAAAATGGTAAAAAGGAAAAGAAAACTTCAGCATACCGCCAGTCTTTCTAATCTACTTCCACTTGAGGGGCTTCACTGCTGTTCTCTTTATGTATTTTGTTAGCTTTTTAGAACTGTGGGCTGTTGCTATAGCTGTGCACCAAAGTGCTCCAGATAAGGTTGCCATATTTTCATACTTATTTCTTTAATTTTATGTTATTTTCTCCATGGGCATGCAGTTGTGCATCTCCGTGGTCCATCAAATGATAAGCAGGGGTGAGTCAGATTTCCATGTAATCGCAATGCATTTTTTTGCTACAGACAGGGCAATATCTACAAATTTAACTTGGCATTTAGTTAACATTCTGCCCACATCCTCTCGGTTTCCTAATAAATACAGATCGGGACCCAACGGGAAGTCTGTTCCCATAATCCTAATTAATATATTAGATATTTCCAACCTAAAAGGTCTCACCTTTGCCTAGGTCCATGTGGAGTGTACAAAGGTACCAATTTCGAACCCATATCTGAAGCAATTTTGACATTTAAGAAAAATATGGACTGGTACGTGACCCAGAGAGGTATAGAAGGATATGATCTGGTTGCAGGTCATTGGGACAAGGCAGAAAACTAGTATGCCACAAACTAGAAGTGCTGTAATGTTCTCTGTTTGTGTGGTTCTAAGCATAAGGAACTCCAAAGCGAATTTGTCTTCCCAGTTTTGACCCAAGCATCCATTGTGTTCAATGAAAGGAAAAGGTTGGCAACCAATCCACTGCTGATCAACTCTCAATTTTAAGCCAGTTCGACAGGTTTAATTCTGATAGGATCATAAGGCCATAGACTGAGGAACAGTATTGGGCAATATGGCTCATCGAGTCTGCTCCACCATTAAAATCATTAATTCTCCTCCTTTTTTTAATTTTGTTTTTAACTTAGACATAATGCATGGTAACAGGCCATTACAGTCCATGAGTCTAATTAATCTACAACCCCCCCCCAGTCCCATACATTTGGAAGGGTGGGAGGAAACTGGAGTACCCAGAGGAAAGCCACTCAGACACAGGGAGAATGTATAAATTCCTTACAGACAGCATTAGATTCGAGCCGGGATTCCTGGAGCTGTAATATTGTTGTGTTAACTGTGCCTTATTGCCATAATCTTTGATGCTCTTACAAATCAAAAACCTATCAACCTCTGCTTTAAATCCACCCAACAAACCCCACAGACTCACTCGACTTTGGCTGAAGAAATTTCTTTGTGTCTCTGTGCTCAAGGGATGTTCTTTTATTCTGAGGCTGTGCCCTAGATGCTCCCGCTAAAGGAAACATTTTTTTTCACATGCACTCTATCTAACCCTATCAATATTTGGTATGCTTCATTGAGATCCTGCTTCATCCTGCTAAACTCTAGTAAGCACTGGTTCAGAGTCATCGTACTCTCCTCATTCTTTAACCTCTTATTCTTAGGATCATTCTTGTAAACCTCCTCTGGACCCTGTCCAATGCTGGCGCATTCGTTTTTTTGATACAGTGCCCAAAACTGGTCGCAGTACTCCAACTGTTGTCTGGCCTATGCCTTGTAAAGCCTAAGTATGATATCTTTGCTTTTGTATTCTTGTCCCTCAAAATGAATGCTAAGATTACACACATGCCTTCATTACCACTAACTCAACAGCAAATTAACCTTTAAGGAATCCTGCACGAGCACAATTAAATCCCCTTAGACCTCTGCTTTCCGTATTCTCTCCCCTTTAAAGAAAAACATCTACTTTCTACCTTCTACCAAAATGCACAACCATGCATTTTCCTACACCATATTCCATCTGCCACTTCTTTGCCCATTCTCCCAACCTGTCCAAGTCCTCTTGCAGACTCCCTGCTTCTCAAAACTAATTTAAAAAATTAATTTAATTCTGTTATGTAAATCATTTACATACAGCATGAAAAGTAGCTGACCCAACACCAAACCCTGAGGAACATTATTAGTCATTTGCAGCCAGCTGGAAAAGGCTCCTTTATTCTCATAGTTTGCCTTCTGCCAGTCATCCAATCTTCTTGGAGTTAAAAAAAAATAAAGTCTGCAGACACTGAGGTCGAGTGCAATATGCAATAATGCTGGAGAAACTCAACAGGTCACACAGCATTTGCAGGGTAACCAATGCTTTGGGCATTGCTTTTGGGAGGGTACTTTGATGGGCTCAAGCCTGAAACCTTCGTTACCCTTTGTTTCCTGTAGATGCTACATGACCTACTGAGTTTCTCCAACACTTTTGTATGTTACAGCCATTTTTTCATCCATACTTTCACCTTTCCCATAGTGCCATGGGCTCCATTCCTGTTTAGCAGCTTCATGTGTCGCAACTTGTCAAAGGTCTTCTGAAAATCCAAGTGAACAACATGTACTGATTTTCCTTTGTCTATCCCGTATGTTACTCCTTCAAAGAACTCCAACAGATTTGTCAGGCAAGATCTCCCCTAACAGAAATCATTCCACTTTGACCTATTTTATCTTGTTCTTTTGAATAACCTGAAACCTCATCCTTAACAGTGGAATCCAGAATATTGCCAACTGCTGAAGTTCAACTTGTTGGCTATTAAATTCCAGTCTGTTTAGTCTTTCCCTTCAGGAACTTGGTAAATGGTTTTTTGACACTACTTGAAAACAAAATGAAACAGTTGTGCCTCGAAACAGTTCCTGTAGAACGTGAACACCAAATGCCAACCAGCATGTACGTATCTCAAATCCAGGATTGAACCTCCCTCAGACTTAGACCCAGAGGATCATAGCAACCATTAAATTTTTATTAAATTTAAATTTAGACATTAACCATGATAACAAGCCCTTTCAGCCCACAAACCTCTGCCGCCCAATTGCACCTAATTGACCTACAATTCCCGTACATTTTTGAATGGTGGGGGAAAATCTGACCCTGCGGGGAAAACCCACATAGATACGGGGAGAATGTACAAACTCCTTTCAGACTGCACATCATTCAAACCCCAGTCATGATCACGGATGCTATAATACCATTGCGCAGACCATGCTGCCCCTTTGAAGACCCCAAAATCTCAGATCCCCACTGCCACTTTCCTCCCCAGATCTGAGGATCAGACAACTATCACCTCTCACAGGGACATGAACGTAACCAATTGTGGAGTCCATCATGCTTGAGTGAAAACTAAGACTGTTAATCAGGCTTGCTTTCAGATCGAGAATCTGTCCATCACAAAAAAAACTTTCTATTTTGAAAATAAGAGTACCTTGGCAGCCCAAATTTTAGCCCATTTATCCCAAAAAAACACTCATGGAGTTCTATACCATGGTTTTGTTTGGCTGTTAATACAGTAAAATCCCCATTCTCCAGAATTAAAGTAACCGGCAGTCTCATGCAACAGCAAAATAATCACAGAAAATAAATACTGTAAGTAAAAAATAGTAAAGTTTAAAAGTGGTGCCACCCACCCCCCCCCCCCCCCAGCAGTCAGTTTGCCAACCACATGACATGCAGTCTCAAGAAATTGGAAAATACTGTTAAGGGTTATATTATATTTTGTATTATATATAAATGTGTCTTTAAAAGAGATAGATTGTGGGGAGTTTAGTGTGTTAGTCACTTCACAAACAGACATTAATATTTCATAAAACACATCTCATTTGAAATGCAAGAGCTATGCATAAGCAGAGACTTAATGTCCACAGTGACTTTACAGAAACTTTGAAGAAGGTCTATGGAGATTTCACAAGTAAGTGTTAATTGGACTGATGGTGTGGAATAAATTGACTATTGTCTTTAAAGCAACAGATGTCCAGGCTCAGAAACTGATTCCGGTGCCAGCAATCTGTCTGGTTGCAGTTTGCTGTTCTAAGATGGGTCATGTGCTTTTGCAAACAGAGAGGGAGAGGGAAAAAAATCATGTGATTCTTTGGAGAGAGAAAGAGAGAAGTCAGTTCTGCAGTTGCTTTTGGAGGCTGCAACATGGCAAGTGGGCAGGTTTGTTGAAAACCCCATTTTGAAGACAGGTTGTGAGTTCTGTTGAAAATCCTTATATTCTTTACAAGAGGAAATAGCTGGCTAGAGCATTTCTCCTGAAACAAGGGAAACAAGAGGAACTCTGTGGTGACCTGGAAGATGAGGTAATCATTTGGAAAACCCATGATGGGACATTTTTCTTCAACAAGACACTAAAATGACTGATCGGAGAAATTCAGTTTGTGTGTATGTCCAACGAGCAACAGATCTGTCTTTGAAACCAACAAGAACTTTCCTGTGCAGCTTTCAACACCAGAGCCTGGTGAAAATTCATAAATGTTCAATTCTGTGCACGGTATAAGAATTGCCTGATACCAGTGAACTTGAAGAAGTGAGAAGTGAATGACTGGACTATTAAAGCAAAAAACATTCCTGAAAATAAATACATTACATACACGTGTGCTTAGAAATAGAAGTGGGTTAAATTAGGTTAACTTAAGTTAATAGTAATAAGTTAAAGTTTGAAAATTAAAAGCAACTTTTGTTGAAGTAACCATTTGTCTTGGTAAATTTCTACTGCTGCTTGGTTTTGGGGTCCTCTGGGCTCGTAACAATACACTTATTCAACATTTACCAAACCCCATTGATGCTGGATACCTGGGGATTTTACTGTATGTCAGAATCCTATATTTAATTTCCATAGCCATACTGCACCCAAACAAGAAAATACGATCATGTATTCCATTGCGAATTATTCTTTACTCGCATTCAAATGTTAGAAGTTTCACCTCTGGGATTCTTTCTTCCTCTAGTCACCTTTGGATAATTTAAACTTTGGTTTGAGCTATTTGAAAATTAGTTTGTGGGTCATACCTGACCTTTACTTGAAGGCAACAAGAAAAATTGCAGAACTCTTAACATTATGGTGTGCACCAATGCAAAACAGCACCAGTTTTACCAAAGTGTCTGGGAAATGAATGTTGGATTGTTGCACAGTAGAATATAATTTAGCAATTGTACCTGTTAACAAAAAGATGATCCTTTCATTTCAACCCTCTTGTGTTTCCATCGTACCTTTTAAACTATTCTTCAAATGATTCTTCTCTTGCCATTTCAGAGCTTTTTGGTTTCCATTTCATATCCAAAAATTCTTTGCAGATAAAGAATATCCTGAAACAGCTTTTGATGATAATACTAACTCTCTTCTCTCGTCACTGATAATTAAGATAATTAAGGACAGAGTCACAAGAGACCATAGTCATTGGTATTTGGAGCACAAAATGAGCTGGTGGAGGGATTCAGCAAAACAACCAGCATCTGTGGAGGGAAAGAGGCAGATGTTCCGAGTTGAAGTCCCACATCATGACAAGAAAGTATAAAGCGGAGATAACCATTTTAGTGAAGTGAAGGGGAGGTGTGAGAGGTAAGGAAAGAGCTGGCAAGTGAGAGGTTGATCCAGATGAGGAGGGCTTAATAGAGGTAGGGGAGGGAAAGGCAGAGATAGCAAGAGAGGTTGGATGGTGATGTGGAGAAAACAAAGGTCAGCAGAAGGTATTGAGTGGAACCAAAGAAGGAGGTGACAGTGGACTAATGGCAGCAGAAGAGGGAGGGGATATGGAAACCAGTGGGAGAAGTATGAGGGCGATGGACAGAAACTGGGAGGGAAAGTTGAATGAAACTGTGTAATGGGGACTCAGAAGGGTTTGAAAGGAAGGTGTAAGAAAAAGAGAAGGAGTCCTAGGACATGGGTTGAACAGAAGGAGGGAGGAAGGAATTAAGACCTGAATTGGGAGAACTAAGTATTCAAATTGTTGGGTTGCAGACTGCCCAAGTGCAATTTGAAGTGGTGTTCATCTCATTTACCTTTGAGCTTACTCTGATTGTGGATGATTGTATGAGGGAGTTAATTTATAGAGGGCATTTTTTAAATAATTTGGACTCCAGCTTAATTGTTACTGTGTGGAAAATGAACTTTGATTTTTTTTTAACATTGAGTTTTCCCTTTCAGTTATTTTATGCAATCTTCCGGTTTGTATCAGTGTTAGCATGGATTAAGATTAATTCTTTCAAATTCTATCTACTGGGCTGTCATTTTATCAAAATTTGTGCAGTCACTGCATTACTCAGGGTAGGCATTTCATGTTGAAACTATGATTTCAATTTTTAACATCATAAGGAAATTGGCATCAGCTCTTAAATAAAGGCAGCTCTTGAACAAAGCATTTAAAAAAAAAAACAATGATAAAGATGTGGTTGTACATGAACTCTGGACTTGTGATCTAGGCAAATTTCATCGCCAAAGAGATACTGTGTCAAAGCAGAACTATTGAACAGGAGGAGAAGATATCAAAAGAAGAACCATCTTCCACAGTAAGGTTGAGTAAATCAAGAAAGTGGAGACACCCTGATTGAAGTAAAAATACAATGCAGGAGAAACTCTAACAAGTCAAACAGTGTACTTCGTAGAGCAAAGATAAAGATACATAACCAACATTTCGGACTTGAAACCTTCATCACAATATAAGTAAAATGTTGGCAGACGCCTGAAGAAAAAAAACCTCAGTATGGATTTTAATCTCATCCAATTTGAAATAAATATCTCATGTTTTGGAGACCAGATTTTAAAAGATCTACCAATTATAAAGGATAAAATGGAGGAAATTAAGACTTAATAAAGAACTAAAAAAAAAATTAAAAACCTGTTTCTTAGCTTTTAATCACATCAGCCTTTTTTTTTGCATTTACAGCACTCGTTCTGTTTATGTAATCCTACAAATGTTCTTATCTAGAACTGACATGAACGTCAAGTGGAACTTGACCGCTTCTTGAATTAAATTAATTGGAAAAAGTCCCAATTCTGTTTTATCAACTGCTTCAAAAGATCATCCCAAAGCTGTGGAATCTCAGCAGAAACGTCTGGGTAAACTAGAGTACCAACCTGACTCTCAATATATAAAGTTTAGTTGTCTGATAGTAACAAGATTTTCTTGTTGCATCCTAAAAATAATTATTCATAGTTTATCTGTGATTTGAAATATGTGAAGATCTGAATATATGACAATCAGAAAACACATGTGCAAAGAAAGATATTACCACTACACTGTCCAAGGTTGATGGAGGCATTAAAGATCCAATAGCACCATCAGTTCTGTTTTACATAATCGCATGTATCCAACTCAATCAATTGTGATGGTTTAAGAAGGTGCCTTTTGCAAGAGCAATTAATGATGGGAAATAAATGCTGCTGTCACCCCCACTACCTGCACCCTGAGAGACAAATCTCAAGAGAGCTATTTCAGTGTCAGTCCCAACCCCTTCTATCCTATTTCATGAAATTCCATGCATCCTGATATTTTCTCCTTTCTATGAAATCCACAACAGAAAGAGAACAACGTAAGTTGATCAGTTGGAGCCAGGAGCCAAGCAAACATCTTATTCACTGCAATATGCAAATGTTTGTTCATTTTTGTTTTCGTTTAGATTCAATTGTTGAATTGCTGATTAAACAGATTGCAGGCCAATTATTTGCAAATTGGCAGTTTTTATCTGCAGTTTCCAAAAATCTTTCCTGATCTCAGCATAACATTGCCTGGCAAACTAGTTATGTATTTATTAGGATTCTGCTCTATCCAAAAAAAAATTCCTTTGTTATTCCCTCTCTAAATGTATTACCATGTGCCTCTTGCTGTTCTTTTGAAGTCGAGTTTGATGGTTAACAAGCTGAGAACTTTTAAAGTGTTTGGCAGATAATTCCTGTTAAATTTTTGTGTCACTGATCTTTCATATTGATTCTCTACCCCCGCAAAATTGAGTCTGACTCCGTTAAAAGATTATGAGGAAAAAAAAATGCTTGTACCAATGAATTTATTATCATACTGAGAGAACAAGTCATTTTAATGCAGACTAAATATGGAGATTGTACCCCAACTCTGGTGACTGACCTTGATAATTAAAATGAATTTATTGTCATACACATTGTACAATGTACATACAAAATTCTGACTTGCTATACTTTGTTTAAAAAAACAATAACAATAGTGCACTTCTTGAATTAAAAAGACGATAAATACAAAAATAGATCGTAAATACAGTAAACCATCCTCCCATTCCCCACCCCACCCCCCCACCACCCCACCAGGTACCTGACACCTATGGAAATTGGAAGATGCTGGATAAGTGAATTTGCTGGTTGCCTGATTATGTGTTAGGTAAATGTCAAAGTGACAGCTCGTGAGTGCAAATTTTAAGCTTAAACATTTTTTAAAACCTATTTATTTTTTGCAACTTTTTTGATGATTGCTTGAGGTTGTCGGTTGCTTCAATTCTGGATAATGGGGATTGTATTGTATTCAGTTATACCAGTGCAAAAGAAAAGTGACTTTGTTATAGTACAGACAGTTGTTTTGTACATTTCCTAATTAGTGTAACAAGAGGAAGTTCAAGAGCCTGATATCTGTTAGAAGGAAACTGTTCTTGAACCTGGAGGTGCAGGTCTTCTGGCTTCTGCATCTTCTGTCTGAAGGTCGCAGTGAAATGAGGTTGTGATCAGAGTGATGGGGGTATGTGGTGAATGTCTGCCAAGCTGCCTGTCTCCACTCTGGTGAGCTTTGCTGTACTAACATTGGCTGTGCATTATCTCTACCGTTAAGGACACTCCCCTTGGGTATAACTGTATCTGCACCTATTGTCTTTCATTATTGTACCACGAGTTTCTGCTAATAAAAGCCATGATTATTGTTTGACCACATCGTCTTTGTCTACTTCATCAACTGGCACCTCAGGGTATGATGTTGGCTGCCATTTTCAGACAGCACCTCGCAGAGATGCATTAATTGGATGAGAGATCAAAGACTGTTCTGAACCTGGCTGCGTTTATTATTTTCTGAAACCTTCTGCATTCCTGGGTAGCAGAATTATCAAGCCAGGCTATGAAGAAACCTTTCAATATACATTCCAAAGCGCACCAGTTGAAATTTGGAGTATTTGCCGCCATGCCTAAGATGTTTATTTAGGATAATTGTAATATGATATGATCACTGATATTAACTTGTTCAGTATTCAATTAAACCTCCTGCCACCTAGAGAAACACAAGAACAGCAGATGCAGGAGTCTGGAACGAACAAAGAGAAGCTGGAGGGCTCAGCAGACCCCTTATGGATGAAGGGTCCTGACATGAAATTTTGAACGGATCATTTCTCTCAATAGATGGTGCCTGATCTGCTGTTTGCCACCTCTTCTGATTTAAGGAACATACAACTGACTCAGGATTCAAGTTAATTCCAATATGATTTTTCATTGTTGGTGGCCCCAAAAAAACCCTTTCATCTATTTTCAGTTTCATTTTAAGTGATGGTTACATTTGCCTTTCTTTTGACCTTAAATTTTTAACAAATACACCCAAGTTATTGGTCACGGCAATTGGAGGTATAGGCCCAGAAATGTTATGTGCACAATATTTTAGTGAGTTGCAGCAAAATTTTGATTTATTCTAGTAAAAGTCATTGATAATTTTTTTTTTTCTGCAAAAAGCTGCTAGATTTAACTGGATCTTCGAGCGGAAGAACACCCATCATCACGAGCATTATTTGAGCACGCAACTTGTAAACGGAAAGCTCACTTGTGAAGCAGCGGCAGAGATTTGAAATATTTATGAATGCAAAAGGGATCAGAGGTGGAAGGGTGAACAAATTTAAATTCCTGGGTGTCACTATCTCGGAGGACCTTTCCTGGACCCGGCATCATTGTGAAGAAAGCACGTCAGCGCCTCTACTTCCTCAAGAGTTTGCGGAGGTTCGGTATGGCATTGAAGACCTTGGCCATCTTCTACAGATGTGCAATGGAATGTGTGCTGACTGGCTGCATCACAGTCTGGAATGGGGGCACCTCTGAGTGCAAAGCCCTGCAATAGATAGTGGATACAATATATCACAGGCAAAACTCTTCTCACCATTGAGAAAATCAACAGGAAACACTGGCATTGGAGAGTAGCAGAAATGATCAAGGATCCACACCACCCTGTCCCCACTCTGTTCTCACTGTTGCCATCAGGAAAGAGGTATAGGCGCTACAAGGCTCATACCACTATGTTCAGGAAGAGTTGCTACCTCTCTACCATCAGACACTTATTTAACGATTCTTACTTTGCACACTATTTATTATTGAATTGTTTTTCTAATTTGTAGTTGGTTTACATTTCTCTCATTTATTTGCATATAATTTCTTGAATATAGTTTTGCACTACTAATAAGTAGAATATCTGACTGGCCAGAAGGAAAAAAAGAAACTTAGGAATGTATGTGATGTCATATACACACTCTTTGAACTTTGTACCCTTCTCTTAGTGGCTCAAATTAATCCAACCCAACAGGAAACATCTCTTGTTTCCCACAGCACCCCCCCCCCCCCCCCCGCCTCTCCCCCAACCCATCAGACCACAATTCAAACCATCTTACATTTCAGTCTGGAGCTTCACTTGGAACATGCCTTACCTTTCCATTAGTCATAAACTATTACACCTTTCACATTGTGGAACAAATTCAGTGGCATGCCTCTTTCAAAGAAAAATAACTTTCAAGACCACAAGTAAATGGTACACATGGAATATTGAGTCAGGAAATCTTAAATAATCCACAGCACTGGATTTTCACCATTCAAATATGAGAAGAGTATTTTACTTTATTTTAGTTCTGCAAGGGAAGATACGTGTGCATGGATAGGAGCAGCCCTCCAGTGCCTTAACTATGATCCATTATTCATGTATGAATCCAAACAGATTCTATAATTATGGCTGGGGGAGCATAACTCAGCCCTATTACTTTCACGACAGGGTACTTTCTGCGAATAACAATAGACAATGAACAGAGGAGGAGGATCTCCATTCCCTGGACTAAGGTCATTGCATTCCTATCTGCTTCAGTAAAGCTAACATGGACAAAGGACAATTTTGTTATTTAAAAACCACTTTTGTAATATTATTGAAATGCTTTAATAACATTAGCTTCACATTTCTGCAAAAAGCAAATTGTTTTGTACAGAATTGCTATTGGCTGCATTCAGGTGTTTCTTCAAAATTCAGTAAACTTCTCTTAATCCCTTCAGACACTTTCTTAAGAGCAATATTACTTTAATTTGTTCCCGTCACCAACTCGACAGCTCGGTCGTTTTGCATGGTTGACAGTGCAATCAGCACAGCACCTTTGCAGCGCCAGCGATCAGGTTAACTCAGGATCCTTTAAACTAGAATAGTTGGGGGGAGGGAACAAAATAGTACAGAGCAGTAAGGAGAAGGTTAGAATGCAAACAAAGAAAGTTTGTAGTAAGTATTTGAATATGGATGGGCAGGTGATAGAGAAGGGAAATGCTCTGGAAGAAGATGAAGGGCAATTGGCAGGAAAAGGAAATAATGTTATTAAAGATGAGGGAAAACAGTGATTAAAAATTGGGAAATCTCTGAAATTCATATAGTTTAATGTCAGGAGTATTGTAAAAAAGGTGGATGAGCTGAAGGTGTGGACTGATACTTGGAAGTATGATGTGGTAGTGATTAGTGAGACATGGTTGCAGGAGGGATGTGATTGGCAACTGAATATCCCTGGGTTTCGTTGTTTTAGGTATGATAGAGTCGGAGGGGCAAGAGGAGGTGGGGTTGCATTGCTTGTCAGGGAAAATATTACAGTGGTGCCTAGGAAGGATAGATTAGAGGGCACATCCACGGAGGCTATTTGGGTGGAACTGAGGAGTAGGAAAGGAGAGGTTACACTTGTAGGGGTGTATTATAGACCACCCGGAGGGGACCGAGACCTAGAGGAGTAAATCTGTAGGGAGATAGTAGATATTTGTGATAAGCACAGGGTTGTAATTATGGGAGATTTTAATTTTCCACATATAGATTGGGAAACACATTCTGTGAAAGGACTGGATGGGTTAGAGTTTGTGCAATGTGTGCAAGATAGTTTTTTACAACAATATGTAGAGGTGCCGACCAGAGAAGGAGCAGTGTTAGATCTACTGTTGGCAAATGGGATGGGTCAAGTGACGGAGATGAGTGTTGGCGAGCACTTCGGGTCCAGTGATCATAATGCCATCAGCTTCAATGTCATTATGGAAAGAGAGAAGTCAGGGCCAAGGGTTGAGGTTTTTGATTGGGGAAAAGCTAGATTTGAGGAGATACGAAAGGACTTGCAGGGTGTGCATTGGGACAATTTGTTTTATGGGCAGGATGTAGTAGAGAGATGGAAGTCTTTTAAAGATCAGATTTTGAGAGTGCAAATGCTTTATGTTCCTGTTAGGTTAAAAGGAGGGGCAAAAGGTTTGAGAGAGCCGTGGTTTTCAAGGAATATTGGAAACTTGGTTCGAAGAAAAAGGGAGGCGTACATTAGATATAAGAAGCATGGAGTTAAGGAGATGTTTGAAAGATACATTGAATGTAAGAGGAATCTTAAGAGAGGAATTAGGAAAGCTAAAAGAAGGTACGAGGAAACTATGGCAAGCAGGGTGAAAACTAATCCAAAAGAGTTCTACAAATATGTTAATGGTAAGAGGAAAGCTAGAGACAAAATTGGTCCCTTAGAAAATCAGAGCGGAAAACTGTGTGTGGAGCCTAGAGAAATGAGGGAGATATTGAACAGTTTCTTTTCTTCGGTATTCACTAAGGAGAAGGATATTGGGAGATGTGAGATAAAAAAAAAGCAAATTGGGTAAATATGGGGAATATAGAGATTACAAAAGGTGTAGTTTTAAGGCTTTTGAAGAATATAAAGGTGGATAAGTCTCCGGGACCAGACGGGATCTTCCCCAGGACAATGAGAGAAGTGAAGGAGGAAATAGCAGAGGCTCTGGCGGTAATTTTCCAAATGTCATTAGATATGGGGATAGTGCCGGAGGATTGGCGCATTGCGCATGTGGTTCCGTTATTTAAAAAGGGTTCAAGGAGGAAGCCTGGCAACTATCGGCCTGTAAGTTTGACGTCTGTGGTAGGTAAATTAATGGAGAAAATTCTTAGAGATAGTACTTATAAACATCTGGATAGACAGGGTCTGATCAGGAGCACTCAACATGGATTTGTGGGAGGAAGGTCATGTTTGACCAATCTGATTGAATTTTTTGAAGAGGTGACTAGGAATGTGGATGAGGGTAGCGCAGTGGATGTTGTCTATATGGACTTCAGTAAGGCCTTCGATAAGGTACCACATGGAAGGTTAGTTAGGAAGGTGCAGTCTTTAGGTATAAATTTTAAGATAGTCAAATGGATTGAACATTGGCTGAAAGGGAGAGGCCAGAGAGTGGTAGTGGATAATTGTCTGTCAGGTTGGAGGCCGGTGACCAGTGATGTGCCTCAAGGATCTGTATTGGGCCCATTGTTGTTAGTTATATACATTAATGATCTATATGATGGGGTGGTGAATTGGATTAGTAAATATGCAGACGATACTAAGATAGGTGGAATAGTGGATAATGAAGAAGGTTTTCAAGGATTGCAGAGGGATTTGGGCTGCTTAGAAAAGTGGGCTGAAAAATGGCAGATGGAATTTAATGCTGATAAGTGTGAGGTGATTCATTTTGGTAAGAAGAATCAGAATAGGACATGCGTGGTAAATGGGAGAGCATTGAGGAATACAGAAGAGCAGAAAGATTTAGGAGTAACGGTACATCATTCCCTGAAGGTAGAAACTCACGTGAATAGGGTGGTGAAGAAGGCTTTTAGTATGCTGGCCTTTATCAATCATTGCATGGAATATAGGAGTTGGGAGGTGATGTTGAGATTGTATAAGACGTTGGTGCGGCCTAATTTGGAGTTCTGTGTGCAGTTCTGGTCGCCTAATTATAGGAAGGATATAAACAGAGTGGAGAGAGTGCAGAGAAGGTTTACCAGAATGTTACCTGGGTTTAAGCATCTAGAGTATAGGGAGAGATTGAACAGATTAGGTCTTTATTCTTTGGAGCGTAGAAGGTTGAGAGGGGATTTGATAGAAGTATTTAAGATTATGAAAGGGATAGACAGAGTGGATGTGGATAGACTATTTCTGTTAAGAGGAGGAAAGATTAAAACAAGAGGACATGAGTTAAGAATTAAGGGGCAGAGGTTTAGAGGTAACATGAGGGGGAACTTCTTTACTCAGGGAGTGGTAGCCGTGTGGAATGAGCTTCCGGGAGAAATAGTGGCGGCGGAGTCAATTGTATTATTTAAGAAAAGGTTGGACAGGTATATGGATGAGAAGAAGATGGAGGGTTATGGGCATTGTGCAGGGAGGTGGGACTAGAGAGGGGTGTTTGGTTCGGTGCGGACTAGAAGGGCCTAATGGCCTGTTTCCGTGCTGTAATTGTTATGTTAAATGCTGGAGAAACTCAGATGGTGACCGGAGAAGCCAAATTAATGCCATCAGGTTGGAGGGTACCCAGGCACAAGCTGAGGTGCGGTTTCATCAATTTGCAGGTGGTCTCAATTCAGCAGTGCAAGAGACTATAGACAGGCAAGTCATCGAGGGAATGGGACAAGGAATTGAAATGGGTAGCCATTGGGAGATCTATGGTATTGTGATGGACGGAGGCAAGATGCTCAACAAAGCAATCACCCAGTCTTTCCGATGTAGAGTCCATTCCCCCCCACCACTGCCATCTTCTTCCCCCTGTTGCCTTCCCCCAGCTCTGACTCTCTTGATTCCCTTCTCCCTCTGTATCCTTTCACAGAGCCAAAATCCATTCTCATACGTCCTCTTGTCATATCCATTAATACCTCTTGTTGATCTGGACTCCTCCCCCTCCCATTCTTCAGTCTTTATTCTGACAGCTTTTTGTTCTTTTGCTTGTGCCTTGAAGAAGGGCTCAGGCCCGCAATGTTGGCAATATCTCTTTACCTCTTCTGGACTTTGAGAGGCTGGCTGAGTTCCTCCTGTATTTCTGTGTGTTTATACTACAGTCTACAGATTTTTGTGTTTCACTCCTTTTCCAGGTTAAGAGTGAGTGCAACTCAGCAAAGGTGTCACCCTGTGAGAAGCACTCCATTATTCAGTGTAGTTGAACTGAATGGAGCTTTTGTTGAGAGGGGAGAGGGACACTGCAACCAGATGGCATAGTGTGCAACTAATAAAAAGGGAGCACAGACCTTGTTCACACTCAACTTTATCGGATATGGCATCAACATAATCTTGTTTTTCATGAACCTTTAATACACTGAGTTTAAGGCTGGGAGATCTGCTACTGATCTTCATGAACCACCAAACCAAAATGTGGCCTTCTGTCCATACATAACAAAGAAGAAAGGAGCAAATACTGTAGTTTTTGTAAACCCCTCAATGTTGGAGTGCTGTCAGTATAACCTTGAATCTTGGAAAAATAATGAAAATGAATTTATTGTCATATTTTGCAATGTACATATACATTAAAATTCATGTTTAGTGCAGCTGAACATGTACTTCATCGAATAAAAACCTACAATAGTTGTAAATCAAAAAGTGTATCAAGGATGTTTGCCTCAGGGATTTGTGGAAAGTTAGGGATCTGAAATTGAACAAAATGTCTAGCTTGAATATATCTAAAAAAAAGAGTGGTGTTAAATTTTACCACCAATTGTTCAAAGGAAGCAAAGTTGTTTTGAGTAAAAAGATATTTAAAACATTTAATGTCCAAGGTTTATTATCTCTTATTTATAATAATTTTCTTGATTTAAGTTAGTTAAAATCAAGAACGAATGGGAACAGGATTTGAATCTTTCATTCTGAGATGAGGTTTGGGACTCTATTTGTAATTTGATTAATACTATCTCCTTTTGTGCATGATACTGTTGCAATTTAAGGTGGTCCATGGAGTACATGTGTCTAAGGTTAAATTGTCTCATTTTTACCCAGATAAAAATAATCTTGATGACAAATATAAAATTGGTGATGATTCTTTGGTTCACATGCTCTAGTTTAGAAAGATTTTGAAGACGTCTTTCAAACATTATTGGTGATTCTCAAATTCAAATTAGAACCTTGCCCTTTAATTGTTCTATTCGGATCATTTCAAGAAGATGATGCTTTATTGACTCCAACTTAATCCCAAATTTAATATTTAACTTAATTGACAGCCAGACATGCAATTTTGATTGCATGGAAAGGCAATATTCCACCTACACACGCATACACACACACAATGGTTAAGTGATAGTATGTCTTGTTTAAGTTTAGAAATAAATTAGATCTGCCACTAAAGAGTTAAATATTAACTTCTAAAAGACATGGGGCCCATTTGTGGACTATTATCACAACCTAAAGAATTTGGGTTGTTCTGAAGCTTGTGCTGTGCTGTCCATCTCCACGTTGTTGTCACTTGAATCCTTTGTGTCAGCTTTTAATCTTGCTTATTGGTAGGGGTCCTGAATTAAAAGGGTTTTATTTTTCTCTTCTCTTGAATTTTACAATGCCATATATAGCAGCATTGTTCAATTGTGTATAATATAAGCATCAATAAAAATATTTTTAAAAGAAAAAAACCACAATAGTATGGATCATTGAATACAATAAATATAAAAGATAGATAGTGAATAAATATGCATAGTTAACCAAGTACAAAATGAAAGTGACTTTGCAATCATGCAAACTGTCTTTCGTGGTGTTGGAACAATCTATGATTAGGTAAAGGGAGATTCGAGAGCCTGATAGCTGTTGAAAAGAAACTGTTCTCTCTGGTCTTCTGGCTTCTATATCTCCTCGCTGAAGGGACCAATGTCAAGATGTTGTGACCAGGGTGATGGGAGCTCTTCATGTCAATAATTGGCAGCCTTCTTAAGGCAGCACCTAATTTGGAATGGTATTCATACTTAATGGATGGGTGCCAGATCCTGTGATGGACCATGCTATGTTTGCTACCTTCTGGAGCCTTCTGTGTTCTTGGGCATTTCAATGACCAAATAACCTCTGATGCAACCAGTCAATATAACTTCCAGAGTACACCTGTAGAGATTTAATTGAGCATTCCAATACGTGCCAAATCTCCCCCATTCTCCTTGGGAAATAGTCATTGGTTGCCTTCTATTTTCCTTGATGTGCTGGCTCCAGCAGAGATTACCTGAAATGTGGACTCTCAGAAACTTGAAGGTACTAACCCTCTCCACCTCTGTCTTATCAATGTGGAAAGGTACCTCCACCTCTCCTTTCTGAACTCAACTGCTTGGTCTTGGTGATGTTGAGAGAAAGATTGTTGTTCTGGCACCACTTGAACAAATTCTCTATCTCCTTATGTATTCTGACTCATCATTTCTAGTTATTCGGCCAACAATGGTGGTGTTGTCAGCAAATTTGTCGATTGAGTTGTTGCCAAACTTGCATAAGTGCATAAAGAACAAAGCAGGGGATAAGACATGCAGACTTGGGATGCCTCCATATTGATGGTCAATGAGGAGGAGGTCATGTGTCTAATTCACACTGACAGGACTGTGCTGATGAGGATCAATTTCCAGAGGGATAAACAGCATCCCAGATCCTTTAGTTTTGCTCGTATGAAGGGGTTGATCACTGAGCTGCAGTCAATGAATAACAGCCTAGGGTAGATGTTCTTGTGGTTCAGCTGATCAAACACAGAGCAGAGAACCAGCAACATGCCATCTTCCCTTGGCTTGTTATAATGAAAGGCAAACTGAAGTGGGTTCAGGTAGTTCCTGAGATAGGAGTCGATCTCCTTCATAACCAACCTCTCAAAGCACTTCATTCTGGTAGATGTCAGTGCCACTAGTCGAAAGGGGTTGTCCTTTTGAAACAAGTGGGAACCTCTAACCATCATAGCAATTGGTTGATTTCCATAAAAACTCTGGCCAGTTGGCGCACTCAAGTTTTAAGGACTCTCTGAGCCAGTCGCTTTGAGGATACACCCTTCTAATGATTCTGTTCACATCAGACTCAGGATGGGAGCACAGTGTCTCCTGGGGCTGTGGAGGCTCACAGGGGTTCACCATTGTTTTGCCTTTCTCAACAAACAGAGAAGGCATTTAGCTCAACCAAAAAGAGATATATAACAATTTACGATACTGCCTTGTTTCACCTAATGTGATGTAAAGGTCTACACATCCTGCCATAGTTGTTGAGTGTCTGTCAGAGACTCCAGCTTGGTCCTGAATTCCAGAATTGCATTGGACATGGGTTTCCATATTGAATCTGGTCTTTCTGTACATTTCTGAATCTTATGCCCTAAACACCACAGATCTGGTTTTCAATAGTTTATGGACCTTTTGATAATAGCTGCATGAAACTCTTAAGTAAAAGTCTAGCTAACTAGATCTAGATAGATCTCTGAAGCAGAAATGTGATAGCTAAAAGAATAGTGTGTGCTACAGGGTGAATTTCACTCTTTAAAACAACTTGTTTAATAGGACAGCTGATTTATATATCATCTAAATTAAATTAACTTTCTTAAAACTTTATTGTTTTCTTTATTTCTTCAAATGTTCTCATGACATTTTGATTCAGTTTGAATTAATTTGGATGGCATCTCCCATTGTTCTATGGATGCAAGTTTCAGGGCATGTTTTATACAAGGAGATTTTGTTCCTTTGGTAGCAATGAAGACAAAAATCAAGATGTTTGAAACAGACTACATGTAGCAAAATTCTGTCAATCTATAAATGTTAAGTAAAATAAAAAATTAGAAAATTATTTGACTACATGGCGCTTGATCAGTGGCCTCACTTAATTAAAGGACACATGCTACACCTGAAATGAAAGGAAATTGATAATGCGGGAGATTATCAAGTCCCTTGCCGTATACAAAATTCTTTTGCAATTCTGATCGTCTTCCATTCAAAATTCACACCCATTGAGAATTCAGACCAACAATTCTGAAAATGGTAATCTCCCAAAGAAGGAAGAAAGAAAGCTTTGCAAATTATTTTCATTTGGGGGATTAAACACTGGCCCAATATCAACATTACTGCATACTGCTGGGTATTCTCCACCCACCCAACCTTCACTAGTGATAGATCATATCTGTCTGCACCAATGCTCTTTCCCCACCTTGGTGAGTTTCTTACTGAGCTCTCCAGCTCCCTTCCTTTGTCGCGTTGAGAGCACAAAAATCAAAACTTGTTCCTTTAACTTGCATTTAGGTAAATTGCCTTCAAATCCAATGTGCCCACACTCAAGATTCTCTCATCTCATGCATGAAATGGCATATTGAGAAATGTCCAATTGGCATACTGAAAAAGAGTGATAAAACAGTTTTCCTGTGATTGCTGAACAGCACAATGGGGTGTTGTGGAGTTCGTTAGCTCCGGTTTTTACGCCTGCGTAGTCTGTCGAGCTTGAGATAGGTTTTCTGCCGATTGCTCTGTGAGCTGATTAATTTGATGTATGATGTTAAGCATTTATTGGGTCGAAATGAACTCCCTCTTGGTAATGCATGTTATGTAACGCAAGGCATTTAAAATAAAGATCCACTAGGAACACCTTGACACCCCTGTAAGATTGCTTTGGTTTGTTTTGTTAATATCCGCAATCCCACAAAATGCAACATGCAAACTCAGGATAATCCTGCAGGATTATTTCGCTGTAGATAACTCATCCTATCTTTGGGAATGGCATACAGGATTTTAAAAGCAACATTCCAGATTTATAACAGCATACTTTTGCAATTAAGCTCGTAGCTCCCTCAAAATCACCATTAAAAAAAATCCTTGCCCTTTAAAATGCAGTAATTTGTTAAATGTTTGTTTTTCTGTAGATTTTATTTTGAATGTTATTGGAAGCTTCATAATTTTTTATCCTGAGAGAATATATGTAGCTCCAGCCTGCCTTGATTTCACAAATCTAGAGTTGGAAAATACTATCTGCAACCTGGCATCTATTTGTGAACACTTTTTTCCCATTACTTCATGGGACGTAGTCATTTGCTGGTGAGGACAGCATTTAATAACCCTCAGAACTTACACAGCAGAATATTATGTTTTGTCTTTTTCTGCTTGAAGCAGGTGTGGTCACCTCCCTGGTTTTCATCTTAACAGATTGCTTTGGTTAAGCACACTGAATTGTGTTTCTTTGCTGGGAGGTGCAAAAAGAAAATCTATTTTTCTCGATTTGTGGCAAGTTTTTGATATTCATAATAAAAACGGCAGAGATTTCGTTCAAAGGATATCTCAGCCTGCCAAGAGCTATAAGGGCTTGATATAAAGTTGAACATCCCCAGCAGCGACACAGATAAATGGTGCTGGAAATTAACACACATATACATTTCGAACATCCAAACAAGCACCAGGAACTTCCAGCTTAGACATGCAGCATGGTAACGGGCACGTTTAGCTCACGAGCCCATGCCACCCAAATACACCCAGTTGACCTACACCCCCAGTACATTTATGAATGCATGATTGAAACTGCAGACATAGGGAGACTATACAAACTCCTTACGACAGGACGTGATAATTGCAGAGCTTTATCAACTGAATATCAAGGTGCCGCAGTTATAATGTTGCACTGATATACGTCAACCTAACTCATGATCAAATTAACCCTTTTCTCCCTCACCACCATTTTTCTTGCAACCATGTGCCTATCTGAGAGTCTTATAAGTGTCCCTATTGTATCGGCCTCATCCACTCTCAGCAGTGCGTTCCATGTGTTATACACAAATGTACTGGAGAAAATTAGCACGTTATGCAGCATTCAAAGGAAGAAAGAGGTAACCAACATTTTGGGCCTGAGCCCTTCATCAAGTATAACCAAAAGCAGACTCTCAAACCTGACAAATGGCCCAGGCACAGAACGTTGGTTACCCTTTCCTTCCTATGGATGTTGCATGACCTGGTAGGTTTCTCCTGCACATTTGTGTTTTACACTCGACCCCAGCATCTGCAAACTTTCTTGTTTCAGTACATTTCAGGTAACCACCACTCTATACGTTTATTTTTTAAAAAAATACTGCCTCTTAAATCTCCCCTAAGCTTCCCTCCATCTATCTAAGACAGATGTCCTTTGGGCATTGTCACCCTGGAAAAATTATGGTGGTTTAATCAAGGTTTAATGGAGGATGAGGGGTGATTTAATGAAGGTGTATAAGATCATGGACTCTCGCTCCTTGACTCTCATGATCTTATACACCTTCATTAAATCACCCCTCATCCTCCATCATTCCAATCTGGGTGACAAATGCCTGCAATTTCAGAAGGAAGAACAGACAGTTGAAGATGAGATATTGTGGTCATCAGAATGATACCAGCTGTGTTATTTTTTAAAAAAAAGCTTTTCACAGTTGGTGAAGTGATTAGTGCTGCGCTGTACAATGCCAGTGTCCTGGGTTCCAATCTGGCACTGTCTGTAAGGAGTTTGTACATTCTTCCTGTGTCTGCGTGGGATCCCTCCAGGTGCTCCAGTTTCTTCCCACCCTTCTATAAGTACAGGGTTGTGGGTTAATTGGGTGTAATTGGGCGGCACAGGCTCATGGCCCGGAAAGGCCTGTTACTGGGCCGTATATCTAATTTTTTTTATATAATGACAAGTTTATTTTATTTATTTTGTATTCGGCTTCCCGTATAAGATATTGCGGTCATTTCTGATGCATTTATGATGAGGATCCTTTTAAATAAGCACTCAAATATTGATAAAATTGCTGAACCTGTAGCCGTAGAGGGTGATTTTTTTTTCATTTTGCCAATAGACTGTTTCTGCAGCAACTTACAATCAGTTTCTCAGGTAATAACTCTTCAGCTGAATTACCACAGGGCTAAAGTAAATACACTGGGAGGAAAATGGGTGGGGGGGTGGGAGGAATGCGTCAATAATTAGTTGAGGGTTTTGTTTATTTGTACGACTTCGCTTTTGCCCACTTTCGAAGTGGGCCGTGCAACAATTAATTTGGATTGTTTATGTATTTCACAGTGCAAGGAAGGTGGGTCTTTGGTTGAACAGTACAGTGCTGCAGCTCACAATCATGATATCTTGGATTTTTTGTGAATTTTTAACTTGACAAAATCAGCAGAAATGTAAATCCCCTGGAAAAATCACATTTTCTGTGATTGACAATGGGTGCTGTGTTCCACTTTGAAACTCCTTCCTCTGTGGTCGTGCACTTCGATAACTCGTCGGCACCAAACAATGATTTTGAAATTCCTTGCACATTCTCCTTTCCTCATGCATGTTTCTGTGTTTGCCTCTGAGAGGCACTATCAATTTCCATTCAATGAGTGGTAAGTTAAGCCAAAGTCGGGCCCATGGCAGAAGTTTGGCAAACTCAACTTTAATATTCCCACCATTCCTTAAAAAGTAATGTCTTCTCTCCTCAAATTGGAGCAATGATCTCTTGTTGCAGAAATTGTTGCAGTTGAGCTAACCTTAATTATCTTTGCTGTCGTCATACCCCTCATTGCCCCACCACCTGCTTTTTAATCCATTTTGCATGCTTCCCCGAAATATCATAATATTTATTTTACTTTATTTAGAACCATTTATCCAGGGTAGGGTTACTGGAAGTAACTGTGTTCTTGTCCTGTCAGAGATCAATTGTAAGCACAGCCTGGGTACAATATGTCACAATCATGTGTCACATCTGGAGACCAAGGCTAAAACTGAACTAGTGCTCAGATCTCCACAGGATGAAGAAAAAAATCTCCAAACACTTGTCATTCTTTTTACCCTGTGGAGATCATTACTGGATTTGGACATGTAACCTGTGACGGCAGAGGAACTCAATAAGATGGTGTCACAAAGATTACATCTATTTTTTGGCAGGCTACCAGTTTTTGATCAGTCTTAGTCTCCAAGAGTGTTATTTTCAATCAAATTAAGAATAGAACCGTGCTATCCACAAAATTTTCTAATGCCTGGAAATGTGACAATACTCCTCAAGGTGAATATTGTCAAAGTTGGGTAAGGACCGTTATTTTTTATGACTTTTCCACACCTCCAGTATCAACCCTGAGTGCCTTGGGTTAGATTAGGTTATATATCATTCAGAGAAAGGATTGCTGTGGGATGAGCGTCAACCCAACATCAATAAACGACTCAGCACACTTGCTTGTCATCAGAAGCACTTT
Source organism: Narcine bancroftii (assembly GCF_036971445.1). Taxonomy (NCBI): domain Eukaryota; kingdom Metazoa; phylum Chordata; class Chondrichthyes; order Torpediniformes; family Narcinidae; genus Narcine; species Narcine bancroftii. The sequence continues at coordinate 15,608,063 of NC_091477.1, forward strand.
CTAATTTGCCTCTCCAACCATTTTGCTGCTTCCGCACAGTGAGATTTGCCAATATCATGCCAATTAGTGCCAAATTATGAACTGATGGTTCCTGTCCCCAAGGAACTGGAGTAAAACTTCTCCTATTCTCAGTATTTTGAAGACCTTCCTGCTGTTAATTAGAATAAAACTTTCATTCCATCAATCTGGCCTTGCTTCAGATTCATATCGCACAGGAGCAATCTTTAGCACCAAACTCTCAGCCAGCGAAGTACCTTATCAAATTGCATTGTGCCCAACTCTATTAAACTGTGGAACTCACCAGGAGGTGTTGAATATTGTAAGGGAAGAGAATGAATATCAGCAGAAACATCATTAACCAAAAGGCTTCGGGGATCATGTCATTTCTGCTGAATAGATGTGAATGTCATGCCCTCACACTATCAGGATCAGTAGTTCTTCCAAGCCAGTCCCTGCCATGAGGCCAGCACTCACTATTTGAACAAAAATATTGAGAGGAATGAAAAGCAGAAGAAACACTAAACTTCACAATTATTTTGCGACGTAAATAATTGGGGATCTAAATTATATCGATTCTGAAAACACACACAATGATTGCACTGAAGTGTAAACGTACACCCAGTTCTTTGAATTCAGGCGGATTGCCAACTTTGAGCTGCTTATTAATTAACATGATTGCGGTATGCAGGCAGCTCTAACTGTGGTTGCAGATCTCAGCAGCAGGCCCAGTATTGTGTGTGGTTAGGATCAGGTAAAGCTAGTCTGAACTACGAGCCAGCATGGACCTTACAATGGGGAGGTTTGTTGTGTCTGCAGAAAGTGGCAAATTTCAGTGAGGATTTGCAAACTGTTCCTGGCAGTAGTTCAGTAAAACTGCTTCCTGAACCACTTGGGTGGATGTGGCCTCTCACTAAGTGCCCTTCTCCCCTGTATCCTCATTCTTCGAACAACTTGTCCTAATCTGTGTGCTGTGCATTGAGCTTAATTGTCAACACATATCTGGCAGAATCCTTAATATCAGGACAAAGTCCTTCAGGTTCTGCCACACCACTCTCTGTAGATCTTAGCAGTTTTTTTTTTAATCCACAAAGAATCAAACACTTATAGCAACAAGTCAACTGGCCTTAATTTTTGATCCCTGGAAGAAAGTGTGAGGGAATGCTTCCTACTGCTGAACCCACATTGAAACATGCACTCTAAATGGAGATGTTGGCATACACGATGATTCCCCACACCGTCTGCAGATATTCGCTCAACATGTGCTAACATTTTCACCAAAATGGCTTCGGTGGGGGGGGGGGGGGGGGGTGGTGGGTATCTTTGGATATCATTTTGGAACTTAAAGTACATTACCTAGCAAAATAGTCATAGGTGGATCTGAATTTTGACCTTTATGCATTCACAAACGAATAAATAATGTTGCTTTAGAAAGCTCATTTAAGTGAGTATTGCATCAAAATTAATTTGTATCCTTCACAAAAATCTGTATGTATTTTACTTCAAGCTGTTTTGCTGCATAGACATTTAAAACAGCAGATGGGAGTCGGTCAGTTAGGGGATTGCAATAAATGGCAAGAGGGGTTTGTGAAATCCTCTAAGCACTGAAGTTATACTGCATCCCATGACTTCAGTCGATCTTTTGTATATTAAAAGGCCAAGTACAATGAACACTGGAAATCTTTAAAAAAAGCAGAGTATGATAGAATGCAAAACAGGGTAGAAACAGAGTTACATTTCAATCAAGTCAGAACTGGGAGATGGAACAAGAGTTAACCCGTTTTGTACAGTATTTGATGATTGCTATTCACAAGTGAATTTGCATTAAACAATCCAGCATAATAATCAATGGACAACTAGTCAATAGAGAGCAGCAGATCCTCAAGTTACATGAAAAGATAAAATGCATGAAGAAGCATCGACGGAAATATGCCCTTAGGTGTACAAAATCATGTGAGGAAAAGAGACTATGGTAATAGAGGAACATATTTTGAGCTGGTAATCCTGGAAGAATATGGCATCAAAAGGCTGCAGTCGGATACGACAGCACTCAGCATTCTTCGGGTTCTCGTTGAATTATTCTGATATCTGTCATTATTCGGCATAGAATGAGGTAATAAATAATGAGTGCTTCTTCACCAAAGGGCAGATCCCTGACATCTTGTCATTGAAGCGTTTTCACCCTCACCAGGATTTTTTTTAAATTGCTTCAGAGGGTGAGGGAAGGTTGCATTTGGGGAACTGAAGATTTGAAGAATAAATGCTGGTGTGGATTTTCCAATTATATTTGTGACCCTGCACATATATAGTTTACATGGGTAGGTGTGTGCAAAGGCACGTATCGAACACGTGCTTAACACATGGTGCCCATATATGGCCTTGATCTGCAGTGGAGACATTTTAGTTACTGTTCAAAGTGCTTCTGAATTATTTATTCAACCAGTTCTAAACTGCTTCGGAAAGCAACAAGCAGATGAGGTGCTGGGAATATGACTCATCCTGCATTTTTGTAGGTGGATGGAAGCTGATTTTTGTCTTTTGGAGTTCTTCATTTGCTGCAGGTGCAGTCCAGGGATAATCTCCGCCCAGATATTTTGTCAGTGTTTGGCATTAAGATGATGGTGGGTCAAAGGTGTTTATAAAAACAGAGATATAATTATGAGTCAATACCTGCTCTATAAAATAAATAATCTCTCTTGATAAGTTAATTGTTATATTCTCGCTTCCCTTTTCTTGGGTTATGCCCACGCTAAAAATCATTCTCTGAGATGCACTGGCCTCTGTCAGCACGGCACTGTGATGAGACACAGGAATGGTGTGTTAGATCAACTCATGTGGTGACAGTCGGGCCGTTTATTCCCTCCCACGCTGTCAAGCTGTCTGGGGATCAGTAGATTCTCAGTTGGACTGCAAGCATTAAAAAAAAATCCCATGACCTGGCAATGGAACTCAATGCAAACAATATTGGAATTGTGCACTAAACTATAGCCTGGACACATATTCTCACGCCGGTGCTCTGCCAATCCCTGTACTCACCTTGTAGGGTTGCCTATTTTGGAGCCACCCATTCCTGGTGTCAGATTGTGAAATAGGGATGAGCCTGAGTGACGGCCGGTCCTCCCTGAAGTGTTCATGCAACCTTGACAGGAGGCAGAGCTGAGGGCAGGGCCTTGCTTTGTTTCCAAGTCATGGAGGCTCCGTAACCATTTTTAAAGATCACCTTACCCGAATGATCACTAAAACTAAAGTACTTCTTTTTGTCTGCATTTCTGGTGCAGTAATGGTGTGTATTTTGGTGCAATACTCTGTACAATTCTCATCTCTGTTCTTGAGAAAGGATATACTGGCCTTGAAGGCAGTGCAAAGGAGGTTCACCAGGTTAATTCCAGATTTGAGAGCGAGAGATTAAGACATCTGGAACTATATTTGATAAAATTCAGAGAAATGAGAGGGGATCTGCAAGAGACATATCAAATGATGAATTAAATCAATAGATGGAGGAAAGTTATTTCCACTGGTAGACAAGATTAGAATGAAGGAACATATCCTCAAGATTTAGGGGAGTTGGGAGGAGTCACGTGATGGAGTAGTGGCCAGTTGGGAAAACCAGCCCTCTCCAGGAAAATAGGAAAAAAGTAAGGTAAAAGCAAAACATAACAAAAATTAAAATATAAGAAATAGAAGATAAAGATACAGAGAAGAGAAAGAAGATGGCTTCCAAGAAGGAGAAAGTAAAAACAACTGGAAAGAAAGAAGTATAAAAGTCGTTGGAGAAGAAAGAAGGCCTTACCTGCACGAAGGAACAGGATGCTGTGGTGGCAAGGAGCGCCCAACCCTCGAGGTCAGTGCCTGTTGGTGCACTACAAAAATGGGTCTCAGAGCCAAACAAAAGTGTGCAAATGCACATGCGTGACTTTTTGCGCATGCACAATGCACAATCAAAGGAGAAAGAGGACACCGGCAGGAGGGGGGTTCAGCAGAGGAGCGGGCTGTCACAGAGGGAGCAGCTGAGGGATGCCCAACGCCAGGGTGCTCAGCTGGAGGACGAGGAAGGCAACAGAAGAGGGAGCGATGAAGCAGACGTGGGAGATAGACGGAGGGATGACCGACAAGAAGACCAATGTCAAGAAGCACAACAGACGAGAAGCCCAGGAGGGGAGGACCAGCAACAAGAGGCCCAGCAAGAAGAGGCCCGACAAAGAGATTCAAGCAGCTCATCAGGAAAAACAGAAGAGACACAGACACAAAGAGGAGAAGAAGACACAAACACAGGTATAGACACAGAAGAAGAGGAAAAAGAAGACCAAGATCTTCACAGAGAAATAGAAGGTAAAACTGATGTACAAAGAGAAATAAAAGGTAAAACTGATGAACAGAATATAGATAAAGTCTTTTTTGAAGAACAAATGAGATCACTAAAAGAATGGTCATCATTGGAGTTTAATGCAATTAAAAGGAAAATGAAAAGAAGAGAAGATAAAATGCAAAGGTTAGAACTGGTAATGACAGAAATAGGGAAAAGAGTAGAGAACGTGGAAGAGTGGGAAACGGCTATAGAAATGGAAGTGAAAGACAAGAGAAAAATTGGAAGAAAGTGACAAACATATTAGAGACATAAGAGTTGTTATCTCATAAAATTGATATGTTGGAAAAATTGGAAGAAAGTGACAAAAATATTAGAGACACAAGAGTTGTTATCTCAGAAAATTGATATGTTGGAAAATTAGGCGAAACAACATAAAAATAGTGGGCCTGAAAGAGGGTGAAGAATGCACAGACATGAAGGAATTTATAAAAGGATGGATCCTGAAGGGCCTAGGAATGACAGAAATGCAGGAAGAAATGGAAATAGAAAGGGCACACAGAGCATTCGCTCCGAAACCACAGGCACATCAAAAACCAAGATCCATCTTAGTAAAATTTTTGAGATACACGACAAGAGAAAATATACTGGAACGGGCAAGGAATAAAGTTAGAGAAGATAATAAACCATTGGAATACAAGGATCAAAAAATATTTTTTTACCCAGACATAAGTTTTGAACTCTTAAAAAGGAGGAAAGAATTTAATACAGTGAAATTGATTTTATGGAAAAAAGATTACAAATTCATATTAAGACATCAGCCGTGCTTAAAATATTTATACCCGGGGAGCAAAACAGACTGTTCTCAGATCCAGAGAAAGCGCAAGAATTTGCAGGACAGGAGAAGAGATGAAGAGATGTAACAAGAATCAAGAATGGAGATAAAGTATAAATAAAGATGTAAAACAATGTATATGTAAAGAACTAAAGAGGGAAAAGAGAAGGGAAGGAAGGGAGTGAGGGGGAAAAAAGAAGAGAGAGAGCTTTGTTATATGTGATTTTTTTTAAAAGTGTTTTCTGGAGAGGGCTGGGTAGAGGGGGACTAACCGTCACTGCAAAATCAGTTGACACTGTGAACAAGATCGCAATCCAAATGACAAGGGGAGTTGTGGTTTCCCAGCAAGGGATATGGGGTAACTCAGAGAGGGGGAGAACTTTTGGGGTTAAGGTATTAGTGGATGTGGGAACTGCAGGAGTACTTTATGTCTTAAATGTGTTATCGTACATTAAGTGTAATAAGAGAAAACTAAGAGATGAAATTGGGGAAAAGGGGGAAGAGGTGGAAAAGAGGTGTATGCAAGATATAAGATGGCCATGTTGAACTATATGACTATAAACATTAATGGAATACATAACCAAATTAAAAGGAAGAGGCTACTAAATTTATTGAAGAAGGAAAAAATAGATATAGCATTTGTGCAGGAAACGCATCTAACTGAAGCGGAATATAACAAACTAGGGCACGTAACGGCAGCATCCTATAATTCAAAAGTTAGAGGTATAGCCATACTAGTTAACAAAAATGTACCAATCAAAATAGAGGAGGAAATAATAAATCTGGCAGGGCGGTATGCAATGATGAAGTGTCAGATATACTCAGACTTTGCTCAATATATGCACGCCTAACAAGGAGGATCAAAAGTTTATGGACAATATTTTTTTTGAAGATTGCAGACAAACAAGGAAATATATTGATAGGAGGAGATTTTAACCTTAATTTGGACCCAATGTTGGATAAAACTGGACAAAAGACAAGTAAAAAGAATAAAGTAGCCAAATTTATGGTTAAATCAATTGCAGGAAATGAAACTTATGGATATATGGAGGAGGAAACACCCAAGAGAGAAGGAATTTTCATATTATTTGAGTAGGCACAAAACTTACTCAAGGATTGATATGTTTTTGTTGACAGCCCATGAACAAGGGAGAGTTAGGAAAACTGAGTATAAAGCAAGACTATCAGATCATTCACCCCTGTTATTAGCAATAGAACTGGAGGACATCCCACCAAAAACATATAGCTGGAGGTTAAACTCCAAGCTACTTAAAAGACAGGAATTTAGGGAGTTTAATGAATGCCAAATTAAAACATATTTTGACATAAACACTGGATCAGTGAAAGACAAATTTATTTTATAGGATGCAATGAAAGCCTTCATTAGAGGGCAGATAGTAAGTTATGTAACTAAGATGAAAAAGGATTACAATCGAGAAAATGAGCAGTTGGAAAGGGACATAGTAAGTACAGAAAAGGAATTTGTAAAAAGGGATGATATAACGAAAAGGAGAAAATTGGCAGACAAAAAAATTAAATACGAAACATTACAAATGTATAAGGTGGAGAAGAACAGAATGAAAACAAAGCAAAAGTAATATGAACTGGGAGAAAAAAACACATAAAATATTAGCCCGGCAACTTAAAACAGAACAAGCTAAAAGAACGATACTGGCATCAAGAAAAAAAGATAAACAAATTACATATAATCCAACAGAGATTAATGAAAATTTTAAGGAATTTTATGAACAATTGTATCAAACTGAGAATGAGGGGAAAGATGATAAAATAGAGGAATTTCTAGCTAAAATTGAACTGATGAAATTGCAAGAAGAGGAACAAAACAAACTAATAAAATCATTTGAAGTAGAGGAAGTACAGGATATATTAAAAAAGCTGCTGAACAATAAAACACCAGGAGAGGATGGATTTCCAATAGAAGTTTATAAAACATTTAAAGAGTTATTAATTCCTCCTCTCCTGGAAGTAATGAACCAGACAGAAGAAACACAAAACTTGCCAGATTCATCTAAGACAGCAATAATTACAGTAATATCAAAGATGGGGAAGGATCCACTAACACCAGCATCATATAGACCAATATCTCTACTTAACTCAGACTATAAGATAATAGCAGAATTATTAGCAAACAGATTGGCCGATTGTGTACCTAAAATATTAAAACAAGATCAAACTGGATTTATTAAGAAAAGACGAACACCGGACAATGTCTGCAAACTTATTAATCTAATCCATGCAGTTCAAGGAAATAAGAAACCAACAGTGGCTGTTGCTCTAGATGCAGAAAAAAAAACCTTTGACAGAGTAGAGTGCAACTACTCATTTAAAGTATTACAGAAGTTCAATCTACCAGAAAAATATATAAATTGGATTAAAGCATTGTATGGTGGACCATTGGTGAAGGTAACAGTAAATGGATATGTATCGAATCACTTTAAATTAAGTAGGTCAACTAGACATGGATGTCCACGATCCCCCTCATTGTTTGGCTTAGCAATAGAACCTTTGGCAGAACTGATAAGATTAGAAAATAAAATAAAAGGGATAAAAATAAAGGAGAAGGAGTATAAAATCAGCTTATTTGCAGATGACATCATAGTATACCTAACAGAATCAGAGATATCAATAAAAGAATTACATAAGAAATTGAAGGAATATGGAGAAATATCGGGGTACAAGATCAACGCAAATAAAAGTGAAGTGATGCCAATGAGTAACGTGGATTACACAGAATTTAAAAAAGAATCACCATTTAAATGGCAAACACAAGCAATCCGATACCTAGGGATCAGGTTAGATAATAACTTAAGCCACTTGTACAAACTAAATTATCAACCACTAATAAAGAAATTGCAGGAAGACTTAGAACATTGGAAAGAATTACCACTAACGTTGATAGGGAGGGTAAACTGCATTAAAATGAACGTGTTCCCAAGGATACAATACTTGTTACCAATTCCCTTAACAGAAATTTTTTTAATGACCTAAAGAGAATAATAAGGAAATTCTTGTGGAAAGGGAGGAAACCAAGGGTAGCGCTAGATAAATTAGCAGAGAGGTATGGATGGCCATGTTGAACTATATGACTATAAACATTAATGGAATACATAACCAAATTAAAAGGAAGAGGCTACTAAATTTATTGAAGAAGGAAAAATAGATATAGCATTTGTGCAGGAAACGCACCTAAGTTTTAGAAATTATTATAAAGCAGCACAATTAAGGTATTTATCAGATTTTTACCAGACAAGGGAAAAACCAGACTGGACTAAGATAGAACTAGATAAAATAGGGGGAAAGGTACCGGAACATACACTTTATAAGTGCAATATAAATACTCACCAGTACTGCATTATTTACTTAATACATAGAAGAAGATCCACGTAGAGAGGAAAAAAACGAATGATCAAATACCAAAATTACTATTGATGCAAAATCCGCTAATCCCTTTTACAATAGACAACCTTTTCTTTAGAGAATGGGAGAGAAAAGGAATCAAAAGAATAGAAAATTGTTTTTTGGAAATAATTTATTAACATTTGAACTGTTCAAGTAAAAATATGGAATAACTCATGGTACAATGGGAAACAGCTTGAGATTACCTGAAGGAAGCAGCTTTGAATACGTGATTACAGACACAATTATCATTAAAAGATTTATAACCAACATGTACATTCAGCTGCAAGATAAGGAAAATGAAATAAACTATAAACCTAAGCAGAAGTGGGAAAAGGATCTAAACATAAAGATAAAAAATGAAGTATGGGAAAAGTTATGATCTAGAACTATGAAGAATACAATAAACACAAGGTTATGCATGATACAGTATAATTGGTTACACAGGGTATATATCACTCCTCTAAAATTAAAAAAATGGGATTCAACATTATCAGATAGATGTTTTCGCTATAAGAATGAAATGGAAACAATATTACATGCAACTTGGGCATGTTTTGGGAAGAATTAAATCAGATACTAAATAAAATTACAAAAAATAACATACCAAAAAAAAACCCAGAGATATTTCTTTTAAGTAACATAAGAAGTAGAGAATTAGGCCTCAAATTGGATAAAGTGCAAAAAAATTAATTATGATAGCCTTAGCAAAAGCAAAAAAATGTATAATGTCAACTTGGAAAATGGAAGAGAGCATGAGTATACAGCAATGGTACATGGAAAGAATAAATGTATTCCATTGGAAAAAATAACATATAATTTAAAAAATGAAGTCACAATGTTTGAACAAATTTGGGAACCATATTTGGAACATATCAGAGAGAGCTTGACTACGACCTCTATCCCCTAAAATGAGAATGAAAATGATAAGACAAAATGACTAGATTCAGTGTGTAATAAATAGATGACGCATTTTTCTTGTTTATTTTCCTTTGTGTGAAGATATTGTTTTATGGTTTTATTGTATTGTATATGTTGAATAGTTATGGGTTTTGGAGGGGGTTGTGTAGAGGGGAGGGAGAGAAAGGGGGGTAAAAAGGGGAGAAAAGACCACCGTGTAAATTTAATGAGAAACGTTTGTACATATTTTGATTGAAATGCTTCATAGTGTGAATTTTTTTTTTAATTATTTTAAAAAAGATTTAGGGGAGTTGATTTAAGTCAGAGATGAGGAAGAATTCCTTCTTTTAGAGAGTAGTGAATCTCTGGAATTCTCTGCCCAAGGAAGCAGTAGTGACTGTCAAATTAAATTTACATACCACACAGTAGGAGCCGATTCCAGCCATTGAAATCGATACAGGCCAATAACACTCATACCTAGCAATCCAGTTTGTATTTACATGCATTTAACTTTCAGATAGATAGACCTTTGCACAGTTGAGAAATTGAGAGTTGTGGAAAAGCGATGGGTAAATGGAGTTCATGGCTAGATCAGCTGTAATTTTGTTGAACAGTGGACAAGGCTCAACAGCCAAATGGCCTACCCAACCTCATGTTCTTAAATTACTGATATTGTACAGATTATTAAATCACAAATAAAACTCTTTGGGAAAGAAAAACAAAAGGAAATTGATGGGTTAACATTTTTTTCTTCCTAATCTCCAGATCAGGAATCTTGATTCAAATGAAGGGTAGATACCAGTCCTCAAACAATGTTGGCTGATCATGGGAATCCAGCATGGGCGGGCTTTACTACTGATACATTTAATCCAGCAGAGGAGATCAGTGACAAAAGCATTGGGTTCTCATCATTCAGCTTGTTTGGGATCCATATCAATCCAAATGTACTTTCTTGCAGGGTGCTGAACACCAGTCATTTCATTCACAATAACAAGACAGAGGCAGACCAATATGGCCCACTCTCTCCCTGTCATGTGACATTCATCAGCAGAACTGATGTCGTACCTGGTCCAGGAAGGAATGACATGGGTGAATAGGTTGGAGAATTTAGGTGTAGTCTGTTCTCTGCCTTAAATCTCCTAAAAAGTGATGAAAATGGCATGGCAGGGAAGAGCAGCTGGTCCTTCAACTTTTATTTCTGGCTTGCGACACCTGGAACAACATGACTAAAAACTTGCTTTGTTTCACATCCTCCCTGTGGCTACATAATCTGGTCGGAGAGAAAAAATTCCAGAGGGATTTTTTGAAATGTACTATGGAAAAATTCCTCTTCAGTGACCACAAAACTGATCACATATACCTCACTCTCTTCATCTTATTACAGATTATTCAGCTATTCCAGCACCAGTGACTTGGGTTCGAATCCATCACTGTCTGTAAGGAGTCCGTACGTTCTCCCCAACTCTGTGCAGGTTTCCTCCAGCTTCTCTGGTTTCATCCCACCCTTCAAATCGTACTGGGGGTTGCAGGTTAATTGGGGGTAATTGTGAAGCACAGGCTTGTGAGCTGGAAGGGCTTGTGGCTGTGCTGTATGTCTAAATTAAAAACAAAATTAAATCTTATGATGGATAGATGCTTCATTTAAATAAGTATCCTTGACCATTCACTATCACTGATGGGACTTTTCCTCCCTTCTTTCCTTCCTTTTTCTCTTTATATTTCTCCTTATTTTTCGAAATGTGGAACTAAAACATGATGACTTTTCGCTGGCCTTTGAATTGCAAAGAAAAAAGCTTTTCTGCATCTCAGTGTGTGTGACAATAATAAGTAAATTTCCATCTGCATGTATGGGTTCAAATGTGTATTTTGTGCCCTTTCAGTTGCCAGTTTTACTTCGCCTTTTTAGATTTGGAGAAGGAAAAAAAATTGCAAATATCTCATTGTAAAATTGAAAACCTGTGTATGCCTCTTAAACTTTGAGTTGAACCAAAATTAGAAAGCAAAAACCAGACAATTTCAAGGCCCAATAACCATGTCATTTAGAACCACATTTATTTGCACTAGTAATTAAAAATAAAGGATCATGCCATTAGGTTTCAGGTTGTCCAGGAGGAATATTACATGCTCTACCTCAAGTTCACATTTGGCCTCACCCTGAAAATGCATGAAGCTAAGACAGACATAACAGTGTAGGAATGGTAAGTGACAGGAAGTTCACGTTTAGACCAAACATTGTGTAGGTGTTTGGCGAAATTATCTCCTATTATTTACCATATTCACCGGTGTAGAAGACAATTCTGTACAAGATAACCCCCTGAATTTCCACCAAATATTTAGGTTTTGAGTTGTACTTTTTATATAAGTCTACCCCAAGTCTTACTGCTCCAATAGCCCTTTACCAACCATCCCACTGCCCAGTGGAGTAATCCTGTCACAATATTTTAAAAGCAAATTACCTTGTAAAGGTTGAAATTTTACTTACATATTTTAAAATAAACCACCGCTGACTCCTTTAACAGGCTGTTTAAAGACTGTAGAGATCCCACAGCAGTTGGACAGTGTAGATGGACTCCCTGGTGGAGTGCTGAGACTTTGCTATATTTTATGCTTGGGTGAGGGAGCACTGAGACTTCATTGTTTAGGTTCGGATTTTATTCTTGGCATAAAAGGTTTTGGGGTGACAATTTTAAATTTCAAGTACCAGCTTGTACTTGGCATATACAGTATATCCCTCCCTTAGTATCTTCCCAAAATGCATCACAACAATAATTTGCACATGCTGACCATACTCAACTCTTTTCCCACCCTACCCCAACTCACTATCAATTCCCTCCTCCCTATCAAATTCCAGCTATGTGTCGTCCCTCTGAATTCCAGTACACCAACCTTCAACTAACTCCTCTATGTGATAGTTAACGCCAACCTTGGCCTTCACCCTCTGTGCCCTCCTGCACCTACAACATCTCAAACTTACGTTATATCTTCTGCATGTTTCAAAAGTGATTAACACAACTGCTTCATATGCTTCTGAAGTGACTCAAAGAAAATTGCTGTCGAGCTAAATGTTGGCTGTTTGTGGCACCATGACTGGTCAAGGCTAATATCTTGGCTTTGACTTCTATAACATGCACAAACAACAAAGATTTCTGCCTTATGACACATGTTTAAAAAAATATGGCTGCTTAAATGCAGTCTGTGTCATTACTTCATTGAGAAGTACTTCTCAAGTTATCTCACCAGCATGACAGAAGCCATTTAAATAGTGAATTGTGGAAAATGGTTCCAACGCTTTTAATATTTATGAGATATGTAACCTTGCTCTGACAAAGACTTTCTGATGTAAGTCAATTTGTTAATTAGGCACTTTCATATAGATTAAAATTGTTCAAAAATAACATAAAAATGAATGATAGAAATGGAAAGGGAGTTGGCAACTGAAATCAGCAAATTTGATACCATTCAGAAACTAGTTAATTTTATTAAACAACTCAATTATTCAAGATGAAGATTAATATAAATTTGGTATTTATGATTGTAATTTCCTGATTAAGAAACATCAACGATAGAGGCTGGGCAGCCCAAGATTACACTTGTTATAGATGATTCACTGCAAAGGCATTGAAAATGTATCCTGTTGATCAACTTGGTGGAGTTGTCTTGGCAGAGAGTTCTCAGCCATCAGTCCTACTTTTCAGCAATACAACTGAACTCTCCATGTACTAATCTCCTCTTCACAAGATGTTGAACTTTTGAGTGAATGAAAGAAAATATCAACAGCTCAGGCACCATCCATTGAAATAAATATTCATTTTGCTGCCTGACCCATAGAGACCTTCCAATTTCTCTTTGTTCACTCCCTCCTCATAGCTCCTGGATTGTGTTTTTAGGAAAGACGGCAAAAATGTGACGGAAAGAGGTTGATTCTGGGAAGCTGGCTTGGATTCACGGTCCGAATGGTAAATATTCCTAATGTAGGAAATGGGGAGGAAAAATAGAAAATGTTGATGAACAGAGGTAAAATTAAAATTTCAAATCAAAACCATTGTGACAAAAATGGATACCAGTGAAGAACATTAGTTTTAAATTGCAGAAGAATTAGATACGTCCACGGTAAGTGAGAGCAGAGTCGCTTTGGAAGTTAGTAATAGTCATGGTCGAACATAAAGATTAATGATACAGATATAGGAATGCAAAATGCAGGTTCATCAGACGTGCCGAGCAGGTTTGGCTTTGAAAATGGAAAGAGAGAAGCTAAGCTGAATTTACAGTAGAAATGACCAGTTCTGATACAGATAGAGAAAGTAAGTTATTGGAAGTAATGGAACTCAGGATTGAGTCCAGGACCTTGCAAAATATACAGACAGAAGATGCAGTACTATTTCATGTTAACATTGTGCTCCATTCTATCAGCCTCCTGAAAAGCCAAGTTAAGGAATTGGAGCTGGTGTTGGATGAACTCCGGATCATTCGAGAGGCAGAGGGGGTAATAGATAGGAGTTACACCTAGGAGGCAGGAGAAGGGTGGATGGATGACAATCAAAAGAGGGAAAGGGAAGAGGCAGGCAGTGCAGGGCACCCCTGTGGCCATTTCCCTTAATAACAAATATACCATTTTGGATACTTTAGGGAGGGGGGGGAACCTTCCAGGGCAAACCACAGCAATCAGGTCTCTGGCATGGAATCTAGTCCTGTGACTAAAAAGGGAAGGGAGAGACAAGGCGAAATATAGTGAAAGGGGACTCCATAGTTAGTGGATAAGAAGTTCTGTAGAAGAAATCAGGCATCTCAGGTGGTAGGTTGCATCCCTGGTGTCAGTGTCTGAGATATTGTAGATCAAGTTCATTGCATTCTCAGGGAGGTTGAGCAGCTAGATGTTGTGGTCCATATAGGGTCCAATGACATGGGTAGGAAGGCTGAGAAGGTCTTGCAAGGAGAGTTCAGGGAATTACATGCAAGGTTGAAGGACAGGACATCTAGAGTTGTGATCTCAGGATTGCCACCCATGCCATATGCCAGTGAGGTTAGAATTAAGATGATAATGCAGCTTAACACATGATTAAAGATATGTTGCAGGAGGGAGGGTTTCAGGCTTCTAGATCATTGGGCTCTCTTCCAAGCAAGGTGGGACCTGTTCCGACAGGGTGGTTTGTATCTGAACTGGAGGGGGGTTAATATCCTTGCGAGAAGGTTTTCTAGTACTGGTCCAGTGGGTTTAAACTAGATTTGCAGTGGGCTAGGAACCAGCGTGCCAGAACAGATGGAGGAGTGGAGGAGGGAAAAGATGATGCTAAAATTGCATGTACCATTAGATGTCAGCAAGTTGAAATTTTCTAATGTGCATCTATTTTAATGCAAGGAATATTGTAGGAAATGCGTGGATTGCCACATGGAATAATGTCATTATGGCCATTATAGAAACTTGGTTATAGGAGGGTCAGGACTTGCAGCTCAATGTTCTGGGCTTCTGTTGTTTTAGATGAGATAAAATTGGGGGGAATGAAAGAGGGAGGAGTGGCATTGCTCACCAGGGAATATATCACAGCTGTGCTCTGGCAGGTCAGACCAGAGGGCTCATCTACTGAGGCTGTAGGGGTGGAGCTGAGGAACAGGAAAATATGACCACATTCATAGGGTTGTATTGGATTTTCAACCACCCAATAGTCAATGAAAATTGGAGGAGAAAATCTGTAGAGAGATAGCAGACAGATGCAGTAAACAAATGGTTGTGATGGTGGGAGATTTTAATTTTCCACATATTGACTGGGACTCCCATACTGTAAAAGGGCTGGATTACTTGGAGTTTGTCAAATGTGTTCAGGAATGTTTTCTAAATCAATAGATAGAGGTACTAATTAGAAAGAGAGCAATACTGGATCTCCTATTGGGAATGAGTCAGGTCAGGAGGCAGAAGTATGTATAGGGGAACGTTTTTGATCCAGTGATCATAATGCCATTAATTTCAAGTTAATTATGGAGAAGGATAGATCTGAGCCTTAGGTTGAGATTCTAAATTGGAGAAAAGTCAATTTTTAGGAAATGAGAAATGATATAGAATGCATGGATTTAGATAAGTTGTTTTTTTGGCAAAGATATGGGAGGTAAGTGGAGGACCTTCAAAGGTGAAATTTTAGAGTTCAGAGTTTGTGCATTTCTGTCAGGATTAAAGACAAGGTTAGCAGGCATAGGGAACTTTGGTTTTCAAGGGATATTGGGGATCTGGTTTGGAAAAGGGAGGTGTTTTGCAGGTATAGGCAACATGCAGCAAATGAGGTACATGAGGAGTATAGAAAATGGAAGAAAAACCTCATGAAAGAAATCAGGAAGGCTAAAAGAAGACATGGGGTTGCTTTGGCAAATAATGTGAAGGAAAATCCTAAGAGTTTCTGCAGGTATATTAAGAGCAAAAGGATAGTAAGGGAAAAATTGGTCCCCTTGAAGACTAGAGTGGTTGGCTTTGTGTGGAGACAAAAGAGATGGGGAGATCTTAATTTTAAAAAAAAATCAGTATTCACTCAGGAAGCAAGGAAAGCAAGCAGTGAGGTAATAGGACCTATACAGATTTAAGTGAAGAGCTCGCTGCCTTAAAGCAAATAAGGGTTGATAAATCTTCAGGCCTGTCAAGATATTCCCTCGGACCTTGAGGGAGGCTAGTGTAGAAATTGCAGGTGATTTGGCAGAAATATTTAAAATCCCCTTAGCCACGGATGTGGTGCCAGAGGATTGGGGGGTAGCTAACTTTGTTCCCTTGTTTAAAAAAAAGTCCACAATTAACCCTGGAAATTATAGGCCTGTAAGCCTGATATCAGTTGTAGGTAAATTATTGGAAGGTGTTCTAAGAGATTGGATTATACAATTATTTGGATAGTCAAAAACTGATTAGAGATAGTCAACATGACTTTGTGCATAATAGATAGTGTTTAACCAATCTTACAAAGTTTTTTAAGGAGGTTACCAGAAAAATTGATGAAGGAAAGGCTATGGATGTTGCCTACATAGGCTTTAGTAAGGCCTTTTACAAGGTCCCATATGGGAGGTTAGTCAGGAAGATTAAGATGCTAGGTATTCATGGTGAAGTAGTGAAATGGATTCAACAATGGCTGAATGGGAGAAGCCAGAGAGTTGTGGGGAGTGATTGCTTCACAGACTGGAGGCCTGTGGCTAGTGGTGTGTCTCAGGAATCAGTGTTGGGACCATGATTGTTTGTCATTAATATCAATGATCTGTGGTAATGTGGTAAATTGGATCATCAAATTGCAGACAACACTAAGATTGGAGGCATTGAGGACAGTGAAGAAGGTTTTCAAAGCTTGCAGAGGGATCTGGACCAGCTGGAAAATGGCCTGAAAAATGGCTGATGGTTTGTAATGCAGAGAAGTGTGAGGTGTTGAATTTGATAGGACAAACCAAGAAAGGATGCAAAACAATAAATGGTAGCGAACTGAGGATTGCGGTAGAACAGAGGGATCTGAGAATACAGATACATAATTACCTGAAAGTGGCATCACAGGTGGATAGTGTTGTAAAGAGAGCTTTTGGCATATTGGTCTTCATAAATTAAATTATTGAGTAGAAGAGTTGAGATGTTATGTAAAGTTGTATTGGACATTGGTGAGGCCAAATTTGGAGAATTATTTTGGTCACCTCACTACAGGAAAGATATAAATAAGATAGAAAGAATGTGGAGAAGATTTACTAGCATATTGCCTGGACTTCAGGAACTGAGTTACAGAGAAAGGTTAAACAAGATAGGACTTTATTCCCTGGAGTGTAGAAGAATGACAGAAGATTTGATCGAGGTGAATTAAAATTATGAAGGGGATAGACATAATAAATGTAGATAGGCTTTTTCCATTAAGGATAGGTGAGATGCAAACCAGAGGACATGGGTTAATAGTGAAAGAGGAAACATTTAGGGAGAACATGAGGGGGAACTTTTTTACTCAGAGAGTGCTGGGAATGTGGATTGAGCTGCCAGTTTAAGTGGTGAATCCAGGCTCAATTTTAACATTGAAGAATAATTTGGACAGGTACATGGATGGGAGAGGTATGAAGGTCAGTGGGACTAGGCAAAAAAAGGCTCAGCAGAGACTAGAAGGGCTGAAGGGTTCTGTTTCTGTGCTGCAATGTTCTATGCTTTTATGTTCTAGGGTGAGATCACACACTAGTTCTAGTTCATTATATTTAATTATTATTTCAGGTTTTTATGGGATTATGCCATATCTCCACCAAGTATAGCAGTTTTGTGGTGGCACCTGTTCCCTTCTGATTGATAATTTCCAAACTTAATTTATCATGAGACTTTTACAGCATACAGCTAAATAAGACGTCATTTACACTCAGTTCATAAGTTAAAATCTAGGCCCACTTAAGTAATTGCTATTTCTAAAACTCTTAAATGCAATGAAATAGGAAGTACCAAAAACTTTTATACCTGAAGTTAGACAATATGAAACACTGCAATAAAGATTTTTTTTAAAAAGACATACACCATAGTAACAGGCCCTTCCTGCCCAGAAGCATGTGCCCACCAAATACACCAATTCAGCTACAACTCCTGTATGTCTTGAAAGATGGGAGGAAACCAGAACATCAGGAAGAAACCCATCCAGATTCAAGGAGAACATATAAACTCCATGCAGACAGCTCCATATTCTACGCAGAATAGCTAACCACTACACTAACCGTGCCGCCGGTTGTTGCAACGATGACTACAAATCATTTTCAATTAATTTCCGCGATGTGTTGACAGAAATGAACAGTATTTTTGTTTTCATTTTTTTTCTTTCAATTACACCACACAGTTAATGTATTAAAAATTAGATCAACAGGACTGACATTCTGAAAGGATTAGCTGTGAAAAGCAATTAATTTCTCCTTTCTTACTGGAATATTTCATGGTGCACTTCACAATGTTTTTCTTTACTTTTCTTTTTCTCTTCATAGGGCCTGCTTCTGGAACAATGTGTAGATTAAATGTCCAATGTTGACAGCTCTCTTGACTTATATTTTACATTCCTGTTTTTTAGTGCTCTTGCACAATGGAATCTTTAATTATTTGACCAGTAGGGAATTTTAATGTGGATAAATGTAAGGTAATGCATATTGCAACAGCAAATTGCACACAAATGTACATGATAAAGTAATGTCCTGTGGCAAAGGTAATAAATTTTAAAAGCTGGCTATGATTTATTGGGCAGTTAATTAAAAAGATAAAGGCAGTTTGAAGCTGTTATCCATGTGGCAAATCAAAAATGAGGATGGTTCCCATTTGTGTTTTTTTTTGTTAAAAGTATGTTGGCCTTGTATTGGAGATAAGATTAGATTTGGAAGTTTATGCTGATTTGAGGATTCTCCTGGACAGAAACTGAACCCATCATTTAGGAATATTGGACCATTTGGAATAGGAGAGAGCTGAATAATGGTATTAATTGGTCCACTGTTGCCATTTTAGCCTATGTGCTACTTCAGTTCTGAACAGCTGAGTAAATGTTGGACATGATAAAAGATCTCTAACTCATGCTATTTAAAGAAATCATAAATTAATTACAGGTTAGCTGCTGGTTTGTTTTCTTCAGGTTGCTTCCATGATAATATTTTTGCTTTTGAATATTAGCTTGAACTATTGAGAAATATTGAGTGACCTGGCAGTTGCAAAAAATAGTACCCGGCAATTTATTAAGATTTCAGATTTATTGTCAGAGTACATACATGTCATCACATAAAATCCTGAGATTCTTTTTTCAGCGGGTGAGGCAGAATTATCATTTATTGGTCGTGGAAAAAATACTCAAAGTGCACATGTAAACAAATAAAGAAATGTAAACAAAGTCTGCAATATAGAGTAAAAAAAACAAAGTGCAAAAGTAAGGGTCCTTAAATGAATCCCTTTTTGAGTTTATTGTTTTGGAGCCTGATGGTGGATGGGTAGTAGCTGTCCCTGAAGCTGGTAGTGCACATCTTGTGGCAACTGTATCTCTTTCCTGGTGGTAGCAGTGAGCAAGAGCATGTGCTGGGTGATGTGGATCCTTGATGATTATTTAAAATCTAAAGCTGAAAGGGGTTGCTTATAGACAGCTATGACTGCTCAGCCTTCCATGTCATGGGGGTGGTGGGGTTGAGGTGGGATGGGGTGGGAAAGGAGGGGGAGAGTTGAAGGCAATTGGGAGAACAAAGTGAAGCCAAAGTGAGCAGACCAAGACGCTCCTGAAGGGGTATGGATGGGAGGGGTATGGTTCAGGGGCAATTGGTGCGATTGGGCAAAATAATGGTTTGGCACACACTAGAGGGGCCTGTTTTCGTTCTGCTGGAGTGTTCTATGGTTTGACAGAGAGATGTGCCCTCAACCTCAGTTGAGGGTCTTCAAGGAATAATTCTTCACCCACGGCTTCAGTAGAGGTTGATGCTGAAGATCTCTGCTTTGTAAAAGAGATTAAGGCGTGGTTGGCATAGCGGTTAGTAAAATGCTATCACAGAGCCAGTGATCAGGGTTCAAATCCTGGTCACTGTCCCTCATGAGTTTGCATGTTCTCTGTGTGGGTTTCCTCTGGGGTCTCTGGTTTCCTCCCACCTCTCAAAATGCACTGGGATTGGAGATCAATTGGGTGGCATGGGCTCGTAGTTGCCGAAAGGGCCTATTATCATGCTGTATGTCTAAATTTAAATTTAGAAATCTGCTAGTGCAGTGAGAGCAATGGCAGCTTCATAACAGCACACCCATTGCATTTTCTGTGCCTGGCAAGGTGTCTGTAGCTCTTTAATATTTCTGGCATTTTTGAAAATGCTGCTTAAAATCAAATTGAATGTCAGTCGAAAAGTTAGGAAGTGTGCCTTCACACGGAGTACAGTTTGTAGAGCCTTGCAGAGGGGGGAGATCACGAAACCTTTCAACCCATAAACGGAGGACAGCTTCATCACCTTGCTTCTTAGTGGAGACGAGAAGGAAGAGGATGCACATGGCCTTGAAAGGACTGCAATCTCCCCCACTGGACAGGACACAATTGAACATGCACCATTTTCTAGGACACACGTTATTTTCATGGAAAGCAAACTTACTCCTTCAATACTATAGACATCACTGCATTACACTTGTTGCCAATCGGGTGACAAAGGAGTCCCACGCTTCTGGCTCAGGACTCTGAAGAGAAACCTGAACACGTGCACACAGCAGATCTACAGTGGAATGGATTGCTGCTGCAGTTATCTCCTGAGGATCTACAGAATACTGGAGTAGCTCAAGTATTGAGTTGGTATCACATTCCATCGACAAACTGGATGAAGCACACCTTGGCCATCATTTTTTTTTAAATCTTTTCCATGAGTCAGCAGACAATAAAATAAGGAGCAAGAATATAAAAGAGGAGTAAAAACACACAAAATTTCTGGAGGAACGCAGCTGGTCTCGCAACATCTGTAAGAGGTAAAGATATATTCCTGATGAATCGCATTTCAGGCCTCAGCCTTTCTTCAAAGTATAAGCAGAAAGGTGTTAGGGTAAAGATTTCTAGAATGTGTCGCAAGAGGGAAAGATACCAGCCGAGGAAGGAAGACTGCCACGTGAACAAAAGGTGTAAGGGTAAAGATTTCTAGAATGTATCACAAGAGGGAAAGATACCAGCCGAGGAAGGAAGACTGCCACGTGGACAAAAGATGTTAGGGTTAAGATTTCTAGAATGTATCGCAAGAGGGAAAGATACCAGCAGAGGAAGGAAGACTGCCACGTGAACAAAAGTTGTTAGGGTAAAGATTTCTAGAATGTGTCGCAAGAGGGAAAGATACCAGCCGAGGAAGGAAGACTGCCACGTGGACAAAAGGTGTAAGGGTAAAGATTTCTAGAATGTATCACAAGAGGGAAAGATACCAGCCGAGGAAGGAAGACTGCCACGTGGACAAAAGATGTTAGGGTTAAGATTTCTAGAATGTATCGCAAGAGGGAAAGATACCAGCAGAGGAAGGAAGACTGCCATATGGACAAAAGGTGTTAGGGTAAAGATTTCTAGAATGTATCACTGTAATTGTTGTTATGTTATGTTATACCAGCAGAGGAAGGAAGACTGCCACGTGGACAGTCCTTTTTCTGACTTTTCTGCATATTATCACAATATCATGAGTGATATGAGTGGCTTCAACCATATCTCCCTTCAGAAACCTGCCCACAACCTCAGTCATAGATCATTGCATCATTCCATCTCTGACAGCAAACAATTAAAAACCAGATTTGTATGCATGTGTTCTGGTCATTATATAAATTAAATCACAGCCAATAAAATAAAATCAAGCATCCTTCATGTGCCTTTGTCTAGGGCACTTCACTATGGCTTGGTATGAGTTATTGATCATCAGTTTCAAAGACTTGAACATGAAATTTTAAACAAATGCAAGGTGATGTGGTAAAATCAGGGAATGGGCCTACCTGCACTGCAATCACAATGAGCCAGCCGGAAAACCCAAATATTCTTGATACTATCAATCTATAACTCAAAGGGAACCTCTCAGTATGTCCTAAATGCTGCAAACGTAGCATCAGATCAGATACACCCTCTTCAAGTTATGATGAGGTGAACTTCACATTCATTCCCATCTATAGGCACGCATTTTGGTCACCATAGTGCATGTTTGGGCACTTCTTGTGTTGACATATCAGGTTATAGATGAGCTAAAGCATAATTTAGCAACTGAAGTAAAAGGAAGAATAAGTTAAGCAACTGGTGTTCTGAATAAATAATGTTATGTCATATTCATAAGTAATGCAATACGAGATAGAATTTCTAAGAATATCTATCTTTGTCTTCAAAGATTCATGTTCTTAATTATCTATAAGGAAGATTGTTTTACTATGTTGAGTGTGGTGCATTTAAGTTGTTAAGTACATAGTGGTGAGCAATAACATATGAATTCTACATCAAGCATTGGTATGAGTATGATTGGCTTGCAAATGAAAGTGTCATGCAAATCTGAGTGGAGCCAGATGCATGTGGTTGCACTGTGGAGGGAAGGAAGGCAAAGAAGTTGGCAATTGTGATTTGAGGTTCATTTAGGACAATGGACAGAAGATGAATTGGAGCGTCAATCAAAGATCAAATCAGGGCCTTGATGAGATTTGCATTGGGGAATCGTGGGTAAAAATGAGAGCTGGAGTTAGGTTAGATAGTTTTAGTTTGGAGCCAGAAGTTGAAGATGCTGGCTGATTCTTGACTCCAAAATGTGTATGGGTGAAACAATTTTGTTTTCTAGAAAGGAAAACAGCTGTGGCGATGCTTGAGAATAAAACTGTATTTCTATTTGGCTTTGGGTGGGATCAATTGTTTTATGCCAATAATCTATGACTGTGACAAAGTAGCAAGAAACAAGAAAATGGCATCATTGGTGAAGCCAATCACCAATGAACAATGGCTTCATGGAAATCATCTGGATTCTTATCTGTTTCCTTTGTAACTGAACTAAGTCTGTATTTTCTTGCAATTAAATTTAATGTGATTGAAATCATATCGGAATTTTCTGCATATAATGAATGAAAAGGAGTAGGCTTAGTGAATGAAAGAGTTTTTGGAGTTTTCATCAATTAAAGTTGGATGATCAGACATGGTGATCTGCAACTGAAGGACCCATCAACATTGCAGACTTATTCCCGACGAGCTTCTAACTGAATAGGCACTATGTCTTTGCTACTGGCTGCAGTGTGGGTCAATCAATCCTGAAATATTGACTCACGCTGGAATTCCCTGACATTCTGTTTGTGAAAAATGGCAGAAAACCCAACACTAATCTCTGACACAAACAAAATCTGTCAGTTTCATGATTAGATTCCAGCTTTTGTTGTCACCATGTTATTGCAAGCAGTTAACTAATCCCAAATGGGTATGACAGCCACTCCAGGAAGGCAAAAATATTCAGAAGAGTCCCCATCATGGTGAAAAGTTAATATAAAAGCATATTCTCAGTTACAGTGTCTTTATTTTTCCAGATTGCATGCCGATTAATAGAAAAAATGAACTGTAACTCAAGGCAGTGATGATTGTGGAGGGATTAGAATAACTTCAGTCACTGAATTTATTTGAACAGTCCCTCCATCTTAATGAGTACTTGTCTGCTATTCCCTTCCTCTCTCACACATTTATACATTTGTTTGCTGAAATAAAGAAGTCAGGGATGATGGAAAGATAGAAACATTAGTTTGAACATAGAGCATAGAATATTACAGCACAGTAAAGGCCCTTTGGTCCATGATGTTGTGCTGACCTATATAAACCTACTCAACAATCTAAACCTTCTCATTTTTCCCCTCGATTTTTCTTCCATCCATGTGCTTGTCTCACACTCTTTTATATGTCCCTATTGCAATTGCCTCCATCACCATCCCTGGCAATGCATTCCAGGCATCCATGACTCCCTATATTTATTTTTTTTAAATCATAACCCCAATGTCTCCCCTAACTTTCCTCCTCTCACTTTAAACAGATATCCTCAGGTATTTTGGACTGTCACCCAGGAAAAATGTACTGTCTGTCCACCCTATATATGCCTCTTATAATCTTATAGACATCTATTAAGTCACCTCTCACCCTTCTTCTCTCCAAGGAGAAAAGTTCTTTTTAACTTGGCCTTACAAGACACATTCTCCAATCTGGACAACATCTTGGTAGATCTCCTCTGCACCCTCTCCAAAGCTTTCACATACTTTCTGTAGTAAGACAACCAAAATTTGAGCATAATATTCCAAGTGTGATCTTATAGAGCTGCAACATTACCCCACTCTTGAACTCCATCCCCAACCAATGAGGGCCAGCATACCTTGGGCCTTCTTAACTATCCTGTTAACTTGCACAGCAACTTTCAGAGATCTATTGATTTGGTCCCCCAAGGTACCTCAGTTCTTCCTCTTTTCCACTCCCCCCCCCCCCAATTAACCCAACCCTATCTTATCCCTTTTGAAACCAATCCTATTCTTGTATCAGCCAAGACTCTGTAACATCATAATTCCACTTACTGTCCCATGCTCTAAGTTCATCTCCCTTATTTCTAATACTTTTTTGCATAGAAATAAACACATTTCAAACCTTCCTACGTATATTTGTTTATTTTTATATTCTTGTTTATTTATATTTTTATATTCTTGTTTATTTATATTTTTAGTCATTTATAATTTTTCAACACAAAGCCCTTTATCAGCTTTGTACTCTTTTATATTATCAGGGTGCTCTAGGTCAGGGTTCCAGAATCTGTGGGCAACGTCCTGGCCATTGCTTGTGGTCCTTTCTGCCACACTAAGATGAGTAGCTTCCAGGATAAATGAGTGATTAAGTTAATTGTACTGCAAAAAAGGTTTTTTGGGTGCTGGGGATGAAATGCAATAGGCTACGTCTGGAACATTTTGACTTAATGTAACATAAGAGATTGCTCATGGCTGTTAGATGTTATGTATATTATTAGGTAATGGGTATTATTATTCCTTGGTGTAAGCTAGAATTGCAGATCATTTAATGTCAGAACATTGAGAACATGAATACTACTGACTTAGACCATTTTTTGCACGACAAACAATTGTAAATGTTAATTATTAATTATTTTCTCTTTAATATTCTTATGTCTTTTTCTCGTATATTATATATTTCATGTCCCTGAGAAACTGCAGCAAGTAAAACTTCCATTGTGTTGTTACCTTGCACTTATTTATCTGTCAAGCATTTCATCATTCTTATTGTGGTATATTGCAAGCATTACTGCAAATATTCAACTATTTGCAAATTATATTAATTTTGAATGAGGAGATCATCTGCCTGCAATGTATGTAGGTAGGACAAAGCTCCATGGGAATATATGTCATATGAACCCATCCATTTTGGCTGGGAAACATTGAAGTGCAGAATATGAAATCTGAAAAGGATTCTGTATTTTTTTGGGGCCAAACAGCTTCTTTCTTGGTAATGAGTTTAGATTTTCCTTTTCTTATAATATCAATAAAATGTATCTGTTTGATTAAAATGTGGAGTATTTTGGATGAAATTATGAGATTTAAGTGTTATGCATCTTTTTGAATTTTAACATATATCTATAGGTACTCTACATTTTTCGATGTGAAATTTCAATGTTAATAAGAATACCGAAAAAGAAATAATATTTTCGAGAGGCAAGGAATCTTGGCATCACTGTATAAAAAGAGAATCTTCACTTTTGTTCTAAAGACAGATGGGATTTGTTGATTACTTGGCACAGGCTCATGGGTTGAAAGGACTGGTGACTATGCTGGATCTCTAAATTCAAAAAAACTCAAGTTAATAGGAAGGAAAATTAAATGTGTCTTCATTTTAAAGAAGTGGGAGCACGAGAGTAAGTACACCTTGAGGCAATTGTGTAGGACCTTGGTGAGACTCCATCTAGAGATCTGTGTACAGTTTTTTCCTATCGCAGTAAAAATGTACTTGCTTCAGTCAGGTTCAGTGGATGAGGAGTTTGATTCTTATGGATCGGACGAATGTCCTGGGAATTTGGATTTCTTTGGAAGTTTAGTTAGCTTTCCTCTGGTAATCGAGATGAAAGCTAGGTTTCACTGGCTCAGAATCAAGGATTAAATGAATAGGATTGAAATTAGGATAGTTAATCCATGAAGTTTTTGCCCTGGATGTTTTTGGTGGATATAAGATGAAAATAGATTTTTAGATACAAAAGCAATTGTGGGATTTAGAAAATGATGCGAAGCAGAGCCAAGGTTTCGACTAAGAGCCAAATGGCCTGCTCCTACTCTTTACCCTACTTTGATTCTATAGAATATTATCCTCACCTAACTGAATGTGACCCAGATTATGGCTGTGATCCAATGGACCCATACTTGTGGAGTGCTGATCTAGTGATAACTTACTCTTTCCTGAGAAGAGATTTCAACCCGAAATGCCTTGATAGGCTGTCAAGTATTTTAATCATTGTTTTAATGTTGCTACAATTCATAAACATATAGAAATAATCAAAATCAGACAATGATTTAGGAAAAATCATATGAAACATTTTCTAAAATGTTAAATCATTAGTTTAAGTTATGACATATAAACACTTGCAAAGGATTAATGATATTGCCACTTCAATTAAATAGTTAAAAGAAAACCCACCTTTCGTTTGCCTCCTCGCCCACATTCCTAGAATCCTTATTAGGGTTGGAGTTCATTTGCTAGTTCAGACATGGCATACGATCCAAGAGATGATTCCCCAGCATTATGCAAGGGAATCCCATCAAAATTGGGTTCCGCTATTGGAATCCAATGGTAGAGTGTAGTGACAGATGCTGCACCATCTGCTGCTCAGCTAGACTTAGACATCCATGGTTGATAACGGGTAGGTCTTTGATGAACTGAAATCTAAATGACTGAATGGTAGCAGTTCTGATCAGGACTACTGACTCCAGCCAGCAAGATTAGCCCCTGGAGTCACAAGAGACTGCAAATTAAGCCCGCTATCAGGATCCAGAATCTTCAATTTTACTGGTGTGAGATTACTTGCCAGCAGGAAGTAAATTTCCTTGCTTGAACTGACTGTGTAAATATCTAGAAAGGAACGGTGTGACATTGCAAGCTCTGAGCAAGATGTTGCACTCTGCCCAGTGAATCCTGATTTCTTTGGGCTTTTGCCCAAAAGTGTGCAGTAAAATCCTCATTCCCATGGTAGAAATCAAATGAAGCACACACCGATGACATTACGACCAAGTCTTTTCTATCACTAGATAATTGACTTGGGTATTGTGAGATTTTAGCTGCCCTCTTGTTGAAAAATGCAGACACATTCATATGTACCATTTTTCTGATTTTGCTTTGCTCAGCACACTTTGTAAAACCTTGGACCTTGGACTAAAAATAAGAATTAAGGTTTATTACTATTTACAAATTCAAGGTCCTCAGCTTGAGCTCTTTCTGAAAATACAATTATAATTTCATGTTAACAAAATTTTATGAAAACAGAAGTGAAAATGTAATTCATTAAATATTGACAAGGTTTTGTGCCGTGTTCTTTTTCTCATTAGCCAAGCAGGAAATGTAAAAGTAGTCATGCCAGACTGTGTGCTATCTTTCTGAAGGATGTTCTTTCTCTCTTCTAGGCACTTTCTTTTTAAGACCTCTTCTGGAACAACACCTCTGTTCAGCACGTCCTCACCCGGCTATCCTTTAACCTCTGGTACTGTCTACTCTCCACCTCCACGCCTCTTGCCCAGAAGCACCTTCTCCCGCAATGCTTTTAAACTCAAGAAGCCGTCCAAATACTGTAGCTGGAAGTGTGCTGCCCTGTGCTCTATCGCTGCCTCGGTGGTATTGGCTGTTCTTCTGGCATATTTCATTGGTGCGTATCTGATTTAAAACCTATAGATGTGCAATGTTTGTTTTACCTGAATTCATGAGAAATTATGTTGTGAGCTTCTTTGGCCTCAATTATAATCTTGTCACAGTGAGGCAACCGACAGATATTGGTGGGTGGGGTGGGGGGGTGACAAAAAGCACACAAACATATGAATTAAGAGTAGAAACAGACCATTTGGCTATTCAAGCCTGCTATCCCATTCATTAAAATTATCACTGATCTCTCTGTAAACTGAATTCTGTGTTTCCAACTCACCTGGGAATCTTGTATCCCCCTCAATTACTGAGAATCAATCCAGCTCCATTTAAAGAATAAAAACTCTGCTCTATACCCTTTGAGAGAAAAAAAATGCCAAAGTTTAATGATCCTCTGAGAAAAAAACCACCTCAGTGTTAAATAAGTTCTCCCCTTATTTTAAAACAGTGGTACCTCATTCTAGATTCTCCCACAAAAGGAACCATCTCCTCCACATCCACCTGTCAAGTAAAGGAAGGAAAAAAACCTCTAGCTGAAGACTGATTGCTAAAAGAAAAGGGTAATATAATCAGGCAAGTCAACAAGGTAACTTCATGGCAGCTTCTTGTGGATCTGAAATTCGCTCAGTAGGCTGTAGCAAATGGCTTGTCTGCTTGTCAGCTTAGGCATGGTTTTCAAAATGGTGAGATCAAGAGGTAAAGACAGAAGTTGAAGAATGGAAATGGGTAATAATGGTCAATTTGTTTGCTGCAGGCAGCTGAAATCCTTGAACAGGAATTTTTCTGTAAATTTGTTGCCACGGGTAATTTTATTCTTTCTTCCTGCTAAAGACTGATGCTGAGATCAAAGCTAAAAAATTGTTTATTTTCAAATATAGATTGCAGCTACTTAATTGAAGACTTCGATGCCAATTACAATGGCAATGAACTTTAAAGTATTTGACAAAGTAAGATAAATGAATCCTTTGTTCTTTTAAAAGAATCAAATGCCAGATGCATTATTTCAAAGCAATTACTAATTACTTGTATACAGCTAGAGATTAAAACAAAACTACTTTCAACAGGCTCTTACACAAAGAAAAGAAGCTATTCAATGAACAGGTTGATTCTTAAAATGTGCCTCCAACAGCACAATTGATAGGTTTTTTGATTTTTTTGGTTACAAAAAGTTTATAAATAGTTGGTCGAATTAAATTATTTGAGAAATGTGGAATTGGAAAATATATACCTTTTGGCAAAACTTTTCAATAGTTTCTTCAACTCATCATTAAAATTGGTGAGGTAATATTCATTTTTAATACTTTTCCATATTTAGTAAGTAAAAAATGATCAACAAATATTCTTTCAACAAAAAAAAAACATTTTATTAAGTATCAAAGAGACTTCTTTCTGGCCATATTTCACGACATCATTGAAGACTAAATCTAAATAAGGAATGTGACAATGGTGGAAAAAACCTGTGAATTATTTTAAAGATTCTGAGTTGGGTACTTGTTCTCCATGAAATTTATCCAGACAATACTGCTTGAGTGAGAAACCAAGGGGGAACAGATTCCAACAGCCAGATTTTAGTAGAATTATTCATTGTATTTTTGATTGATTATTTGATAAATGGCTGAGGAATTAGGCCAAAACTAAAGGGAAATGTTAAGACTGCAACCCACATCTGCAACTGGAGTGTCCTTTTGGTCGAGTCAAAAGACTAGTTCTACCAAGGGGAAAATTGGCAATTGTTTTTCTCATAGATTTCATTCATGTTCAAATCTCCTGTTGTCGCTGTAATTACATATCCAGCATAAAACTACAACTCTCAAATCTGACTAAATATTGTTTGGTGGAATGGGTAAAATTGTAAATGACTTAAGGATCTGTTAAACCCCTCCTGCTTGTCCTAAACTTGCAATAAAAAGGCAGCAAATTATCACTAAAACAGTAGGATGCTTGCAAAAGCGCTGTGTTGAAAGTGTCTTCGTACACTGGCTGATTCATAATGGAGCATGACGGGGTAAATATAGTTTAAGTTGATTTTGAAAAATCCCAGCAACAAAAAAACACAATTGGGCCTTATTCCCACTTTCATCTACAAGTCAATTTTGCTATTTTTCTCAGTACTTCAATGTAAACAGTGACAAATGCTTCTGCCTGTTCAATGCAATGCTCCCAAAGATAAAAAGAAATACAAAATTCTGTGAAAGATTGTTCTATTTATAAATAGAGCAGAGCAATGGTGTGCAATATGGAAATATTTTTGCATCATTGGTCATATTTGACAACACATATTTTTAAAATCAGAGTGGTAATCCATTGCAGATACCATTCAGTGACGAGCATTTGTATTTAGAGTGTAAACTGGTGTTGGCTGTTCCACGATTGAACCTCCCAATTGCAAAACAAAATTCTCATTTAAAACTTACAGTTTACAGATTAATCTTTTCCAAGTATCCATTCTTCTATGCATAAATCTTCTGAGGATCATGATCAGATTACAGCCTGCAACTCACTTACAGCCAAGTACAGTATTCATTATTCTCGATATAAAATGTCTGAACCCCTGCACCTGGTTAGAGTATATTCTATAAATCAGCTTTCCTGAAGAATTAAAGGGCAGGAGGGATCTAAGTTCTTCAAACAAAGATGAAGGGAACTGATGGTGGGAATGTTGAGAGAGGCATTCTGTGCAAAATTAACATAAAAACTGGGGGACATGAATGGAATCTGAAGAGGTCTCTACTAGACTTCAGAAATAACTTTGTCACGCTTCGAGTTTTTGATTTATGGAATGGACTGGCATCTAGTGTAGTGAATGCAGACTTTGTTGAAGTATTCAAAAGGGAATTGGGTCAATTACTGATTCAGCAGAAAAAAGAAAGCTATGGATACAAGCTGAAAAAGATGAAAAATTATCAAATCAGGTGGTGAAGCCAGATGTAGCTAACATGAATTGGAAAGTGTAGATGGTCATTTCTATTTCCCCAAGTTCCTATGTTCTGTTACTCCATTGTCAAACTTTAGTGTTTGGATTTTAAAGCACTAAACTGGTTGACAGTCAATTAGTCATCAAATGACATGACCTTGTAACTGTCTTTTTTTTTCTTCTGAAGATGTTTCAACAAGGAATGCATATAATTGGAATTTCATCAGAGCCTTTGTATCCTAATGCTCTCCGTGGTCCAAATGCAGGGTCCTTTTTTTTAAATGTGTTTTACAGAAAATGAGTGAAAAGCAAATAAATAATCAGAAACTTATTCATGGCACAGCAGTTGAACCTGAACTCTATACAGTTAAATCTCAGCATATCCCAACATTCCATATTTAATGAATAATCAATCAAATAATCAATCAAAAATACAATGAATTTAATGCTGATAAGTGTGAGGTGCTTCATTTTGGTAAGAAGAATCAGAACAGGACATACGTAGTAAATGGGAGGGCATTGATGAATACAGAAGAGCAGAAGGATTTAGGAGTAACGGTACATCGTTCCCTGAAGGTAGAAACTCATGTGAATAGGGTGGTGAAGAAGGCTTTTAGTATGCTGGCCTTTATCAATCATTGCATGGAATATAGAAGTTGGGAAGTGATGTTGAGATTCTATGAGGTGTTGGTGCAGCCTAATTTAGAGTTTTATGTGCAGTTCTGGTCGCCTAATTATAGGAAGGATAGAGACAGAGTGGAGAGAGTGCAGAGAAGGTTTACCAGAATGTTACCTGGGTTTAAGCATCTAGAGTACTGGAAGAGATTGGGCAGATTAGGTCTTTATTCTTTGGAGCGTAGAAGGTTGAGAGGGGATTTGATAGAGGTATTTAAGATTATGAAAGGGATAGACAGAGTGGATGTGGATAGACTATTTCCGTTAAGAGTAGGAGAGATTGAAACAAGAGGACATAGTTAAGAGTTAAGGGGCAGAGGTTTAGAGGTAACATGAGGGGGAACTTCTTTACTCAGAGAGTGGTAGCGGTGTGGAATGAGCTTCCGGGAGAAATAGTGGCAGAGTCAATTTTATTATTTAAGAAAAAGCTGGACAGGTATATGGATGAGAAGAGGGTGGAGGGTTATGGTCATTGTGCAGGTAGGTGGGACTAGAGAGGAGTGTTTGGTTCGGTGCAGACTAGAAGGGCCTAATGGCCTGTTTCCATGCTGTAATTGTTATGTGTTATGTTAATAAATCACTGAGTCATTCCAACCATAGGGGCTGGTCCTATCTTTGATATCTTGTCTATGATGACTTGCCCCATCATAACTAGGAGTCACCTCTGTATCAAAGAAGGAGATTTAGATAGCATTACCTGACCTATTTGCAATGACTTGCATCAGTTGAGAACAGTTTCATTTTCCTTTTTGCAGTGGAAGGCGATTCAGCGTTTCCATGAAGATTGTCCATACTCGCATATAAAATGGTGGTTATTTACCTTGCACCTTGTCTTCTATGACCACTGCACTTTCTTTTCTTATAACATTACCCCCTGCACCTTTGTTTTTAATTCTCTTTCTGTCTTGACTGCCTCAAAGCTTTTCATTATAACTCATTGTGCGTGAGGGTGAGCAGGTCAATCTTCCTTACTTTTCTGAATTTGCACCAAATACAGTAATAACCTTTAGTTTACAATCATAAAATTGTAATAAAACTGCATATTTCTACTGTTTTAGTGGAAGTGCTTGTAGATGTTGCAACTGAGGGAACGGCCAGACTGAGAAAGAAAGGGAGGGATTTTAATAAAAGATCTTCACATTCTTGGCCTGTTATTTTTGCAACATTTTCTGGCCGATTTTTAATATCCACTACTACTTTTTAGCATCTTCAATGATTCTTTCTTGCCTTACCCAGAGGATTTTGCACATAAACTTGAAGGCTGTCTCCTCCTTCAGACTAGCCCATATGATTGACTCTTGACATGGACCTCATCTGTTGAATAATTCCTGAAATGACTTATGGACATGGAGTCATTTGAATTAACAGCAAGAGAACAATGCTTTCTCAGGCATTTAATAAGATCACAGCCCATCTGATTATAACCTTGTGTCCTTATTCTTGTCTACCTGTATAAACTTTAATCCCGTGCCTATGAAGTATTTTTGATTCTTAAATACTTTACCTACCTATGTTTTATATTTAATATCCAAAATTCTCTACTTGCACTGATTTTAGAGAGAGTTCCAGAAACTCATAGCTTTCTGATTTAAAACAAAAATAATTGCCTCATCTTTTTTTTTCTTAAATGACAAGCTTTCGTTTATAAACAGTGGCCCCTAGTACAATGCATCAACCATGTCAGTATCCCATCCATTCATCTCCATTCTGCTGATTGGGAGAACACTCGGGTTTTTAGATTAACCTGAAAATGGACAAGACCATTTTTAAGGATGGGGTACAATATTTTGCTCTCTGATGTAAATATTTATTTCATTCCTAAATACAGTATTGTCTTTCTAAATAAAATAATAATTTAATGACCTGATCCATAAGCAATAAGATGCACAATGTACATATTATTGTAAAGAAGGCTGGTTGGATAATGTATGAGCAGCAAGATCTTAAGTAAGCTTTGGGACAGGCCCACACTGGATCTGTTTATCATATTGTACCACCAGCTTGAACAGAATCTATATGTTCCATCCATTTAAAAATTTATTTCATAAATATATTGATGCTTCATATCAATATAAGTATGTCAGACTGGAGAAAAAAAGCTTTCACACAGCACAAAGGTGTAAATACTGCATGAATTAATGTAGCAAATATGTCTTTTCTTAACCCACTGGAAGCAGTTGAGAGTGCAGGGTAGTTCCCACAGCAACTGTTCATGGTGGAAACATGCAGTTCATTATCTGAACACCCTGCAAAGTCTGATGGTCAGCATATAGGTGACCTAAAAAATGATCCTGAGAAATTTAAATATATTTATCTTCATATTGGAAAACTCTTAAGATGACTGTGGCAATGCCTTGCAGTACAGGGCATTATATCAGTATGTTTAATGATCAAAAACATTAATTTGGTGGCATTAAAATAAAATTGTTTTAGTTTGAGTTTATAGACATTTAGTTGGTAGTTGCTTAATGCTGTTTCAGTTTTAAAAGGTTCCTTGCATTTTAAATGGTGGATGGCATCAATTGCAAGATATTAATTTCCCTTGAGAAAATAATGATAAGCTCCTATCTTGAGCTGCAGCATTCTGTGTGGTGAAGGCTTTCCTACTCTAATGCTAGGAGGGAGTTCCAGAATTTTAACTCCGTGGTATTGAAGCAATGGTGAGATATTTACAATGTCAAAATGATGCATCATTTACAGGAGAATTGATATGTGATGGTGCTCTCATGCATATTGTATTTAGAGAAGTTACAACTGCAACCATCTTTCCAAGATGAGTTTTAAGCCTGCTTCCCATTGATTATGATTTTATCAGGGCTTCTTGACACCACATTCTGTCCACCAGACTGTTCCTTTCACCATACTTGTGAAATTCTCTTTTGTGAATCTTTGGATCAAGGATAAAATGAAGTCAGAGTTGAGTTGTCCTGGTGTAACCCAAACCAAGCATTAGTGACCTGGTTTTGTTGAGCACCTGACACTGTTTATGAACCCTTTCCACTAATTTATTGTTCCTTTAGAGTAAGATGATGAGGTGATAAATGGCCATGTTAAATATCTTCTTCATGGTTTGGCAAATCAGGAAATTTCCCTGAGGAGAGATGGATAATTCAGGAGTCGAAAGCCCTTAGAAGTAAACAAGAAAATCTGCGGTTGCTGGGGTTGAGTGCAATACTCAGGCATGCTGGAGAAGTTCAGCAGGTCACCAGCATCCAGAGAAAGTAAAGGGCAACCAAGGACTGGCCCTTCTGCTGTATAGAGTATATATAGAAGGCCTTTAGAGTGAAGAGAATGCACAGCTTGCTGTCTTCAATGTTCTTTCTTAAATGAAGAATGGAAAGTCACAAGAGGAGGCTGAGATGAATCATCTGCTGATAATGATTAAACTGCAGCTGTACTTTTGCAGTCTTACATTGTGTGCTGTTTTTGCTGAGAATGGAGAGATGTGTCCAGTTTTCCCCTCCCATCAGATATTGAATGGTTCACCACTGCTCATAGCTGGTGTTGTAGAACTATGGAGTTTTGGTTTGATCCATTGCTTGTTGAATTAGACAACATAGTCCACAGTGTTCTGCTTCCTCTGGTCAAGATGCATTTGAAATGGTTTTTATTATGGCTTCAGCTGCTTGAAACATATTTCTGTTCTTGGTTTGGTCCCCAACAATCATTCAACCAGTATTAATACTGTGATCTACCATAATTGCGAAGGTAGGGTGGCGTGCCGCACAACATGATCAAGGGGGTCCTCCAAATTTCTGCTCAAGGGTTACTTGAATGAATGCTGATTATAAAATGTATTTTCTGTCTTCCTTACCAATCTACTTTCACAGATCTATCTGGAATATATCTGATCTAGGTAGATAAATGAGGTTGGGATAAAGTTGTTTTTTTTTTCATTCCGATTTATTCAATCTAACAACTTTCTTCTTCAACCATTTAACCATTGGACCCGTGCTATCGATTCATTTTTTATGATGGACTCTGAAGACCCTACCTAGTGCACAATTTGTGGTCTTGCTGTTGACTTCTGTGCTTCTTCTTCACTACATGGCTTTGCCTGTTAACAAGAGTGGGTCTCTTCTGCTAAGATTCGGCATCAGAACGTCTAATCAAGGAGCATTAGGGTAACCGTGGGGTGGGGGGGAGGGTTGGTGGGCACAAACTGACATTCAAAAACATTCAGTGGGGTAGGGATGCGGGTGACATAACTCCCATGAACCTACGCCATGCACCACCGTCACACTTCCCCTTCCCTCCGACATTACAGAGAAATACACCTGCTTATGGAGACAGAACCACATGACACTATTGACACTAGTGCTATGGGTGGATGGGGGGCACAATGACTCATTTGGGGGGGTGTATGGCCCACAGAAGTCTCCCCCCCCCATGATGCCTGTAAAGCAGAGCTGACCCACAGAGGGTGATGAAGGAATCTAGGATGCTGGCCGGTAAGATGTGATATAGCTCTGGAAAGTTGGTGCTTGAGATGTGTCTGTATATCTCACTGAAACTTCCTTTTCTCCATCTCCTACTCTTCTAAGAAACTACTTAAAACTGAACTCACTGCCTTGTCCTCCCAAACTGCGAAGTCCTCAGATATAAGAAATTATGCCTTTGAAAAGTCAACTGGACCTTCATATATCATTGCATTTGCAGCATTCACTGCTTTTTGTTCATCCCATATTATCTGTAGTTATTTTATAAGTTATAGTTCCTTACCATCAATAAATTGCCAAACCCATTTAAGCATCCACATATTGCATTCAACCTCGGGGCTTCAAAAGGACAACATTTACTTCCCTGAGGACTTTTTATCGTTGAGTCACTGTCACCGTGACTGAATGTAAATTTGTTCACTGCAGGTTTATTTAATCATCTGAACTTAAAATCCTCCAACCACTGTGGTTGGATTTAAACATTCATACTCCAGTAGCATAATGATTTGTGAAAACTTCTATGAATGTCAGAAAGCTCTATTCCTGGCCTCATTCATATTCCCAATTTCATTCACCTACATTTAGTGTTAGGTTTTTAGCTGTTTCACCTGTAAGCTCCAGAATGAACACTTTTTACCTCTATCTTCCCATGTAACCCCTAAAATCTACATCTCTGACTAAACCTTAACAAGTTTCCAAAAGTTTGATTTCTGGCTAAATGCAGTCCAGTGAACCACCTTGAGACTTTTTAGTTTGTTTCTGTTAAAAGTGTGAACTAAGTTGAAATTGTTGTCAGAGGAACAGGATGTCTGTCCCTTATCTGTTTTACTCTTTCTTCACCTTATACTTCAAAGTGGATTTTTTTTAATTCCGAAATTATTACTTTTGGATATTTATTTTCAATATTCAGTGTAAACATTAGCATGGAAGCTTCTGCTCAAAGAGTAAAAATGTAATATAATCCTAAGCATTAAGACATAGAGTTGAACAGCACGGAATCGAGCTTGAACACAACTTGCTCATGCCAATCAAATTGCCTGCTTTTGGCCCATATTCCTTCAAACTCTTCCTGTCCATGTACCTATCCAAAAATCCTTAAAATATAATTGTTCTTACCTCTGCCACTTTCACTGGCAGTTTTTGTTCATACACCTAACACCCTCTGTGTGGTAGGTATGTGGAACAAGCCACAGGTTTCCTTTAAATATATCCTCTTTTGGTTTATATCTATTTCCTTTGTCTTTAAATATTGAATTTAGACATACAGCATGTATGTTGGGTTGGGTTCAGACACGCTCTTAATAAAAATGACCTTAAGGCTGGAGTCGCGTTCATAGCTTGCTTTATTTTACATACACTGAGTGAATATCTACTGGCGCAGGCTTTTCCCTGCTAGTCCTGAGCCTCTCTCTCCACGATGTGGAAGTCCCGCCCTGTAACATCATCGGCCTGCTCGATGTCCCACCAATAGTGTTACATCACATCCCCCTTCCATTGTGTTCGAAGCCCCCTTTTCTGTGGCTTCACCCACTACAGTTACCTTTATGCATTCCGATACAAATGCACATAAAACATTTACAATAAATGTCTTTCTTCACTCTGGGTGTTTTACAGTCTCTACAGATTCAGTCTCTGTAGTCTCTATACTTCTCGTCCTGACCTCGTTCTCATTATGCCAGGCAAACTCTGTGTTTCATTCAGCAGAATCTCTCGACCTGCCTTTACAGGAGTGCCCAATTCCGGCCCGTGATCTTGTTGCTTTTTACCTGGAGACTCTGGTATGTGAACGAGATGCTGGCGATTCCATCTTAATGTTCATTATGGCCCGCTAACCATGTACAACCATGGGCTGTGGTGCATGGAAGCTACTGTACCTTGCTGTCTTGCATCAGAGATCCACACCTCATCTCCTGGTCTCAGATTTTCCAGGTCACTCGTTCTGTGTCTCTCGTTATATCACTTTGCATTATTACACCTCTTCTCCCTCTCCTTGTTCAGGTTGTAGCAGGTCTGGGAGTTCGGCTGCAACCTCTCTTTAAGGGGTCATAGGTGATGTCCCATTA
This sequence comes from Narcine bancroftii, assembly GCF_036971445.1. Lineage (NCBI taxonomy): Eukaryota > Metazoa > Chordata > Chondrichthyes > Torpediniformes > Narcinidae > Narcine > Narcine bancroftii. The sequence continues at coordinate 15,645,914 of NC_091477.1, forward strand.
GCAATTGGGCTGGCCTGTAGCCATTGCTCAGCGGTGTGGCTCTATACACCAATAGTGCACGGTAAGGGGCTTTTGCCTTCTTGAGCAGGTTCTTCACTGTTTGTACTGCTTGCTCTGCCTTGCCATTGCTTTGTGGATAATTTGGGCTACTGGTCACCTGCTCAAACCCATAATCCACTGCGAAGGCTTTCATGTTTTGTCCAGAGAATTGTGGACCGTTGTCGCTTACTAATGTCTCTGGAGTGCCATGCCGTGCAACATCGATTTTAAATGAACAATTAATGGAAGTTCATGTCAGGCTGAGTTATGCTTTTTCTATGAATCTAGAGAAGTAGTCCACTACTAATAAGTATGTGTTCTCTCCAAGAGTGAATAAGTCCACGCCAAGATTTTGCCATGGCTGTCAGGGAATTTACTCAGCATCAGCGATTCTCTTATGTTTGTCCTTTTCTGGATGCATTCTCTGCACCTCAAGACAACCTCGTTTATTTGATTACTCAGACCTGGTCACCACACTGTTTGATTGGCACATTCCTGGCATTTTACAACTCCCTGGTGGCCCTCGTGTATTTTCTTGAGTACTTTGTTCCACATGTTAGCCAGAATAACTCATCTCAAACCACGCAAGAGTAGTCCATTGTGCACATGCAGAATGGCCCTCTCCTGCCACTGGTGTTTGATTGGTTCTTGTAACTGGTTTCTGTCTGGCCATCCTCCATTGCAATATTTCATGACCTGTGCACACACACTGTCAGTGCATGGTTGCTCTCGGAGCTCTGTCAGGTATCTGTCGCTTGTTGGGAGGTGTTCCATCACTGTCTCAATGTAAATATTGGTGTCCTCCATGAGATCTTTGTCAGAATTCATGGTTCCATCTTGTAGTGGGGAGTGAGGGAGTATATCCACAGAAGTGAGGTTCTTCGCAGGTGTGTGTGAGATCATATATATCTCATCAGCCTCATCCTGAACCTCTGAATCCGTGGCGGCAGCGAATTCAACGCTTGCCCTCCTAGCAGACTCACAAGTGGTTTGTGGTCTACCTCCAACTCGAACTGTAGTCCCAAAATGAAATCGTTGAATCTCTCGCAAGCCGAAGTCAGAGCCAATGTCCCTTTTTCCAGCTGTGCGGACTATTGCCCTGTCTCTGTTAACGACTTGGAAGCATAAGCGACTGGTGAACAATCATCTCCATCCTTCTATAGTAATACTGCTCCAACTCCATATGATGAAGCATCAGCTGATATTCTCAGTTGCCTATTTGGATTATACAACTGAAGTACTGGTGTAGATGACAGCTCCTGTTTGAGGTTACTAAATGTCCTCTGTTGCTCATGTAGTATTCTCGTTTGCCAAAGTTGTGGCATTCTGCATTCCTGGCAGGGTATTGAAATGCTGGGTGGAAAGGTCATTTTCTGCAGGCAGGTTTGTAATGAACTTCCCTACTTTGTTCACCATACCAAGAAAGCTTCTGAGCTCACTAATGTTCATTGGCTCCTTCATGTCCTGCAGAGCTCTTGTCTTGACTGGGCCTGGTCTCACGTTGTCTGCTGCGATGATGTACCCCAGAAATTTCACCTGCCTCCTTCCAACTCACATTTTGCCATATTGAGAGAGAGCCCTGCCCTTTTTGCTTGTTCTAGGACTGTATGGACCCTCATGTTGTGTTGGTCCTTGTGATCCCCCAAATGAGTCATTAGTCATGTGACAGGCAACTCCTTCCAATAACCTCATTTACATCCTGTTCTGAAAGCATTCCGGGGCAGAGGAGATACCAAAGGGTAGGCGGTTGAAATGGTAACGCCAAAATGATGTGATAAATGTCATGTAGAGAGCTGATTCTTTGGACAAAGGAATTTGCCAAAATCCTATATTCGCATCCAACTTGGTAAAATATTGTGCACCAGTGAGCATGCCTAGGGTTTGATCCATTGAAGGAAGTATAAACTTTTCTCTGCACCCTGATCCATTCAAAGGTGTCAAGTCCACACAATTGTGAACATCTTCTTTATTGTTTCTCGGTGCTACCACCATGTCACAACACCTTTCTGTAAGCTCCTCTATGTGATTGATAACTCCAACCTTCTCCATTTTTTCAAACTCTCTCTTCACTTTTCCCATGAGCAGCAATAGGACCCTTCAAGGTACCTTCAGTGAAAATGGTTTCACATCAGGCTTGAGTTTAATAACGTCAGCTTCTGTACTAGCCCGAGTCCATCGCAAAGTTTGGGGTATCCCTTCCTGACTGTCCCTGGTCTAGGGCGTCCAATCTAGCCACTAGCTGGAGTCTCACTGAAGTTGGTCTGCTCAACAGTGCCACTTGTAAGTCTCTCACTATGTACACTTCTTCTGGGGTGCTCCTCTCTCTGTATGAGAGTGTTTCTTTTGCCGATCTCAGAACCATTAATATCACTCCCCCAGACCGTAGAGTTGTGTCTGTGTTTTTCCTAGCTTGCCATCTCTGGATATAATTCTTTTAAACACCTGCTTGGGAATGGGTGTAACATTGGCCCCTGTATCGATTTTGAAGATCACTTTGCTGCCTCCCACGTTAATGTCGGCCATCCAGGGCTCCTCGCCCGATGCTATTTCTTCGAGGAACAATCTGTCCACATCCTCCGCCACCTCATTCAACATGCGAGTTGACCTACAGATTTTTCTGTAGTGTTCTCATTTGCCGAAGTTGTGGCATTCTACATTCCTGGCAGGGTATTGAAATGCTGGGTGGAACAGTAATTTTTTGCACTTGGGTCATATCTTGTGCTCTACTTTGCTCTGCATCATTGTTTTAACTTTTTGTTGTCCTGGCGTTTGCCATTTGTCTTTAAAATTCTGCTCTCTTCCTCTGTTAAGTTGCACTGTGTCTACTGCTAGTTTACTTGCACACATTTCTCGCATGTCAGTTTGCTGCTGCTTCATCGCCTCTGACCGTCTAGCCATTGTGACTGCTTTCATGAGGGCGAGGTCTTTGTCGAGTTGGATCCTCTCTGGCAGTGACAAATCTCTTAGACCCACTACTAGTCAGTCACGTAAAAGTTCGTCATGCAGATCCCCATATTCACAATTACCTGCCAGTGCAGACAAGGCAGTAAAGAACGTGTCTTCTGTTTCTGCAGGCGCTGCACTCTTGTTAAATTTCGCCCTTTGGTAAATTACGTTCTTCTTCGGCATGAAATAATAATCGAACTGTCTCCGTGCTGCATCGTACTGCTGCCGCTGCATGCCTGTTAAGTCTAGGCCTCGTAGCATGTCATCAGCCTCGTTCCCCATGCAGTATACCAGCGTATTCACCTAGTTAGCTTCAGAGGAATTATTTAAATTACTTGCCAGTCTGAAGCGATCGAATCTTCTTCTCCCACTTCTGTGGCTTTGAGAAGTTGAAGGGTTCTGGAGGTTTTATTGTGAAAGTCACCATTGGAGGTTCCTCTACATGTTCAGGCCCGTCCTCCATCTTACTCAGCTCATTCACTTTTATTCCTTCTCTCTGTGGCTCAAAGCTCCACTTCTGACACCATGTCAATGATGGGTTCAGACACACTCATTATAAAAATGACCTTAAGCCTTTGTAGCTTGAAAGGCCGAGTACCCTTTACAACATGGGTCTGGGACGGGTGGAAGAAACGGGGTTTACACACCACGCAGACCCGTCAAGCCTCAGTCATGTCCCTGACATCCCTGATGGTGTACGGCAGGTTCCAGGATTTAATGAAGTGGTACAACCTGGTGACACCCAGATGGCAGAGGGACTCATGCAATGCCTGCAGCCTGCTGTTGTGCATAGACGCGCAGGTGCGAGAGAGGGCATCGGGGGAGTCGTTAAACTTCCCGGGGCGGTACTAGATTTCTTAGCTGTAGGTTGCCAGCTCGGCTCTCCAGAGCAGGATCTTGTCGATTTTGATCTTGCTCTTGTGGGTAGTGTTAAACATGAACGCCATGGCATGATAATAGAGGAGGGTGAATCTCCTGCTGGCCAGCTAGTGGCGCCAGTGTTGGACCACTTCCACAATCGCCTGGGCCTCCTTTTCAATGGCAGAATGCCCTAGCTCGGAGCTGTGGAGGGTCCTGGAGAAGAAAGCGACGGGGCACCCCTCTTGGTTGAGGGTAGTGGCGAGGGCTACCTCAGAGGCATCGCTCTCCACCTGGAAGGGGGAGTCCTCATCCACAACCTGCATCGTGGCGTCCGCGATGTCTTGCCTGATGTGGATGAAGGCTGCCTGTGCCTCTGGTGGAAGGGGAAAAGTTGTGGCTTGGGCCAGTGGGCGGACCTTGTCTGAGAAGCGAGGGACCCACTGCGAGTAATAAGAGAAAAGGCCAAGGCACCTGCAGAGGGCCTTTAGCGTGGGGGGGGTGGGGGGTGAGAGGTAACTCCATTAATGGGTGCATCCTTTCTGGATCTGGGCTGACAACTCCATGGGCCACGATGTAGCCCAGAATGGCGAGGTGGGTGGTGCTAAACACAGACTTCTTGTTGTAAGTGCGGTTCAGCTCCTGGCCATCTGGAGGAATTTCTCCAGGTTAGCCTTGTGGTCCTGCAGGTCACTGCCGCAGATAGTGACATTATCCAGATATGGGAAAGTCACCTTCAGCTTATGCCGATCTATCATACAATCCATCTCTCACTGGAAAGCAGAGACCCCGTTTGTGACCCCAAAGGGAACTTGGCGGAACTGGTACAGGCGCTTGTCTGCCTCAAAGGCATTGTAGGGCTTGTCCTTTGGGTGGATGGGGATTTGGTGATACGCCAATTTCAGGTCAATCATGGAGAAAACCCGTAGCGGGCTATCTCGTTGACCATGTTGGCAATCCTCGGCAGGGGGTAGGCATCCAACTGGGTGTACCGGTTAATGGTCTGGCTGTAGTCCACGACCATCCTCGGCTTACTTCCCCCTTTGACTACCAGGACTTGGGCTCTCTAAGGGCTGTTACTGGGCTCTATGACACCTTCCGCCAGGAGTTGCCACACCTCTGCCTTGATGAAGTCTCCATCTGCGGCGCAATACCGCCTACTTCTGGTGGCGATCGGCTTGCAGCCTAGCGCAAGATGTGGGAAGAGTGCCACTGGGGTGATGCGCAGTGTGGAGAGGCCGCAGGTTGGCCAGGGCTGTTAGGTTGGTGTGCTGTGTAACGTGAATGGAGGTTGAGGCCCACCCCCCACCCCCGAAGGCAAGCGTGACACTCTGCAGGTGGCACTAGAAATCTAGGCCCAGGAGGACTGGGGTGCAGAGTTTAGGCATGACCAGGATCCTGAACCCTATGTAACTCTCCCCTCCCACAGTTATATTGGCCAAGCAATGCCTGAGGGTACCAGTCTTATCCTTGGCAGAAGAGGGCAATTGAGCAGATGGTGGCGTGAAATTTTAATCTCAGGGAGTGGGCCGCACTCGGGTGAATGAAGCTCTCGGTGCTGCCACTGTCGAACAGGCACTTCATAGAGTGCCTGAGGTAGTGAGGGATATCCCTGGTCAGCGTGGTGACGACCAGGACTATCTCGGAGTCTAAGTCGTCGCTCTCTGGTTGTCCACAGCGATTTATGGCATCCAGAGGCATGGGGAGCATCGGTAGGACAGCCTGGTCATCGCCCGTGTTGACCACATCAACGTCAGTTGTGGGGTGCGGTGCGTGGCAGCCATTGGCACCCGGAGGCGTGGGGAGCTTCAGTAGGGTAGCCTGGTCACCGCCCGTGTTGACCACGTTGTTCTCAACTTCGTCAGGGGCCTTCCATGTCGGCCGCTGCCTGGCCCCCTTCCCCAGCCGTGTTCATTGCACCAGAGGAAGTAATGTCATCATGGCTGGCGGCAGTGACTTCATTACATCAGCCAGAAGTGACATCACGCCGTGAGCCAGAAGTGACGTTGCTGTAGTTCTCGGTGAGCGGCGAGGGCGGGTGCTGGTCCGGGTGCTTGGGGCACACGCTGCGAGAGTTGCCGCTGGGGCCGGATGTTGCACTGTCGAAGTAGGGAAGGCGGAAGTCGTAATAGGGACAATGGCGCCGCCCGGCACACGCATGTGGAGGGGTCTGTGGGGGAGGTGGGAGGTCATAGAGGGCCACTGAGCTGCCGGCTGGTTTAGAGAGGCACACTTTAGTGAAGTGGCCTTTCTTGCCGCATCGGGAACAATACTGGTTCCTAGCCGGTCAGTTTTGGCGCGATCATCGGTCTGACCCACACCAGGACGCACAGTAATTACAGGGGTGCCAGACACCTGCCGCAGCGACATTTTCCTCCCCAGCTCAGTCTGGTGCTGCTGTTGCAGTGTGAGAGGGCCATGTGGGAGCCTGGGGGAACCTGGAATCGAAGACTTCGATGGCAGGGCTTCTGCTTCCAGGGTTTGGACCACTTCCCCTGTCTTGGTTAGGGCGTAGATATTGTCTTCCAGTAGCTTCTGCCGGAAGGCCCTCGAGCGTAGCCCTCGGACGAAGGCACCCGGATCAGCCTCTCAACCTCCTCTGCACCTACCCCAGGTTCAGCCAGACACAGTTGGGCCAACTCTCGCAGGTGTCCCAGGTAAGACTTAGCTGTCTCCCCGGGTTGCTGGGCTTGGGTGTTGAGGAGATACCTTGCACAGACAGCATTCATGGGGGGCTTGTACAAGTTCTTGAGAGAGTCCATTGTGCTCTTGTACGTGGAGCAGCTTTTGGTTGCCTGGAAGGCACGGGGAACCAGCTTTGACCAGAGTAGAAGCAACCTCTTCTGATCTGTTCAGGATGCCGCCTTTGAGTGCCTCGATGATTGCCTCAACCATATGCTGCCAGATCTTGAAGCATGTCTGGGCTTCCAGGTGGCATGGGTCAACTTCGAGGTTCCCTGCACTCAGGAGTTTTTCCATGACAGCCGTGAGAAAATTTTGTGGATTAATTTGTGGTGCGCTGTTAGCCAGAATCAGACACACACATGGTAAAGACTGTACAACAGCCTTTAATCCACAAAGAGCCAGGCTGGCTGTAGCTGCAGTAACTTCGAGTGAGCTTCGGGAGGCCGGCACAGGTTTACATCGCAGAGGGTGATTGACACCTGACCGGGTGGGGCTTGATCCCTTCAGGCCGACTGATTGACAGCCAGCCAGTTGTTGTCCTGTCCCTTTACACTCCTGCAGGTACAGAGGTTTCCCCCTGCAGTAGGCCGGTGGTGTACCACCACACAGACCCTTCTAGCCCATGAGCCCATGCCATCTAAATACCCCAATTAACCTACAACCCTGGTACGTATTTTTGAGGGGTGGGAGGAAACCAGAGCACCTGGAGAAAACTCATACAGGCACAGGAAAAACATACAAACTCCTTACAGACAGCACCAGATTCAAACCTGGGTCGCTGGTGCTGTAATAGAATTGTGCTAACCATTAGGCTTACCAGGAAATGGACTGTGCCAATCATCTGATATTTTCTCCTCATGATTTAATCTAACTCTAAAAGGTTCCACTTCCAGGATCTGAAGTCTCAACATAAACAGCCTTTTTTTTTATAACACAAACCCTCCAGTCCCAGTTACATCCTTGTGAATCTTTTCTGCACCCTTTCTTTCAGCTGGGTGTCAGGAACAGCACACAGCACTCCAAGTTTGGTTGCACCAAGATCTTGTATCTTCATAGCTTGATGTCCCAATTCCTGAATTCAATATACTTGACATGATGTATGTGTTGACTGTAACATGGGAACAAGTTCAGAGGATCCAAGAAGTGATGAGACTGAACACAGTTTGACCATTAATAAAGATCTTTATTTACCCGCAGGAGAAAGTCACCACAGGGACTGCACTTTGATACATAAGCAAGGAGAGCACACACAGTTCACTTGCATCGGACACAACTAATCAATCAATACTCGCTCCGACCGGCAGAACACTTGCTGCTAATCGTGGTTCCGATGGTTAAATGCGCAGGTGAAATAAACATTAACTGGCAGGCACAGTATCCCAATTAACTACAGAAACTGATCCTGTTGAAAACAAAGAATAAGACACAACAGTCATTTTTTAATTTTTTTTAATTCAGACATACAGCACAGGAACAGGCATTTTCAGCCCACGAGCCCATGCCGCCCAATTAACCTGCAAGCCCCCAATACGTTTTGAAGGATGGGAGGAAACTGGAGCAACTAGGGAAACTCACATCAACATGGGAAGAACATACAAGATCCTTACAGACAGCACTGAATTCGAACCCCAGTCCCAATCACTGCCACTGGAACAGCATTGCGCTGATCTCTACACTATCGGTGCTGCCCTATGTTCACCAATGCTGGACTTCTCACCCACATTAAACCCAACTTGATGGCAGGCTCCAATCCGAAATGTTGGCCATTCTTCTACTGATGTTGCTTGCCCACTGATCTCCTCCAGCAGATCATATTTTGCTCCAGATTCCAGTATCTGCAAACTCTGATGCATCATCAACCACGTTACACTAAAGCTCGTTGAAGGCATGTTCCAATTTTTTGTCCATTGTTTCAAAGACGATAATTTTACTTGCAAAATAGCAGATGTAGTCAATGCCAAATTTCCACAAACCTTTGGGATTAACAATGACCTGAAGAATTTAAGTCACAGAGAGACAACAGAAATGAACAGAAAATAATCCTGAAGTTGAAATATGTGAAGAATATCTAAAAATTTTCATCTATTATCTGATAACTTGAAGAAAAGGTTTTCAGGCAAATATATAAGATGGGAATTTGATTGCAAGGTAAATTATAATTTGACCTGGGCCAAACCAGAAAACAATATAACATTGGGATTGTTCTTCAAGGCTTGAGTTCTCAGCAGATAGAGAAAACCTTCTGAAGT